>NC_136279.1:4090424-4690424 GCF_964198595.1 Lampetra fluviatilis | reverse complement strand
CAGAGTGCAGCGGCACATTAAATACGCACTACAATGACAATAGTTTAAAGCGACTTGAAGCATGTTTTATTTTCAAAATGGAAATATGTTTTTGGGGGGGGGGGGGGCAGAGCTTTGTGACGTCATATTTGAGGGGGGGGTCTGACTTTTTGTGACGCCTTGTGACGAGGGGTAAAAAATCGTCCAAAATCGCGTGACGTCATTTATGGACGGCTATCTCCTAGAGCCCTCTCTTGACGAGGCCCTCTCGACAGCAGCGGCGCGAGCGAGCAATTGCAAGGCTGCGCTTTTACCTCCTGTTAGCGAGCACTTATGAAGTCCGGAACAGCACACGGGTGGCGAGCATCACGGCACCCATATACGGCTGAGTCGACCTAGGGGAGGCACAGGACCGGTTCAGACGTACGCCGCTGAAATCGAACTCGTATCGTCGTATTCACCCTGCAAGCCACTCACTACGCCACCGCTCCACACACACACACATTGTTTTCAATGCGCACCTACACACCCACACAACCGACCCCACACCTCACGTTATACCCGCTCTCTCACGCCTTGCAAACTCACAAAGATAAAGCCAACAGTCATCATAGGAATGGACGCTATCTCCCCCCAAAACAATGCACACACACACACACAAGAAGAGACATGCACACACACGCGCACATACACGTACAGAGACTAAGACAAACATTCCCCCGTATAACCTTAGCACACTTTAGGAGTAAATCAGAATCAGAATACTTGTTTATACTGGAGGAATCCGATGAGCTATAAAGCTCTTATCGACAGATATCCAGCACTGCTGTTCGCGAGCACTCGTGAAGACCGCCACGGCCACCGAGCGGGTGGGTGACCAGAATCCACGCCGGGGAGCATTTGCCACCCGAGCGGCGATATTTGCACATCGCAAGAGGCACTCATTTTAGTCTAAACCGACCTAGGGGAACCCCCCCCCCCCACTACACACACACACGAAGCGCGTGGTGTGTGTTAGTCCACCGCGTGCAACGTTGCGGCAGGCGAGGCCTCTGCAAACTCGACAGCAGTCGGTGGGAACCATCTCCGGTCACACTCCCATTGAGCGGCTCGGGGTTTAGGCGGCCCGGCCGAGCCTCTTGGAACGTGTCCACGTTGTTTGGTTGGTCTCAAACGAACCGCTTCGCGATGATTTTCATCGCCTGTTTACCTAGTGGGGTGCGGGGGGGGGCATAGAGTCTCCCCTCCCTCCTCTGTGAGCCACGTCACGCCGCTTCACCTGCAAGGCCCTCTCAAGACATGGCCGTTTGGCAACCCTTCCTATTCGGTCGCCTTGATCCCCTTGTCTCAGTGGCGTGACACGTGGGTGGCCATGGGCCCATTGGGTGCAACAAATGAAACGGGGACCCTCCCCCCTCCGCCCCCGCATGTCCAATCTCCCCCTCCCCTCCCCTCCGTAGACCAACAACCTGGGCTCTGTCCTGCCCGTGGGCCCTGGCGCAGTTTCACCGCCTGCGCAATTCCATAACTGCGCCACCGCTCTTCGATTTGAAGCTTTCGTGACTGCATGGATTCAGACAGAGTCTTATCGACGGACCTGTTCTTCACCTGAGGACGGCTGCTTGCGTTGTGGCCGAAACGTCGTGAGAATTATTTTATTATGTTTTATTTTTATTATTTTATTATTTGCATTCTACGTGACTTTACCGAAAGAACCAAGAAGATGCGCTACCGCTCTCTGCAGAAGGCACGCGCACTGGGCCATCCGCTGCGCGTGCTCGCTCCGCGGTGGGACAAGGCGGTTAGCGCGGCCGTCTTCCGGCGGGCTGAGTGCGGTTTCGATCTCGGGACGAGGGGGTTGGGTGCTGACGTGAAGCGCGGTTCTCTTCGCAACGGTGTGCGCAAAAAGTGCAATGCACATGCACACGTTCGGGGACTGGGTCTATGGCTAGGGTGTGGGTCGTTAATTGTAATTCGGTAAATGGAGGGGTGAGGTGGGGGTGTTGATGAGAGAGCAAATAACCTTGGGCAGAGCGCATCGTCGCTAATGACCGAGACCGGTGGCTGAATATCAGCCAAAGTGCCGACGCAACAAAGCTCCCTCGAGAGGACGACCATCAGAGCAGCCAGCACAGATGGAGCGGCGGGGTGGGTCTACTGGCGCGCGGCACGCAGGGTGCCGATTGTGGCATCGCGGGGACATCGCGTCGGGTGGTAACGGCGTTGGGGGCGTCCTCCAGCAGTGGATAGACCATGGCTGCTGCTGCTGCTGCTGATGGCGATCTCACAAGCGTTAGGGTGTAAGAAGTTGGGGTGTAAGACGTTAGGGTGTAAGACGTGAGTGTGTTAGAAGTTGGAGTGTAGGAAGTGAGGGTGTAAGAAGTTGGGGTGTAACTAGTGAGGGTGTATGATGTGAGGGTGTAAGACGTGAGTGTGTTAGAAGTTGGGGTGTAGGAAGTTAGGGTGTAAGAGGTGAGGGTGTAAGAGGTGAGGGTGTAAGTGACTGCGAGCGTGCATAACGCGAAACACCCGAGTCGAGTCGCGTGATCCGACTCGGGTTGCTTCGAGCCCCAACATCCCCCCCCCCTCCAATAACCCCCCACCACCACCCACCCCTCCCCCTCCAATAACCCCCCACCACCACCCACCCCTCTCCCTCCAATAACCCCCCCAACACCCACCCCTCTCCCTCCAATAACCCCCCCACCACCACCCACCCCTCTCCCTCCAATAACCCCCCCACCACCACCCACCCCCCCTCCCCCTCCAATAACCCCCCCACCACCACCCACCCCTCCCCCTCCAATAACCCCCCCACCACCACCCATCCCTCCCCCTCCAATAACCCCCCCACCACCACCCACCCCTCCCTCCAATAACCCCCACCACCACCCACCCCTCCCTCCAATGCCCCCCCCCCACTCTTCCTCCCATCGGCAGTCCCATAGCGTTTAGATAAAGCGACACGGAACATACGAGAGAGAGAGCCTTTTAAGTAAGGAGATACGGCAATTACCGAGCGCTCACGTTCACGCTTGTGAGTGCGTCTGTGTGAGAGCACGCGCGTGCGCGCGCGCGTGTGCGTGCAGGGAGCGGTGGGGCAGTGGTTAGCGCCGCACCGCATGACGAAAGGCATGCGAGCGCGAGTTCGATGGCCTCGCATCACGATGGCCAACATCGATGACGAATATCTAACTCGGTCCTGGGCCTCCCCTAGGTCGACTCAGCTAAAAATTGAGTACCTGGTGCCGGTGTATGATTAACATCAGCGCTGGGAAAACAAAGACGGCCGGGCGTGGTGTTGGCCGCCAACCACCTCGTTGTGCAGTGTCTGCCTTAATAGGTGTTCGCTAACAGCACTTGCCCCAACAGTATGTTAAGGCTATGGGGTCGGGGGGGAGGGTGGAGGCGTCTTTGTCTTTGTGTGTTCGATTCCCAGCGACGAGCCATCGCCATTGAGCGCGTGGCGTCGGCTCTTGTCCCGCCGCCTTATTCCCTGACGCCAAGATCAGACCCCGCGACGAGATTCACGACCGAGAAACGTCGCCACGACGGCGCAAGTCGACCAAGCCCAACACCCGTCTGAACGGTTTTGTGAAAAGATATCAATTGACATTGTGTGCGGCCGACACGTAATGCGACGACTGCTAGTGAGAGGGCGTTCAGTACGCGGAGCCTCGCTGGCGTAACGGAGGCGAGGCTCCCTTAACGGACCGGGCTGTCGGCTTGTGTTGTGTCCAGGGCACGGCGCTCCTCATCCAACCTATAGGGATGAGGGGTCGGCTTTGGGGAGGGAGATGATGGAGACGGGGGTCGTGGTTAGGATTAGTGGTGGGTGGTGGGGCGAAGGGGTTGGTTGGTTGGTTCACGCGCGTGTTCATTCAGTGGAGCGGTGGCACAATGGTGAGCACACTCGCAATACGAACCCATGTTGGTGGTGGTGGTTGGTTCGTGAGTGGGTTCATTGGCTGGAGCGCTACGACCCCGGCGACGCTAGTTCGATTCCCGCTCACGGGAACACACCAGTGACGATTATCTGAACCGATCCTGTTCCTCCCCTAGGTCGACTCAGCCTTACAACGTTACTGCCTGCCGCTAAGTGTAAACATTGGGGATACAAAGGCAAGCGAGCGTGCTGCTGCTGCTGTACCCCACCAGCCCCTCGTGCCGCCATAAATTAATAGGAGTTCGCCAACAGCACTGGTCCCAACGCAGCCAGTCTGTTAAAAGCTATAGGGGCGATCTTGGGGTTGGGTGCTTTGTGAGTGAGCGGAATGTTGAGAGGGGGGATTTGGGGCCGGGTCACATCACCCCCCCCCCAACCTCGCCCCCCCCTCCTCCTCTTCCCCCAGAGAAACCCGAGACGAGACCCATTCTGTCGCAAAAGCTTCCTTCCGGATTTCAAGCCCCCTCTGAGCCCTTCAAGAGAGTGGTGGTGGTGGTGGGGGGGAGCTGGGAAGAGGGTTCAGCAAGGGGGGTGTGGGGGGGTCAAGATAGACCAGTGCTTTGTCAGTTTAAATTTTTTTGTAAAGATGAAGGCGCAGCCCAGGAAATTTCCTGCTCACGCCACGACTGGCGCACGGGGGCCTTCGACGAGAGGGAGCTCTCGAGATTCGCCGGAGAGGATACTCGGCCTACTCTTCCATGCTGGTCGTAAAGCCGCGTTGGAAGAGGCGCGACTGCCCACACTTTGACCCGCGCGGAGGTCAACAGAATCGCCACGGTGGAACCCGTTTGCGGGTGGACCGCTGGGTGGGACCTTTTAAGGAATTCGCTGCCGCGCCCGGAGATCGAACCGGAGGCTTCCGGATTGCAAGTCCGCTGTGAGAACGATCAACGCCCACTGTGGAGAGCATGCGTGTGCGCATCTCTACGTTGAACTTCTTTCGCGCCCTACCTTGCTTGGTCAACAGCGCAAATCGGTGGTGCATTCCCTCTCGGTGAGGTGTGGACGCACGCGCTCGATTCGCGGATTTGCGGAAGCTCACGCAGGAGGCGTCAGGCCTGGCGAGCGCTTTGCGTTTGTCCCGGGGCGTTGTGGGGCGCGTGGCCCGGAGGTGACGGCGCTGGGGATCACCGCGTGGTGGATTCTCTGCGGACTCTCCGGTTCCTCTGCCCAAGTGGAACTGGCCAAAACATTCCCAACGCAGCAGGACAAACCCAATCCCTATCTCCCCCTACTCCTGACAACGTGTATTGAGATCGTGCGAGGCTTCTTCTGGATAGATACATTTGCATCGTTTCGTTTGGTTTTAATGTACAGGGTGTTTCAAAACAATGTTAATGGGACTATCGTTTTTAATGGAAAAAGAACGGATAACAATTATAATACACTGTAACGCGGTAACAAAGGAATGTTAATAGTTTCAAAAAGTCAGTCGCCGCGTGTTCGCCATCATTGCCAACGCGTGGCCTGGAATCTTCTCCAGGTGGTCTCCAGAACCCGGAGGGACATTTCTCGTGGTATTGTTGCAAATTCCCCGAAGCACCTTGTGTGTGTGTATATAACAGTCGATCAATGCAATCGATTAGAGTCACACAGACCTATATTATTTAGCAATTTTAGAATCAGAATATGCGTATTTACTTATATTGGGAGGAATCCGATGAGTTATACAGCTTTTTTTCACAGATGCCAAGTAGGACAAATCACGTACTGCGCCGTATTCTGGGCGGTGACCTGGCCCAGCGGAAGCCAGTTTGGCGCTCTCGTTGCAGAGGCTCACGGTTCGAATTCCGCCGGCCACCCTGGTTAATACTGCGGGGTTCATGAACCACAGCGGACGTTACAGGTTCCGTGGCTTCGTCGTACCGCATTGCGGAAACTTGGCATGACCATTCTGAAAAAAATAAAATAATCAAGAGACTCATTGAGGCTTTTACGGGTAAAACGAGCGTAATTATTATAATAATAAAACAATTATCAAGCACTGTAATCCTTGTGTTTTGAAGTGAAAGTGGAGGGCGCGTATTATAATCCGGTAGGTGTGTCTGCGTGTCTTTAACCAGATTTTCGTAACTTTATTGACACCGGGCACGAGTTTGAGGGTGCGTCTTACTTTCCGGAGCGTTTTTTTTTATCCGGAGAATACAGACAGACAGACGGACGCACACACACACACAATCGGAAGAGAGAGAGAGAGGGAGACGGAGAGTCCTACTACACCCGTACATGTCAGCGGCAGGTGCTGTCGATCACGGGCCAAGATAATTACCGCGACGTCATGAAACTAAACACTCACACACAGCTACGCACACAAAGACAAAGATCCCCCCTATAGCTTTAACAGACTGTTGGGGCAAGTACCACACAGCTACACAGCGACGGACACACGCACGCACACAGTCACACACACACACGCTGCAACGCATGTAGACTTACACCACGCCGCGCAGACGCACGCGCCCGGGTGGCGATGTTATCTGCACGGATGTGCGCTCAGAGCCTCACCGCCATCCTGCCCAGACACCGGTGCCCTCATCGCCTCGCCCCCCTCCCTCCACCCGTAGTCACCCTCCCCTAGCCCCCCATCCCCTATCTCTCACCAAGTCACCCTCCCCTAGCCCCCCATTCCCTATCTCTCACCAAGTCACCCTCCCCTAGCCCCCCCATTCCCTATTTCTCACCAAGTCACCCTCCCCTAGCCCCCCATCCCCTATCTCTCACCAAGTCACCCTCCCCTAGCCCCCCAATCCCTATCTCTCACCTATTCATTCTCACCTAGTAACCCTCACCTAGCCCTGACCCCTAACCTCCCGTCCCTTACTCACCATCCCAGCGTCACCCTCCCCTAGCCAACCCACCCCCTAGCCCCCTCATTCCCTTAATCACCCTCTTCCAGTCACCCACCCCAAGCCTCCATACCATAGTCACTCACCCCGAGCCCCCCTGATCTCGTCGCCCTCCGCTAGCCCCTCCTAGGAAGAGTGAATGTGAGTCCACGTGCTCTTCACGAGGGGCCTACCACGGAGCTGGCCTAGCTTCTGACCATTTGGCTTTTTTTAATTTAGAGACATGCGCTCACGGCCGGGGTTGGCGTTCACCGCGGATCCAATCCAAACCCACAGTAGTTAGGTCCCAACTGTTGAAAGTTGAAAGTTGCATGCAACAATTGAGTCATTCGCCACTCGCAGCTGGAGCTGGCATCTTCATACCCCCCGTCATGAATTTGCCAAAATTCGAATATAAACCCGCAAATTACTCAATTGGGACAATACACGCATGATGTATCGACAACCCCCTCTCTACTGGCGGACTAATGTCCCACCCAGATCACTCTCGCAAACGGGACTCTTGATCATCATCTTTTGACTTCTCATTTGGCTGAACAAAATCAACGAAGGGTGCATGCACGGGGCAATGGGTGAAGGTTGAGGAATGTGGCTCACGCAGCTGATGCGTGCATGCGATGGGTAGCCAAGTCCCCACTTCGCCAGATACCTCGGCCGACGAAGTAAGGTGTTCAGGGCAATTTCGCAACATCCGATGAAGAGGGGAGGCTTAACGCAACCATCATTTGTTGGTTCGGAACGCCCTTCGATGCCGCACGAGGGAGTTGATACGGCGGCCTGTGGCCTCTCCAGCAATCCGCGATCACAAATCACTGCCTTGAATCCACCACGAAAGTCACTCGTACTGCCACCCCAGCACGTGCTATCTGAACCCGTCTTGGCCTCCTTCAAAATGCAACACATCATTTGCTGATGCTGCAACAACAGCGAACACGGGACACATTCGTCAATAACGTTGTGGTCTTAAACGCAAACAATACCATAGGCGACGTTTCAGGCAATGGCTCTTCTTCATGGCACTTGCAAAATATATATCCTGCTCTTCCTTCCAGGGCGACTTCGCCTTCAACGAGTCGAAGAAGAATGGCGATCCCTTGAGAGAGAGAGGAAGAAAGACTTGACTTTTAAACAACTTTTATTGCCGCCAGCAGCAAAAGCACTGGAAGCGATTTCGATATGAAATACACAAAGTCACCAGCAAACAAATGCAAATAAACGCTACAAATCCACCCGCTGTGGCGCTAAAAACACCGCGCACAACACGAAAGAAAAGTCACGTGGTTGTGGTGGTGGTCGTCGCGCACGCCACGGTGACGAGCGAGCGCTTCAGAAGGTGAACACGAGGGTGCCGTCCACGGTGGTACAGAGAGGGGCTTGTCCGGCTCCCCAGCGTTCGAAGAAGAAAGAAAGAGAACGATGATGGAACGACAGCAGTATATTATCTTCTTGGTTCTTTCGGTAAAGTCACGTAGAAGGAAAATAATAAAATTATAAAATTAAAACATAATAAAATACAATTCTCACGACGTTTCGGCCACAACGCAAGCAGCCGTCCTCAGGTGAAGAACAGGTCTGTTCAGACGCTGTCTTTCCGACAGACCTGTTCTTCACCTGAGGACGGCTGCTTGCGTTGTGGCCGAAACGTCGTGAGAATTGTATTTTATTATGTTTAATTTTTATTATTTTATTATTTCCCTTCTACGTGACTTTACCGAAAGAACCAAGAAGATGAATCCCTGCAGTCACGAAAGCTTTAAATCGGAGCAGTAGAGTAATGAATTACAGGAGACACGGTGGGTGCTGTACGAGCAAACGGGTCGGCAACCTTCGCCTCTGGAGAAGCTGCGCGCGGCTCTTTAACGGACTGGATCGGTGACGTCATGTACGCTCTGTGTATGTTGAAACGCAATGCAATGCGGCTCTTGAAAATACTATTGAGTTTTGTACCGAATTCGAACAAAAAAAATGGCTCTTCTTCGAGCCGGTAACTCGCGTCCGGATTCTGGCGAGGGTTTTTTTTGTTGAAATATGAAGGGGACGGGGGGGGAGGGACGAGGGGTGCAGAAGACAAGTGAGGTTGGGGGGGGGCTGATGCTGGCAATTTACCTTAAACAATGCCAGCAGAAGGGGCGCGCACCTGAGCGCTGCGCAACGTAAACAACGATCGGCGTGTGGCGGCTCGGAGGTGACGCTGCGCGCAGTGGCTCGGGGCAGGGGGCTGGGTGAGCCGCGGGTCGTGTGTAATCGCTGGCAGGTGGAGGCGACTCGGGGAGGACGAGGCGAAGGTGTTCACTGCAGTGCACAGGACAAATAAAAGCAAAAATCAACAAAAAGGTGACCCACGCACGCGGGTTCAAATCCCTGGCTTCGACGCGCTGAATAAAAATTGAAACAATGGAAGTGAAATCGAGCCGAATAAAACTTTGCTCGGAAAATGCAAGTGACGAATCGTTTCTCAAAACACATCGCTTCACAATTGAACACATTTTAAAGGATCTTGTGGCGATGCGTCTGCCTGCTGCGTTGGCAGTGGTGCACAACGCACGAATGACAGAACGATAACCAACACACGTTCGTCAATAACATCGACGTATATAATAGGCGACGTTTCGGGCAATGGCCCTTCTTCACAGCACAGAGAGCGACCAGAGTCACTCGACCGCTACCGGTCTTAATAGGTGCTCGCTAACAGCTCTTGCCAACGGCAGGGGAGTTTGGCCGTGAAGAAGATGTCCATTAAATTTCAATTTTAAACTTTCGTGACTGCAGGAATTCATATTTTTGGTTCTTTCGGTAAAGTCACGTAGAAGGGACATAATAAAATAATAAAAATTCTCACGACATTTCGGCCACAACGCAAACAGCATTATGACGCTGTCTTTCCGACATCTCTGTTCTTCACCTGCGGACGGCTGCTTGCGTTGTGGCCGAAACGTCGTGAGAATTTGTATTATGTTTAATTTTTATTATTTTATTATTTCCCTTCTACGTGACTTTACCTTAAGAACCAAGAATAAGATGTCCATTGTTGAGTGCAAACGTTCGTTCGTTGTGGCATTTGAGATGATTAACGGATTGAAAAAAAAACGTTGTCGTGAATGCTAAGTTATTATGCACATCACTGACAATCTCGCCTGCCAGACACTGACCTGACCCCGGCATGGACCACACAGTGGTCGGCCACTGTGAACCCTGCGCGTCACTCTGTGGGACCATCCGCGTGAGTCCATGAGCCTTCGATGCATGTGTGCGCCCGTTGAACTTCTTTCGCGCCGTACGTGGCCAGCCGTGTTAATCGGTGGCGCGTGCGTGGTGTGGTGTTAAGAGCACAGTGGGGAGACAAAGACGGTTCGGCATGGCCGTGTTGCCCCCCCCCTCCTCCACTCCCCCACATCGCGTGCTTTGCTGACTGTAATAGGTGCTCGTTAACAGCACTCGCCCTAATCGTGTGTCAAATGCCACAGAACGGACCATTGTCTTGCATTTGTATTTATTTCTCTGTGTGCGCGTGTGTTGTGCGCGGTGTTTATTTGTGTTTGCGTGATAGGTGTCATTTATCTCGTGCCCCGAGGCCTTATTGTGTACGGCTTTGTGCTTCAGGTAGGAGAGCGGTGGGTGGCACGGGTGGCTTTGTGTGGCTTGCCGGGAGTCGTAGTAGTAACCCAGGCAGGGGGCAAATAAATGTTTTACTTTAACCCTGAAAGCAGATTTAATATGATAGCTTGGTGTGTACCTGTGTGTGTGCAGTCATGAGTGGCATCTGAGAACCTGGTTTGATCGCTGGTGGACAAACGCTCAAGAGTTGAACCCAGCCTTCCAGCTCAGTGTCTGTGACCTCACTGAGTCTCAAGACACTTTGTATGTGTGTATGCTGAAGTTCTTTCGCACCGTACGTAACCACCCGTGCTAATTGGAGGTGAGTCTATGAGTGTCCATCGTGAGTCTATGGGTCTCCGTATAAAGCCACATAGTCGAGCACCACCGTGAACTCTGTCCGTGAGTTTGTGGGTCTCCGTGCGAGTCTACGGGTCTCGATGCGAGTCTATGGGTCTCTATATGAAGCCACACAGTAGTGATAAGAGGTGTCAAGAGAATCCTGCGGCAATTGTTATTTTTTCACCACGTGGAAGGAAACTGGAGAAATCGAGAAAGGCTAACCACGCATATGATGGAGAACAAAGACCACGCTGAAAACTCCGCACGGATTCATTCAGGAAATTCATCGCTGTGCCGCCAACTTCTGACCGCCTCACACAGCACAAGCCGACAACGCCTGGTTACTCCCAGGCAGTCTCCCACTCGGGTACGAACCGGGCTCAACAACTGCTTAGCTTGCGAAATCTGACGAGATCGGTAATGGATGACTTGGCTGTAGGCCGTTTTATTTCTAATATTCTGTGTTGTATAAATATCTCACTACCAGATCCCATTCCGTACCCAGTTTGACTTGCTCTGCGCCTCCCACGGTGGTGTGGGTCACTCCAGTTGGACTGACTGAGCAAGCCACGGCGTTCACATTCAACACGGACGTACGGAACGTTCAGTAGAAATGCACAGAGTGAGTGAGACACGCGGGGTAGAGGGAGGGGTCCGGACAACGGTGGGGGGAGGGGGGGGGGGTCGTGGGCCGTGGGGTCGGGGTTCAGGTCCCGCGCTCGGGGCCACCGGGGTTTCCGCTGTGCATCTGGCGTCTCCAGCCGACAGCCGCCCCATCACCCCCATCACCCCACGCGCCAACTCAACCATTATCAATCCCCTATAAACACATTCCCCCCCCCCATCACCCCTATCACCCCACGCCCTAACTCACCCACCCACCCATCACCACCATCACTCCCCCCCATCACCCCACGCCCCAACTCACCCCCCCATCATCACCATCACCAACCCCCCATCACCACCCCACGCCCCAACTCACCCCCCCCATCACCACCATCACCAACTCCCCATCACTCCACGCTCCCCCCCCCATCACCACCATCACCAACCCCCCATCACCACCCCACGCCCCAACTCACCCCCCCCCCCATCACCACCATCACCAACTCCCCATCACCCCACGCTCCCCCCCCATCGCCACCATCACAAACCCCCCATCACCCCACGCTCCAACTCACCCCCCCCCCCCATCACCACCATCACCAACCCTCCCATCACCCCACGCCCCAACTCACTCCCCCATCACCCCCCCCCATCACCACCATCACACACCCTCATCCGTTCACCCAAATCTCACCCAGCAACAACCCGCAGTGGCAACCCACGTGGTTCACAGCAAGAAGGAGCAAGGCTCGATTCCCGACTCGGGCCCCTTGCTGCGTGGTGTCTGCATGTGCGTTGGTACATTGTACGCATGTCTTTGTTATGCTGGTAGGTGGTATGTAAATTGTGTGTATGCGTGTAACTGTATTGGCAAGTTATACGCACACGTGTGTGTGTGTGTGCGCGCGCTCTTTTCACTATCTCACTCGATATGAATAATTGAGTGGAGATGTTTAAATCTCCTTGCCGCTGCTCCACAGCTGTCCAGGTGATGCGGAGGGGAGTAAGCGGTTCCAGAAGCAACACACGCGCCACGACACACCAGGTGCGTCTCAGCTGGCGCGTCACAACACACTTGTTACGTCACAACACACTTGGTATGTCGCACCTGGGACATCCCACCCGTGATGTCACAACACACGTGGTGCGTCACACCTTGGCGCGACCCACAAGGACAATGCCTTCCTCTCGCCCACCCAACGGCTCTCTCGCCTCGCCAAATACGCAGGCGATCTGGTGACGCTGCTGCTGCTGCTGCGTTGGCAGTGGTGCAATAGTGCAAACAACTACAAGAACAACACCACGTTCGTCAATAACGCTGCCACTCTACGCGTTGCGAAGGGCCATCGCCTGAAACGTCACCTATTATACACTTTTTTCTTCCTTTTTGACGGCCACAGTTATATTGACGAACGTGTTGTGTTGTTTTCTTTCTTTGTAAATATGCTAGGCCTATGAGGCTTTCGGGGTCAGCCGTAAATAGACGTTTTTGTTTTCCTCCTGCTAAATACAAACGCGCCCTCGGGTGGCAGCGTAGGGGTGCACGCGAACAAAGACAAAGACCCCCGTATAGCCTTTACAGACTGTTGGGGCAAGTGCTGTTAGCGAGTAGCACCTATGAAGGCCGGCACGGCACACGAGGGGGTGGGTGGCCAACACCACGCCCGCCTGCCTTTGTCCCCCCAGTGACGATGTTTACACACCGCACCAGGTATTCATTTGAGGCTGAGTCGACCTAAGGGAGGCCCAGTACCGGTTCAGATAAACGTCACCGGTGTTGGCCGCGAGCGCGAATCGAACCCGGGTCTTCAGGTTCGTAGCCCAGCGTAGCGCTCACCGCTACACTACCGCACGCGAACGCGCGCGCACACACACACACGTACATGCACGCGCACCTCAGCCAGCCCGGCCCGGCCCGTTTGTCAGTCACTCCACTGCTGGATGAGGGCCTCCCCCCCCCCCCTCACGCTGCACGCACGAATTCTTGGAGGAGGTTCAAAGGGGTCGTAGATTTGCATTTACGTGGCCGTTTAGGGAAAGTCCCCAGAAATCCGCCTCCGAACCTCTCCATGTTGCCAGCCTCAGTGTCTCCGTGTGCCTGCCTCTGCATATCTGCGTGTCTCTTGTCGTCTCCTCTGCGTCTCTCAGCCAGCGCCTGGTGTATTTTGTGTTTATCTCTGCACCTTTCGCCTTGTGTTTTTAAAGGTTCGCTTTCAATGCCCATAAGCAGGCTGACACCCGGTCACTATTGACGTGGTTCTCTTCGCTTCTTGGACCGCTCCTCGTTGTAACCCTCTGACTCGGCCCTACTTGGACGACTGTGAAAAAAGGAGCTTCATAGCTCATCGGATTCCTCAAGTCAGACAACACAAAGACTCCGCTTGCTCTGGTTGACAGCTCCCTCCGAGGCGGGCTAGGGCAAGAACGCACGCTGCCTGGCCGTCATCCGCTTGCGAGTGCTGCCCCCTGCATGCCGCCGCTCTGCGCGATAAACCTCCCCCCCCTCAGCCCTCACTGGCACGGCGCTCGGCGTCCCAACAATCTCGCCTGCCAGACACCGAACTGACCCCGGCACCGACCACAGAGTGGTGGGCCACGGTGAACCCTGTGCGTGACTCTGTGGGTCATCCGTGTGAGCCGCCTCTGTGTGTGTACGCAGTCATCGGTGACATCTGAGAACGTGGTTTGACGACTGGTGGAAAAACGCTCAAGTGTTGAACCCAGCCTTCCAGCTAAGTGTCTGTGACCTCACTGAGTCTCAAGACACTTTGCATGTATGCGTGTTGAAATTCTTTCGCACCGTACGTACCCAACGGTGCTAATCGGAGGTGAGTCTATGAGTGTCCATCGTGAGTCTATGGGTCTCCGTATAAAGTCACATAGTCGAGCACCACTGTGAACTCTGTCCGTGAGTTTGTGGGTTTCCATGTGCGTCTACGGGTCTCGATGCTCCATACGAAGCCACACATTAGTGCCTTACTGTGAACCCTGTGCGCGTTTGTGGGTCTCCCATGTGCGTCGATGGGTCTCTGCGTGAGTTTGTGGGTCTCCGTGAGAATGTCTGGGTGAGTTATACGAAGCGACACAGTAGTGCCTTACTGTGAGTCACCGTGCGTGCGTTTGTGGGTCTCTGTGCGAGGCCACGCAGCGGTGACTCACGACGACTGACGGCGAACTCCGTAAACTCAGCGGAGGCACTGAAACAATCCACCGCGCATCAACCTTCATGGCCAAACAATCTGGTGAGCGCGCGGGTGGGGGGGGTAATCGTGAGAGAGGGTGGGGGGGGTGATCAGGGAGGGGGGTAATCAAGCTGTTGTGCCACACCGCCTTACGAGAATGAACCGAAGCGGTGGGAGTCAAATGGAATATTCCGCGGCGGTGCAGAGCCCATCCCAGCGACACCCCTTTTGGCACCGACTTCCGTTACCGCTCGCGCAAGCCCCACGCGCCAACAAAACGTTCGTTCCGAAATGGGCAAGCAGCCCTCGAGCTTGTTTTCGTGGCTGGCAAGCTATTTCATTCATTGATTCAGTGGGGATGTGAACGGGTTCATTTGTTACGTTTCCTAGGCGACGGGTGTTGTTGCTAATTAAATACTTCCGAGGACAAACTCGCGTCGGAAAGCGGCACAGAATCATCTGTTCAATGACTTTCACCGCTCGTTTTTGATTGGCCTGCGTTTGTATTGAACCACCTCAATTCTTCTGTCTTGTTCGGACAGGATGATTTTTTTAAAACTCCGTTAATAAAAATGAGTATTACACACGCACACACATGCAGAATGACGCACACCTTAAACACAGTTTAACACGAAGGCTTTCGTGACCGATCTCATCCATAATACAGGTGTTTTGGGGTTAGATCGCGTACATATATAAATGTGTCTTGATAAAGCCGCCACCACCCAACACAGCCAATTAAATTTCGATTTAAAGCTTTCGTGACTGCAGGGATTCATCTTCTTGGTTCTTTCGGTAAAGTCACGTAGAAGGGAAGTTGATATGCAAATTCCTTTGTCAAGGCGCCCAGCTTATATATATGCTCCAAGCTCGTGTGCTGTTTCATTCAGACTCTGTCGCCTCGACGGACCAGGTTTTCACCTGAGGACGGCTGCTTGCGTTGTGGCCGAAACGTCGTGAGAATTATTTTATTGTGTTTTATTTTTATTATTTTATTACTTCCCTTCTACGTGACTTTACCGAAAGAACCAAGAAGACACAGCCAACTAGTAAGGTTTGTCACGTAAACAGAACGTGCCAATTCGTCGCTAGTACAGCACACCGGTGTGTTGGAGAGTAAATCCACAACATTTACACTCAGAGTACGACGTTTTGCCAGTAATTACAACTAGCATCATTAGGTGACACATTTAGATTTACTCGATCTAACCCAAAAATACCGGTATTACCTTAAACACACAGAAGACTACACACATACCACACACACACACCACAGTGAGAGACTTACACATACCAACAACAACCGCCGTTCGTCACTAAGTGGCGGTGATGTCACAGCGGCGCTTGTGCCAGGCTAGGTGCACCTAGAGGCCAGGTGAAGTGTCAAAGGAGATCACGGAACAGTTCCAGGTGCCATGGGTTGACTGAAAGAGATGACTGGCAGATGCACCAACTGTGCTCCCCCCACCGCGCCATCTCGCTGCGTTTTATCCACCCGTCTCTCCGCTCGTTGTTGTGAGCGTCGCTCCTCTGCCCTCCGTTGTTGCTGGAGGGCGACTGCCTCCACCTGCCCAGTAGTAGCAGCGTCCTTCACGAGCCTCCCCCACAGAGGCCGATCTTGACACTGCTGGTACCAGTCATCGGCAAGTCCACTCAGCTCCACATCCTCCTGCACCACCTCAGCTCCGTCTCTTCTCTGCGACAGACTTACACGCGCCGAACACGCGCGCACCCGCACCTTGCGTCGCGCGGAAGTGAGATGGATACACAATGAATTCTACCTTTCACAACATGCGTCATACGAATACAACAGACACACCAAAGGGCTTTATTAAACAATGCCAGCACCATCCACACCCTTCTCGAGACAAGCTCTGTTAGCGAGCACCTATTTCGGCCACTCTGATTTTTTTCCCCCAAAAGACGACGATGCTCATTCAATAGATTATGGCAATTGGATCTAACAATCGAATTATTCCTGTATTCAGTTATGGAATATGTATTTATATATAATCCCCGTTACGAGTATTTAACGAGTCATTTGACGAATGTTATGACTTTTGATTTAAAGCTTTCGTGACTGCAGGGATTTATATTATTGGTTCTTTCGGTAAAGTCACGTAGAAGGAAAGTAATAAAATAATATAAATATAAAACAATACAAATTCTCACGACGTTTCGATTGCAACACAAGCAATCATCATCAAATTTTCTTGCTGTGGATTTCACACCTGATGATGATTGCTTGTGTTGCAGTCGAAACGTCGTGAGAATTTTTATTGTTTTATATTTATGTTATTGTATTACTTTCCTTCTACGTGACTTTACCGAAAGAACCAAGAATATGAATGTTATGACCGTCTTATTATTTTACTCAAGCGGTAATTGAATACAGGTTGAAGTCGACCCAGTGGCGAGACCCGGGACAGAACAACAACCGGACGTTTACATCGAGATGGTTAATGAGCCAGATGACTGCGGAGTCAGAAGTAGCCGAGTGGTGCACGCGGTGATGCTGCCTCCTCCTTAAGACGCGGTGGCGAGACGTTTTCTCCGTCGCCTGACATGCAGGAGGGCCTGGGTTCAATCCCGACCCTGGCGGTGTCTGCTATACATTTCGAGTTTTCGTGCTCTCCCCGTGGATTTTTCTCTGCGTCCTCTAGTTTTCATATTCTTAGGTTTTTTCGGTAAAGTCACGTAGGTAAAAAAAATTAATTACTTGATACAGCAATCGTGCTGTGACGGTTCCACCTGAACACGGAAGCTTGTGTTGCCTGCGAAACGTCTTGATTTTTATTTTATTTTTATTTTACTTTCATATATTTTTATTTAAAATTTTTACCTACGTGACTTTACCGAAAAAAACCTAAGAATATGAATCCTTAGTCTCGAAAGCTTCAAATCTAGAATCCTCTAGTTTTGTTCCCTCCACATTTAGAATCAACATGCGTTCAGAGTATTTGACCGCTGAAAATTTCCACGCGATAGACAACCTCGTTGAGCTCATCATTTGTGATAGCCAGGTCGCTTCTGAAAAAAAGAGCCACATAGCTCAGTGGGCCTTGCCGGGTGAAATAATTTTCATGTTATCTTCATGTAGTTCGTGTTTGTGAATGGGCCATTGGCTCTGTATACGACCCGTGGCTCCATGGCTCTGCTCTGACCACAGTTAGCGCACACTATAACATTTTCAACCAGTGAATCATCATCATCAAGTATCCGCATCAGAGAAATAGAGAGCTTTGGGGATGTGGGGAGTGGGGGAGAGTGTAGAGTAGGAGAGAGTGGGGAGAGAGAGAGCTTGGGGGGGGGGGGCGTGGAGTTGGGGAGGAGGGGTGTGGAGAGCCGGGGGGGGGGGGGGGAGAGACGACGCGAACTCCACGTTAGCGATCAGTCATCGCTCGCGGTGCCTTCAGCAAAATATAAAAATCGACTCTCACCACGACCGCTGTCAATAGCCGCTTCCTTAATCATATTATTCAACAATAACGAGGCACGCGCGCATTACGTATTCATGCACTTCCGTTTGACTTTCAGCGCCCAGGTGTTAAGGGTAGGAGCGGTGGTGCAATGGTTAGCGGGCCACCACTGTGAACGCGGATACACGAGGCTTTTTTTGGCGAGTGAGATTTGAACCAAATGTTGGGCTCTCTTCACTCCCTCACCACAAACCCTCGCTGGCCAGTGTGGTGAAGTATGGTCAAACAGGCCCCATGACCCATAGACATCAATACCACAAGTCTGTCAGCGATTACTTTGTAACACTGGATACTGGATTGATATATACAATTCGATCATAATAAATGTATTTTTCTATTGAAATTTTAAATATATCATACTCTTTGGGTTTTTTTCGGTAAAGTCACGTAGGTATAAAATAAAAATCAATCACGACCTTTCGGGCGCAACACAAGCGTCCATCAACCAAAGAGTATGGATTCCTGCAGTCACGAAAGCTTCAAAATCAAGATTAAAATTGATCAATTACAGAACTCTGTTTCAATACACCGCGGGCTGAATAAAGGGTCTCTCCCCATGTTGCATCAGTCACGGTGATGGAATGACCATACTTCACCACGTCCGTCAGCGCCGGTTGGTGTAGTGGTGGGGGGCGGGCTGACAGAGTTCAGATGCTACTCACTACAGGTGCGAGCCGTGGCTGGGAATCGAACTCACCCACTGTCGCGTAACTTCGATGCCGACATCATTTGTGATTTCTTAAGAATCGATCTAAACTGATGGATCAATAATGGCACCGTTACACTGTCGCTGCTGTACGGTAGCGGCTGTAACCTCTTTTCGGTCAGCGTCGTCTGCATCATTATAAATCCTAATGACAATAATAATAATAATCCATGGGTCCATATCGTGTCCCAGGATATCGGCTCAGTGTTTCCGAGAGCAACATTGGTTCCCCCGGGTCACCCCCCCCCCTCTCACCCCCCCCCCTCACCCCCCCCCCCTCTCACCCCCCCCCCCTCTCACCCCCCCCCCTCTCACCCCCCCCCTCTCACCCCCCCCCCTCTCACCCCCCCCCTCTCACCCCCCCCCTCTCACCCCCCCCCCTCTCACCCCCCCCCTCTCACCCCCCCCCCCTCTCACCCCCACCCCTCTCACCCCCCCCTCTCACCCCCCCTCTCTCACCCCCCCCTCTCTCACCCCCCCCTCTCACCCCCCCCCCTCTCACCCCCCCCCTCTCACCCCCCCTCTCACCCCCCCTCTCACCCCCCCCTCTCACCCCCCCCCTCTCACCCCCCCCCTCTCACCCCCCCCCCCCTCTCACCCCCCCCCCCCCCCTCTCACCCCCCCCCCCCCTCTCACCCCCCCCCCTCTCACCCCCCCCCTCTCACCCCCCCCCTCTCACCCCCCCCCTCTCACCCCCCCCCTCTCACCCCCCCTCTCACCCCCCCTCTCACCCCCCCCTCTCACCCCCCTCTCACCCCCCCTCTCACCCCCCCCTCTCACCCCCCCCTCTCACCCCCCCTCTCACCCCCCCCCTCTCACCCCCCCCCTCTCACCCCCCCCCTCTCACCCCCCCCCTCTCACCCCCCCCTCTCACCCCCCCCCCCTCTCACCCCCTCCTCTCACCCCCCCCCTCTCACCCCCACCCTCTCACCCCCCCCCCTCTCACCCCCCCCCCCTCTCACCCCCCCCCCTCTCACCCCCCCCCTCTCACCCCCCCCCCTCTCACCCCCCCCTCTCACCCCCCCCCCTCTCACCCCCCCCTCTCACACCCCCCCTCTCACCCCCCCCCCTCTCACCCCCTCTCACCCCCCACCTCTCACCCCCTCTCACCCCCCCCTCTCACCCCCCTCTCACCCCCCCCCTCTCACCCCCCCCCCTCTCACACCCCCCCCCTCTCACCCCCCCCCTCTCACCCCCCCCCTCTCACCCCCCCCCCTCTCACCCCCCCCTCTCACCCCCCCCCTCTCACCCCCCCCCTCTCACCCCCCCCCTCTCACCCCCCCCCTCTCACCCCCCCCCTCTCACCCCCCCCCTCTCACCCCCCCCCCTCTCACCCCCCCCTCTCACCCCCCTCCTCTCACCCCCCCCCCTCTCACCCCCCCCCCCCCTCTCACCCCCGAAGGCTATCAATGATTCACGTTGCTTTTGCGATAGCGAGCGGGTGGTTCATGCAAGTTAATGAGCGGGGACTCCAATGCTACAGCTGCTTCCTATAAACACAGCTCCCTCCCCCCCACCCCCAGGTGCGCTGGACAGATTATAGCTCATGGCACCTGGGCGCACACTTTATTTATTATTATTATTACCACCACGCTTGTTTAATCCCACCGAGTTGCGTTGTCATGCGGAGGGGGTGAACGGTGGGTGAATTATTTCCGCTTGCGAGTCCCCAATTAGTAAGCAGCGGGAGAATTGTTCACATTGGGACGCTGGCACACGATGGCTAACACCTTGCGGACGAGGTCACGGACTCCTTAACGTCCACCGTCAAGCAGACGGTGAGAAATATTTATTTTTCGTCTACGGTTAACACCCGCCGTAGCATAAATCAGGGCAGCCGCTGGAATTCGAACCGCGGACCTCTGAAACAAGCGGCTCGCGCGCTCCCGTGAGGCCGAGTCACCGCCCACACTCTGGCAAGACGTACACCTGGCAAGGGCTGGCTGGGTGTCTCCAGAGGTCAGAGGTCGTGGGTTCTAATCCCGGTTTAATCGCAGCTGCCTGTGGCTCACAGCTGCCTCTGATTAAAACCGGGTCCTCAGGTGGAGGGAGGTGACTGTCTCAGCCCGGTCACCAATGGCTGCAGAAACAACAACAAAAATCCTCACATTTAATTGGTTCTCCACTAAATTTGACCGGATGCCAGCTCTGAGAATAAGAATATCGGGTTGAATGTCACGCTACAAAACATAATTCTCATATGCAGAGAGGCTGTAGAAGTGCTGCCCCCTACTATGTGAACCCAGAGGTCACGTGAAGAGATCTCCGCGGAAGCTCTGCAGTATCCACATCCGTGCAAACTCTTCAACACGGAGGGTGGTGCGAGCCCTACGAGGAGATGCGAATGGGCACTGTCTGACGTTTACACACCCGCACCAGGCTCTCATTTAAGGCTGAGTTGATCTAGGCGAGGCCCATGACCAATTCAGATATTCGCCACCGATGTTTGCCGTGAGCAGAAATCTAACCAGTTTTTTTTTCCAGCTTCGTAGTTTTGCCGGTGCGCTAATCGCTATGCCACAGCTCCCCACAGGCGCTAACACACACACCCACACACGTACACACGCACAGGTGTGTATACCTAGGACACCTGTATGTAAATGAGCACCTGCCAGTGTAATCTCTCTCTCCTAAACGTGTCTGTCTTTAGCTCACCCCAATCACCCGACCCACAGATGAAGGCAAAGTTTCTCAATGCCAGCGATCTCGAACCCCCCCCTCCCCCCAAGGCACGACGTTCCGCGATTACCAACTATCAGGTGCGTGCAGTGTGCAGTGGCTGTAATTTGCATGAATATAAAATATTGGTATCCGCGAAAAATGTGTAGTGTGCAGGATAGGCCTTCGAGCAAAGTTTTTATTTTAGCAGGTAAGGCCCTCTGAGCTGCTATGTAACTCCTTTTCAGACGCGACCTGGCCACAAATGAAAGCTCAACGGAAGTCGCTTATCATGCGAAAACATATAGCAGCCAAATCATGTAAATAATCTAAACGCACGTCTCTAAATGTGGAGGGGGAAAAAACCGGAGGAAAAAAAATCCACTCGACCACGGGGAGAGAGGAGACGCGCAAACTCCAAATATACAGCAGGCGTCAGGGTCGGTATCGAACCCACGACATCTCTGTGTACCAGGCGAGGTAGCTAACATATCCTAGCCACCGTGACGCACTGGGACCACAGGACAGATTTTTGCTAATGCCGTACTCATGCCCCGGTTGGATACCCCCCCCCCCCCAACTGTCATAATGGGCCCGTAGCAATTGCAACAACTGCACCCAGCGGGTGTTTGTACTTTCCACGTGGCCAGCGATAACAATTGATTGTTGTTTTTGGAGGTCCCAGAATCTGGGGGCAGTGGCGGCGGCGGCGGCGACAGGGGGGCGTGAGTTGGGGTTGCTTCACACCCTGGTTCCACACCTCTGGTTACCCCAAAAGGGGGTTTTGGTCAAGGGGGGGGGGGGGGGGGGCGTCGTGGAAGCCGTGTCCCTTCGGGGTCTTCTGACACAGGCTCTCGGGGCCGGTGGGGGGCACGGTGGCGAGATGTTAACTACTTCGCCTGGTATGCAGTAGGTCGTGGGCTCGATCCAGACCCTGACGCCTGTTATATATTTGGAGTTTGCGCGTCTCCTCTCTTCCCGCGGTCGAGTGGATTTTTTTCCGGGTCCTCTGGGTTTTCCCGCAACATTTCGAATCAAAATGATTTTCAAAAAATGTCCACGTGAAAAGCCACTTCGTTGAGCTATCGTGTGTGGTCAGATCGCTTCAGAAAAACAACTAAACAGCAGCTCAGTGGGCCTTACCTGTTGAAATAAAAATGTGTTTAGTTTACTTTAACGTCCACAGACTCTGGGTTATACTGGTAGGAACCTCCTGGTTACACCAGCCCACAGGGGATTATTGTGCCCGTCCGTCCGTCGTGTAGGGAGGGGCTGGGTGGGGAGGGTGGGGAGGGGCTGGGTGGGAAGGGTGGGGAGGGGCTGGGTGGGGAAGGTGGGGCTGGGTGGGGGTGGGAGGGGTGGGGGTGGGTGGGGAGGGGCTGGTCACCCCGTGGTGCCCTTATAAAACTCAACGTTTAACCTACTCACGCCGGCTTGTGCCCGCCCTCACAGTCGGGCATATTTGCGGAATACACCACGCCGCCGTTAACCCTGCCCATTGACCGAGCAACCCAACGTTCCTACCAGCTCCCTCCGCAGGAATGTGTTCTTCATGAGCAGTGTGTATGTTTTTTTTAGCAGCCGCTCGTACACAGCAAACAAAGAAAGCAAAGCTCCCCGTATAGCCTCTCGCAGATTGTAGGGGAGGGGGGGGCATGTGTTGTTAGCGAGCACCTATTAAGGCTTGCACGGCACACGAGGGGGTGGGTGGCCAACACCACGCCCGGCCGCCTTTGTTTCCCCAGTGCTCATGTTTATACACCGCCCCCCCTCCGGTACTCATTTGAAGCCGAGTCAACCTAAGGGAGGCACCGACACACATGTACAAGGATCAGGTGATACTCGGAGGCGTTTTGAAACGTGATTATGGCCCAGGTGTGAAGAGCAGGTGATAGCGTAATCTTGCGTCAGAGAGTGAGTGTGTGTGTATGTGTTGCAACCTTGCCACGTGTGTTTGTGCACGGGGTGGTGTTAGATTATGGCGGTTGTGCTTCCAGTGCGGTACGCGCGCGCGCGCGTGTGTGTGCGTGTTTACTTACAGTGGGGAGTGAATGGTGGGTAACGGTGGTGTAGCGGTTAGCGCGCTGTGCTACGAACCCGGCCACCCGAGTTCGATTCCCGTCTCGCGGCCAACATCGGTGACGATGGTGGTGCTGGCCACCCACCCCCTCGCGTGCCGTGTCGGCTAACAGCACTTGCCCCAACAGTCTGTGCAGGCTATACGGGTGATCTTTGTTTTTGTCTTCGACTTACCGTGGGAAGTGAATGCGCAGTGGTTCGTGCACTGAGCCGTTAACCATAGCACCCGAGTTCGATTCCCATCCACGGCTAACATCAGTGGCGAACATCTGAAACCCGCATGGTGGTGGTGGTGGTGGCGCCTGTCTTCAATGTCCCTATGTGCTTCAACTAACGAGGTGCAAAAAAATGTACCGTTGTTGTTTTGTTGTTGTTGTTAGCATGACCATTCTTACCTTGCAAGTGTCCTCTAACTCCCGCCACTGCCGACGCTATTTGGGCCGCGGCCTTCCTTTTAGCAGAGCTGGTCGAGTTCAATTTGGGCCTCGTGAACCAGCCCTGGGCCAACCTCTGCGGGGGCAGTGGTTCTTAACCTGGGGGTGCACGCATCCCCTGGGGGTGCGATATACGTTCATCAAACCCTCTGTATTTTTTTACATTCTACATTGTGTTTTTTCTACGATTGAGAGTCAAAGGGGTGCAAGGCTGCAGTAAAAGTGAAGAACCACCGCTCTATTTCGGCTCAGCGTCAGACGAGTCGCCCACGCCGCGCGTGAACCATCGACACCGATGAAACAGAGGCAGGTGGTGACGTCGCTTGCCGAACAGCACTTTGTCTCGCACCGTTAACGTAGTGAAGGTAAAGGCGCAGCCCTGCAACGGCTTGCTCACGCCACTGCTAGCGGAAGGGCCGCCAATGGGGGGAAATGTCGAGAACCAGAGGCTCCAGACCAGGGGTTCTGCAACCAAACACAACGAGAAGATGAAAATTATTTTGGTCGAATTCGGTAACGCAAAAAGCGCTCAACAAATTTCAAAGAGCCGCAATGCGCGCACATACGAGACGGTGATGGGTCCTTAATAAACGACTGTCACGAAGCAGTCGTTAAGAGAGCCGCACGCGGCTCAGGAGCCACGGGTTGCCGACCCCCGCTCCAGACTCGAGAGAAGCCCATTTCGAGAGGGCGTGTGGGAGCGCCCTTGTTTTGCACCACTACACGCGATTTCACGAACGGACTGACCGTGTTGTTCCTCCATTGGAACCTCATTTGCCAATAAAAAATATGATAATTGGTTTTTACCCTTCTATCTGGCAACAAAACTGACACGTTTTTTACAAGGAGTCATGTTTGCATAGACCACAATACCTGCAGCCATAATGCAAACAAAAAACATAACTCAGATAATATATGCACTGTCCTTGAAGTTGATTGGTCCACACCTGAGACAGCTTTCCTTAGAGCCTAGTCTCACATGGGTTGGACCAGATGGCGCCAAACCTCAAAGACAATGCACCATCAGAGTATGAGAGCTCGGGGTAAGCATTTACACCATTGGAACCTCATTCCTATTTACGCCGCTGGCTGGGCCGAGGCAGGGGGCGGATTGGAGCAATTTGCCACGCGGGGAGAGATCGAACCTGCGTGGCAATGTCCATGACCGTGGCACCCCCGAGGACAGAACGGAGGGACCGCACCGCTTATTGTGTCGCCTCGTCGTCAACTCACGCGGAGCTCTGCGACAGCGTCCGCCTCGGGGAACCTGCCGCACGAGCCCGAGATGCGAGGGCGTCGGTGTGCGCACATCTGCGTGGACGCGTTGTTCGACACGGCTCGTGAATGGGCAGGCTGTGCACGCGGCTTGCTCGGGCGCTGCCCCAAGGCACGGCTACGTGATTGACTGTAGAGCCACATAAACAAGAAAAGACGATGACGACGACGATGATGATGATGATGACGTCATCTTAATGTGCAGGTCCCCTGTCTATGGATGGGACGCCTTCCCACGCCGATTTGGTCACGGGGGTTGTTTGGAACCATACTTCACCACGCCGGTCTCTGCGGGTTGGTGACAATGACAGGGGTGGCGTGGGGGGGGGGCAAGACCAGTTCAGGCATCACTCGCCACTGATGTTGATTGTGGCGGGTGGCGAGATGTTAACTACATCGCCTGGTATACAGGAGGTCATGGGTTCAATCCTGACCCTGACGCCTGTTGTATATTTGGAGTTTGCGTGTCTCTCTCCCCGTGGTCACGTGGATTTTTCTCCGCGTATTCTGGGTTTCCCCTCCACATTTATCAAACAACATGCATTTAGAGTATGTTGCTGCTATAACTGTCCACGTGATAAGCCACTGAGCTACCATTGTGTGACCAGGTCGCTTCTGAAAGAGAGAGAGATACACGACCTCCTGTAAACCGGGCGAGGTGGTTAACATCTCGCCACCGGCTATGCTGAATAAATTTTTTTAAATCGATTTTAAATCGATGCAGCACCTCAGTGGCTGGTAGACAATCGCAGCTGTGTCCACAGAAGGCAGCGACGATGGGGTTTGCGGCACGAACCTCGGCACTTGCTCCATCTCGCTGCGGCACCTCACGTTTATTGGCCATAAAAGACCCGGGGAGAGAGTTTCACATCCAGCGATAGATAAAAAAAAACAAGCAAAAGGCACAAGGGGCTTTTATAGAATTCAAATCTCAACCTTGTTTAAGATCATTGATTCACTGCCAGCCGCAGACAGCCGAGAGGGTGTGCACATTATAGATATGAGATACTTCTTCTTACACACACATATATATAATGACTGGAGATTGTTAAAGTTTTAAGATTTTTTTGTTTTCCCAGGTGACAATTCAAGGGACCCATGCAGGGTGAGTCTCGTGTGCAAGAGTCATTTGAGTCACCAACAAAGCAAAAAAAAAATACAAATCGGCACAAAAACAACAACAACAACAACTTTAACTATATCGCATGTTCGTTCACTTCTAGCCTCCTTGGCAGGCCGCGAGATGGACTCTCGTGCCACGCCACAGGCCTCTGTGTCTTCGGCACTTCGAGTGAGTGGTCCCCACACCGAGCCCTGTGCAAGCATCGACACGCGGACACATCACAGAGGCGAGGTTGTGCATCGCATGACGAGGATTTGAAAATGTTGCAAACACACCATTCCTCCGCTCGGGCAGTTGACCTCCGGATGAGAATGACAGCACAAGTTACAGGACAAAGCATTAAACAAACACGGGGCGACTAATGTGCTGAGATATGTAAACGGTCAATTTGGGCATGCGAGTCAAACGCGGTGACAAGCGAGCGTTGTCATCGAGAGAATCGACAGCTTGGCATCGAACTGTGATCTCGATGGGAGAGTAATCCGAGGGCATTTGTGAAGCGATGGGTTTCCAGGTGTTTTTGGGGGCCATTCACAGAGAGAGATTGAGTGAGTTGTACTCGTCTAAGAGTGCGAGGATGTTGGTCCTGCATACAAGGTTATAGGTGTGTGTGTGGGTGAGCGGCAGTGTAGTGGTTAGGCATGAAGGCAGCAGCTATCAACCCACTGCTGGATTAAGGCCTCTCTCTCCACGCCGTGAGGTTTGCCGGCTGTTATTTGGCCATACTTGACCGCGTTGGCGAGTGGGGGGTTTGGTTAAGGTGGGGTACATAGAAGTGCAGTACCACAGTAAATTTTGCTGCACCGCGTAGCCCCTTCCCACACCCCACAGCAGAAGCAACTTTTCTCGTGCGTGTGTGCACACTGAAAACACAGGGATTGAGTTTCCACTCGCTTCTCGGTTGGCGTGACGCCACAGATATCCTGTGATTTGCCATCATGATTTGACATCGTGATTTGACATCGTGATTTGACATCGTGATTTGGCATCGTTATTTGACATCGTGATTTGACATAATGATTTGACATCGTGATTTGACATCTTGATTTGACATAATGATTTGACATCTTGATTTGACATCGTGATTTGACATCTTGATTTGACATCGTGATTTGGCATCTTGATTTGCCATCGTGATTTGACATCGTGATTTGGCATCGTGATATGACATCGTGATTTGGCATCGTGATATGACATCGTGATTTGACATCGTGATTTGACATAATGATTTGACATCGTGATTTGACATCGTGATTTGACATCGTGATTTGACATCGCAGGACATATGCGCCGCGTCCTTGTTCAACGCGGTTTATCTTGAGGACGAGACATTTATATTTGAGTGCGGCCTTCAAGGACATCTGGTAACCTTGACCACGATTCACGTACGTTTGATGACGTCCAACTACAAACGCAACAGTAAACAAGGCAAATATCCACCGTCTAGCCTGAACAAACTATTGGGGCAAGTGTTGTTAGCGAGTAGCACTGGGTGGCCAGCACCACGCCCGGCCGCCTTTGTCTCCCCAGTGGCGATGTTTGCTACACACTGCAACAGGCACTTATTTGAGGCTGAGTCGACCTAGGTAAGGCCCAGAACAGGTTCACATAATCGTCACCGGTGTTGGCCGTGAACGGGAATCAAACTCGGGTCGCTAGGTTCGTCGCACAGCGTGCTACCCGCTACGCTCTCGATCCCTACTGCTTACACACCGCCGCATACCACTGGTGGTCACCCATCCAAGCGTGAGGACTGCACTGTATATATGTGTGTATATATATAAACAGTGTATATCCTGGCTCAACCTGAAATTTGACGAGATTTGACGCATTTAAGGTGACATTGTCATAATATGCGACTTCCCGCAAAGCGGAACTGATTGTATCCACCTAGGGTGGATGATTGGCCCGTGCACCCACCCCTAATCAGGTTCCAAACTCGTAACCGTACACCTGTGCCACGTGTGTCGACACCGCGTGTCTGACACCCGGGAGCCTGAGAGAGTGGCCAAGAGGCCTTGCTTGATACGTTACTTTACAGCAGCAACGCAGGTGTTGGCATGTTTGCATATGGTACACCTGGCATCGTTGACTTTACGATGTTTTGTTTGAATCATGAAATTATGATTTAGCGGCAGTGAAATAATTCGGAAAATATCATTTCACGGAAAATTGTTTGGCAGATGTCCCCGGGTCCGCTACCCCCCCCTCCCTCGCCATCCGCTCCCTAGTCCCACATGAGCAGCCCTTCATCGATCCACTGCTGGATAAAGGCCTCGCCATGCCGCGTCAACAATGGCGAGGGGTGCTGTTTGACCATACTTCAGTGCGCGGGTTGGTGAAGGCGTCAGAAAACCAGGACACGATTTCGAGACATCGCTCCGCCACTGATGATCGCCGTGACCGGAAGTCCAGTTCTATGCCGCCGGGTTTAGAGCGCAGTGAGTGTGATAACCACTCCACTTCGCCCAACTCGCACTGACCGGTGTGGTGAAGTATGGTCAAACAGCTCCTGCAACTGGGACGGTGCGGGGAGACCTTCGTCCAGCGCATGGATTGACACACATGGTGGTATTTGTGCTCTGTGTGTACTCTATTGCATTTAATTGGTTCATGATGTTTCGATTTAAAGCTTTCGTGACTGCAGGGATTCATCTCCTTGGTTCTTTCGGTAAAGTCACGTAGAAGGGAAGTAATAAAATAATAAAAATAAAACATAATAAAATATTTTATTACTTATTTTATTACGTTTTATTTTTATTATTTTATTACTTCCCTTCTACGTGACTTTACCGAAAGAACCAAGCAGATGGTTCATGAAGATCACATGTCCACTGCGTTATTCTACATGGTGCTCGATCATTAGGAGGTCGCACTCATTACGCACAAAGTGCTCGCCACAACTGAACCACAATCGCCTCGCTGATCTCGTCAAGGAGCATAAACCATCACGCGATCTCCGGTAGTCAACCTCGCAGCAGCGTCGGCTTTTGGCTGGTTGGCCATCGAACAAAGGTGGCGGTCACCGGCATCGCTCGGCGCTTTCAGACGCGCTTCTGCGGCCGTCTGGAACGCTCTTCCTTCCGATATGAGGAGCCACCGGAGCTATGTGCTTTTAAACCTACATTGAAAACTCATTTATTAAGAACTGCGTTTTGTGTTTAGTTTGTTCTCCTTCCCCCGCACCTCTGATTAGCACGGTTGGGCCAACTACGTACGGTGCGAAAGAAGTTCAAGATACGGTACATACATGTTCCGTGACGAGCGTGGTGGTTTTGTGAGGTAACAGGGGTCATGTTGATTGCTTCCAATCCTATTGCATTGCAGCCTCACTCGAAGAGCCGTTTCTGCTCTATCCAGAAATGCTCCAAGGCCTCACTAACCCGAGGCGTCCACTTACAAGGACGTGACGCGCGCTACGAAAGATAAGATACAGGGACAATGGAGCTTGCATCTCTGACGTCCGCGGTTATAAGAGGCGATAGCCTCGCCACTTGCATCCTGGCACAAGGAATTCCGTATATGGCAGCGGTTATCACACTGCGCTATCAAAGCCGGTTACCCGAGTTCAAATTCACGCTCGCCCCTCACCACGAAGCCACGCTGACCAGCGTACTGAATTTACACCATTGAAACCTCATTTGCCAGTAACACAATATGATAATTGGTTTTTTACCCTTTTATCTGGCACCAATTATCATATTTTGTTACTGGCAAATGAGGTTCCAATGGTGTAAATGCTTACCCCGAGTTCTCATACTCTGATGGTTCATTGTCCTTGAGTTGTGCACCTTTTGGCGTCATCTGGTCCAACACCATGTGAGACTAGGCTCTAAAGAAAGCTGTCTCGGGTGTGGACCAATCAATTTCAAGGACAGTGCATACATTATCAGAGTTGTGTTTTTTGTTTGCATTCCGACTGCAGGTATTGTGATCAATGCAAACATGACTCCTTGTAAAAAAAGGTGTCAGTTTTGTTGCCAGATAAAAGGGTAAAAAACCAATTATCAGCGTACTGAAGTCTGGTCAAACAACCCCCGTGATTAGCGCGGGTAGGCCTTCGTCCAGCAGCGGATTGATGGGCTGCACACGATTCACTTTCCATTCAACGACAACAACAACAACGGCCGCCCTTCGCCATTCAGCGGCGGTGGCGTCACCACGGCGCTTGTGCCAGCCCAGGTGCACTTTGAGGCTTATCACATGAAGTGTCGAAAGGTCGTCTGCTGACAAGAGGTCACGGGACAGAGCCAGCAGGTGCTAGGGGTTTTACTGGCCGAGATGACTGGCAGACGCACCAGCTGTGCCCCCCCTACTCTGCCAACTTAGTGTACTTTAGCTACCCGACGTTGCGCTCGTTGTTGTGAGCGTCGCTCCTCTGCCCTCCGATGTTGTTGTTGGAAGGCGACTGCCTCCAACTGCCCAGGAGCGTCCTTCACGAGCCTCCTCCATAGAGGCCGGTCCTGACTTTCCCATCCACCACCAGCGATTCAACGGATTGCCGTGGACTTGGCATCGACATTCCATTCAATCATCTATTCCAGAATTTTCGATGCTGTTGGTGCCCATTTCTATCAGTCTCGTTTGTATTTTTAAAATCAAATGTGTTCATACCTCGTCTAGTTTGTGCCCCTTCGTTCGCTCCATTTGCCTGAATGTAACGCATGCATGTATGTGTGTATGTTGAACTTTTTTCGCACCGTACGCAGTCAGCCACCCGTGCTATTCGGAGGTGCGGGGGAAGGACAACGAACTAACATAAAAAAGCAATTCTAAAGAAATTAGTTTTCAATCTAGGTGTATTTCAAAGCCACATCGCTCCAGTTGCTTCCTAATATCGGAAGGAAGAGAGCGTTCCAGACGGCCGCAGACGCGCACCTGAAAGCGCACGATGCGGTGACCGCCTTTGTTCGACCCTCTTTGTAACACGAGAATGTCATGTGCATATAATTTGCATGAACACCGTTTAATTGGGATGGAATTGTCGAGGGTGGTAGGCAGGGCCGTCCATCGGGGGGTGCGGGGCCCTGGCCAAATCCCAGTGTGGGAAGTCTGCCTCACAGACACACATGCTTGGGTCATATTTGGATCATGCCCCCCCCGCCCCCCTTAGTGGCAATGTTTACCGATCGCACCAGCTACTAATTTAAGGCTGAGTCGACCCAGGAGAGGCCCAGGACCCGTTCGATGAATCGTCACCGGTTGTTGGCCCGTGAGCGAGTGTCGAATTCGGGGCCGCCGTCGCGGTCGGGTTCGTAGCGCAGCAGTGGGCTTAACTGACCAGCACGTGTTGTCTTGAAGAAGAACAACAGCAGCAGCAACAACAATAACAACAACAACAACAAAACCCCGACTCACTGCTCATGAGTGGTTTCAAATAAACCCGGAGCTGGAGTTGTCTGCGCGCTCCCCGAGTTCTCACAAGGCAACGTGCCCGCAACGTGAGCGGTGTCTTGTTGTACTGGCAGCGTGTCTCAGCGTGTTCCATTGCCGCGTAACTACTCTGGTGGAAACCAACAAATACTTTTGAAATGTGTGATTTTTTTCACTCTCTCTCTCTTTCTCTCTCTCGCTTTCTTCACGATGTCAATCGCTGCGAATCGTGAGTCAAAAAGAGCCGAAGTTGTTAGAGATACAAACATGTCCCCTGCATTTTCCATCAATATGCTTAATTCCGGTGTTGATATGTAAACTCCTTTGTCAAGGTGCTCTTCTTCCCCCGACCCAGCTTAAATATGCGCTGCCAAGCTTGGCGGTGTTCATTTGGGACGCTGTCTTTCCGACAGCTCTGTTTCTTCACCTGAGGACGGCTGCTTGTGTTGTGGCCGAAACGTCGTGGGAATTTTTATTTTATGTTTTATTTTTATTATTTTATTATTTCCCTTCTACGTGACTTTACCGAAAGAACCAAGAAGATGCCCCCGATAATTATCTGACCACGGGCGCTCGACTTTGGCATTTCTTATCCCGAAGTTATTGCTGCCACTGCACGCAAGCAGACAACAACAGCAACATGTTCTCCAATCCATCCAATTAAAACACAGAGCTCAAACGAGCAAAACCATCTTGGCAGCAAAGCGACGCGAGCGTGTTCTTTGGTTGGCAGTGTTGCAGCCAGCGTGAATTCGTTCCGCCGATGGTGCGGAAGAGTGGGTCAACTATAAAGAGGGACTCACTGCGAAAGCACGATTTGTTTTTCTTTTAATCTATCTCGCAGGATCTTCGTTCGGACTGGAGGAATCCCCGACGAGCCATTGACACGTTTGCACAGATGTCCAAGTCCCGTGTAACTCGCGAGATGCCAACCGTCACCCGCCAGGGGGCGGTGTCCGACTGGCAATTTTCACGTCTGCAGGCAATACGCTGACGCTTCCCTATCGTTCCATTCATTACGCGTGCCGCCACGATGATGAGTCGAGGGATCGATTTCCCGATTGATGTATCCAATTCACACATCGTGTCAACTCGTGCCCGATAAATTCGGCGACAAATTCAATGCGATTGACGTACGCGCTGTTGCTCTTTGGTTCTATGTATAGCTCTGCTTTTGTTTTCAGAGACAACTTTCGTTGCCGACATTAAGCCCCGCAAGTCCCGAACCTCGACACAAAACATTGGCAATGTAACTTGGGCACCTAAACCCCGGGTCTAACTTTGCTTTTACCAAAAAACTCTACCCAAATTAAATACTTACGAAGACAAACGCACGCTGCCAAGCTTTATACAGCGCATGCATACACATAATTGCTCTAACGTATCCGTAGCAGTCAGACTTAACCTCAATGCATCAGCATTCTTGAAAAAGTGTCGAGCTAATGGGCCGCAGGGTGGCGCAGTGGTCACACAAGTGTCTGAAAGTAAGAAGAGTCTCGGATTGATTCCCCGATTTGGGCGCCTTTCTGCGTGGACTCAACGTTCTCAGATTTTTCTACGTCGGGATTTCTCCAGATCGTACCTCCTGTTTCCTCCTCCCACAGCTAATTAAAATAAAAACCATCCAATGTAATTGAAATTGGCCAAAACATCCCAATGCTGAAAAAATTCAAATTTCCTGCGAAATACTCAATTGGGATTGCACGCAGCACCAGCAGCTGCAGCACCCCCCCCCCAGCACGGCGAAAACCAGGCAGGACCCTCTTTAAAAAGAGTCTTAAGTGTGACCTTCCTTGGTCAGCCACAACAATAGTAATTCTATTTAACTCTATATTATATCCGACCGGGAGTCAGTTGTTTATTTTAGCAAATTAATGTCGGTACGGCGCTACAATGGCCTCGCCACCTCGACCTCGTACAGCGTCACGCGCACGGGGCGCCACGCGCGCGCGGCGGTGCTCGCGTGATCCACCAACCCCCGTCTACCGGGGCCGTTCGATTAAAGGCGGAACCTCGTTTTGCGCTTGTCTCTGATGTGTCATTTTCATATCGGGCGATTTGTCGTGATGTTCTTCCTGTCACGGCGCCCTGAGTCAGCCCTTGACTCGCACCGGCCGTCCCCCGCTCCGCTCGGCTCCTCCGTTCGCGACCCCCCCCCCTTCCACCATAGCTACAATTTATACTGCACATCTGTGGAAAAAAGCTTTATAGCTCATCGGATTCCTCCGGTATAAATACGCATTCTGACAATTTGTGACGAGCTGCATCACCCGTGAAGACACACACGTGGTCCCGTAATTAATGGAATGACACAGAATAAATAAAAAACGCGAGTCGAGTCATAGTTTTGTAATATGTATAGAACAGTCAATCCACTGCTGGATGAAGGCCTCCCCCATCACCACGCTGATCAGTGCAGGTTGGTGGAGGATGGAATCCAGATGGGGACCCCAGGGACCACTGATGTTAGCCGTGGTTGGGAGTCGAACTCATGCTGTGGCCGAGTTTCTCTCGGGAGCAGTGACCACAACAATGTACGCACTCACACTCTCTCTCAAAAGGCAGTCGGGACAAGTGCTGATGAGCGAGTGGCACCTATAAAGGCCGGCACGGCCCCATAGCGGGTCACCCGATAGACGATGCTTATACACTGCACCAGGGACTCATTTAAGGCTGAGTCGACCTAGAGGAGGCCGAGCACCGGTTCACATACTCGTCGCTTGTGTTGGTCGTGATCGGGAATCGAACTCGGGTCGCCGGCTGCGTCGCGCATACCGATAGCCGCTACACTACCGCTCCCCACACTCGCACGTACACACGCATACACAGTCGTACACACGTGCACAAAGGCAAAGATCCCCTGCATAGCCTTAACAGATTGTTGGGGCAAGAGCACCTTTGAAAGGCCGGCACGGTAGACGAAGTGGTGGGTGCCAGCACTACGCCCCGCCGCCTTTGTCTCCTCAGTGCCGATGTGTACACATCGCACCAGGTACACACATACCCACACACATACACAGTGGTACAAAGACAAAGATCCCCCATATAGCCTTAACAGACTGTAGGGGCAAGTGCTGTTAGCGAGCACGCACACACGCACACACACACTCGCACACATTCCTGTGAAGGCGCACAAACCGCCACGCCGTGGGGCCGCGGGACGCTGCGAGTCCAAACAGCGCCACCGCCTCCCAGCTGTGCCCTGCGCCGCTCATCGTCACCATCAGCCGTGCTCAATCCACCGCTGGAGGAAGGCCTACGCCGCAAAGCCGCTGCCACGTTGCAATAATCCACGTGCGTCTGGGCCAACGTCGTGCCTCCACTCGCCCCCCGTTGGGTGTTCTCTCGGACGCGTTCCACTCCGTTATTGATCTTAATCGATGCGGAGGGAGCGATTATAATGGTGGGGGTACTTTTTGTTCATGTTTTTTGTTTGTTGCGGTTGCACCCGATTCAAGAGCCGAATGGCTCACAGGGCTATACCTAAGAAATGAACTTGAACTTTCCGGGGCTCAGTCTCGGACAGCTCCTGATCAAATTAAACGACGCATATACGGCAACAACGTACTTCTAAAAGCATCCATCCATCCGCGCTCGATTATTCCGATCTTGATTCTTTTTGTGTCGTTTTTATCGGCTCCTCCGTCCTGTTTCTCGTTCTTTCCGTCTTGTTTGTAGAGTTTTGCCGAGCCCCGTTAGCCCAATTGTACAATTAGCAACTAATTTGCATATAGAGCGGTTGACATGTGGCCTTGCGGTTTACGCGTTAGCCGCGTGTTACGGAGATTCGCCGTTCAAATATAAGTGTCGTTAAACCCGCCATCACCCGACACAGCCAATTAGTAAGGTTTGGCACGTAAACAAAACACGCCAATTCGTCACTAGTACAGCACACCGGTGTGTTGGAGAGCAAATCCACGAAATGTTGTTGTTGCAAACTTACCCCCCACCCTTTAGTTGAACACGTGTGGGGCTTTCGCGACCAATGCTTTTCATAATAGAGGTATTGTTTTGTTGCTAGATCGCTCACAAATGACGACGTAACATGTATCCTTTTAAAAAATGACCGAAGCAGGAGGATGTCTCCACAAATCTGGCTGTGTCGCCTTATGATGCTCGTCACGGTACTCGAATTGCAAATGTTGTGGCGGGTTTACTCTCCAACACACAAGCGTTGTGTGCCTGGACTAGTAACGAGTTGGTGTGTTTTTGTTTACGTGACAAACCTTACTCATTCGCTGTGTCGGGTGGCGGCGGGTTTAACGACACATCTCTATTTACGCGAGCTAACCCAAACACCTCTTACGGATAGAAATGTGTCGTTAAACCCGCCACCACCCGACACATTCCAATCGAGCCAGAGATATCCCACGACTAGCTGAGCACTCTCCAAAGAACACCGATTTCTCGCGGAAAGATTACTTCTATAAACAAAAGGAGCAGCAATGGGCTCTTCTTTGTGCCCTGAGATTGCGAATTTGTACATGGACACCTTTGAAGTTAAATGAAATCGCTTTAAGCACACTAAAACCCCTCTGTTTGGTTTAGATATGTGGAATGTACCCCCTTGCTGAATTTAGTTTCAACCGAGTACCCGAACCTAGCCTCACCCAACATGGTTCTGAGAAATAAATGTATGAATAGTGGATCAAATTTTTTTTTTTTACCATTTTGTGAGGTTTCCCAACTAGCTGGTAACTGCAAATTCATAAAGAAACAAAGCAACGGACGCTTTGCATGCAGGGCGCATTTTTTATATTTTTATTTTATTCTTATTTTTTATTTATATATTAAATATTTTTTATTTTCATTATATTTTTTCACCTACGTGACTTTACCGAAAGAACCAAAAAGTATGGATCCTTGCAGTCACGAAAACTTCAAATCTAGAATGACGCAATGTGTTCGTGCTCGCTGGCAACTTCTGGAATCCAGATTGTTTACAATCAATGAGTTTAGAAAGATATTTTATAACGTTCTAGGTTACTACATTTAATATTGGCAAATTGATACGTGATACATGACTATTCACCAATGACTCTCATTTATGATATAATTTCACACGTTTATGAATCACCTCACGTACCCCCCTAGGACATTACCACGTGGTACATTACCACGTGGTACATTGCCACGTGGTTACCCCCAGGGGTCCGGGTAACCCTCGGTTGAGAACCACTCGTGTAAGAGACACGGGCCTCTCTCTCTCTCTCCCACCTTCTCGTGCCCACCCCCCTCGTCTCCCCTCATCTATTCTCCCCTCCACTCCCCATCTCACCTCCTCTATTCCTCTCTCCCACATTTTCATGACACATCCCCCGTCTCATTTCGCCCACCCCCCCCCCAATCTCCTCTTCACCCCCCTCCTCATCTCCTCCTACCCTCATCTTCCATCATTCTTCCCTCCACTCACTCTCCCCTTTCGCCTCTCTCCTGCTTCGTCCCCCTTGCTCTCCCTCCTCCTCATCCTCCTCATCCTCTTCATCATGCCTCCCCTATTCTCCACTACCCCCGCCCCTCCCCTCGGTACCCCCCCCCACCCACCCCCTCCCTCCCCCCCGTCGTCTCGCACCTGTCGACTGTCAAAGCGGTCACCGCTCACAAGTTTTGTTTAGAAGAGCGGCGCGCACGAGCGAGGCGTGGCGCGCCCTTTGCACAGGTGGCGAGTGGAGGGAGGCGAGTGGGGTTGGTGGTTGGGGGTGAGACGGGGAGGAAGGCGGGGGCAGCGAGGGATGGAGGAGCAGAGGAGGCGGTAGTCGGGACCCCGGCTCTACTCACTCAACTCGGCCAGCTCGGAGCTCCACTGGCCTTAATAGGTGCTCGCCAACAACGAAAATAAACTCTTCTAATTTCACCGGGCAATGCCCACTAATGCTATGCAGCTCTTTTCCGGGTGGCGACCTGGCCACAGATGATAGCTCAACCAAGTTGCTCATGTTCGTGTAAATGTATAGCGGCCAAACAACACACGCCTCTCTCAGCTAGATATTTGGAAATCACAGCATATCAGGTTATCGCATGTCACTCTCTCTATAATTGACGTTGCATAACCGTCATATAATTAATAGTGATTACGAAGTATGATAATTACATGTGATGTCGCCTTGTAATAATAACAACACTAACGGCTCCTTTGTCAATTGCAGTGTTACGGAGTGATGGGTGAATACCTCCTCACGCCGTGATTAAGCCATACTTCACCACGCTGGCCATTGCGGGTTGACGACATGAGGGGGAGGATGTTCAGACGTTGGATGTGGGTGGGAATTCAGACTCGGGTCGCTAACCACTGCGCCACCGCTCCTCCCTTACGGCTACGGAGGTATTTTTTTTTATAATGACAGCGTGTTAAACATAGCTATTAGTTGAACAGAATGCAGATATAACAGGGTTGTGGGTGCCTTGTAGTGAAACGTTACGCCTGTATTGATGCACGTGATGCGTTGTGGGGAGTGGTGAGCGCAGTGGTTAGCGCCACGCTGCGCTACGAACCCGGCGGCCCGAGTTCCAGTCCCGCTCACGGCCAACACCGGTGGTGATTATCTGAACCGGTCATGGGCCTCCTCCCCTAGGTAGACTCAGCCTCAAATGAGTACATAATGCCGTGTGGAAACATCGCAACTGGGGCGACAAAGATGGTTGGGCGTGATGTTGGCCCCCCACCCCCTCGTGTGCCGTGCCAGCCTTCATAGGTGCTCGCGAACAGCACTTGCCCCAACAGTCTGCTATAAGATATAGGGGGGATCTTTGTCTTTGTTTGGTGGTCTGTATGTAGGTTGGACTTCTTTCGCACCGTACGTAGCCACCCGTGCTAATCGGAGGTGCGTCGACGGACACATCAACAACAGCAACACAAACACCAGCGTCAACGACGAGCCCTGAATAAACGCGACGCAGTTGTTTTCGCCTCTCATTTCTCCTCGCTTCATTGTCCTACTACATTTTACTTTGGTTGTGTTTTTTCTTTCTCCCTCTTTCCTACCTTTTCTCATTTTTCTGGCGCCCAAGGTTCAGTCGCTCTCTTACAAACGAGACTTTGCCAATGCGCGTCGCTTGAAAGCTCTCACGCGGTTCAACGAAATTAAACTCTGTGGTTTTTGTTGTTGTTGTTGCCCACATTCAACACCGCGGCGCAATTCTCGGCAAGCCTTGAGCGGAGGGACGTCTATCACGCAGTGCCGCATGAAGCGAGTGCGGGGCCTGCAGCATATGATGTTATAAAGTGGCCCTAAATATAAAAAACACGTACATATTAAAACACAACATTTTTTTACTTGCATAGTAAAGTAATTGTATTTAAAAATTTGCTATACGGACAGATAATACGACAAATAGCTAACCTTAAACACCCAGTCGTTCGTAAAAGTTGAAGGGCAGTATAGTACTATAGTAATAGAGCAAGCTCAGAATCACTGAACCGGAATTGATAGCTTGAAAGCATTTAGCGCGTGGCCCTTGCAAGTGCGGGGCCCGTAGCTACTACACATGTGTAGTAGCTACGGGCCATGTGTAGTAGCTACATGTGTAGTAGCTACATGTGTAGTAGCTACATGTGTAGTAGCTACATGTGTAGTAGCTACATGTGTAGTAGCTACATGTGTAGTAGCTACATGTGTAGTAGCTACATGTGTAGTAGCTACATGTGTAGTAGCTACATGTGTATCGACGCGGATCCGACGCATTTCGTTCTCTCACTCTCTCGTTTGAGGCCGTGATCGGACCACGTGTTTGTACGAGAAAAAAACACCCGGCCACCTGAGTTCGATCCCCGGTCAAATGGTATCTCAACTGGTGCTGCTCTACCCCCGCTCCGGTTACTTCCCGAACCTTTACCGACCAGCGCGGTGAAGGGTGGTCAAAAATACCCCCCCTCCCCTATACAAGTGACCACGTGGTGTTAGAGGTCTTCAACCAAGAGTGGACTGAGAAGGACTGTGCGTGTACAAAGACAAATTTAGCCTGAAAAAGACTGTTGAGGCAAGTGCTGTTAGCGAGCACCTATGAAGGCCGGTATATCACACGGGGGTGGGGGGGGGGTTGGCCAACCCCACGCCCGGCTGCCTTTGTCTCCCTAAGTGGCGATGTGTACACATTTGAGGCTGAGTCGACCTACGTACGTGTACACACGCACGCATTGTAGCAGTGTGGAGTGAGGAGGGGGGGGGTAGAGTGGTGACATCTGGCAGCCAAAAGATTTATGTAGCTCACTTTTAGAAATAATTTCAAAGAAAATTAGCGGATAATCATAAATCGGTGGGGCATTTGGAAATTGATCACGTTATTTTATTCGTAATATTTAACCAAACAAAAAGTCATCCCGTGCGTGTTTTTATTTTTATTTCATCTCACATGTTCAAAAGTGTTTTCATACATAGCATATTTATATTATAAAGCCCCTCGCAAAATGTGTGAAAATGTCGCTTGTGATGTGGCTACTGGAGATCACGCGGTGGATTTTCGAGAAAACTCAAATGGGGAAAAGTCAACAGAGACGCGGCCACAACCATGCGACGCGGCGGCGGGGTGCAGACACTCCCCCAGCTCTCCCCGCATGGAAGTTATACAAACAAAGACAATGATCTCCCATATAGCCTTTAACAGACCGTGAGGGCAAGTGCGATTAGTGAGTAGCACCTATAAAGGCCGGCACGGCACACGAGGAGATGGGTGGCCAGCACTACGCCCGGCCGCCTTTGTCTTCCTAGTGGCGATGTTTACACACCACACGAGCCGCTCATTTAAGGCTGAGTCGACCTAGGGTAGGCCCAAGACCGGTTCAGATAATCGTCACTGGTGTTGGCCGTGAGCTGGACTCGAACTCGGTTGGCCGGGTTCGTAACACAGCGCGCCAACCGCTTATTTACACACACTGCACCGGGTACGTGTATTTAAGGATTTGTCGACATCGGGGAAGCCCATGCAGGTTCGGTTTGGATATGACGCAACAATGATGTTAGCCAAAGGGAGAATCGAACTCAAGTGGCCAGGTTGATTCATAGAGCACGTAGTGCGCTAACCCCTTGCACCTGCCGTACGAAGACAAAGATCTCCCGTACAGCGCTGTTAGCGAGCACCTATATACAAGCCCGCCATACATACAGACACACTAACAAATCTGACAGGGAAGCGTATGGTCCCCTTGATCCTCTTAGAATTGTTACTCACCACCCCACACGCACACATGCCCCCATCCCCGCCTTCTAAAAAAATCAAAGGAATCAAACCTCCGCCCATCATTGAACCGCGGCTTTGTAACAACACTCACACATATGCACACAACTAATAAATAAATAAATAACGATGCCGCACTTTAATAAATAATTACTAGCATTACAACGGCTCGCACACACGCCACACAAAGAAGAACAAAGGGGGAGGGGGGGCAAAGCGACACTACACACTAAATAATTAAAATAAATCCGGGCGCATAACAGCCAACACTCAATAATCCACCCCCCTTTTGATGTCGAATATTGAATGGCTCAAAGCGGGCGCGCTTTGGGATCATTCCAAGGAGAGTGAGTGGGTAACAGAGCGCGACGACGGTGATGTCGGTGCTCGTGATGATGATGATGTGCGGACATCACGTCTGAGGCGGTTGCCACTCCCCCACCATGCCCAGTATGAAAGTTGTTGTTGATGTTTTAGAGAAAGCCCTTGCCTTTAAGCATTGGTCAGATCGCCAAGCAAACCGATTAAAAGCAAGATTGACTTTGCTGATGAGCATTGCACCCAATGCTCCTGAAAGGATCCACTCCCATATCCTTTGGATGTGACAGCCCGTCTGTCCCTCCCTCCCTCCAACCAGCCAGCAAACCTTGTTTTATAACGGAGTACTGTATGTATAATATAAAAGCACCGGTCAAACGACGGTCCTCCCCCACCCTCAACGTCCCCCATTTTCCTGGGTGCCCTCTTCCTACGGGGTCAGCCAATACACCCGTCTCACGCATTGTAATTGAGGTTTCCCAAGTACTGAATTGGGCGTCCCAGCTACAATAGAAGAGTGGAGGGCGGTTGGGAGAATTTGTTTTAAACAAAATCTTGAATTTCCCACAGTGCTTGGAGCTTTGGATCGGAAGCGCATCGTCATTGGGCCCCTACCCAATACAAGTCAGTGCTTTTTCTGGCACTTGTGGATGCCGATTTAAAATAAAAAGTCCGTATATCGACATTTCCACAAATGGCAGTGTAATTAATAGGTGAGCGTGGATGACTAAATGTAGGCGAAATCACTGCTCTTTCCAAGGCTGAATATTCCATGTGCAAGCCATCTGCCTGGACGGGAAGCAAACGTTTCGCAAGTGATTGTTTAAAATGGAAATGTATTCTTTCTTTCGTATGGCTGATGAAGATGCAGGGCAACACCTACAATTGAACATTCAGGTGGTCAAGCCAGATAGCTGCGTGAGAAGCAGGGGAGTGTGTCATCGCTGTGATGTTGTGTGGTCTGTTCTGGATGATCACAGTCGCACACTGGAGAGTCTTTAATTTTCCATTTGTGCATCAGGTATCCGCTTCTGCCACGGCTTGCACGGATGCGATTTAGGGTGGGCATGAGCTAAATCGCATCTGCACAAACCATGGCAGATGCGGATACCTGATGCACAATAGAAATGATGAGATCATGACGATGACGACGCACCGAGATGGTCACAAGGTAGGTGCGTGCAAACAGTTTACATGTATAGGGTTAGTGGGGGTCAAGCACAAGTCCCAAATGAATGACTCACTGAGCAATTTGCTTATGAGAGAGCGGCTACACTGGGAGATCTCCTCTCAAGTGGAGCCATTACCCAATGAATTCCACCGCACAACAGTGGCACAGGGTACGGATTAGCGTGTGAGAAGACTTTGACATATGCGCTACAGTAGGGACTTAATGACATAATTAAAGGGCGCTGTACTCGGAGAGGCGTGACCTACCCACGCACATTTCCCCCTCACCTCACTTCCTGCATACGTGTGTAGTGATACACTCGGAGACACTAGGAATAGGAGGCATTCTATTTATTATAGCCTTCACAGGGTATAAGGGGTAACTACACTTATACTGACAACGCCGAGAAGGTGAAGACGGTGATGAAGACTCCAGCAGCCCGACGGCATTCCACTCCAAACAACAGCCCCGAACCTTCGCTCAGGGTCCCCATTGATCCTCCTGGCGTGGCCTCGCTCCGCCCCCGGCCACGCCCCCCTTCTGGAACCTACTAGTGAGTTCCCGGGCTTACCTCACGTGCCCCTTTCTATCACCTTTGCCCTACATCCCCCTCTCTGCTTATCACGTGACCTGCTGACAGACGGGGCAACTGCAACCGCAGATCCCTTTCCCTGCCAGCAACCCGCGCTATGCTCCATAGTGACACATTCCATGTCACTACACGTGGATGTGGCTTGGATGAGCCCTATGTCGACTCAGCCTGAAATTGATACCAGAGGTGCGGTGGTGGTGGTGCTTATTTTCAGACAGGACAATCCAGAACACTTGCTGTTCCCTGGAATTATTTGGCACGCTACATCCATCTGAAAATATGTTTTGTTCTGTTTAAATAAAAGTTGAATATGATAATTGGGACATCATACTGAATTATGGATAGATGTAATATTCGTAGTGCCTCACACCGATAATCCCTACTTCAAACCAGCCTTGCACTCTTCCAGAAAATATCAAGTTAGAAATCAAGCCCTAATCATGAAAACATGGAACGTTGGCACAACTTTCCATATTTACTGGGATCATGGGGCTGACCCCACCATGCTCCAGTCACGTGGCGTGTTGATCTTAACAGATTCTCCATAATAACACAACAGCTTGTATGAGCAGTCTGTACGGAAAAAGTTGCCTTTTATGGATCCCTTCTGCATGTATGTAGCCTATTATGTAATGCAGAGTAAAATCCACAACATTTACACAATTCCACATTATAAACCACTTCGTTGACCTAACATGTGGCCCATGCCGCTTTTGAACAAACTAAAAGTGACTTTTTTAGCAGCTCATTGTGGGCTTTGCTTGGCAAAAAAACTAAACATAGCTTTGGTATATAAGAATAGTTTTTACCCTGAGCTCGCAATGTCCTTATAGAGCATTGTCTTTGTGCTGTTCGCTTTTTTTCCTAACACTGTTTGAGACTAGGTTCCAAAGAAAGCTGTCTCTGGTGTAGACCAATCAGTTTCAAAGACAAATACATCACATACTACCAGACCACGTTTTTTTTGTTTGCATGTTCACCAGAAGCACATGTGGCTAATGCGGGGCATGATTCCTTGAAAAAAGCTTTCAGTTTTTGTGCTTTAACGCTTTAACACCTCCTGTTTGATTGGCGAAATCGTTGGTAAAGTGTGTAATCGATCAAAATCGATTGGATGCCATGGGCAGAATCTCAGGCGTATTGGCTCCAAGTTGAATTGAGGCGTGTGTAATCGATCAAAATCGATTGGTTCCCAGGTGCGGAATCTCAGGCGTATTGGCTCCAAGTTGAATTGAGGCGTGTGTAATCGATCAAAATCGATTGGATGCCATGGGCGGAATCTCAGGCGTATTGGCTCCAAGTTGAATTGAGGCGTGTGTAATCGATCAAAATCGATTGGTTCCCAGGTGCGGAATCTCAGGCGTATTGGCTCCAAGTTGAATTGAGGCGTGTGTAATCGATCAAAATCGATTGGTTCCCAGGTGCGGAATCTCAGGCGTATTGGCTCCAAGTTGAATTGAGGCGTGTGTAATCGATCAAAATCGATTGGATGCCATGGGCGGAATCTCAGCCGTATTGGCTCCAAGTTGAATTGAGGCGTGTGTAATCGATCAAAATCGATTGGATGCCATGGGCGGAATCTCAGGCGTATTGGCTCCATGCACGTTCCGGGGCCCTCCCACCCTCCCACCCCCTCACGTCCTCCGCGTGCCCAGACCTGCCCGGGCAAGATCCTCAAGCTCGGTAAGTCGAGCGGCGTTCAAGCATCCTTCGCTAACCAACAACACCTAAACAAAAATAAACTCGCAACATTTGCTATTGCGTATAAATAATACTAAACCCAAGGCTATCCGTGTAACAAAATGTAAGGAATTGTGTTCTAAATACGGGAAGTCTGCCGAGTGTTTTTTTGTGTGAGTGCAGCGTCGCCTGAGTTGCTAGGCCGCACTCGAGCGCTTCGAGTTGTTGATTTCATTTGAATTTAATTCGTATTGTTTGAGGCTATAACTTGAATGTATTGTTTTAGAAATGGGGTGTTGGAATGGTTAGTTTATTGTTAAGCGAGCACGGTGGACTTATTCAATAAGAAACACCGCAGCCGCTTTGTTTACCTCGACCGCGCGTGAGCCTTTGTGTTCGAAAAGCCTGTTTAATTAGGCCTCATTTTCTAATTAAAACTATAACAACCCTGTTTAAAATGTGTATTATTTGCAAACGATTGCATGTCGGTGCTCTTTTAGAGTAGTTTTCATTACGTTCTAGTCGGTAATTGAATGCAACTTTTTTTTTATTTAAACGAATAAAACAGCTGACCGCGACCGCCGCGGCCCGGTTTTGCTCGTAAGCCTCGGTCTCGCCTAAATCTTGGCCGGAAATCGGGACACGCGGCCTCGCATCGGAGAGCTCTCGGGTTTGCGTAGACACACGTATGTTTTCATAACCGTGTAAAAATAAACACCATCTAACAATTGCATTCGTTTAAAGTATGGATGTTTTCTTAAAGTTGAATTACGTGTTAATAAATGACGGACAATGCTGTGAAGTTCCAACCCCGTTTCCTTGGGAAGCCACTGAGCGTCTCTGCATCGTGTTCGATACCGGATCTCGCAGTCAATAATCAAGCCGCGCTTCTCTCAAGCAATTGACAACATGCCTCGTGGATACAGCAAACACACACACACACACGTGCGTTATTTATAACACATGTTATCCAATCCATTATATTCGCCACCTGTGCAATCGGTTTGTGCTGTTTTTATAGACCGCGCACAGTGTTTTACTCCAAATTTTAAGACGCGCGTGGTGATGCGGTGGTGTACGTTTGCGAATGGATTACTGAATGTGCTTATGCCAATCAAATGTGTTACGTGTTCGTTGCCCATTAATTCGCCTGTTATATCGTTGTCTTTTAAGACTTATTGACGAATGAGCTTTTTTTCCATTGTACTTGTGCACCACTGCCAACGCAAAGTCATCAAATAATATTGTCTGTGTTGTATGCAACTGCATTTTACTTATTGAATGTACCTCTATGTTAATTTTTTATGAAGCTGTTTATGTTATGCACTGTACGTTATTTAGAATGAATTGATGGAAAGTTTGTATTAGTGAGTGTTTGTGTTTATTAATGTAGCAAGTATTTAAGTGTATGTATGCTAGTGAAGTGTAATATTGATAGCAATAAACATAACGTGCTCACGTTTGGCGAAGCGTACGCCTTGTTAGATCGAAAACTCGGAGGCACGGAGCCAGAGGTCAAAAGTTCCCTCCCTCGTATACCACCAGCCTGAACCGGAGAGCCATGAGCTCGTGCTTGAAGGTTGATGATGCTTGGATGCAGTGTATGTGCAGGGGGAGATGATGGGATTGGGTAAATATCTATGAGAACGTAAGGGACTATGATCAGCAGCAGACTCGTGTCGACCGTTACTCTGACACAGATGCGTCGAATGTAGTTTTTTCTGCGTATTTGTGCAGTAGTTGTGTTTGAGCAATTGTTTGTTGCCTGTCTTTGTGGCTGTGTTGTGTGAGCAGTTGTATTTGCATACGTAGTTGTTAGGGAACGTTTTGTGGTGTGTGATTGTGGTTGGTTGTGGTTTAAGTTGTGGCGGGTGTATGGCTTTAGTTGGAGCCGTTGTGGTGTACGGTTGTGGTTCTTTGAGCTCTTTTGGTATACAATTGTGGTTGTTTGAGCAGTTAACATTTCATCTACCACGTCATCAGCTTTAATAACATTACCAGCATAATCAACATTCCTATCAAAGAAAGCTATCTCTGGTGTGGACCAATCGGTTTAAAAGACAATGCACGTACTGTCAGAGCATGCTTTTTTGTGTGCATTTTCACCACAAGTATATGTGTTTAATGCAGACATGATAACTTGCAAAGGTTTCAGTTTGGTGTTTTAACATCTTAACACCTGTTTTATTTCCAGAAAGGCATAAACCCTATTATCATAATTAGATACTGGCAAAAGAGGTCTCATGATGTAGCGGCTCACCCTGAGCTCTCAATGTCCTGATAGTGCGTTGTCTTTGTGCTGTTCTCCTTTTAGCGTCCTCTGGTCTAATACTGTTTGAGACTAGGATCTAAAGAAAGCCGTCTCTGGTGTGGACCAATCGGTTTAAAAGACAATGCACATACTGTCAGAGCATGTTTTTTTGTTTGCATTTTCACCACAAGTGTATGTGGTTAATGCAGACATGATTCCTTGCAAAGGTTTCAGTTTGGTGTTTTAACATCTTAACACCTGTTTTATTGTCAGAAAGGGGAAAAAACCCTATTATCATTCCTAGCATAGCTAACATGGCTATACTACAACGTTTTAAAACTAGCAATATTGCCCTTCCACAGAGCGACATCAATACACACATTTCACTCTCGTTGCAATGTTCTGCTACGTGCATTCTTTTCTTGCAGGCCAATCGCTGTTGTCACTAGATGCTGAGTTAATTTTATGGAGGTGGACACCCACATCACAAACGAGGGTGTGCACCTCATCAGACATGGCTGTCCTACTTAAAAGCAGAAGTGTTAGCAGTAGCCGTAGTCAACATTGGGCAGATGTGCCATGAGGCCCTGACATAATCTTGATTTTGTAAATCGTCTTTCCTAACGAAATCTTAACAAAACACAATAAAACACCTATAGGCAACACTACATGAGTGTTAAGATTGTAATCTAATATTTGCTGTAAAGAATTACAATGTCAAGCTGCAGCCAGAGAGGGAGGAGCCAAGTGTGTGGGTGGGACCAGGTGTATGATTGACAGCTCTGTTTAATACACTTTTCCAAGGCCAAAATCTGTTCAGCTTCTCACGCATTGAGACAGGAGCAACTAAACAGGAAGTGAATGTAATTTAAAAACAGGTCAAATAAACTCAGTGTTGTATTCACTTTTGAGCTTTAATGGGTGGTTTACATTATATGATAGAGCTTTATTTACTGGATAATTTTATCAAAGGTGTTTTTTAAATGTGGTGTTTTCTCTGTGTATATATATTTGTTTAGTGATGGTTACATGCATTGTATGCGGGGTGAATTGTGCATATTAAACGTCTGCAAACGTGAAAGCGTGGTGCTTACAGCTTTGAACTTGGGGTGACCATTACATTTCCACTTTGACCTTTATAAGGAATTTCAATAAGCCTTTTTAACCTTTATAGGGTATTTACATTTTAACCTTTCTGTAATGGATACTTTTGTTACTTCCACCTTTTATAGGGGCGATGATGGTCTGGAAGCAATGTAAGAAAGCTGCATTTTTTATTTCATTATATGGCTATGTTAGCGTGTCATGTACAAATCTACAAACTAAATATTTGTCACCTTGCGTATACAGAGCTTGGCTATGCACTGCTGTGGCAGTGTAAATTGGAAGGTCGCAAATTCAAATTCCAATCAATTCCGCCCGGATCCTAGGTCGAGGAAATGTATACCCCTTTACAGGAAGGTAGCAGTGGTTGCGTGATGGAAATACAAATTAATATGGAATTTCCACCTATGGATCAGGACCTGCTCGTTTGAGCATGAGACAAATTTTTTACTTTTTGAGATTGCAAAATAAGTTCAGAGTTTACACATTACAAACTACCATGGCTTGATGTGTGATAGGTGTTGTGCATGGAAATACTTGCCTGGTGCCCTGAGTACTCTTTCAAAAGTGGGTTTTACAGATGCTGTGTTTTGGACGATACACACCGCTCCTGGTTTCTGTTTGCTCTGTGGACATTACGAAGAAAAAAATTAATCACCAGCCGTGATTTATCTACTGCTGGATGAAACCCTCGCCCAGGCTGTTGCCATCTCTTGCGATGCAATAATCCGACTGGCTCCTGCACATGAGCTGATTTAATCCCTTTACCTCTGTGGAAAACATCCAATTGGGCATATGCTGGTTGGACACAAAATTTGTATTGTTTAGAAAAGGGGCCTTGGGCAGGACATGTCCCGATAAAGGGAAGTTGGCTGGTGGTCGAGACTGAACTACGGAGTGGCAGCCAAAGTTATGGAAAAGTTACTGATCCCCATTTAAATGTGAAGTTGGCCACCTAAAATGTCTAAAACAATGGTGACAGCGCTTTACTTCAGCCGGAGTTGTCCTAGGTTGAGCTCTGGAAAATATTTCCTCTCCCTCTGCCATTCAGGGAGGAGGGGGGCAGGGTTTGAGGGGGGGCAGGGCATCTGGCGCGGGGGGGGGGGGTCCTAGAAAATAATGAATGCGAACTTGAGCCCTGGAATGGGTCTTTTTGGATATGTCTAAACGAGTAGCTATGGCTTTGTATTAATGTGGTTGTCATGAGTTTGTGAGATCGGGTGGACTTTGAGCAGAGTACCTACAACACAGTGCTTTTAAGCACATACAAGGCTTTAAACACGTATACAAGGCGTGAGAAGTCGGGCAGGTCCCCACACGCAGTGAGCTAGCCCGGGCAAGGCCCTGCCCTCACGACCCCACAGGCATGTGAACACCCTAATTAGTCACCGGCTGCTTTGTTAAAATAATTTTGCCAGCCTTGATGGCGCCTGCCATGCACAGCTTTGAGGGGGGGGTGGTGTTGGTGGATCGTGATGATTATTGTGAGTGCTTGTAACAATTCCAACCTCCTTGGGTAAGAAGCTGCTGCTTGTTTGAGGCACTTGTATGCAACATTTGAGTTGAGTGTTTCTTTGATTAATCGAGTTCCTCCCATATTTACGGATCCTCAGGGTAAGTCGGTGAATAAACATTCCAAGCTTACCATTAGAAAGCATAGGGAGACCCGGTGAGGCTTTCCTGGGTAAACAAATGACTGTTTTTACATTCGTTATTTGAAAAGACCCGTACCACCTTTGACATCAGTGCTGTTCTATAACACGAAACGTAATAAGCTAACGTGTTTACAGATAAGCAATTGTCATATTTTCACCTTTGGCCCTCCAGAGCCTCTGCCTGAAACAGTCTTTATATGTTTATGTAAAAAATGCTGTGTTAATGATAATGGTAATGAGTTATTTTGATTTGTGCTCGATTTTATGTCATGTTTTTTGGTTTTAAGCATAGAATCGACCTTGTGCCACATTTAATATTTATTTAGTCCTTATAAATCAGTAGAATGTAAATCAGTCATGATCTATATATGTATATCTTGATATGGTCTTCGTGTTTATATAGTTAGAAAAGCATCACAATGTTATCTTTACTCTGCCATCATTGAAGGTGATCATTATTTTGCACAAGCCAACATTTGTCATTACACAGGCAGATCCTTGTAATAGGAATGTGTACTTTTCCCAACTAGCTCAAAGCTGTGGATATGAGCACGACACAACGCTTGTAATCGGATACACTTTGATTGCAACTGTTATTTTTAATTTCTCCAGCAATATTTGTCATTAGTCCCACACTTCTTTTTAATTGATGTCACAGTTCACATTTGCTCTGAGCAAAGGGGATCTCCGGGGTGGGGGCACTGGCTGGAGTGCTGGGGGGGGGTAAGATTTTTTTTGGTGGTGGGGGTTGGGGTTGATGATGGATCATTAGCAGAAGGTGTTGATGGAAGATTTGCACTGGTTTGGGGGACATCAATGAGAGGAGCTTCCGAGGATGTGGTGAATAGTTGTGATGTTTGAAGCTAGCCGAGTGGGTGGTCAGCATTGCTGTGTACTTTTGTTACGTTTGTTTTCGTTTCAATACGTTCTTTTAATTGCGTTTAGGGGCGACCGTTCATGCTGTGAATGGTTTGTAATTGAAATGTTAAGCTTTATTAATATTCCTTGGCATTATTGTGCCACAAGAGCTTACAGTTCATATCTATTCATCCCACATTTTTAAAAATATATGCATTTAGAATAAATAGTGGTACAGTACTTGGGTAATCTACGAACAAGAATCAATACATTAACTTATAAGAGGTTTGTTTAGTTATTGAAATTGAATCACATTGAATCCATTACCCAGTCTTTCAAATAAATGTATCCCGCTATTTTTTTTTAATAAAGCAAACAATGGATAATCACTGGAACGCAATATATTTTTGTTGGATTTGGAGTAGGAATTGTCTTACTTCCTTGCCATTTGTTGTATATTTAACAATTTAGCAAATACACCTAATAGAAGTAAGGTGGTGAGAGGCTATAATTTTGTTAGAATTTAAACTTGGGAACTTCTGTGGGGAATGGGGCCATTGGTTGTGGTGTTTGTCAGTATGCAGTGAAGTGGAGGCCATGTGATATAGTCTTGGCAGAAAAGTGTAAAGTTAGGACATCTGTGTGGGGAGTACTGGTGAAGTGATTAGTGCACTACTCTCCACCCATCGGACCTGAGTTCAATTCTCAGCCAAGGCTGCTACCCCTCATGCTTGCAAACTTTGTCATCCTCTGTGTGTGATATGTCTTTGTGTTGGACGTGTGTATGTGAGCATGTGTTGTGAATGTGCGGTAGTGTAGTGGTTCGCTACGTACCCAGCAACTCCAGTTCGATTCACACTCATGGCCAACGCCAGTGATTTATGTGAACTGGTCCTGGGCCTCCCCTTGGTCCACTCTGCCTAAAATGAGTATCTGTTGTGATGTGTAAACATCGCCCCAAGGAAGGCAATGGTAGCTGGGCGTGTGCTGGCCACACACCCCCTCCTATACAGTGCCGGCCTGCATAGGTGCTTGCTAACAGCATTTGCCCCAAAATTCTGCTCAGGCTATTTGGGCTATGTCTTTGTGTGTGGATGTGTGTGGGCAGGTGTGTGAACATGTGTGTGCGTGTCTCTGCGTGTGTGTGTGGACATGTCTGGGCACATGCCGGATAAGTCACACGGACCAGCTGAAACCAGCCCACTTTCCTGCATGAGTCACTGGGGACTAGGGTCAAGCTGTTATAAGGGTGCACGCGTTTGAGATTTTTTTCTCTTCTTCTGCCCACCGAGGCTCACGCCTCTTTGCGCCTACTCCGACCCCTTTTGGGGCGGCCAGTCTTTTGTCAGTGCAGCCAATTTACAGGTTGCAGCACGTAAGTACAGCTGACTGCCTAAGCACGGACCGCATCTCTGCAGATCCTGTTTAAGAGCGTATCGTTTTTTAGCTGTATTCTCCCACTTGCAGGGTTAGCAGTACTAAATGCCTTTTGTTTCTGTGCATATTTCACATAACTGCTTAACGCAATAGTTTGTTGCTTTATTTAGTGCGTTATACAGATGCAGCAATATAACGAGTTATTGCCAGGTTTGCACTTCTAGTAAGTGGTTAATAATGACATTGTGCCTTACAAAAGTGTGATTTGTTCTGAATTCCATGCCCAGGATTTAGGAATGCTGATTTGTACATTATATTGATGTATATCTTGGAATTGTTGGCGTGTGGATTTTACATTTCAGGAGGATATTTTATTTTCTGTAATAAAATATTTTATCGTATTTGTTTGGGTCCACGAATATTTGAGGACGAGGTGACCACTAACCATTGTGCCACCACTCCATCATTACTCTGTTGAATTTTTGTTGAGATTATGCAATCTAACAAGTTGCGGTGAGTCGCAAAGCAAGGGAGTGCTTTCAGACTTTGTCGAGTTTGATTTAAGATATATTGAGACCTTTCTAATATGTTGTAATCAGACTTTAAAGCTGAGAAAGGGAACATGCAGATTTTCTCATGATGATTAACATATCATCCACATATAAACTGAGTTCACCTCTTTCCCGAAGTTGGGCCTTCCTGAATGGAAATGACAATACATTCATTTGACAGTGTGAAGAGAAGTCGAAATTATGGACAATTGTTTTTCATACATCCATGAAGAATAAATATAGAAACTGGCTCTTCTACACAGAGACAGCCTTCTTTCCATCCAGGGTAATAGTGTATGTTTCCATCTTTGGGCTGGAGTTCATTCTATTTCTTACATTACGCGTCAAATTTTTGTTAAATAAATATAGTTTGGTGATTTATATTATGCGTGGGAGCACTATTTCTAAACTTAACACCCTAGCCTTAGCTAACATTTTTTTATTTGGTATTTAGCAGCTATATTTGGTGGCAGTTCTATTAATAACTGGGAGGCGTGTCAAGCTTGTGAAGGCGTGTTGTTATGGCGTCTTGCTTGCAGCGGGGTGGGGGTAGGTAGACAGCCAGCATTGATGGAGTTATTCTACAGAGGCTGCAAGTGTTTTGAGAAACGTGGACCCGAATGCACAACGCGGTAATCAGCGATCCATCTCGACCGGGTGTCCAGTGGGCATTCCTGAACACACAGTGGGCGATCCTGTAACCGCTTCCGTGAGTCCTGGTAGAGCGATTGATGTGGCGAAGAGGGTCCTCTTCTGAATGTGAATGCACGTGGCATTGGGGATGTAGGAGTGGAATAATATTGCCTAAGAAGGATCTGGGTTATCTGTGCAGCCATTTGAGTTTTGTTTAGGGTACAACCCTTTTTAATGTATGGTACATGTGATTGAAATTTTGCTCAAGTTTTTGTGTGCAGGTTGTCGAATTTGGTTTCTAGTTGTATAATTTGTTGGAATCCTGACTTTCTCATGAGTACATATACATCTGAATATTCCTTAAAGGTGTACTGTTAATGACGTGATGAATGATCTTATGAGAGGTGGATGTCGATGCCTTGGCATCAACCTGGAGGAAGTGACTGTCTTCTTAGTCGGTTTAGCTAGCGGATGTCGGTCCTTGAGTAATTCTCTGTGGAGGTACCATAATTTATGTACTAGTGAGGTAAAAGCAGAGGTCATGTCATAGAGTGTAAGGAGTCAGAGAAGTCTGTTCTTGACAAGGTTTCATGAGCTCTTGCATATTACACAAAATAATTTTCCTTTTCATCCATGGCTGTCTAAGAGTTAAGTCCCTAGTGCAGTCCTAGTGAAGGAGTATGGGGGAGCTTCTGGACATACATGAAATGTAGCCAAATCAGAATTCATGCCCCTATCACCAGTATCCCCCAAACCCCCAGAGGGCCTGTTGCCCTTTAAGTGGTCTCCATCCCACTTCAAATATCTCGGCGTTATGGTCCCTTCCTCATTGCTCTTCCGGAATAATTTCCACTCCCCTGGCTTCAGGTGGTTGGTGCCTCCCTGATGTCATTTTTAGGGTGCCCCACTGTAAAATAAATTTCATTGTTTATTTGGAATCGCAAACTTGCACGCATCGATTACCCCCCTCTCTCACTCTACCGGTGAACCAGGGCGCTCTGACTCTCCCGGATTTATTGAAATACCATAGGGCGGCAGCCCTTCAGAACATGAAACGCTAGTTGGATCGTACGAAAATTAGGAAGAGTAGTCTGTAAGGGCATGCTCCCTCGCTGGGTTTTCCCTTGCCTGGCCCAGAGGTAGACCCCGGAGCATAGAAACTGGTGTGGACGCTCTCTTCGATGCTGGGGATTTGCAAAGGGATAAACGTATCCCCTTCCCAGTTCCTCTCTATAGAAAATCGTTTTTATGGGGTTATCCGACTTTGAATTTCGGGGGAGGAAGGTGTCAATGTGGGCTGGCTGGAGTGATCCGGCATGGAAATTGTAGGTTATCTTTCGTCTAAGGAGGGCAGTGTGCTGTCCTTTAGTCAGGTGCAGGCTAAGGATAACATCTGGCGCTCCCATTAAAAATATATTTATAGATCAGAGACGCGATTGTGAAAGCCCCCGCAAAGAACCTTAGCAATTTATTTTACCCATTCATAGATTAGCACGAAATACCAAAAGGCTGAATATGGACTGGCAGAGGCCTATCGCCTGATGTATGGTGAGGGCTCCCGAACTAGACTGGTCTCCAGGAAACTTAGGAATAGGTGTCTGTCCTATGAGGTCCACCTGCAGAAATGGACACACATTTGGTGGGGCCCTTAATCTGGCCCAAGATCGTTGCTACTAAGGTTGATCCAGATTAAGTTCATACATGGCTCCTACATTACCTAGATGCTCTCCGGGCATGGTTCAGTCCTACCTTCATGCCTTCTGGTTATGCCTGGACATAGTAAAACTTTATTGGGGTACCATGGACTTTTTAAACAGTATTTATGGCACTAATCTCACCTCTTCAGTTGAAAGCACTCTGTGAGGCCTGAAGCCGGACTCTTTGTTGAAACACGGTGGTGAGATGTTAACTACCTCACTTGGTATGCAGGGGGTCGTGGTTCGATCCCGACTATGGCGTTTGTATATTTGGAGTTTGCATGTTCTCCCCGTGGTTGCGTGGATTTTTTTCTGAGTCCTCCGGCTGCTATGAATTTTCACGAAATCAATCACTTCGTTCAGCTATCATTTGTGGCCAGGTCGCTTCTGAAAAAGCTATGTAGCTCAGGGGGCCTTTCCTGGTAAAAAAAAGTTTAGTATTTATGGTCTTGGAAAACTAGAAAATTGTCAATTTGGAATAAATGTCGTTTAATCGATCAGAATATCTGGAACAATCCCCAATCCAAAATGCTTTAATTGATCCTAGACAACATACATATATTTGTAATCTTTTCTACTGTTATAATTATCGTGTCTTCTTTTTGTGTGTAACGTTGCTACTTTAATAAATAAATTGCGTTGCGTTGGTTATTTCACCGTGCTACAGTCTCTAAAAGCCAAGTTCAGTTCCGGACCATGATGCCAAACAATACCACCCTTAATTGGTGGTCATTATCATGCTCGATCATCACTGTGTCTAAGGCTAACCGACATGTCCCTGTCTCCGTGTGTCTCTGCAGTTGTAATCATAATGAGTGCCAGCCCCTCCGCCTCTTCTTCTTCAGGAGTTCGTAAGGAAGATCTGGTAAGTGTTTGGTATTGCTTTCATCTCGCCATGTGTTTACAATGTGTTTTGAGAAAATTGCTTAAGGCTGAGTGTTGTTGTTTCGGGTTTGAGTGGGTTATTAGGTAAGTCGCATGTTGTGAACACAGCCAGGTGCCACACGTTATAGAATCTAGTTGAGGAACAACAGCTGGAGATGTTTCCACTGCAGTAAGTGGATTGTATGCTGTCTTCACGTGTCAGGACTTAATAGCCTAGACTTTCCAGTTTAGATTGTCTATATTAATAAAGACTTGATCCTTGTACATTGTATACAGTGTTTGCTTGCTGGTTTACCTGCAGTTTTCCCACGATTGAAATGTGCTTTTTGTGAGCTTTCAGCATTAAGGGTAAGCCTCATGCATGAGATAAATGTTTGTCACGAACAGTAAGACAGTGATTACAAGCATTCTATGCTAGTGCTGCAAATAGATTTGTTGCGTGCGCTTCAAGGCTGGGTTGTTAAGTAACTGGGTCGTCTTTCGTCATTTGTTGTGTACATGTGACTTCTCTGTGTGTGTCTGCCTGCTGATGTATATTTATAGTAGATTATATCAGCTATGCCAAATTTACCAATGCATTCCAATTGCCTGGCTATTCTGGGACGAAAGGAGACACTGAGAGGGGAAGGAAGGTTGTATCTGGTGTCATAAGATATTGGGAAATCCTTGGTATTGATCAATAATAATGATAGTTCAACAGCACTTTGTCAATCCACTATTAGATAAAGGCCACCCCTTGCTTTCCGGGCGTGCAAGTAGATAATGGGTGGGGACATCCAGAGCCAGTTCAGATGTCACTCGCCACTGATATTAGTATGGCTAGGCATTGAATTCACGGCGGCGAGTTCATATAGAATTATGCTAACCTCTACGCTACTGGTCTACCCAATAACAAGTGGTTTTTTGTCCAATCTTGAGGCTTTTTGTTGTTGAGAATATTTATTCAAAGACTGATATCTACCTTTTTGCTTTAACATGCTTTACAAACTCCAGCAATACCGTCATTCCTATTTTGTTTAAGCAATTTTCACGCGCTTCTTCTGAGCTGCGGTGTTACCTTCCCTAACACTGGCAGTTCCATGCTGTGGACTACCCATAATGCCCCTGTCTCTGTTTATGGCTTGTCAGCTGACAGATTAAGTCGACTTGGCAAATTGAGTGAAAATGTTTCGGCATTTCCATGCAACCTGTACTCTGTGTCTCGCATTTGCATGCAATATTATTGTATTTTCCATGGTACGTACCATGCGTGTGTGTGGGTTTTCTCCCAGCACATCGCATATTAGAGAAACCACATTAAAAACACATCCTGCTCTGGCCACTTTTAATTATTTAGGTACAGGCAGAACCCCACTGTGATCAATCACTGTGACATCATTCACTGGACTCTTGCTGGAATGTATGTATGAATATCATCAGACCATTGCTTGATGATCACTGTCAAACATCTGCGAGGGAGGCTTTAAAACGTCTTGTATCCAAAATTTGTTGTGATGTTTGTTGGACTCTGTCCTTGTTGTTTCTATGTCCAATGTCCTTAGGTTTCCCACGACTTGAAGAGTCACCTAAGGTTGAAGGTGTTAATCTCCTAGCTCGGTTCATGCGTTGGTAAAGGGGGAGGGGTTGGGATTACCACTCTCGTTGAGATGGTAGGGGGTGAGGGGTGGTGGATGTTAAAAGCGGAAGATGAAAGTGGAAGTTTCCTTGACCGCAATATTTATTTTACGATCGAGTCCAGCGAGTTGATTGCGACTATAAATCCAGGCTTTTATCGATTGTAAAGTCGACACAAAGGGTTGGCATCGCTCAAGTGTTGTACCAATCAACGATCTTGCATCTCAACAACGTGTCACGTAGGTTATTGTCAGCTCGGGCATGCGCACATGCAAAATGTCTTTGTGACCTTGCCTAGGTTAGTGCTCATTCCACTGTTGAGTCTCTGATCAGTTTCTGAGGACTTTACAAGACTCGCACTCTACTGCACTTTGTGTTCACCGCCTGAGCGAAAAAAGCAGCGCTTTGTTGCACGAAGGTTGCTTGATGCGGCTGACGCATCAAGGGGTGGGGGGGGATGTAAATTGGTTTAGTTAGGCTGTGTAATTAAAATCAAGATTTGAAGTTAATTTCGGTGTCATTGTCCCATTGTATTTGGTGGCCGCTTAATGGTAGGTCGGCCCAGGTAGTAGGTATTATCGTGGTTCTGGAATGTTTATGATGTTATGGGCCTGCTTTGAATATCATGAGGTCTGAGCAGCACAAGAATGGCCTGGGAACAGTCTGGTTAAAATGTGTTCATTGTGGCGTGGAAATGAGGAATTTGTGCACCACTCGCATGTTGCTCGGCTAGCTTACAGAGCGCAGTGTAGATATGTGATGCTAGACAGCACGTGTTCTGTGTCTCTGGTAGGAGAGGAAGACTGGCTGCAGGCGGTGGAATTGGTCTTAGGGATAGAACAGCTGGCTCTGTCTATGAGAGCCCCGCCGGGCATGTTGAGGCTTGCATGTGACACTCCACTTGCAGACAACAGTAAAATAAACCTAAGCTTTGCACATCATGCGTGCATTGAGGGGGTTGCCAAATTGTAATGCCTCATGTCTGTGTGTTTGCTGTGTGTGTCCCTTTGCTTTGTATGTCTGCGCACGTGTGTATGTATGTTGAACTTCTTTTGCACCGTGCTCATCGGAGATGGGTGTTTTTGGTGTGAGTGTCTCTTTTGTAACAATCCAGCAAGCCAAAAAATCTGCATAATTATGATTTGCGCATGATTGCTTTGAGGGTGATTTGAATACGAGCGTAACGTAATGATTGTGTCTTGTCTGTTCTGCAGGTAAGGCCTGTGCCTCTACTACTGCGTCTCTTGCAGTCTGTTGGTGCGAAAAGCGACACGTTCACGGTGCAGCAGGTGAAATGCGAACACTCGCGACAACGCCTGTCCCGAGGCATGCGCGGTTTGCCGCCGCTTGCCTGGCATTGCCGAAAACCTTGCCGATTCTGCTAAAACGAAAAAAAAATCACACGGTGACGAACACTGCGATGTTTGCCACTCGTTTGAGAACTCGCTGTCAAATTTCAATGCCCTAGTCGAGCCAAAAGTGTCTTCCCCGTTCAGACGAGTATTGAGGCCCAACTCATCTTCGTGGGCAGCGTTGCTGTTGTTGACTTCTCACGAAGGAATAGCTGTTTCATTGACCTCGCCTATTCACAGCGACACCGGCTTTTAACCGAGTGGAACAACAAAATGGGAAGTGCTGCTCCTCCCTCCCCTCCTCCATTAAAGGAGTTGCCTAATTGTGACTGCGGAGAAGGTGCAATCCATCACGAACAGCACCACTTATTATCCAACACACTTTTTGGGAAATACAAATGGCATCTATTTGGTGACCCCCAGAAGCCATGTACATGGTTTTACAAAATCAAGCGATGTCTATCGTTTTGCAAATGAACATACAAAAGTATAACAACAATTTGGTAAGAAAAAGTAAGTTTTATTATTTGAAAAAACCTTATATCGTTGCATTTTGTTGGCCCACAAATTTTAGATAGTTTTCATTACTCAAATCTACTCGTATTTCCGCTTTTTGTTTTATTACATTTTCAAAGATATTTATGAGCAATTATTTGGCAAATTGGCATTTTATTATAATACTTGTCAAACAAAAGTGCTAAGGCCTATATCGCAAAGTGGTGTTCATCAAAGAAACTAGGTTTTAGACAAAGATTTTGAGTCAGCTTATATGAGGATGTGTGTTAGTACAGCGGTTTGTTGACTGTGCCCTGAACTCTGCAACCTCGGTTCGTGTCCCGGGCAATAGCTAACATCAATGGCGAATGACATATCTTGGCTGGCTTTGCGCCCACCCCACTCCTCATCACCAGTGTGGCCAAGTATGGTCGCACAAACACCACGACTGGAATGGTGCGGTAGAGGCCTTAATCTAGTTAAGTTCTGTCTTTGTAAAGGGCCTTAAATTAGATAGAAAATGAGGCTTGCAAGACAGATGTAGGGAGTTGTAAAGCCAAGCCGTGCAAGAAAATAAAGAGGAAGATGAATGTTCCGTGTTTCAGCGGGACAGCTACGTGTGTAGTTCTGATGATGGGAGTTAGCTAGTCGTGACGGAGGCCTGTCATGAGTCACAAAAAAACATTCACGAATTATCACAGCCCTGTGATGTCTGGCAACAGCCCTGGAAGATGATGATGCACAGCATTATTTCTGGAGTCACTTCAATGCAGTGTGTCTGTTTGACCCAACACTTGGCAAGGCACCTTCTTTCGTGCCCTGTAAAGTGGTTTGCCGCAAGTCAATCATAAAACACATTTACAAGTTTTAGTCTGCAGATATGGGTTAGGCTGAATTAAGTTTTAAAAATTGCTTTATGGTATTTTGAGAAGCCATTAACAAACTGTTTTAATCACGGGTGGCTGGAACTCAGATTGTAACCCATGGTTATAGACTGCATGCTCAGACATGGTCATTATAAGTCCCTTGAGAGTCAGAGACACACCCTGCCCAATGGCCTGAACCCAGATCTCAGCATTTGTGGCTCTGTTGTCATGACTCGGCCGTTGTGAGCTTGCTGAGAAGCTCGCCAGCCAGGCTCTCAGGGCCTCTTAGTACATCAGTGCCTCAGTGCTCCATCACAATCTATTACTTCGTGGGAAATCAAAGTCGTCGATCTATATATAAAAAAAACACCCCTGCCATATACATGGGGAATTCACACCACTGGCAATTCAGCAGAGTTGAGCATCACCCCATACCTGTTTGAGCGGGGAGGCACTTTTGACAATCGAAGAGCAGAGACAAGACACTTCAGAGCTCTAACCTAGACTGTCGTCAGCACTGCTCGCTTGGTGCACTGGCATGGTGACTATGGTCTACTATATTGAGAGAGTGAACCCATCTTGGAGGAGGCTTCTCAGTTGACGGAGGTATCCTGCGCAGGTCATCCATCACCTTGGCCAGTACATCAAGACGAAGCAACTCTACGACAAGCAGAGGCAGCACATCGTGCACTGCAAGGGTGACCCTCTGGGGGAGGTGTTCGGCGTGGAGAGCTTCTCCCTCAAAGAGCCAAGGTGAGAAAGACCGCCGTGTCAAGGAGTTTGCAACCCAAGGGTTACAATAATATGTACAACAGATGAACGATAGACGCCAAAGGGCACTGTTGTGACCACTGGATCGGTCCTGTCACATGATGTGCAAGGCGTGATGGGAGAACTGATCTAATGGTCACAACCTTTCCAATTTGCTGTATAAAATCTACCTTTGCATTGTGAATATTGTTTGTGCTACAGCTTGTGCTAATTAAAAATGTTAATTTCACACATATCCTGTAAAACAATTCCGTAACTTAATTGTAATTGTACTATGATCAGTTTCAAAATTTGGCTGAGCCAACATACTACAAAGAGTGTATTAATGAACAGTTTCTTCTCTGATTTCTATTTGATTGCTGTATTTCGCATTATTTGATTTGGTTTTGTCAGCTTGGTTACCCAGGTCACCATTGCATATGAAACTATTCCCGGACTATTGAGTTCTCACCTGGATAAACAAAATAAACTCTCATCGTTTACAGAAAGTGTTCTAATCGGTTTAATATATAAACCAGCATGTGCGTGAAATGGTTGTTCAGTAGCTTGCATTCAATTATTGACTATCGGACGAACATGCACATTAACCCTCGGTTGGAGTTGCAAACGGTGAAGAATCAAATGTAACATGATGATTTTTGCTTGCGGTCATTGGTGACCAGGTTGAGACCATCCACTCGCTACACTTGAGAATCCCGTGTAAACACTGGACCAACCGGGAGCCTGGATTGCAACACCCCGGATCTCAGCGGTGGTGCTGACTCCATGGCTCTGACACGTCGTCCGTCATGAATGAGCCCCCTGCGCGACAAGCAGGAGCCCCCCGGCCGCCTCGTGCGCTTGTGTTGTTGGGTCGTGCGCCTCTCAACTCCGGCGTTATATCAAAGATCTTTCCTCTTGTCTGCAGCTCTTCCAGCGGATCGGTGGGTGCACTCCTGGCAAAGGCACTCTCTATAGCCGCGACTGACAAACGCAAAGGTGGGCTCCTCACTCGTCACTGTTGCCCTGTGCCGGGCCTCACCATCTCGCGCCCTTCCTGTTCTGCCTAAGGGACGTGGCAGCGCGTGACGCTTGGTAGTACTGTGCCCGCCAAAGAGACAATGACACAATTCTAGCCGCCATTGATTGTTACGAGTCGACGGGGGTCAGTGGTAATTGACGTGAGGACACGGGGGGGTTTATGTGCAAAAGAAGCATCCACAATTGCCACATTATATATTAACAAAGAGACATGATCACGGTTGATGCGTCTAGCGGAGGAAGTTTACGTTTTTTCCGTAATCGCTCATTGGCAGCAAAGAACAGATGGATCTTTGGTTCTGGACTTAATAAAGTCTCGGTGCTGTCGGATGTACAGAGAGCAGAGAGGGGGGTGAGGTCATTACAAGATAGTAAGAGCAGCAAAGGAGAAAAAATAAATCCACCCCCAATTATACCCATTTATTTCCCCATTACACAGTTATTGATGAAGGATTAAGAGAGAAGGCATTGTTTTGATGGACAGCGGCTAAGACTACTGATGAAAGTCAGTAAGCCTTTTCTGTTTAAGTAGATCATTGCAAAATGGTTTTGGAAAAATGGAAAATACGATTTTTTTAAAACAATGCTTCATGTGATTGGAGTGTTTACACCCAACATATCCTCTGTTTTTGACTTATGTACTGTGTATCTCAGTGTTTAGGGTGGAGTAATTGTATTCAAACTCATTTTTATTGTATGTTTTTTTACGCTAGTTAGAGTTTTCATGACAGATGTATTAATGTTATATTAATAATTTTAACGGTTAGCCAGACATCAGTTTGTTGGGCCAGGGCTCTCCTTATAAGCGCATCTGAACCGAGGTTTTATTTTATCTGCATTTATCACAATAATAATAATACCTATTTCAGGAGGTAATGCCCTTGGGATATTATTTTGCACTGAGGAGGAAATGTAAGTACCCAGAAAAAAAACACGCATGTACAAGGGAAAGAAATTTCGATTTAAAGCTTTCGTGACTGCAGGGATTCATATTCTGGGTTCTTTCGGTAAAAGCACGTAGAAGGGAAATAATAAAACAATGGTTTTCACACCTGATGATGATTGCTTGTGTTGCAATTGGAACGTCGTGATAATTTTATTATTTTATTATTTCCCTTCTACATGACTTTACCGAAACAACCAAGAATAAGGGAAGGAAACTCAAAGGTCTGTTCAGATGGGTCATCAACCCAGTTGGTTCCCTACCATCTGGCCCGCCTCATAGCCTAAGCAGGTTGGGAGTCTTGCAGAGCACGATTATCGTTTTGTGAACCACCAACTTCGCCTTCAAAGCGCTGCATTAAAGGCGTGTACCACCACGCCTGTCCCCGTGGTCAGCAGCTGCTGTCTCGGTGGCAAACGGCTCAACTGAATGGGGTAGTGACAGCAGAATGAAGGCAAAGCTGCTTGCTTGTTTGGCGAAGCAGAGATGCTTATTAAATCACATGCTTGTTACACATCAAAGAGCAGCAACGGTCTTGTTGGAGTCAGTTTGTAGTCTCTGTCAATATTCCTGCGTGTGGACTGGCCTTAGAGGTACACACACTGCTGATTATACCTGGCGCTGCTATAGCAGCAAACAAACAGTCCAATTGACCGTCCCCATTGCTTTTTTTGTCAGATAAGATGCAGTGTTAATTCAGTTAGCGTTGATCATCGTTGTCTTCGTCTCGTGGACGAGAACCTCTGGAATTTTTATCTAGTCTTAGACTGGATTTCATTTAGCCATTCTCTTTGAGTCTAGTCGGCTGAAGCAATCAAAATGTAGTCCGCTGAGTTGTTGAATGTTGTTTTTAGGTCACCAAATTCATGAAGTCACTACATTTTTTCATAGACATATACAGTAAAACCCTGGCTAGCTGGTCGTTTGCTAGCCAGGTTTTGCACTTAGCCTGATTAGGTCAGCTCATTCAAAATAACGTCGATTACGAATTAAATGGAAAAATCTATACAGATTTTTTTTATAATAATAATTTATTTACAATTTCTATATTTTTAATAATATCCTATGTAATATATACTGCGTAACAAAATGCACTATAAAAGTTAATGTGTATTAAATGCAAAGTGTGTTCTTTACTGATTGCAATACGTTTGTGATGGGGAGAAGGGGCTATCACGGAGCGGGGGAGGGGTTGAGGGGGGATGGGTGTTGGTGGGGTAGGGGGAGCTGGGTACCCGTGGACTAATGGGCACAAAAACTAGAGCACTGTACAGCGTGCCGAGACCGTAAGTACTTTCTTTTGTCTTCACTGACGCACACTTCAAACACTAATGTACGTAACTATTACCCACACACATGGTGTGTAGTAATATGCAACACATGGAATCTGCAAATACACAAGCGTATTGTCCTTTTACAAGAATTGAAACTGTGGCTCGCTGGGCTTGTCAGCTCGCCATACCAGCCCTCGCCGCTATTAGTCTGGCTAGCCAGGGTTTGACTGAACAGCAAATTACCATTTGTGTGGTCTTCCACAGTGCATTGCTGTCTTATTAACATTACAAAAATTGTCAGTCCGCATCTTCATTCAGACTCGCTAATTTCATCGTAGTGCCTCTTCGGTCGTGGTTGCACAGCAGTTGTCGTCATCGTCACGTTTGATGAATTTTCTCCCACTCGCTGTTGGCCTGTAATTCAAATAATTCAATCATTTTCGGCATTGCTTTAATAAACCAAAATGGCCACCTGTCAGACAGCACAAGGCGCCCGGAGCGACGACGGCTAGCTGTCGCGGTGCTAATGTGTTGGTGCGTGTCGTTTTGCGGCATGCAGATCACACGGGAGTGGGCGACGGAGCCGTGAAGGAAAGCTCGTTAGCGGCAGCCGACGGGGACAACAAGCAGGTAAATTGAGGCGTGGCGTACGAGCACATTGGAGCACTCGTGTGCGTGCGCTCGTTGCGTGCGGTTGGTGCGAGCGTGGGAATCGGTGGCCCACACGATGCAAAGAATTCACCCGCTTCTGTGTGTTGCTCCGTCGAGCTAATAGACATGCGTGTTCTCCAGCACGTGTAGACTGTGGGCGAGGGGTGGGGTAACATTTGGCTCGCTACGACCTCGTATCGTACGGCCTGCAGCCACGTGAGGTCTCCCACTTGGAAGCCGCACTAATCGGGTGCGAGAGGGGAATGCTTTTCACTCGGCAAAGCTGGATTTAGAATGTCAGCCTGCTCAAGGCACTTCTTTCGCTACAAGAACCTCTTGCAGTCACACAAGTGACTGAAATGCGTATTAATGTCTTGAGCGCTGCCAAAGGTATTTGAAAGTTTTTATTCGGCCCTCAATAAGGAAAAGGGTTGTCCCCACCCATGCCCTAAGGCAACGCCACGTGGAGGCTGCGTGCGTGAGTGTGTGTGTGTGCTTGCGTGAGACGGCGGCGTGTGTCTGCGTGTTGTGTCCTGCACCGTAGTCGGCTTGCCCACAGAGGGAACAACAGGGCGCCCGTCAGCCTCCATCCTCTGTGAGGAGCTTGCCCGTAGTCTTAAAATGGGCTCTTGTCATTTTGTCAACGTTTCTGAGGGGTGGAAAAAAATGCGTTTTCTCTTTTGTAAAACTGGGGACAATTGACTTCGATTTTGTCACAAAACAAACCACCAGACATCCGCCAGATTGTTTCGCCGACGGCCATTTTTGGTCTGTAAATTTCTAAAGAATTATTTTTGTTGAGGAAAAAAAAGTTTTTCATTCCGCTTAATTGGTGTAAAAGCTTCTGCCCAAACATGTGCAAGTTCATTCAATTGTGTTTGTGCGCATAGTTCTTGGACCCACGTTGGTGCCACACAATTAAGTGGAGTATGCATGGGAACATAGCTCCGTGTCGCACCTTATGCGATGGCTTTGCCTAAAGTAACACCGCAATGTGCACAACTCTTTGCTGGTTCCATGCCTGCAGCTGTCTCTGCTAAGGCGCTCTATAAATATAATTTAAGAAGTGTATACATGAGCTGGTCAAACTACAGCATAGTTTTTTCAATGATGCATTTTGAATGATAACCAACATTTGTAGTTGACTTCAAATGTACCTATGCTGTGAGTATCATTTAGTGGTGCCGCAGTGGTTAGTGCACTGGACTATGAGCCAGACTACCAGAGTTTGATCCTGGCCACATCTAACGTCAGTGGCGAGTGATATCCAAACCAGTCCAGAGCCCCCCCCCCTCCCATTTCACTAACCCGTACTGACCAGCATGGTGAAGTATGGTCAACCCATCGCAATGACTGACATGGTGGGGGGAAGGCCTTCATCCAGCACTGGATTGACAATGGACTCTAAATGTAGCATGGATCAACTGAACCCATTAGTCGTGGAGTAGATCAACTGAATACCACTGGGATGTAATTGAGGCACGGCTAACAGATGAACTATGGCAATGTCAAGTTTCTATCATGGGCCCAAGACCGCCAATGGAGATGAGCATAGCTTGACACTCATGTAAGCATGCAAATACTCAATGATTATATCTGCCACGTGGAGCATTTAATGTGTAGGAAGGCCTCACATTGTCACCATGTACTACTAGGCAGTGCCCATCTCGATTTGGTGACCCTTGACCAGGAATTGCACATTGCTATAGCATTGACCAACCATTGTTGCCTTTCCACAAATGGTACTCATTTAATGAACCCCTGAAGGCCGATTGTGCGCATCAACCCCCTATCAGAATTTCAGCACAGGCTTACTTTTGCGTTGAGTGCTCTAACCACAGCACCACCCATCATGAGACGTGATATTGACTGTTAATAAGCGTAAATGGGCTCAGGCAGGACACGTCACTAGAAGGGGATCATGGCCGATGGACGAGGCTGGTGACAGAATGGCAGTCAAATGAGAAAACACACCCGAGAGGACGCGACCACCTTGGAGATGGAGCGTTGAGATCAGCTCATACGCAAGAAGCGACACGGGGATTGTGACATCGCAAGACCATCAGGAATGGTGATGGTATGTGGAGACGTTCATCCAACGTTCAATAGAAAGTGGCCAATGATGATGATGATGACGAAGGGAATGGTCGGAAGACAACTTCCAGCAAAGTATTATACATTTTAACCGAACTATTTAAAAACTAAACTATTTTTTTTTTACCAGGTAAGGCCCACAGCTATATAGCGCTCTTTCAGAAGTGACTTGACCACAAATGATAGCTCGACAAAGTGGCTTATGTGAAAATGTATTGCAGCCAAATACTCTAAAAGCATGTTCATATACATTGAGGGAAACACCGGAGCACCCGGAGAAAAATCCACCCAACCATGAGGAGGACGTGCAAAGTCCAAATATACAACAGGCGTTAGGGTCGAGATTGAATCCACGACCTCCTGCACACCAGGCGAGGGAGTTAAAATCTCGCCACTTGTGAAATGCATGGCGGTTTGTGGTATGCACATAACTTGATTCGAACAGTCGTAAAATGTGTTTTTGTTGTTTCTGTTTCTTGTCTCCAGGTGGCACTGGTGGTGGACTCGGTAAGGCAGGGCGATCCTCCTCATGGGGGTTCCACCTCCACCCCCATGACAGGGGCCACAACTGTTGCAGCGAAGCGCAGGAGAGACTCGGAGTGTGGTATGGCACTCGCTCAGCGGCTCATGCTGCTCGGCTAGCCTGGGTGTGGCGGTGGCGGCAGTGTGCGCATGTGATCTCGCACTTTAAAGAAAGGCCAGGGTTGGTGGATATGTGACAAGAGGTTTGTGAGATGTTGTAGAGCAATTGGGTGGGGTGAAACTTTGTGCAGACTCTGAGTATTATGTATGATGGATTTTGTCTGGGTACAGCTGGCTTTCTCCCACATGTAAAACATAACTCATTTTAAACAAATCGGTTATCTGGCTCAATGCAAGCCCCTCCTGAAATATAGTCCTGGTACTCTGACACTATCCTGGATAAAATAAATGTGTTATTTTTATGAGTCACTGTCTCCCTGATCGAGTGAGCAATGGTGTCGCACTCGTCTCCCTTCTTGGGAGCCCCGGTTTGCTGGTGTGGATTGCACTTTTTCACGACAGTGGAAGGCTTCCCATAGGAAGATCACTCTTTCTCGGATGACCACTGTTGAATTCCCACGAGGTGGTGCTAGTTTTATCGTACCCGCAGGAATGATAGGTTGAACTGGATGTGTCTCGGCCCCTCTTACAGCAGACCTTGCGGTTATATGATGTGCACTTGGGTAGAGGGCAGAGTAATGTGCGGCGGCATAGCGATGAAGTGTGCAGGCGGTACACCTGCACCGTGGCCCACAAGCCGAAAGGGCCGAGGCGGACAGAGGACCCTACTTAAATTATTGCACCCATGCCCATGTCAACACTGCTGCGCCACTGGTCCAGTGTACTGTCCTCGTCGTACGCATCGTTGCCTTTGACCCTGACGCATTGAGCGTGGGGTGAAGCTGCTGCTGTCGCTGTGCGGGTGGACGGGGGTTGCAGGCAGCGGAGTTGTGGCAGCGGGCTCCCCGGAGGAGGAGGATAGCGGAGCGAAGCGTCCGCGCGCGCCCAGCCCCGCGCCGCCGTGCTGGAACGATGATGACCAGGGCGTGCCCTGGTGGTTCCTGCGCTCCCTGCCACACACGCTCGACCGTGTCAGCACCGCCTCGTCCACCGACATCTGTAGCCGACGGGTACGCACTCGCACACGTGTGTGTGTGCGCGCGAGTGAGTTTAGTCGTATGTGGGAAGTGGTAGTGTAGCGGCGGTTAGCGCGCTGTGCTACGAACCTGGCGACCCGAGTTCGATTCCCGCTCACGTCCAACACCAGTGATAATTAATTTGAACCGGTCCTGGGCCTCCCCTAGGTCGACTCAGCCTCAAATGAGTACCTGGTACGATATGTAAAAACTTCGCCACTAGGGAGACAAAGGCGGCTAGGCGTGGTGTTGGCCACCCACCCCCTCATGTGCCGTGCCGGCCTTTATAGGTGCTCGCTAACAGCACTTGTCCCTACAGTCTGTTAAGGCTATACGGGGGATCTTTGTCTTTGTTTAGTAGTATGGAAAGCGGTAGTGTAGCGGTTAGCGCAAATTGATGCTCGCAATGAGTGGAACTGAGAGTTGTGGCCATTTATAAGATGAGTTCACACAGGACAGATCTAAGTATTATGGGTTAATATAGTAGATAAATAAGTCAACTATATGCATCATTAAACAGCACTTTGAATTATGAAACAAAAACACTTGCCTCTGCATGGTTTTCATAACGCTTCAAATGTGTTTTTACCCTCGGAAGTATATAATTAGCCAAGATAATGTTACATTCCGAGTTGCACGAGATGTCACACGGCGCATGACGTCACGGGGAAGAGAAACACGCACGTGGTATGTGATGTCATCACCTTGGCTGAAAGTGCTTTTTTTATTTCTGTTTGCGTTACCAAGTTTTGGGAATCGCTTTCATTCATTTGTCTGTGTTTTTTATATATATAAGGCAGCGTAAATATGAACAAAAATAAACTTATATTGGATCATCTTTAAGATAATCATCGTGACCCCCTACGAGACAAGAGCGACAGGCCGAGCTAATGTCCTCAGTCTTGGTTGGGAAGCAGTACAAATGATCTCTTTTCTTAAGGGAGTATCTTTACATTCGTTTGCGCAAGCAACATTGTCTACATATGGTTTCTGTTCCGTCATCCTTTGCTGTGCCCAGGGCTATGAGACGGCCGTGGTCACGGACTCGAGCGATGACCTGTGGTTCCTGGATGAGTCCAACTCGGACCAGTTCAGCGTGGAGTTCGAGGTGGAGTCCATCCACAGCGAGGACTACGACGGGGAGGGCGAGGACGGCGAGAGCGGGGAGCACTCGTCTGACGATGAGGTCTCGCGTCGATTCACAAACGTCCATCATATCACACGAAAGCAAAAATGTGGGTCGGTGTTGAGGCTGTGGGTTAGTGTTGAGGCTGTGGGTTAGTATTGAATCCGTGGGTTAGTGTTGAGGCTGTGGGGTTAGTGTTGATGCTGTGAGGTTAGTGTTGAAACTGGGGTTAGTGTTGAAACTGTGGGTTAGTGTTGATGCTGTGGGGTTAGTGTTGAAACTGTGGGTTAGTGTTGAGACTGTGGGGTTAGTGTTGAGACTGGGTTAGTGTTGATGCTGTGGGGTTAGTGTTGAAACTGTGGGTTAGTGTTGAGACTGTGGGTTAGTGTTGAGACTGTGGGTTTGTGTTGAGGTTGTGAGGTTAGTGTTGAGGCTGTGTGTTAGTGTTGAAGCCTTGAGTTTGTGTTGGGTCTGTATGATAAACTTGGTGGTGGGCCGGGTGGCTCACAAATCTTGAGTGCTAAGCTGACACCGTTGAGAATCCTGGGTTTGAATCCAGGCAGTCGCTTGTAAATCAAACCAGGTACTCAAGTGAAGTGAGTTGATGGCCTTAACCTAGTCGTTAAACCGAAAAAACCTAAGAGTATGAATCCTTGCAGTCTCGAAAGCTTCACATCTAGAGCCACTATCTGAGTTGACTTTTCTTTCATCTCGTTTGAGACGGGCAACCAGCACTCTTCCCTTATTCCATGTCTCTTAATTTCTGATCCGATTCAATATGGTAATCTCTGAGATCCGTCTCATCATCCTCGTTTCTATGGAGCACGTAATCTTCTCCCTTGCTTTTTGTGCAGTGACAGAAGGCTCATACAGACCTGTACATTAATTCTGGCTTTGTTACTGCATTATATACTTTACCCTTGAAGTCAAAATCCTCCCGTCACACACCATTGCACTGATGTTTCTTCGCAATGTGCTTACGGCATCAAATATTGGGGTTATTTGTACTCTCCGTTTGAGTCTGTATCATCAGTTTTTTTTTCCTGAGGCCATGCAAATAATTGGAGTTGTCTCTGTTTTCCATATAAAACAAAGTAGGGGATATGCGTTTCTGAATTTAATGAAGATACCTAATAAGTCAACACATTCGATTTTATTTTTACAGACTTTTTTTCTTGTTCCAGACTGTTGGAACTGGTTCAGCGAGAACAATTTTGATGGTTTCTTTTCAAACAATTGTGCCCTCACACCCACTCCTCCCCAAAGTATGGGCTTGGTGGTGACAGTGAGCAGAAAGGAGTCTCGGCTCATTTTGTAAACAGCTTTGCGGCAATCCTAGCAGCTCATGACACTTTTTTCACAAAAAAAACATGTCGTGAGCGCCAAAACATGCCCGAGTAACCCTGAATAATAATATTGCGAACTATGTTTTTTTTCAAAGATAATAACCAACCATAGGACCGTGTCGTTTTTTCGCCATTGGCTTTGGCCACCAGCTACGATGACTATCTCCTCTTTGCTCTTGAATTTGAACAGTGAACTGCGTTTCCTTGTAATATAACAATATTTTGCAACCCTTGGTCTATCCACTATTTGAAGAGGGGGCTTCCCCACGTCATGTCCTACATGGCGGTCCATTGACCATACCTCACGAAAATGTTTTTACTTCAGGGTCCAAATTTGACAAGTTTTAAAATTACACGGCACTTTGCCGGGTTGGGATCACGCATAGCAGCAATCAACACACCCTACTGGCAGACGAATGTGTTCCAGGTCACTCTTGCAAATGCGGTTATCCTTGTCTCTTTGAATTGTCACTTGGTTAAACAAAATCAACTTTAAACTTCACCACACTTGTTGGTATCTGTGTTGCCAAAGTGAGGGGAGGGGGGGTTGCCCAGGATGGGTTTCCGATATCACTCGCCACAGATGGTCCGTGAGATATTCGAAAAGTGACTTCATCTCTCATGATACCACACTGATGGGGCATTGGTATAATATTGGGAGGAAACTAAGTTGAAATTTAAATGAATGTTTTTCTAAGTAGTAGCTACTCCTATCCCAACGTTCGTGGATACCATACACAATACAATTTACATAAACCACCTTGAAAAAGTAGAGGGCCCCTTTTTATTAAACATGTTTCCGGTAGGGCTAATGCCTGTGTGTGGGTATGGCTTTGAGAGCTGGACTTTAGAAAGCAAAATCAACTTTTGACCTTTGAATAAAGATGTGTAGATAATGTTAGGTGTTTCAATGCAATTGGTATTTTTTTTTACGAGAGTGGCAGGAAAACTCAGACTTAATCAGGAAGAGATTGTGCCTCTGGCAGACCATGTGTGGGAGTACTGCAGCCACGTGCTGCAGGTTTCTTTGTGTTTGCGTACATGTGGTTTTGCTTTATTTTTTTCCCCCTTTACAAAAGTCGGTTATTGTGTTTTACGTGTCCAAAGTGGGGGGGGAGAACGGCACAGTTGGGCAAGTCTCGGCATCGCCTGGGTACTGTTTTCACTTTTATTGTTTGCCTTTCTTTGTGCGCCCAAAGGTTTACGACGTGACCGTGATTTATTCTGACTCCCAGTCCTCCTATAACGAGTCATCGGACGCAGAGTTTCCAGAAGAGGTAACAATATTTGTGTTACTTTTAGTATGTTCGTAACTGTTAAACCTGCGCGTTTGTGTACATTTCGTATTGAACCCGTTGATCCGAGTTCGAATCCTCGCGGCAGCCAACATCGGTGGTGAGTGATGTCTTGGCCTTCCTCCGTACCAACCCGCACTGACCAGCGTGGTGAAGGATGTCTTTTAATCCATCCATATATTGCATAGCTGCAGACTGTCTTAATTCCTTACTAAAATGACTATAAGCCAAATTATTAAAAGTGTTCGTTACTGAAAACTACCTAAATTTATAGACACTTGATTTTAAACAGGTGGATGTCATTTTGATGAGACTGACCATGTCATTGGATTTTGGAATTTTCACCACTGGCTCAAACACAAATCACCCAGCGCTTACTTGAGCTTGGAGACACTTGGACATTGACTTTGTTTCCAGCATAAAATTACGTGCAGGAAAACCCCGATTTATGTCTTCACCCTTTTGTCGTCCATAATTACCAATCTCTTCTATTTGCTTTCAAATTAAGCCGCTGCACACACTTCATTCGTGGACCCGACGGTTGGTGATCACTGAAAGCTGCACCCTAGGGGGCTGCGAGGACTGAACTTGGGGAAACACTCACGTACAATGCCATATTGGTGATTAGTTTTAGAAGTAAGTTCAAAGATATCCCCACGAACATCTTTTCACACCGTTTAGAAACCTATATTCTTAGTTCTTTTGGTAAAGTCACGTAGAAGGGAAATAATAAAATAAGGGAAAAATATAGTTTATTTAATAATATTTCATATTCTTTAATTATTTACCTTCTATGTGACTTTACCGAAAGAACCAAGAATATGAATCCTTGCAGTCACGAAAGCTTTAAATCTAAATTTAACCGTTTAGAAACCGTTGTGCCCACTGAAAAAAAAGCATTTGTGGTGTAACATTTTCTTTGACACTTGATAAATTTGCAGGTGAATGTCCTTGTCGTCGCTTGCGCAAGTAATGATTCAAAACATTGCCTGGGTGGTTTGGCCCATTGTTGAAGACGCAGCTGAAGGCACGTTCTCGCAAATTTTTTCAACAGAGAGGAACATTGACCAGCAAATGAATCGGACCAATAGAGTTTGCGTGCTCAATCGGGGCAGTGTTCATATCAACTGGTATTCAATGGGAGAAATTCCACATTCTGCAGGTACATTTAGTACAGCGAGCGCTGTTGGCTTTCAACAAAGTGCTACGCATTTCATCTCGGCAGATGAGGAAGAAAAAAGTCTCGACAGCAAGCATTGCCTTTCTGCCCCACAACTGAGGGTGTTTCAGGCTTACGGCCCCAAAATTATGACTAGCATAAAATACACAACTTCCCTTAAACCCGCACTGACCAGCGTGGTCAAGTAACCCTCACAACACGGTAGTCGGGACTAGACTCAAACTATGTAAATAACCGTAGACTTTGCTCAAAGTGCTCAGATGAGCATCGTGATGGGGCTCATTTGTTCGTGGCCCAGAGCACGTGTGGTAAATTCCACATTCCCGTACGGGAGGCTCACACAGCCATGGGACAACCACCGTTGACTGGCTGGAAATTTGCACTCGTTTCATCGACTTGGATTTGTGTTAACAATCTTATTGTGGGGCAGTTACTGTTAAAGGGTTCCAATAGTCACTTTAAAATCAGCATTCTTGTAACACTTTTGGTTTCTCGACTCCTAGGGAGGCAATTAATCTATTCACGAGACAGACTGAAAAATGTTGCAAGAAATAATACGTCTATGGGAATATCTGTTTAAATTGAACAGGACAAAGCGGTATATAAATACTGCAATTGTTTTCACATAGATTTGCCTAGGCATATGTCCTGAAGAACCTTTAGTGATATCACTGCGGTGGATAATTAAAAGGTATGGCAATCACTGGGGTGGAATTACAGAAAGTCAATTTAATGTCCTTCCCATTAATGAAGCTTCCACCTCTTGTCAAACAGCCCACACGCAACCCTCGGTGCTTGGCTACAAAATAAAACTTTTGTAAGGAGTATAACTCTCTTAAAAAATGATCCAATATGAATGAAAATATATGATTACGTTGTTTTGCTGTTTGGGATTTGCCCCTTTGAATACTGGCAAACGTAGTCATGAGAATTTCCCAAAACTTTGAGACTCAAATCGAAGCAAAAATAACTTTGCGATTATGCAATCGCGTTTTGCGCTGAAAGCTACCCATCGGCTTCAGTCCTGTTAAATACATACCATCTGAAAAATGTCATGCAAAATGTCATTTAAAAAACACTAATTGTGGAATAAGTATTAACAGAACGTTGACGTGAATCCCTCGCCGCCCCTGCTTCTCGCACGCAGGATGGGTGGCGCTGCACCGAGTGCTCGGAGACCAACCACCCGATGCACGGCTATTGCCAGCGATGCTGGTGCCTCCGCAAGGACTGGCTTCCTGACGCTGCCAAGCAGCAGCAACAGGAGCAGCAACAGCAGCAGCAGCACACGACCACGACGACGACGACATCAACGTTGCCGACAACGATGGGGTCGCCCGCTGCGCCGAGGGGCGTCTTCACTATGCCGGGCATCACTACCGCCCTCTTGGAGGAAGCGCTCGCACGAAACATCGATTCGGACGACGGCCACGACGAGATTGACGGCAGGAGGAGCAAGAAAACGGCGAATGAGGAGGACGATGAGTATGAGAAGGAGTATGAGAAGGAGTATGAGAAGGAGTATGAGAAGGAGTATGAGAAGGAGTATGAGAAGGAGTATGAGAAGGAGTATGAGAAGGAGGAGGAAGCAGGGGTGAAGCGGGGCCCATCGGGAGCGGCGACGCACACATTACGCTGCGGCTCGGAGGACGAACAGGAACCGGAAGAATACGAATACGAGGAGGACGTTGACGACGATGGCAAAATGAAGAAGTCCTCAAAATCGGAGGCGCTGCAGCCCGCCGACGCCGTTTCTGCCGCTTCCTCAGCTGCCGCGAGCTCCGCCTACGAGAACGACAGCAGAAGCGGCGCGGGCGGCGCCAACAACGCGTGCCCGCTGCTGGACATGTGCATCATCTGCCAGCACGAGCCCAGGAGCTGCACCATCGTGCACGGCAAGACGGGCCACCTGGTGACGTGCTACATGTGCGCCAAGAAGCTGAAGCGGCGCAATAAGCCTTGCCCCGTGTGCCGCAGCCCCATCCAGGCCGTCATCAAAACGTACCTGCTGTGAGAGACCCGGCACCGCCGTACCTCGCCATCGTGGGCTGGCACCGAATGCCCTGGCTAGGCCCTGTTTGCCGAGACTGCATTTGTGATGCTCTGGGAATCGCGCCATGATGCCCGAAAGCTTCTTTGTCCATCTGCTCCGTTTCAAAATACGCCCCCCCACACCCCCTGTTTATTTTTTTATCTGGAAGTTGACACTGAAAATTTTATCAACTATTTAAAAGGTAGCAGATGTTTGTTGTTGTACAGATTGGATGGCAAAATAGCCTCAGTCAATTTTGATAGTTTTTTTTGGAAACTAAAGGATTCTGAAATTGGTCTTAAATGAGAAAGCGTGAGGATTACTCAGTGACTTTTCACCTTTAACCAACAAACGTTCAATTAAAGGTTAGCCCTCTACAGAAATTTAAACGCAGATGCCTTTTACCTGTATAAGGGGTTCTCGGTGAGCCATAGCCAGCTATAAACTGCCAAGGAGAGACCAGAGCGCTTTTGATGGGTTTTTACAAGGCTCCGCAAACCAAGCTATCAACGGCAGCTATGACCTCCCAAAGTGTTACAGGCCCAGGAGATTACAGCTGCTCTGTGGGGATCCTGAAAGTTAACAGTGGAGTCGTAGTAGATTATGTTAACCCTATTTCAGTGGTATGTTTACTGACAATATGCTTAAACCTTTTTTGGCTGATGGGCCTTCAGAGATGGATTAAACAGTCCAATCGTATCACATGTTTTGTTTATAAACTCACTGAAGCAAATTTAGCATAATCTATGAAAGGGTGTCGATCTTAAGAAACAAAAAAGTTGAATAGACGCATTCAAGTTTTGCGACAACTTTCTCGCTACAGAGCCACATCAGACTTGGCGTGCAAAGGTGAACAAACAACAATAGCCTCCATTCCCCTTTAAGTGGCGGTGACGTCACGACGGCACTTGTGCCAGGTTGGGTGCACTCCGAGAAAAACACACCCACGCGGTAAGTGCCACAGACAAACACATGTGCTCGTGCATGTGTGATCAGAGGGTGGGAATTGAGGGGAGAGGAGAAAGCAGTGATGCGTCCTGTATTTTGGTGACTCGATTTTGGATTCTCCACTAAAGCCTGAGAGCTGTCATTGAAATAGGGTGACTTTGTTGGAGCAAGTCTTTTTTTCTGGTGCTGCATTTGCCAGTGGTCCTTTGCGAACTCGACAAAACAATTCAAGTGAAGAAGAAAAAGAGAAGAAAATAAGATTTTTATTGCAAAAAATATATAACCACCAGTGTTGCTGTTTTGTTGTTGAAAAATACTTCCAGCACAGTAACGATGACGATGAAATCTCAAGTTGCGTTTGTTTTATATTTTGAATTATTTTTTTATATCACATAGAGTATATATATGATTCCTCTAATCTAAATTGTTAATTCCCAACGACCCAGCAGTTAACGTGGAGTCAGTTTGTCGCTGCTCGAGTGTAGATTATGCTCGTGTCGGGAGCGATGATTATATCGCTTGTAAATTCTGGTCTGAGCGTTTTTTTTTGAAATCCCAAACGGGTGGCTCGTTCAATCCGGCTATTAACTCCGATCGCAACCGGAAGGATCTTGGCGAGCCTAGAGAAACATGAGATAACGGCGTGACGTGATGTCTCTTCCTTTGACACACCGTGATATCAATCTTGCTGAAATTAATGAATGAACATTTGGTGGTGGGATGTTGAGCCAAGATATGACCTTACAATCATCACTGACTCACCACATCGACAGAGCCCTTCCATCATTGCACCATCGCTCGAAATAGTCCGGTGTAACGTTGGCATCACATCTTTGTGCGATGGTCTCGGTGACAAATGCTTTGTCGCTGCTTTGTGTAGTCTTAAGTTATTTGATTGATAACAGCAAGGCTTGTCATTGGTTTTGTTCAAGGGCCAGAGATTTGATTTGACGTTAAATTTGACTTGATGTCCCACCAGTGGCAAGTGTTATCATCTCACGTGTGCTCCTGTGTTATCAAATGTCTCTAAGACTCCCCAAAATTATTTGCTCGACAGTTAATAGTTCATTGCGGTTTAGAATGGGCGAGACTTTAGAAAAGAGAAAAAAAAATCCAGCGTCATTCTGTGAAATTCGCTGTCTATGAACTGGGCTTTATGCCATCACCGGTTTTTGCATTTGTATTTTTCCCCCGTGTTATTGGCAATATGAGATGAGGAGCTTAGTTGCACTTTACAATCGCTTTGTCGCCCTTATGAATATCTTCGTTTCAACAAAGCAGCTGCATATGGCTTTGTGAGCAATGGTGTTGTCAGTGCTGCGGGAATTAGTTATGATGTCTTGTTACTTTGTTTATGGAAATTCTCCGATATGTCCCCACAATCGACAAGAGGTCGGAAGGCCACCATCCAGCAGTGGATTAGGTGGGAGCTGAATATTTGTTATTTAAATCTTAATGAGGGGGAATAATCAGTCAAGTATCTAATTTCCTCAGAAAAAAAACCCCCTTAGTTTTCCTTACTAATCCCGAAACTTGCTTTTATTGTGATCGATCATTTTTTGTTGTTTTGTGTAACGCTAATTTAATCTTTGTGTCCATTTCAGTTTTTGCTTTGTCAGTCGGTGAAAAGCAAATCCTTAATCGTGAAGCAAAGTTTTACCCGTCAACTTCACTCGGCGATATTACCCTTGTCCGAGTGACCTTTGAAACAAACAGCAGCTTAGCTTAATAGGCTTCACCGCAAATAAACTCAACTCACTCGGGTAGCTTTACAAGAAAGTTGTTCCATCTGCGGTCGAGTTGGAAGCAAGTTACTTTTGACTTGCCAAGGATTTTAACAACACTTGAATTGCGCCGTACATTTGCGACTACTTTGGTGTGCTTTATCACCAAAACCGAAACTTGATAAAAGTCGATTCATTCCAACTGTTGAGACAACCTTATGAGTAACGTGACTGATTTGTGACATCACGCATTGGCAACGATGAGCGATTTGCTTCGTCTTTACATGTTCCCTACTTGGGTTGTGATTTTCATTTATTACTCCCAACACAAGTGCGCATTTTTGTGGTTCGGATACAACTGCCAAGTGTAATTATTGTGAAAATGTTTTCCCAGTTGGCAACATGTGGCTTTCCCATTCACCACATTTTGTAAACAATATGATATTGAGTTTCATGATCACTGCCAATGTTTGCAAGTGTTTGATAAAAGAAAATATATATATATTAAAAAGTGCTTCATTTAAGATGGCTGGATTGCAACAAAAGGCTAATTGACTGTCAGGGTCCCAAGTCAGCAGCGCTGATATCCTGGTATAAAATTGCCTAGTTCCTGTCACAGGTGATTAAACTAGGTGTGTAAGGCATGTTGCAAATACATTGTCTAAGCCCAGTCACCAATAATGACTGCACTTTATTATTTTTTTCACTTAATTTGTACTACTTACGCTGTGGAGGCTAAAGTTTAACATACTCGATTGCATGATTTACATGCCAAAAACCATCCTATAAAGATACTTTTTTCTGCGCCGTCTAATGTTGGGTCCGTGGGGCGTTTTGAAGTGATATGCTGGTTACAATTTCTAGAGCCGTGCCTCGACATGCCTTGTAATCTATCACATGGCTTGCAATATTATCACATGGCTTTTTTTCATGGTGTGACAATGGGGATTAAACTAGTGGAAAACATGTAGACACTTAAGTGCTTTCAAATTGAAAACTAATACCACCAGTGTTTATTAATTACATTGTATCAACGTTAAGTTCAAAGGGCACTCTTCACAGGACATATAATCGAATGAGTATCTCTTCGCTACATGGCGGCTACTGCAGACCCCTATCGCATATCCGGGCTCAAAATGCAACAACCAGGGGCATATAGTTCCCCGACTCGCCAGCTATCACATCTAGAGGGTGGGCCGAACGCGCAAGGCAGTGTTATGATATTCATAGCACTAGGCTGCGGAGAGGTTGAGGCTGATGAGCTCGGTTTTTCCTACCAATGTCTTTTCAGTGCAAAGCAAAGTTGTTTGTGCTTTGCAGCCGACTGTTTCACAACCCACATCAAACCACCACCACCACTGGTGCCATCGCCTCCGCTCACGGTGGAGCAGGGCCTACTTCAGTCACATCACTGTGTTGATACGGTGATGAATATTAGGAGCAGCGTGAAGTGTGACTTTTGACAAGCGGCACCGAGGCTCGGTTGTGCGTGTAGGGCACATTTCGTTGGCCAAGGGAGTCTGTTCCACCCTCCCGTGTGGTGGCTACTCACTGCCTGGCACAGCTAACCACCATCTCGGAGCTGGAATGTCTAGTGGCCCTTGCGGATTTGGTATAAAAATTAAACGGCATGCCCCCCCCCCCTCCAGTTTGCCTCTTAAGTTTTAGTGGCCGTTGGCAACCGCTCGTTATTTATTTACGAGCAGCCCTGAATTGAAAAGTTCCGCTTGGTGGAAAATTATTGCACACAGGTTGCAGACAATTCCCACAAAAATTGGCTTAAATGGTTTTTACTGCCGAAATGTGAATCTGACCTAGCATCAAGTGGTCTCCATTGCGTGGAAATTCTGCCTACAGGGACGGCCGCTGTTTTTTTGGCAGACCTAGAGTCGGTTATAATTACGATTACAACAACAATGTAAAATAATTAATTGCATTGTCTTTGAAATTAATAACGAAATGCGCAATTACAATGCTATTTAACCCCCCCTCCCCCAGGTTTGCTTGAATAATAATGAGGCTGTCAACCCTGCCATGGATTTGAACTCGTGCTCAGACAGCTGAGCCTCGCTGTTCTCCAAAGGTGGCTGTAATCCATTATTTGATTACATTTATAATTATGATACTGGTGGCATTTACATATATGTATAATTTAATAACCAATGTAAGTAGGATTTGAGTATGATGAAAGGTAACGTGATTGTGATCTGAGGGGCACGTGTTGTAGAGGGTTTGCGGTGGCGCTTGTGCAGCTTTATGGAAATAAATCCAGATTTTGAAGTGGATAACAATGGTGTGGTTTCCTCATCGTGATCATGAGTAAGTGTTGTACCCGTGCATTGATTTATACTGGAGGAATCAGATGAGCTATAACGCTCGTCCTCACAGATGTCCAACGTACAAATTGTTCAAACAAATTGTGCTAAGCCAGCGCTTTTGGCTTGTGGATTGCACAATGAATTGTGGTCGCGAGACTCCAAACCTGCTGATCTGAAAGTGGGGCATTGGTGGCAGTAAAACAAGAACGGTTTCTGACGTTTCGTGGTTGGATTTTGATTGTTATCTCCCTCTGTGCCACTGCTGTTCTTCTAACATGCAGAGAGATCTGTAGTCCGGTAGATTTCGGAAGATCACACTCGAGTTTGATCCCCACTCGGGGAGATCAGCCATCTAATGTGCAGGCGTTGAAATTGCAACGTGGCCTATAGGGGTCAGAGGTGCCCAGATGCTGCCCTGCGGTGACATTTGGGGGGTGGGGTGGGAGTGGCATTTCATTCCTTGCACCAAGGCCCATGCACACAACGCTACACCACTGAGACGATCACGGCAAGAGATACGATGAAACAATGGTAGAGTATCATGTTCGAGGCCTCGTAAGAACTGGGCTCACCGTGCACATGTTACACACGTGTGGAGACGGCAATCTCCACGTGCGAACCACACGTGAAGGAATTGGTCCGACCATTGAAGTTAAAATCCTAGCACAAGACACTCAAGATTGCTTGGGTGATTGTCAAAATTGTCACCCAACAATCTGAGCTGACCAGTTGTGCTCGATCAGTTTTACGACCCAATATCAATCACGCACGCACATAAGCAAAGACAAAGATCCCCCCTATAGCCTAAACGGACTGCTTGGGGCAAGTGCTGTTTGCGAGGACCTATGAATGCCAGCATGGCACAAGGGGGAAGGGTGGCGAGCACCACGCCCGACAGCCTTTGTCTCCCCAGTGCTGATGTTGACACATTGCACCGGGTACTCGGTTAAGACTGAGTAGACCTATGGGAGGGCCGGGACCAGTTCAAATATTTGCTCCTGTTATTGGGCGTGAGCGGCAATGAAGCTTGGGCTGCCAGGTTCGTAGCGCAGTGTGCTAACCGCTGCGCCACCGCTCCTCAACACAAATCTACACATTTGCACTCACAAATGCGTCCATACACAAAAACACGAACATGTCTACACGTACATTTTAAATGCACGCACGAGTTTATTTGCACCCTCCAGCCGCTCCAGTTTGGCCGTGTTTTTAAACAACACGCCACAATGTGTAAAAGGCACACAGCCTTTACACCATTGGAACCTCATTTGCCAGTAAAAAATATGATAATTGGTTTTTTTACCCTTATATCTGGCAACAAAACTGACACTGTTTGCATAGACCACAATACCTGCAGTCATAATGCAAAAAAAAAACATAACTCTGATAATGTATGCACTATCCTTGAAGTTGATTGGTCCACACCCGAGACAGCTTTCCTTAGAGCCTAGTTTCACATGGGTTGGACCAGATGACGCCAAAAGGCGCATTTTGGCGTCACATGACTCCTCGTAAAAAAGGTGTCAGTTTTGTTGCCAGATAGAAGGGTAAAAAAAACAATAAGGCACACAGCCGTTTGTGAATTGTGAGAAGAAAAAAAACCCCGCCCATCAGCATGTCCTGAAGAGAGCTGTTTGGCGGAGGATTCCAGTCCTCGTTGTGGTACAAAACAAAAAGCGGTCCACAGTTGTCCACTGCATCACTGCAGCTGTCAGTCGGTCACATTTGCTGACGTTTATTGTGGTGGTGGTGGTGATGATTTCAGACAACAGGACTACAATGCACTTCCTTTGGGGTTCCAAGCTGCACCGTTCTGCCATGCCGGTTTCTCGTCATTTACAGATTTGATTCTCATGACCATGTATCTGATAGAGGTCTTACTTTGACAGGTCGCAAAAAACTGATGCTCAACATCATCCTTTCGGCACATCGGCATCTTGCTCTTCACGATCATCACATGCTGTATAAATCCAAACGTCTATTGCATTGTCCAAGGCGGACCTTAAAAACCAGCGGCGTGAGATGGAGCCTGTAAAAGCATCCATTGAAGGTCGAGTGTGACTCCAACAGCTGTTGAATACGGCAGAATGAACGAAATATCGGCAGAGCGTGGTGACATCAAGAGCATCTGACACAATTGCTTTCATTAAGTTATATTCGATCTATCAGTACTGTTTGTCATTTTGCCTAATTTATCACGTACTAAAGGTGTCACGACACGAGCGATACCTCCGGATTTCTCGAGCGTGCAACCCTTTCTGTTTCAGAGAACGGCCCACAGAACTAGCAACTGCAGATATACCTCTGAGATACCTGCAAATGACCTCCGGTCGACACGATAGAGTAGTGTTCGTTGCATGCCAGTAAAACTGAAATTTTTCGATTCTCAGAGCTGGAATGTACAACTTTTGATGATTAAAGAAAACGTTGAATATTGTGTTTTTCTTTTATTTAGTGACCGGGCCCACACCCAGGATCTCACCGATGCGAAGCCAGGTCAGCGCTCTGACCTCTGAGCCATCTGGGCTACCTTATATTAACTTCATATATAAAAGTAAAACTCAACAAATTCGTCAATCCCACTGTGACCTTAAAATAAAAACAATAGACGGCGTTTTGGGCTAATGGCACTTCTTCATAGCACATAAATATGAATTGCATCATCATCGTCATTCATTCCATCAGCCCTGATTATTTGGGGAATTGCATGACCGGATTTTGGTGTTTGCGAGAAGCTTCAAACTTAACGTCGGTGCCTGTGTATTGTAGGTGGGGCACCGTTTCCAGTTTAATACATTCCAGGAACTATTGGATTTGGCTCCGCGATCTCTTAACTGCATGTAGCGGTACGAGATCAAACGGTGTGGTTTATGGTAAATGTTATAGTCCAAAGAACATACTCCCCGATTTCTCAACCCCAATTATCGTTGTACTCTGGTTAAAATGTTGCGAAAAAATATATACCAAAAAAAATCTTTACGCTCATCTGGGAAATGTGCCCTGCAAAGGAAAAGTTCCAATGAGTGCCTTTGCCCTGCTTTGATGCAATGATTGCAAAGAAACCATGGACTTTTTCAAATAACGTGTAACACACTGAAAGGTGCACCAACTAGGCGTGCGTGGTGCGATGCATGATTGGGTTTGCAATCAGAGGTCGACAGGGGGACGTGTGATTCAAGAATATATACCCGAGTTACAGGAATAACATTGACGTTAACGGACAAGGACCCTCTTTTAAATGTGGGTCATAGTTCCAACGCAGAAATATACCAAAAACCTCACCCATCGCGGGTTTTCCTATTTTGTATTTGACCATTCTCGCCAAATTTTTCGCTCATCTGTGACTCGACCATTCGCGGTTGACCGCGAGATTCGTAAAGAAGTTCCCTACACTGCACTGCTCGCGACGACACTGCCACAGAAGAATACACACGCCGTCTTGTGTCTACACCCTGTCTCCCACGCGGACACAATTTCGACTTGAGAAAAGCGAACGGCACTGGGCAGCAGGATGCGGTCGCTGGGAGGGACGATGTCTAAACTAAACCTTTTTTAAATCCTTTATATTAAGTTCGCTTGCTTGCTTACGAGCGTGCAAATCTTTCAGTCGTTTTTTAACCGACTTCCCGTGATCCAATCGAGCTGACATTTTCCACACAGACTCGTTGTGCGTGACAATTAATGTTCGTGACATTTTTTTCCCTAAATTTTACACTTTTCAGGACAAAACAATTATATTTAATTACCAATTGCTTAATGGTGCAATGCAATCATCTGACCCATAGGTGGCAGCCATCTCAAGCCAGAGGACGAGAGGACTCTAGCCGCCACGCATATAAAGGATTTATAGTGAAAAACTTTGTTTTTACGAGTTATACTTGTTTACGTACCAGGTAAGGTCCACTGCGCTATGCCGCTCTCTTTCAGAAGCGACCTGGCCACAAACGATAGCTCAACCAAGTGGCTTATCGCGTGGGAATGTATAAGCAGCCAAATACTCGATCGAGACGCGTGATGTTCATTTTAATGTGGAGGGGGGAACCGGAGGACCCGGATGAAAATCCACGCGACCACGGGGAGAGAGAGAGACATGCAAACTCCAAATATACAGCAGGCGTCAGGGTCGGCAACGAGCCCACGACCTCCTTTCTGTTTACCATGCCACCAGGACATGTTTTCCATGTCACCAGGAGGTGGTAAACAGGAACGAGGTCGTTCTCCTGACGATCGAGACTGACGAGGGAGAGAATTTTGACTTATATTATTTGGTTCTTTCGGTAAAGTTACGTAGATAGAAAAATAATAATAAAAATAGTAAAAACCAAAAAAACACTAATGTAGACTGTAGCCTGGTTCTTAATCGGAGTGAGTGTACTGGCAATATATAATGTGGACTGTAGCCTGGTTATACAGTTTGGTGAGTGTACTGGAAGTCTACAATGTAGACCGTAGCAATAGTTATTAAACTGAGTGAGCGTACTGGCAGTCTATAATGCAGACTGTAGCCTGGTTCTTTCATTAATAAAAAATAAAATGAAAATAAGAATAAAAATACAAATAAAAACCACGACGTTTCGATCGCAACACAAGCGATCGTCATCAGGAAAAGGGGGGTTCGCCTCTAAAGGCAAACTGTTTATAAAGGTTTAGAGATGGGCGTAGCCTAAGTGTGTCAGCAGCATGGGTTGGGCAGCTAATGTTAATGTTGGAGAAACCCCGACACGGGCAGTAGGTCTACACCAATCAAAGCATTGCACCTGGCTCCACACACCCACACTGCTGATGTTGGAGGTTGACAAGAAAACACAAATCAATTCGTGATCCAAAGTGGTTGATGACATCTTTCCAATGATTGCTGAGCTTATAACCATCCTCTCGGTTGAAATTGTGTCTGTGTCTGTATATATGGATGGCTTCATGGGCGAATCTTTGTAGATAGCCAGTAGAATGGCAGCCAAAACGAGGATGGATCCAACCGCGAGGCCGTACATCGCGGAGATGGAGCGGTGATATCGGCGCTCAGGCAGGTCCTAAATGGAGCGTTTCATTTGCCAAACCGTGGTCGATGGCGACGGCCAGCAGTAGATAGAGCTTATAACGACGACGAATGGGAGCAAGCTAAAAGCGTACAAATAAGCCGGCATCGCTATTGGTGAGCTGCGCGCCGAGATTGAAATGCGATCGTGAACTTTGTCACGTTGGAGAAAATGCGAGCTGCGTCTTCAGATGGACAAAGACAAAATAAACAATCCTCCCCCCGTATCGCCTGAACAGAATGTTGGGACGAGTGCTGTGCGAGAGCATATATCAAGGCCGGAATGGGTGGCCAGCACCTCGCCCGACCGCCTTCGTCTTCCCCAGTGGCGGTGTTTACGCACTCCTCATTTGAGGCTGAGTCGACCTAAAGGAGAGGGGCTTTCGCCGAGGTTTGTTGATGGCCGTGAGCGAGAATGGAACTCGGGTGCAGTGCAGCGCGGCACTAACCCGCGACACGCGATAACTTGATCCAATCATCCTCACCAGCCCCCCCCCCCACCCTTTTTACCGGGTGCAATTGCGAACAACATCCATATCAGACATCTGAACATCTAATCGGCACAATCATTCATTCACCGCAGGTTGAATGCTCACGCCAACAACTTCGCGTGGGGTGTTGTGAAGTTAGCAGATGTCCACGTGCTCGAAATTTGAAAGCCTTGAAGACCGAAATCGGTGATCTCGCCGAAAGTGTGCTCAATATATCCGGACAGCAGAGTTAAGGTGGGGGGGGGGGGCTTCTCTGTTCATCACCATTCATCATCGTCACGCGGGTATTCCTCGAGATTTGTTTTAGGTCTCCACTCACGCCGCCCGCCAGGGACGCGATAACGCTGCTGCGACGATGCGATATCTCCCTTCCCACGTAATGGCTTTCCTCTTTCCGGCTGTTAAAGCCGATGGGCCACAGCTGTCTCGCTGCCGAGACGAATTCCTATCCACGCCGCCGTCATCAAACCCCATCCGCGTTCGCCCCTTCGACGGCTGCACTCGAGCGGGGCCAATCGTGTGGTGGACGCGCGTCGCGAGATGAGCGAGGGTGACGTGGGTGGTTCGTTTACCGGCGATACACCGGTGGGTTAGTGATGCTCGTCCCGTCTCTGTGTGCGCGCGTGTGTGTACGTAGTAGGGGGGTGCGCTCTCATGTCGACTGGACGGGGAGCGGTGGTGTAGTGGTTAGCGCGCGCCGCGCAACGAACCCGGCGACACAGCCTCAAATGAATACTCGGTACGGTTGTGTAAACATCGCCCACACTGGGGAGACAAAGGCGGCCGGGCGTCGTGTGCCGTGCCGACCTTCATAGGTGCTACTCGCTAACAGTACTTGCCCCGACAGTCTGTGAAGGCTACACGGGGGATCTTTGTCTTTATTTGCCTCGCTGGTTACGTCAGCCCGAGGGACCCCCCCACCCCCCCCTTTCACGTCACGTGTGAATTACGCGCGCGCACGATTTGCGGTGCGCGCGCTGATCGCGGCATCGATTTCAAAGTCGATGGTTCGATTGCTCCGGTCAGCAGAGGGCGACGTGAGCGCGTGGGCGGTTGTGAGTTGATGAGTGAAGGAGTTCACGAGCGAGAATAATAATTAGAAACCCACACAGCATCCGTCAGCAGCACTGTGTGTGTGTGGCCTTGAAAGGAGAAAAAAGAACGCGTATTCGGCCAGTGGACCATCTGCATAGCGCGATGTTAACGGACCATTTCATTGAGGGACCACTTCCGTGGTTTTTCTTACCTGGGGAGTGCGAGATGTGGGCAGATATTTTGTTTTTTAGAAGGTAAATCATCGAAACACGCATTAAGCACGGACAACGTAATTGCAGCTACTTTGTTGTCATCAAACCTCGGTAATTATTAACATTATTAATCGTTGACCGATTAAGAACCGAAGGGGGGTACAGGGCGGCATTAACGGTGATGAACCACTGGACTACGACTGGGTGATGTCGTTATCTTTGGTGTGGTCTGGGACTCTGTTGTTCTTGCTGCCTTGTCCAACCTTCATCAATCGGATTTATACAATAAAGTAAAATTGTGTTTATTTAATAAGTAGCGACTTTCTTACTGTTTCCTCTGTTTTGCATTCCCATCGGCTGTTGCTGTTGTTGTTGTGATGTTTGCAGATGTAAGTCGCTGTCCCGCCCATACTGGACATCTGCCTCATAGCTCATCGGATTCCTCCTGCAGGCTAAGGGGCCGTCCATAAATGACGTCACGCACAAAGGGGGGGGTCAGACATTTGTGACGATGTGTGATGAGGGGGGGGGGGGTTTGAGAAATGTGACGTCACATCAAAATGCGCAACTTTAAATAAATATAGACAACACGTACTACTTAATTAAATAGACTTTTTAATCAATGTTTTCTCCTGCAACATCAGTGCAGCGCCACATAAAATACGCACTACAATGACAATAGTTTAAAGCGATTTGAAGCATGTGCATCGCCTGACAACGCAATAGCATCACCAGATATTTGAGTAAAAAAAAATATATATTATCATGAGCGTCTCTGTGGAGAATATAAGTAGCAAAATAGATACACCTTAAATTATGGTCGCCGCGATATGGCGATCCTACGGTATACGGTAGACGATAATCATATCGACGGTTTTGTTAAAAAATATATATCGTTACGTCGTTCCTCAGTGTCTCAAAAATTACTTCCTGAAAAGGCTTCACTGACGGGCAGAAAGAGGAACGCGTGGATTAGAGGACATCCGCTCGTTAGAAACATCAAATTGTATATCGTCTTGGTTCTTTCGGTAAAGTCACGTAGAAGGGAAATAATAAAATAATAAAAGTAAAATTCTTGTTTTATTTTTATTACTTTATTATTAAAATAAAACATAATAATTGTATTATGTTTTATTTTATTATTTCCCTTCTACGTGACTTTACCGAAAGAACCAAGAAGATGAATCCCTGTAGTCACGAAAGCTTTAAATCGAAATCAAATTGTATAGTTTTTTTTTACTGGAAAGAAAACTTAGAGTGGGTAATTGGCGACGATACGTCACGGCGAGCAGGGGATGATGCCCATCCCCCCTGTGGTCGAGGCTAACTACGGAGTGGGAGCCAAATGAAAGGCACGCGTCCGTCGAGTACGTCCCCTACGCGGAGATGGAGCGACGAAATCGGCGCGTGTGCCGCTGCCGAGCGGATTTCCGCATCGCGGGACCCGTTGAAGGGGAGCGGCCTTAATCCAGCAGTGTATTGACACACCAACTTAAAGTTTCGAGTACGGCAAAAAATTTACATTGCACGCAGAATGCGATGACCCCCGATGCATGCTGAAGTGAGACAAGCCTATTGCGTGTTGTGGCGTCTGTACGTTCTTCTCGCACCCGTCAGCCTTGTGGGTCCCACGTTCTCTCGCGGCGTGCCTCTGATCCGCGTGAGCAAAGTAGCCGGCGAACCGAGTTTGGCAAATATTTGAACCGGTCACGGGCCTCACCCAACGTCGACTTGAGCCACCTTGTCTGCACAGCCGTGCGATTTCTAACGGCGTTTAAATCTCTCATATTTTTAATTCGGTCGCATCAGTTAAATAAGTCCATCGTGCCAACAATAGACTCATTGCTCTTTGGTTATTTCGGTGAAGTCACGTAGATAGAAAATTCATAGATCACGAAGTTTCGATCGCAACACAAGCAACCGTCATCAGGTGAAACAAACACCGCCGCAGAACCAAAGAGTGTGGATTCCTGCAGTCACGAAAGCTTCAAATCAAGATGAAAAGACCCATTGTTATTATTGTCAGAGTTTGCAATCGTCGTCATTCTTACTGTTGCTACCGAGGCCATCTCAGTGGCGCGTCATATCAACCCGCACTTGACCGACGTGGTGAAGTATGGTCAAACGAACTCCACGACCAGCGCGGGGTATTGAAGAGGACCTTCATCCAGCCAGCAGTGGATTGACAAAGCTGCCGCTGCTGCTGCTGCTGCTCCACTGCTTCACACCCTCTTCGGCTGCGACATCCTATCTCGGGTCTCAATTGCGTGAGAGCGATAAGCCACACACAGCCACGCAATCATCACTCGCCACTTCTCTCTCTCTCTCTCCCCGTGTGTGTGCGGATGTTGTCACATTTAATGCGTTCATCATTCAGTTTACCCTTTGTTAAAAGGCTTCCAAAACCACTCACCCGAGTGCTACCTGTCGCTGGGCCTCCTCCACGTGTGTGTGTGCGCGTGCGTCCGTGTGTAAAAGTATGTAGGTGTGGGAGTCGTCGTATGTGGATTGTATATGTGTGTGTGTCAGTCCTGTTGTTGTGGGGAGCGGTAGCGTAGCAGTTCGCGCGCTGCGCTACAAAAACCAGCCACCCGAGTTCGATTCCCGCTCACGGCCACCAACACCGGTGACGATGATCTGATCTGGTCCTGAGCCTCCCCTAGGTCGACGCAGCCTCAAATGAGTACCGGGTGCACTGTGAAATCATCGTCACGAGGGAGATAGATGAAGGGGGGCCGGATGTAATGCTGCCCATCCCCTCCTCCTCGTGTGCCAAGGCGGCCTTCGGAGGCATTCGCTAACAGCACCGGGCCCCGCCGGGCAGTGACCGACTCGACGGGAGATCTTTGACTTTGATGTTGGCCGTGGCTAACATGAACCATGGCGCTCTGCCGGTGCGGTGTGTACCCATCAGCACTTGGGGGTGGGGGGAGACAAAGAGGCGGTGCCGGCCTTCATAGCTCCTCGCTAACAGCACCTTGCCCCAACAGTCGCGCTATGTCGAACTTCTTTTGCACCGTACGTAGCCAACCGTGCTACGCGGAGGTGCCTACAGGGGCATTTCGTGTCGTCGTAAAGCGCACGCGCGCGCTCGCTAACAGTCTCTATGCGTCTTCGAGCGAGAGTGTTTTGCCGTCGCAGTATTTCCACAACTCCCGGACGATACGTGTCGGCCCCCCCTCCCCCCCTCCCCCCCAGCAGTGAGCATTGGTGACTTGCGCCGTGCTGATGAGTCCTAATGAGGACGAAACCGGTTCCACCGCGGTTGTCTATTCTCTGCATCGCTGCTGCTGCTGCTACCGTCAGTCGGTCGTATTTGCTCAAATGATGCATTCATTCAGGAACTGCTGATGGCTTTTTGTGTCATAATGCAACACGGGTCGAGTGGTATTTAGGCGCGTGCGTGTACGTGTGGTGCGTTACATTTACATAACTGCAGTTGTTACGTAACTATCGAACGCCACACACCCAGGAGGCGTGTGTAACTAAGTTCCACTAAGTTCCACGTGCCCTTAAATGAAGACGAGACATTATAGACTGCCAGTACACTCACTCCGATTAAGAACCACTCTATTTGTATTACTATTATTCTATCTACGTGACTTTACCGAAAGAACCAAAGAATATGAAGACAAGAGCGTTCAAAGTGACTGTTAGTGGGGGCGCCTAGTGACGTCACAGCTGTGACTGCCTGGCTGCAGCAAGTCTACAGCACCCGGCAAGGCCTTGGTGGTCACCCAACCACCCACCCACACATCAACCCACACATCCACCCACCCACACATCCACGCACCCACCCATACACCCATCCATCCACCCATCCACCCACCCACCCACACATCAACCCACACATCCACCCACCCACACATCCACGCACCCACCCATACACCCATCCATCCACCCACCCATCCACGCACCTACCCACACATCCACCCACCCATCGACGCACCCACCCACGCATCCACCCACCCACGCACCCACCCATACATCCACCCACCCATCCACCCACCCACCCATCCACGCACCCACACATCCACCCATCCACGCACCCACCCACACATCCATCCACCCACCCATCCACGCACCCACCCACACATCCACCCATCCACGCACCCACCCACACATCCACCCACCCACCCATCCACGCACCCACCCACACATCCACCCATCCACACATCCACTTACCCACCCATCCACGCACCCACTCACCCATCCACCCACCCATACACACATCCACCCAAAGTGTCTGAAATGTGCTTTGTAATCTGTGGGACTGCCCATACACACACACTATAGTGGGCACGCACAGAGGGAAGACACATTGCTTGTCACTTATTTTCGTGAAAGTATTTTATTTTCACAATTCAGGATATTATCCCTCGAGTTTAGTTTGAGAAAGTAAAAATGTGTTAATGTCCCTACGAGACGGGTAACGCCGTTTCGGCTACTTGGTCTTTCTCATGAAGATATACGCACAAGTGCAATACGCATCATGGATGTATTGCGTATCGTGGAACGGTGGCCGCTCACGGCCCATGGCGCAGTGATTAACACACTATAAAAACAACACGCAGTTGTAAACTAATTAGTTTTCAACCTAGATGATTTAAAAGCGTATAGCTCCAGTGGCTTCCGAATATCGTAAGGAAGAGGCGTTCCGGACGGCCGCAGAAGCGCATCCGAAAGCGCGCGATGCGGTGACCGCCACAATGATCCGATGTGAACCCAAACGCTCGTACACAGGTCTGTTCTTCTCGGTGCCGTTCCATGATGAAGAACCCGGCCACATCGATGAGGCGGTTGGTCAAACAAATGACGACCAACAACAACACCACCAGCACCGCGTGCGCGCCGTGGGGAACGATCCCCGACACCGTTCAGGAGTTGTGGGCACTGCCCGCCGAGGCGCGTCATCCCGGGCGGAGCCACCTATCCGAGCTCCCGTGTCTCGTCGCGGCCTAGGGGCCGTCCATAAATGACGTCACGCGATTTTGGACGATTTTTGACCCCCCCCCCCCCCCCTTTCGTCACACGGCGTCACAAAAAGTCAGACCCCCCCTCAAATATGACGTCACAAAGCTCTGCCCCCCCCCCCCAAAATATATAAAACATGCTTAAAATCGCTTTAAACTATTGTCATTGTCGTGCGTATTTAATATGGCGCTGCACTCTGATGTTGTAGGAGAAAACATTTATTAAAAAGTCTATTTAATTAAGTAGAACGTGTTGTCTATATTTATTGAAAGTTGCGCATTTTGATGTGACGTCACATTTCTCAAACCCCCCGCCCCCCTCTCGTCACACATCATCACAAATGTCTGACCCCCTCCCCCCCTAGGTGCGTGACGTCATTTATGGACGGCCCCCTAGGGACGTTTAGGATGCTGCTTCGCGCATGCCTGGCGCCGGCGCTCCCGTTATTATCACGCAGTGGTCCTGAACCGTTTTACTGCAGCCTTGCACCCCCAGTTTTGGTTGTCAGTCGTAAAAATTAAAACATGCATCATGTTCATAAATACATAGGGTTTGGTGAAACGAAGTCGTTGTGCTTACGCGACCGTGCTAAATTAGTGTTTCGATTATTTGCCCTCGAGCAAAAAATGTGGCCACGTCTGGCACCTCCCGGAAAGGGCATCTCGCGCCCCCAGGGGGCTTCGTGCACCCCAGGGTTAAGAGGAGGAAAAAGAAGAAGAACCATCGCACTAATGGAACGCTTCCGACGACACAGACGCGCGTTAGAGAGCGTTCGACAATTAACGCGTACGCATTACTCTTCTTCTTCCTTCCTATGACGCATTGTTATCATTATGGATACAACTGCTATACTCCCTACTGGAATGTGGGGATACATTTTTTTTCATGGATGTACTGTACTCGCCATGGTAACGTGGAATTTCCATTTCGGCACAACGACGCGCGCGCGCGCGCCCCATTGCTCGTCCGAGCAGGAAGACGCGGCGCTTCCTGACGTGGTGGTGGTGGCACTTCGTAGTGAGCACACCTCTCTCTCTCCATGCCACCACGACCACCACCAACAGGAAAGGGGGGTGGATGGTGAGGTGTGTGTTGGGAGGTTGGCGGAGGGCGGGCGCGTCGTGGGTGCTGGGATGGGGGGTGGAGACGCGCGTGACGCATCCTCACAACACACGCGCAAGCCGCCCCCTTCCCCACCCCACCTAAATACAACCATCGCCGCTCACTCACAGAGACGCGGACTCGCACACGCAACCGGCACGAGCTCACACACACACACACGGTGACACGAGCTCCCACGCGCCGTGGCACGAGCTCACGCACACAGTGACAGGAGCTCAGACAGAGCGACACGGACTCATGCACAATGACACGAGCTCACACGCAGCGGCACGGGCTCACGCACACGGTAGTGGCACGGGCTCACACGCACAGTAGTGACACGGCCTCACGCACACACATACGCAGTCACACAAAGTAGACGCACGGTAGACAGACAGTCGTACACCAGCACACACGCACGCGCACGCGGACACAAGTACGGGCACGCGCAGACTGACACATTCACAGACAACAGCAACAACCGCCATTCGCCACTAAGTGGTGGTGAAGTCACCACGACGCTTGTGCCAAGCTATGTGCACGTTGAGGCCACGTGAAGTGTCGAACACCCGCCGGCAGGAGGTCACGGGGCAGACCCAGCAGGTGCCACGGGTCGACTGACAGACAAACACGCAGACAACCTCACACGCGCACAGACGGACGCACACGCGCAGGTGGACGCAGACACTCGCGCACCCGACACCGAGTCCGGGCGACTCGGTCAACCTCGACGAGGCGGTGGCTCTTTGATTCAAAGCCGCGCTCAAGCGGCTCCTGCCTCGGCCCGCCGCCGCCACCGCCACGAAGTCCTCTCCCCGCGAGGTGCCCACGTGCCCCGAGACCGCGGGGGTGGCGACGATGCCGAGGCGAGCGCGCAAGGGAGCTCGACTCTGCGAGGAACCGGGGGCGCGGTGAACGAGGCCGGGGGGGGCGGCGGGGGTTGGTCCCGGTTGCCTGGACCCCTCGATCAGGGTCCGGCTGGGGTCCTGCTGGGGTCTCTCCGTGGGTAAAGGGAGTTGAACCCTGGTGAGGAGGGGTCAAGACGCGGACCCCCGTGGCTGGCAGCGGCGGAGGTGGTGACGGACAGGGGGGGGGGGGGGGGGCGGAGGGGTGCCCTGGGAGGCGTCGGAGGCCGGGCGGCGAGGGGAGCGACTCAGGCATGTCTCTGTCGGTGAGTACACACGCGCGCGCACACACGTGCACACGCACACACGTGCACACGGATACACGCACGGGTATACGCGGGCGCGAGAACGCGTGTGTGTACAGACACGGGGACGCGTGTGTGGACACACGACAGCGGTGTGTGCATGAACGAAACATGCAGCGACGTTGTCGCCATAACAGAATGTTGGGGGCAAGTGATGTTAGCGAGCGCCTATTCAGGCCGCAATGGCGCACATGGTGGTGGTGATTTAAGAACTCGCGGCCGGCCGCCTTTGTCTTCCGCTTACCCATGTCGACACACACACACACCGCACCGGGTACTAAATTAAGGCCGAGTTAATGGATGGTTCAGACCAAGTTCTGACTCCATCCGCCACCGCTGTGAGCCGGGGTCGGGAATGAATCTCAAGTTCAGTGCGCGAACTCACAGGTCGGGAGGAACACGCACACGCGACAACACGCGCTAGGCTACGAGACACAGGCTACGAGAAACGAAGGCAAAGACAAAAATCCTCCGTATAGCCTTGACAGACTGTAGGAGCAAGTGCTGTTAGCGAGCACCTATGAAGGCCGGAACAGTACACGAGGGGGTGGGTGGCCAGCACCACGCCCGGACGCCTTTGTCTCCCCAGTGGCGATGTTTACACACCGCAGCAGGTACTCATTTGAGGCTCAGTCAACCTAGGGGAGGTCCAGGACCGGTTCAGATAATCGTCACCGGTGTTGGCCATGAGCGGGAATCGAACCCGGGTTGCCGGGTTCGTAGCGCAGCACGCTAACCGCTACACTACCGCTCCCCAGGAACGAAGGCACACACACACACAAAGGCAAAGGTTCCCCGTATAGCCTCACCAGACTGTTGCGGCAAGTGCTGTTTGCGAGCACCTATGAAGGTCAGTACGGCACAGGAGGAGGGTATGTGGTAAGCACCACGCCGGGCCGCCTTTGTCTCCCCAATGATGATGTTTACACACCGCACCATCTACTATTTTTTGTTACGGCTGAGTCGACTTAGGGGTAGACCCATGACCGCTTCAGACATTCGTCACCTATGTTGGTCGTGATTGGGAATCGAACGCGTAAACACAAAGACAACGATCCCCCGTATAGCCTTTAACATACTCTTGGGGAAGTGCTGTTAACGAGCACACGCACAGATGCGCAACGGATGAACGCTCACAAAGGCATACGCACATACGATTAGCACGGTTGGTTACGTACGGTGCGAAAGAAGTTCAACATACGTACATACGTGCGCGCATGGATAAACGCACGCACACACGCATACGTGAACACTTGCACTCAACATGCACGCATAGGCAAGGAAAAACACACACATGCACGCCCAGATTAGTTTGTGATAACTGCGTTGGCAGTGACGCACAAGCACAAATAACAACAAACTCAACACACTCGTGAATAACACTGCCTTTTAAAAAGGAAAAGAGTATATAATGGGCGACGTTTCGGGCAATGACACTTCTCCAAAGCACCCAGAGAGGCCAGACAAGATTGGAGGCCAGACTCTGACTGGCCTTCAACTGACCTCCACTCTACGTATGTATGGTGTTGAACTTCTTTCGCACCGTACGTTGCCAACCGCGCTAATCGGAGGTGCGGGTTGTCGCGTTGATGGCGAAACCTAACTCGAGTTATATTCTTGGTTCTTTCGGTAAAGTCACGTAGAAGGGAAACAATAAAATAATAAAATATATATTAATATAAAACAAATAAATTCTCACGACGCTTCGATTACAACACAGGCAATCATCATCAGGTGTGAAAACCACAGCAAGAAAATGTTCTTGCTGTGGTAAGGCCCACTGAACTGCGAAACAGTTCTTTTTCAGCAGCTACCTGGCCACAAATGATAGCTCAACGAAGTGGCTTATCGCGTGTACATTTATAGCAGCCAAATACTACATCTAAACGCGTGTTCATTCTCGATGTGGAGTGGGAAAAAATCTGGAGGTCCCGGCGATAAAATCCACGCGACCACGTGGAGGACGTGCAAACTCTTAAATACGCAGCAGGCGTCAGGGTCGAAATCGAACCGACGACCCTCCTGCTTTGTGGTAGCTGATGCCTTGTGTTCGTGTCGCAGTTTCGATGTCGCGAAATTCCTTTGATGTTATTCACACCGTTTTCGTTACACGCGCATCGTCAAGCGAACTCAGACATCATCCTGACTCTGGTGGGTGAGACACCGTGTGACGAAACCGATGCCGAGTTTGCCTCTGCGGAAGCAAAATGCTGCTGAAATGTGTGCACTCCCAGAAGGCCTTGGGGCCGAAGGGTTGTCATACTAGACGAGAAAAAAGTTTTGCTGGCTGACTGGACGTTGGACGCTGGACGGACACGTTCAAATTACAGTAGTGCGGGCTGCTTGTGTAAAAAAAAAAACTTTCATTATTATTTACATTCGGGTAGACAGGCAGATGCATGAAGCAGACACCATTGCCTGCTGAGCTGTACGATGCTTAAAACAGAATGGCATCACTGCCTGCGTGAGACCGATGCGACGATTTCACAAATTTAGTGTCTCCAAACTGGAGCTTAAAATATTCACTTCTCATGATTGTAGGGTAGAAAAAGAAGAAACACCGTACAATTAAATCATTCATTGATTCGTAATTTCACTGCTGGACGAAGGCCTCTGCACGGTCCGACCATACTTCACCACGCTGGTCATTTGCGGGTCGGTCAAAAACCAACAAAAAATAGTGCACAGAACCTTGTCCGCTGATGTCAGAGCCATTGGCGGGGGAGTCGAACTCGGTTCGCTTGGATTTACTCCGCTGCACAACAACATAACATCAAGAGAGCAATGCCATTGCGTGGGACCACTTGTACAATTAATGCCCGACGTCTTACTGCTCGGGTCAGATCGCTGGGCGATCACGTACGCGTCTAATAACGCTCGGACGCGTGCGCGCGATACGAGGACGATGAGGGGGAATGTCCATGCCTGAATCGCTTAAGGGGAGGTTGTTGTGATGGGTGGTGCACGTGTGCGGGATGGAATAGGGCCAGGTTACCGACGCGGTTATTGAAGGGGCACCCCAAGAGGTCAGCGAGCAGAAGGGCAAGGACCCGAAATCCACGTCGTGGACGACTTTAAGAGCGGATCTTTTTTTTTATCGCGAGCTCTAGCAGAGGGAAGGAAGCGATGGCGAGATATTGTGATGGGGGGGGGGGGGGTGTTCATCAGCGGAATTGAAGGCGACAATCGTTTGATGTTGCAATTGACGGTGTTTCATCTCTGCAGCGAGTGGTTAGAAGAGAGCATTCCACGTGGCTTTATTGAAACCAGGCGGCAGGTCGCTTGCTCGGCACCACGTGTGCGCGTGTCTTCCCGATACGCGAGCACTCGTGCTGCTGCTACTGCTGCTGCCGCTGCTGCTACTGCTCGTAATCTTATTAAATAGGGAAAAAAAGTCAACATATTCTTCAATAACACCGTGAACCTTAATCGGAAGAATTTTTTATTTATTTTAAAAGTATATAATCGGCAACGTTTCGGACAATGGCCCTTCTTCGTAGCACATCGATGTTGTTAAGTTGAAATTGCCACGTGCTTTGAAGAAGGCCACTCGACCTCTCTTGCCTCTCTACGTCCCGTGAAGAAGGGTTATTGCTCGAAACGTCACTTAAGATATATTCTTTAAATTTAAGGCTGTTTTTTTGACGAATGTGTTGAGGTTTTTTTTTATTCTGCAATACTTGATGTGGTGTACCAGGCACGGAAATATTTTCCAGGGCAATGACCCGGACGGGCCCGGTTCAAATTAAGCTCTGGCTATGGCGGTGTACATCAGATAGGTGACGACACTCATTGCCGTGACGCCTGTGTGTGTGTGTGTCTCTCTCTCTGGGTGTAGACTCAGCCTTAAACGAGTACCTGGTGCGGTGTGTAAACATCGCAACTGGGGAGACAAAGGCGGCCGGGCGTGGTTGCTGGTCACACACCACATCCCCGTGCCGGCCTTCATTGGTGCTATTCGTTAATAGCACTTGCTCCAACAGTCTGTCAAATGCTACGCGGGGGATCTTTGTCTTTGTGTTTGTCGATGTGTGTACAACATCAGTGAGGCTGTGTGTGTGTGCGCCAGTGTTACACGGGTGTGTGTACGGGTGTGTGTGCGTGTGTGCACACGCGGGTGTTGGTGTGACTTGCTGGCTGGGTGTGCGTGCACATGTTGCCACAGTATGAAGCAGAGGTTGGAACATCTGCAAAACATTTTCGTTTGTGACCCCGCAATAACTTGTAGCTGCCCCGTGACCCCTTGCCAGCGAGCATTCCGCGCTTGACGTGGCCTCAAAGTGCACCTAGCTTGGCACAAGCGCCGTAAGGCGATGTCACCGCCAACTTAGTGGCGAATGGTCGACTGTTGTTGTCTGGAAGTGTGTGTGTCTTTGCGTATGTGGGGAGCGGTGGCGTCGTGGTTAGCGCATTTTCGCTACGATCCCTGCGATCCGAGTTCCAGTCCCGCTTACGGTCAACACCGTTGTGACGGTTATCTAAACCGGTCCTGGGCCTTCCCTAGGTCGACTCAGCCGCAAATGAGTACCTGGTGCGGTCTGCATAAACATCAGCACTGGGGAGACGAAGGCGGCCGGGCGTGTTTGCTGGCCACACCACCCCTTCGTGTGCTGTTTCGGGCTTTTGTAGATGCTTGCTAACAGCACTCGCCCCACCAGTCTGCGCTACATTGGGGATCATTGTCTTTGTGCGTGTGAGGCCGTGTTTGTATGTGTAAGGGTGTGCGTGTGATCCATGCAAAACTGATACCATCACAATGCCCTCCCACGCAAGTATGCACGATGTCTGTATTATACCTGTTATCGACGCTCTTCACAAACGCATCTTAACAATTTCAATGCGATGCATTCCTCTCGCTCAACGAGAGAGATTAGACGTTTCGGACAGGTGACCTTTATAGGCCACGCTACAGCCACGTGCGTCCAACCCACCGCTGAGCGAGGGCCTTCACACACCGCGCGGGTCGTCGCAGGGAGGGTGGGGGGGAGGTTGTTTGACCATACTTTACCATCGCTGGTCAATGCCGGTTGGTGAAAGATCTACCCATGCATGCCTCCGCACGCATTCAATACGCGTATGAAAACCTCTTGCTGCTGTGGGTCTAGCGATGCGTCGATTGATGTCGATTAATATCGATTCTTAATTGAAGCTCGCGATGAATGAGATTGAACTGCGCGTGTGTTCACGTGACCCCTCCAGCCACTTGAGGCCGCAACATTCACCAACAATAAAACAACGAATCGCGACCCCGAATCGCTATATATAGAATTGATATATCAGATATACATCAATATATGATATATATATCATCTATATATCATCGCCGGCAGTGTAATGCGCAACCCCGTATTCCACGTCAACCGTAGTTTAATAATTGATTGACCGTACCCGTCAATGGAATGTGGAATTTCCTACTTCGGCTCAGGGCGGCCAACGAAGATAACAGGCGCTCCGATACTCGTTTGAGAGAAGTTGTGACACTTTTAAAAGACCACATTGCATCAAGACGTCGTGTGAACGAAGCAACCCAAGAACGTCACGGCCTATAAGCGGCAACGCGTTCGGCGTTTGTTGCAGAGAGTCACGGTTCGAATCCCAGCGGCCGCCCTGATTAATACTGCCGGTGTAATTAAAGCGTATACACATTTTATATACACGGAGGACGTTAAAGATCCCGTGACATCATTCACAAGAGTAGGCCATTTGTGTGCCGACGTCATGGTCCATGTGTTTGCCAAACTTGAAGATGAAAAAAAAAGGCACCAAGAATTACTAAATGTGAATGATTCATAGCAATCGCCTCCCACTCCTCTCCAACTGCAAAAACTCGGCATGACCCTACTGAAAAAGAGTCACGAGACTCAGCGAGGAGGTGAATGCGCCCGATCACATCAGACCTCGGAAATAAGCAGGGTTGGGTTTCAGGTGCCACAGGTGTCACAGGTGTCACAGGTGTCACAGGTGCTTTAGACCACGGGCTGTGCGCCCGCATGGTGGGCAGATCGTAGCAGTGCAGCTGCATTAGTTGTTAAACGGTACTAGATGCCCCCCCCCCCCCCCCCCACATCTATGCACTCCATATTCACCAGCCCAGCAGTGGATAGATCATGGCTGATGATAATGTCGAGCGAATTCATTCTGCGAATTCATTTCCAGGCGTTCCCAGGCCAAGCCGAGCGACACCGTCCCGCCAGCAGCAGCGTGTCCTGGGCCGGCCCCGGGGGTCTTCGCCCAGTGTCGTCGTCGTCGTCATTATTATAATTATTATTATAATAACAATTATTAAGCTGAACGGAGTTCCAAAGCGGAGCCGCGCCTGAGCGGAGAAGCAGGAAGGGGGCGGTGGGGGGCCGGGGGGGGGGGCAGGAGGGGGGGGGGGGTACGGGGGCGGGGCGCGGTGGTCGAATCTCAGCGTGAATTGTGGTAACAAACGACGTCTCCGCCGACGACTTTGCTCTTTAACGTCGCTCCTCGTCGAGACGGGTGTAGGTCGCTAGACGCTCGTTCTGTCTGGAGGACGCGCGGCAAACGAAGAACTTACGAGGCGGGTTCATCGGGAGCACCCCCCCCCCCCTGCCCCCCCCACCCACCAAACGAATAACGCGGATTAAAAACAAATAAATTAAGCAAAAATAATAACCCCGAGTCGCCGCAACAATTCACATGCCGAGGCTGCGTCGACGCCGACTCGTCAGTTACCGAGAGACCCCCCGCCGTATGCTAATGTACCGTATGTAGAACTTCTTTCGCACCGTACGCAGCCAACCGTGCCGATCTCGGCCACTAGCTGCTATGAATAATGCTACCACAGAGCTCCGTCACGTGCGAGGATTTGTGCGCGGACGCACGCGGGGTGTATCTGTGGCACTGTTGCTGTTTTATTTCTTTCCACTTAAGCACCGTTGCATTGTTTATCCGATTTTCAGCGAGTGCCTGGCCTGGGTTTCCGTAATTTGTCGTTGTGTTGTTGTTGTTGTTGTCGTTGTGTTGTTGTTGTTGTTGTTGTCGTTGTGTTGTTGTTGTTGTTGCCGTTGTGTTGTTGTTGTTGTTGCTGCTCCGCCACTGCCGACGGCCTTGGGCTGCGCTTCATGCGTCTCTGTGCATCTCTGTGCAACTCTGTGCAACTCTATGGATCTATACGTGAACTCGAGGTAACTGCGATGTCCTGTAACGGCCGCCACTGCCTTGCGCTGTGGTCGTCCTTGTAGCGCAGCTGTTTAGCGCGATGGGGCCTTACCAGCTGCAAAAATTGAGCCTTCTTTAAAGCTACCGCATTTGATCAGGCAGCGTTATTGACGAATGTGTTGATTTTTGTTGTTGTTGATTTTGCTTTGTGCACCACTACCAGCGCAGCAGGAGCAGCATCATCACCACGTTTCTATTTGTACCAGCTAAAGCCCACTGAACTATTTGCTTTTTTTCAGAGGCAACCTGGTCACAGGTGATAGCTTATAATCGGCGTGGCCTATATCATAATCATCATCATCACACGTGGAAATGTATAGTAGCAGCCAAATAATCTAAGCGCACGGGGAGAGAACATGCGAACGACAAATATACAACAGGCGTCGTCAGGGTTCGGGATCAAACTCATGTCCTCCTGCGTACCAAGCGAGGCAACTAACATCTCGCCACCGCGTGGCCCCAATAATTGGTTTACTTTCTTACCAAATCACGCTGGCAGCTTATGCACTTCTGACACATGCCAATCAAGCCATGTTGTGAGTGCTAAATGCATGAATTACATCCGTCCGTCTGCACCATATAGTATGATCATACTCTTAGGGTTTTTTTCGGTAAAGTCACGTAGATAAAAATAAAAATAAATAATAGAAATAATAATAGTAGAAATAAAATAATAAATCACGACGTTTCGGAGGCAACACAAGCTTCCTTCATCAGGTGTAAAAAAGCTTCACATCTAGAATTAAAGTATGATCATAGTCGACGCTAAACTTTCAGGCAATTGCCCTCCACCAGGGGTTAACAGCTGTTATAATATTGTAAGAATGGACGCACGCTGTGATGCACACCCCGTTGTCAACCCAGTGCTGGATGAAAACTACCCCGTGCCGTGTCCATCATGGGAGTTGTTGGACGCTTGCAGCGCTGTTTTGGTGGATCAGGGGGAGCATAGAAGTACAGAACAACGACCGACGTTGTTTCAACACTTGCCAACAACAAACCACTTGGAGCCGTCGCAGCAGCAGCAGCAGCAGCCTATAGCAACCCGCTGTGCATGCTGGCGAACCCACTCAAGCGGCAAGCAGGCTCAGCCCCTGCAGAGCTTCCGAGATCTGACGTGGGATGGATCGTTCGGCCATCGAATGCGTGACGATGATTGCGACGACGATGGTTTGTCGCCGCGATGTGTAACGCTGACAATGACCACAGCAACAGCGCTGGTGATTAATAATACTAATAAAACGAAACGACACCGACCCAGAAATACACGAGAGCCTGTAGGTACACGCAGGAATGTGAATTCCCCCGCACACCTATGCGGCTACCTGGATCGTGTTAAACAAAAACATCCACTTCAGGCCTTGCCGACATGCCTGCCGTTCTGTGCAGCTCTGGGAGGGAGGGATTGAGGCAAGTAGGGGGTAGGTGGGGGGGGGGGCTAGGTGGGGGGCTAGGTGGGGGGGCTAGGTGGGGGTTAGGGCTAGGTGGGGGAGGGCAGGTGAGGGGGGGCTACGTGGGGGGCTAGGTGGGGGGGGGGGCTAGGTGGGGGATGCTAGGTGGGGGGGGGGCTAGGTGGGGGGGGGGCTAGGTGGGGGGGCTAGGTGGGGGGGCTAGGTGGATGGGCTAGGTGGGGGTTAGGGCTAGGTGGGGGAGGGCACGTGAGAGGGGGGCTACGTGGGGGGCTAGGTGTGGGGGGGGGCTCGGTGGGGGAGGCTAGATGGGGAGGCTTGGTGGGGGGGGGGGGCTAGGTGAGGGGTAGGGAGGGATAGGTGGGGTGGAGGGGGTGCTAAGTGGGGGGGCGGCTCGGTAGGTGGGAGATTCTAGTGTCTGCAGATGTCCAGGCTGTCCCTCGCGGCACGACGTAGCGAGTGGTGACATCTCACTCTGCATTCATCAATCAGCTATCGCCATTCGAGAGCGTCTCTCTCTCTCGCTCTCTCGCCGCCCTTCACACTCTGTCTCATTCTCGAGATCACTACTCTCATTTTATTCCTCTCGTGCACGCGATCACTCAAATGTTCCAAACGATCGCACGCAAAAAAAACAACGCTTTATTATTTAATTTAACGTTAATATTTAAACAACGAGGTAAAAAAAAACACGAGGTTATATGGGGTTTGCGTTGTTTAGATTGTTTTCCTTCCACGCTCCTCCGATTCCCACAGTTGGCTGCGTACGGTGCGAAAGAAATTCAACGTCCCATACATTCGTTGGCAATTTTGCCCCCGAAATCTTGGCGTTTGGAGTTGGCGAGCCGTGTGCTTCGATTTTTCCAGCCACTGGTTCCGGGGTTGTGCACTTTTTGTGAACGCGTTGACGGACAGAGCCCAGCGCTCACCCCGATTAATACTGCGGTTGTATTAACCAAAATTAACAATGATTGGGTAAAACCATATACCGCCGGAGCAACATCGCCCCATCACATTGTGAAATCATAACGCCTCGCGCTATGGATAATAGCGCGGCTACCATATGTGGCTATAATTATTTTAATTATGTTTGGCCAAAAACAGAACAACCACCACCATCATTACTACAGTCATTAGCCCCATCAAAACTAAAATTATCACCACAACAACCACCATCGATACTGTTATCACCACCACATCCATGAACACCACGAGTAGCACCAACAACTATCACCACCACCACCAGCATTACTACGACTATTATCACCATCAGCACCAAAGACAGCCTTCCTCCTTAACACACTGTTGAGGGGCAAGTTCTGTTAGCGAGCACCTATGAAGGCCGGCATGGCAGACGAGGGAGTGGGGTGGCCAGCACCACGGCCGACCATACAAGGTACTCGATTGAGGCTTAGTCGACCTAGTTGAGACCCAGGACCCGGTTCAGATAATCACCAACTGGTGTTACCCATGAGCGGGAATCGAACTCGGGACACCCGATTCGTAGCGCAGCGCGCCAACCGCCGCACCACCGCTCCCCCATACCAACACCACCATCAGCGCCAACACAATCACCACTAAAACCATTACCAGGACCAACCACCGCCCCATTTCCCACGCCCGCGTTCCGCGCGGTTCCTGGGTGGTGGTGGTGGTGGTGTCTGTGGAGGGGTTTACGGTTCAAGATCCCCGCAAATCCTCTCACTCACGACGCGCGGCGCACTAATGGCGGCAGCAGCCGCCCAAAGACAAACAGCTCGACGCGAGCCATTCCACCCCTCCGCGCAGGTGTCCTCACCTGCTGCGCGCGCTCAAGCGTGAGCAGCAAGCCTCGAGGTGGTGGAATACTTTACCAAATCTCAAACAAAAGGCAAAGATCCCCCACCCCCCGTATAGCCTCACCAGACTGTTGGGGCAAGTGCTGTTAGCGAGCACCTACGAAGGCCGGCTCGGCACACGAGGGAGGGGGGTGGCCAGCACCACGCATGCGATTTTACACGCCGCACCTGGAACTCATTTGAGGCTGAGTCGACCTAGGAGAGGAGGCCCATGACCAGGTTCAGATACTCCTCACCGGTGTTGAGCGGAAATTCGAACCCGGCTCGCCTGGTTCGTAACGCAGCGCGCTAACATCTGCACTACCGCTTCACCCCGTGTGCGCGTCTCTCACACACACAGATATCTCCCCCACCTCCCCATCCATCCGTGCAGCCTTTGACAAGTCGCTGGCTGAGTGGGGCAGGTGCTGATAGCCAGAGCCTATTGAGTCAGGTGCATGCCATAGCATAACCATTAGCGTCGTTCTGCAGAATCTAAGTGTAACAGATAAGCGGACGATTGACGTCCAATTGGTATCGCTGCCTCGCCACGTGCAAAGACATCGAAAAGTGTTTTCGAACACAACCCATCGCCCCCCCCCGCTGCCTTCTGGGAGTGCGTAATTGTCAGCAGTATTGATTGAGTACTCGCAAAACTCGGGGCCGGTTTTGACACCGGGTGGCTCATCAGCAAGGTTTGCTTGAATCAGTGGCGATGAGTTGACATGTTATGGCCTATCAGGGTCCGGAGCTACGGCTCGATTCCGTCTCCCGGTGAAAATGTTCAAACATTGGTGCAGGTTTCTTAAATAAGCTCCCCCCCCCCTCTCCCGCCCCGCCATCGCCAGGTCGCGTGCTGGTGGCAAGGCCGTAGCCATGGAGTCAACATTGGGGGGGGGGGACCAAATCTTCCAGGGGGTCTGAGGTCCCCCCCCCCAGAAAAACAATCTAAATTTTAAAATAATTTCCTGCCATTTCCTGCCTGGACTTTTAATTATTTTTTTTATAATAATGTCTAATAGTGTATTGTATTACATTGCTCTGTTTTTTCTCTTTTTTACCATTTTTGTTTCATTGTATGTAATGTCAGAGATTAGGGATGAATAAAGTCCAACCATAACCACAATCATATAAACATAAATCTATTTAAAAGCAATGTATTGGGGGGGGGGGTGACATTTGAGCATATTTGAATATTGGGGGGGGGGGGGGGCCTTTGTCTCCCCCAAATGATGATGTTTATACACCGCACCAGGAGCAATACGTATGTTTAAGGTTGAGTCGAACTCGTGGATACTCATGACCGGTACAGATCTTCAGCCACCGCTGATATTAGTCGTGGTTGGGAATTAAACGAAGTTCGTCGCTGGGGTTGTCGTGCAGCGCGTTAACCACGACGCCACCGCTTCCCCTCCTCCCCACCCCCACACAAAACAGGAGTGCACACACAGAGCTGCGTTGGTAGTCATTTACGCAAATACACAACACACACACACAACGTGCACAACATGCACGTGCATAACGTGACAACTTGGTCACGTGTCCCCGCCCCCTACTCCCCCATCATTGCCCCCCCCCCCGCGCACCCCCCCTCCACTCCCCCGACCTCCCGGGGTGCAGGGATCACGCATCGTGTCAGCGGTTTAGACGTCACACGTGACGTCAATTAGAGTCCTCTGCGCTCACCCAGGCGTGTCTTGTCTCCCCCTCCCCCCAGCCCACCTGGGCCCCTGGGGGGGTACGGGGGAGGGGGCGCTTACCCAGAATCTCCCCTCCCTCCCCATAGAGGTGTGCTACTGTCACGTGACCGTAATACCTGTATAAGGAGCCGCCCTTCATCGTGCACCCACATGAGTGCGTCTAAATATATAGAGAGCGCCAAATATTGCCTCGCGGCACTTTTGCCTTTAAATACAGAAATGCGTCGAGTCCGTTCCGTTCTGCGAAATACTGGGGCAGTCTTTCTAATACGTCGCCTTGCCCACACACGTCCTGTACGCAAGCTACGAAACAAAGATCGCCCCCATAGCCGTAACAGACTGTTGGGGCAGGTGCTGTTAGCGAGCACCTCCAAAGACACAGATCCCCCGTATAGCCTTAACAGACTGTAGGGAACAAGTGCTGTTAGCGATAACCTATAAAGGCCGGAACGGTACACGAGGGGGTGGCTGGCCAGCACCACGCCCGACCAACCGCCTTTGCCTCCCCAGTGGAAATGTTTACACACCGCACCAGGTACTCATACGAGGCTGAGTCGACCTACGGGAGACCCAGAACCGGTTCAGATAATTGTCACCGCTATTGGTCGTGAGCGGGAATCGAACGAACCCGGGTTGCCGGGTTCATAGCGCAGCGCGCTAACCGCTAGTCTACCGCTCCCCACGGAAACGCACACGTGCGCACGTGCATGCACACATGGGCCTAATTCCTGCCCCTGGAGTTGTTGTGTTGTTGTTGCCCTGCTTGTTTTCAGTATAAATTACCGCGACCGGAATATCTGGAAAAACGAATCCCACAAACGAATGCGACGCTTATTCGGGCCAACTTTTCCCAGCTGAATGGGTGAGTGCAGCACCACGCCTCATTGCACCCCCAGCAGCCAATCAGCATCCAGGTGGTGGGGGCTGGGCAAGACAATTATCCTGCCGTCTTTCTGACGTCACGACGCTAGCCTCAGTCGACCAATCACACTTCGATACGTCGAGTGCCGCGTGCGGGCTACCTTCCAGATGTATTCTCGTCACAATGTTCCAAACCACTGCGGTCATTTCTCTTGGATCACGTCTGTGAGTGCCACCTCGTGTACCGGGTCGTTCTCTCATTGCCTCATTTCTTATTTTCTCTAAGAGCATTAATGTTGCACATTCAAGAACCTACAATCTCTGTGCTCTGCCAACTCTTTGCCTCCAACTGTTATGGATCACAGGTGTGCACACAAACTGACGTGTTCACAACTCACCACCAGGTACCAATTTAAGGCTGCGTCGATCTAGGGGAGGCTCGGAACTGGCGGCACTTAATGTGAGCTGTGGTCGGGATTTAAACTCGGGATGACTGCGCTAATCATTATACCACTGCTGTCTGCTCTAAAGCCACTTTGAGCATAAACCTATGAAGTTATATGGGGGAATCTTTGCTTTTGAATGTGTGTGGGTGTGCTTGCAAGTGTCGGTGCCGCATCTGCATGTGGTGCCTATGACACACGCATGTACCCACCAATGACGTTCGTGTGTCGCCTCTATCACACGTGGGGTGGGGGGAATTGTGGGAGAAGCGGCTCGCGCATCTTCGCTGACAAGCCACACGGCCGGCCTGGGATTCGGATTGCTAGCCGCGGATAACATCGGTGACGGATTTTATCCGAGCCTGTCCTGTGCCTCCCCTAGGTTGACTCAACCTTAAACAGGTACCTAAGGTGGCGTGCACACAACGGCACTTGGGAGGCAGAGGCACCCCCCTCCCCCACTCCACAAGCGTGCTGTGCCGGCCTTCGTAGGTGCTCGCTAAAAGCACTTGCCCCAACACTCTCTGTAGGCTTTATTCGAGATGCTTGTGTGATATATATACACGCGTATATTACACTCTTTGGTTTTTTCGGTAAAGTCACGTAGGTAAAATTTAAAATAAATGAAAACATCTAAATTAAATCACGACGTTTCGGGCGCAACACAAGCGTCCTTCTTCAGGTGGGGACAACTTAGCGAAAGCACAAACGCTGAAGTGTGTCTCTTTTTTTGTTACCTACGTGACTTTATCGAAAAAAACAAAGAGTATGAATCCTTGCAGTCACGAAAGCTTCAAATCTACGCGTATATTACTTCTTACGTAGGCGTGCGGTCTGCATCACACACTCATATAAAAGTATGGCCACATGTCAATCATCTCGTATACTCTACTGTAAGCAGGTATTCGCACGATATCGCTTGGAGCTTGGTTTGACCAAACTGAGTGAAAACAATGTTAGAGAAGTGGTTACTGCTCTGCACAACAATGCCGTCCACCTGGGTTCAATCCCTACGCCATGATGCATTTCACCATATTTTCAGCCGAAAGTAACGCCTGCGACAGTGACGGTGCGACGAAAAGCATCAGTAATGACGGGGAGACAAAGGTGACCGTGCGTGCACTGTTCTGGCTTTGCCAAACCTCACACCGCTATGTGAATAATAGGGTTGACGTGATATGGCAAGACTGCAATATGGCACGACATATAAGGGCCAGGTTGATGAAGTTGATTTTGTTTAACCGGGTGAGAATTCGAGAGACCAGGGTAGAGTCTCATTTGCAAGAAGTACATGGGTCACTGAAGTTACGAAAAAGCATCAAATAAGCAAATAGAAATCGGATGCAGAATAATAAAATATAAACAAAAACAATTTTGATTTGAAGCTTTCGTGACTGCAGGAATCCATACTCTTTGGTTCTTTCGGTGAAGTCACGTGGGTAGAAATAAATAATAAATCACGACGTTTTGATCGCAACACAAGCAATCGTCATCAGGTGGGACAACCACAGCAAGAAAAAAACAACCACGTAATTGGAGAAATCGAACAGAGTGCACAAACATCAATCATTGCTGCGTCGAACAATATTTTCCGTGACATCGGCTTTGCAAAATATCGCGAATATAATTTCCGAATGATTACAGAATTATTAATTTCATTTTTTTTAATCTGTACTTAAAACTACAGAAAATGACAAAAACAATGCAATAAAATAGTGAAATAAGAATAAAAAATTATGGGAAATCGATATCACGAGAATCATGATTTCGCTAAAGTTTATACTGCATCGTTAACATATTGCGAGAACCTAAAGACATCAATTGAGATCATGAGCGTGGAGGAGTAGGCGTAACGTACCTCCACTAGAGAGGCCTTCTGGCGCTCCCCCGAGTGGAGGCTCTTCCGCCAGCGGTGCAGCGATGAATGCAATTGCAGGGCCGCACCTTTAACGAACGAACCCACCTTCATTTGCATGGCGTACTTGTCAAAATAGACTTCACGCGAATGTCTCAACGCATTTAATATATGCAGCACGAGACATTTAGCGTCAAATATCAACACAGCAAACGTGCCCGAGGCATCACAATAAATAAAATAAAACAAGTGCTTCTGTTATTAATATTATTATTACTAGTAAAGAGCAGCAGCAAGTAGGAATTCAACAGTGGTTGACATAAACTGCCGCAGGAATGTGGAATGTCCAACCACCACCGCCCGGGCGCAGGGACTGCCAGTGGGAGATGAGCGTTGTGTGTGTGTGGCTCCGAGTCGGCGTGCCTCGTTGCGAGATTTACGCGTGGCGGGTGGCACGGTGCATTGATTTACAAGAACGTCGCCTGCGATGAACGTCCCCTGCTAAGAACGTCGCCTGCAAAAAAATGGGGATGAGGGGGGAGCTTTCCAGCACCCTCTTTTATAGTCATTGAGAAACATCATTGAGAAACACCTCGAAGACTACAAAAGAGATTATGAAGCAGATGAAAGACTTCCACAAACAAGTCCCTCGTCTTCTCCGCGGGGCAATAAACGTCTCAATAGCTCCCTTTCTCCCGCTCGTAACTCTTGCCGTGACTAAGGGGGGCGGTGGATGAGGGGGGTGGGGGCGGCCCGCCTTGTCGTGCCCCGTCAACTCTTCCTCTTCGCGACACCGAAGGGGGCAGCCGCGTTTGACGCGCCACGTGCTCACTCGTCAACCCAAAGCGCGCACCCCGAGCGGCCCCACCACCCTGCCATGACGTAGGCCACACACACACAATGACACACACAATGACGTCGGCCACACACGCACACACAATGAGCAACTCTTGCGGATGGCGTCACGGAATCTTTAACGTCCACAGTCGTAGTAGGCAGTGCCGGACGATCCTAGTAGCACAAGTCGCTACATGTGTAGTAGCTACATGTGTAGTAGCAACATGTGTAGGAGCTACATGTGTAGGAGCTACATGTGTAGTAAGTTACATGTGTATTCCGGTTCAGTGATTCTGCACTTTCTCTATTACTATAGGACTATACCGCCTTCAACTTTTATGAACGACTGGGTGTTTAAGGTTAGCTATTTGTCGTATTATCTGGCTGTAAAGCAAATGAAAAAAATACAATTACTTTACTATGCAAGCTAAGCATTTGTGTTTTAATATTTACGTGTTTATTTTATTTAGTGCCCCTTTACAATATATGCTACAGGCCCGCACTAGCTTAACCCGGCACTGGTAGTAGTAGTAGTATTTTTTGTTTGCTTTTACAGTTAATTACAACCGCGGTATTAATCAGCGCGCCCGCCGCTCGAAAAGAACCGTGAGCCTCTGCGACAAGCCGGGTGCTACGCGCAACCGCGACGTCACGTCACCGCCACAGGAATGTGGAATTTCCGCCACTGGCTCAGGGCCACCGATGCGGATGAGTGGTGCCACGACGCTCTTGTTTAGCACGGAGACATTTTTTAATTTGACATTTGAAAGGAAGCTTGAAGGAGGTTAGAATTATTCAGAAAACCTATGCGATTCAAGCCAAGTGCTAAGCACACACGCGCGCACATATATACACCGTCTGTTGGGGATGTTCCCAATTTTCGGATTCATATGGGAAATATAAGAAAATATTTTTTAAAAACCTCTGAAGATCCAAATCTTGAATTCCAAAGCCATCGCTCCTCTCAATTTTCAGTGCACCAAGTAATCCGCCTCTTGTGGAGCGGGGCCAGAATCCGATAGAAAGTGAGCGAAGCAAAGCTGGTTACTGGAATACTTTTTATACAGAAGAGACAAAGATCCCCCGTATAGACAGCATAGAATGTTGGGGCAAGTGCTGTTAGCGAGGACGAGCGAGTGGTGTGGCCGTTAAGCACGCCTGGCCTGATCTTTGTTTCTCTCCAGTGCTGTTTTACAGAGCGTACCAGGTACTACATTAAAATAAATTAAGGCTGAGACGACCTAGTGAAGGCCCAGGACCGGTTCAGACATTACCCGCCGCCACCGACGCCAGCCCTTGGCCGGGAATCGACGACCCAGGCGGTCGCCGTTAGCGCAAACGTTGTATTGAGAGAGAGGAAGGTAGGGGAGGGGAGAGAGGGGGGCGACCGAGAGCCATGAGAAAGAGAAATCAAGTCAGCGCTAGACTCCCAACAATTAAAACAAAACAAAAAAACGGTGATTTGAAAAAGAAATCGGGGCGGTGGGAGAGTGGGTAACCTCAGCTCATCCGTACATCTGGGGCCACGACAATAAATTGAATACCGCTTTGTGGGAGTCCAACGGTGATCCACAGTGGGTGTTTTATTTGGAGAGAAAGGGAGGGGAAGGTGGGAGGTAACGAGGTCTCGAGAGAAGCGGTGAAAGGGAGACGATGAGAGATGCGGGGAGAAAAGGGATGGCACAGAGAGCGAGAGCTGAAAGAGAGAGCAGGGGAGGTGGCGGGTGGCGCAGGAGGTTGTGTTGGAGCGATGAACCAGCACGCCTGAGAAACCTGGGTTCGAATCACGATGTCGGCCACCTGCGATGATTGAATGCGTTGATTGCTCGCGATTGCCCAAAATAATAATAATAATAACAAATTTAATTCGGCGTTTCAATCAAATCATGTTAATTCTCTCTCTCTCTCTCTTGAGAATGCGACGCTTGAGTTTGATTGGCCACTCTTGGCAGGGCATGTCAAGTTGTGCCTCCTTCAGTTTGCAGAGTGAGTGACCTATTGCCGTCACGTCTGCAGTTGCGCTGTGATGTAATATTCTGGGGTCCTTTTATGGCACGGGGTGGTGCGCCGCTAGCTGCGAGGGTTCTGAATGCGAATGTTTACATCATGTCACATCATGAAGTTCGACACGCATGTTGCCTCCAGAGTCTGAAACTCCGTAACCCTCCTAACAACACCTGTGCTGTCAGCTCCCTGCTCCTGTTCAAGCCCAGACTCCAATACTTTCCTCTTTGTACGGGACGGACAGAGAGAGAGGCGGGGGGGGGGCAGATAGCGGGAGATAACGAGAGAGATTTAAACGGGCGAGGCAGGGACATTTCTATTATTTCATATGGTGGCAGCAGCAATGTGTTCAGGGGCTAAATACCAATGTCGAAGGTTTGCCAGCCATGCGAGGGATTCAGGAGATGTATGGACAGGGAATCCTCTACTTACGAACGAGTTAGGTTCCAGCAGTCTATTCGTAAGTCGATTGTTCGTAAGTCAAATTTTACTCCTGTCGATTCCAAACACGCTGTACGGCGTGTACACTAAACACGGGGAATTGCTTTACAAGTTGTATAATCTCCTGTAGACGTAGATGCCACCGATTCTTCGCATTCTGCAGATGTAGATGCCACCACCGCCATCTATTGCGCGGCGGTTGAACTTACGACTCTCGGTCCGAACAGGCAACTGTACATATGGACAGGTTTATTCGTAATAATAGGGGTTTTCCCCCTTTTTCTGGCAACAAAACTGAAACCTTTTTACGAGGATTCATGTGTGCATTAACCACAATACTTGTGGTCAAAATGCAAACAAAAAACACACTCTGATAATATATGCATTGTCCTTTGAGACGAGGCTCAATAGAAAGCGTCTCTGGTGTGGAACAATCAGTTTCAAGAACAATGCATTTCTTATCAGAGTGTGTTTTTGTTTGCATTTTGACCACAAGTATTGTGGTTAATGCAGACATGATTCCTTGTAAAAAGGTTTCAGTTTTGTTGCCAGAATAAAAGGGAAAAACCCTATTATTATATTTTGGTACTGGCAAAGAAGGTCTAATGATGTAGGTTTATTCGTATCTCTGAAAGTTCGCAAGTCGAATATTCGTAAATAGAGGAGTCCCTTTAACACGTAGGCTTTCGCGACCAATATTATTCATAATCAACTTTTTGGGTTTAGATCGCGTTATTTATAAATGTGTCGTAACCCTCCACCACCCGACATGCCAATCAGAAAAAAAGTGTCACGTTGACAAAAGACAAATAGTTCACTGCTTTAGCCCACCGGTGTGTTGAAGCGTGAATTTGTTTTTGTAAATGTAGTGGTATCACGCTTCAACACACCGTTGGGCTAAAGCAGTGAACTATTTGTCTTTTGTCAACGTGACACTTTTTTTCTGATTGGCCGTGTCGGGTGGTGGAGGGTTACGACACATTTATAAATAACGCGATCTAACCCAAAAACGTTGATTATGAAGAGGAGTCCCTTATGTTGGACTTCTTTCGCACTGTGCGTAGCCAACCGTGCCAACTGGAGGTCGTGTAAGCGTTACTATACCTCCTCCGTTGAAGGAGCGCATACTACAAGTGGTCTGCGATATTGGTCCACAGTTTCATTTGCGTGGCCACAGTCGCATTGCTGTGGCGTGTTTTAAATGTGTGTGTTGAACTTCTTTCGCACCGTACGTAGCCAACCGAGGCGCGGGGGGAAGGACACCAAACTAAACACAGAAAGCAGTCTGGGCTTGAACAAGTGTTCGAGATGGACAGGGAATGAGAGAGGGAGCAAAAAAAAAAGAGTTTAAAAATATATAAAAGGGTTATAACAAGATCTGAGAAAGGTCAGCAGTGACAGCTACAGGTTGAGGAAGATACATAAAAGGGAGCAGAAGGGCGTACGAGCCAGACAGAGGGCGCGTGTGTGTGCAGGACAGAAAGAGATTGTGCTACGGGGAGAGAGAGAGGGAGGGAGATAAGATGCAGCGTCTCTCCGAACCAAGAGAGACGCTGCCTCGCTCACTCTCTCGCCTCTCACGTGGCCTCGTCTCTCCCTCGTTTTCTTCGCCGCACTCTCTGTCCCCCCCTCCACCCCCTGCTCACCCTCCTCCTCTGTGTAGCCGCCCGGTGCAGAGTTTCCAGCCCCTTGATGAGCCGCGAGCACCTGGGTGTTTACTCACAATCAGGGCTCAGGTTGCTCACGAGTCGGGAGTCACCTTCCGCGCTGCGCGGCGCGACAGTTGCAAAGACAAAGAGACCCCCCATACCCCCCCCGTGTAGCCATTAACAGACACACGCGTGTACACGCACACACACACAACACGTGTAACATTGGCACACGCAACCTCGCTGATGTGTACACACAGAGACACAAAGACAAAGATGCTCCGTGTGTAGCCTTTGACAGGCTGTCGGGGCAAGTGCTGTTAGCCAGCACCTATGAAGGCCGGCACGGCTCACGAACGGGGGGATGGGAGGTGAGCACCACGTGTGTCCGTTGTTTTGCGGCGATTCTTTACACATCGCACCAGGCACTCATTTTACGACTTACGGGGGGGGTGGGGGCACAGTCAGGCTCTCCGCAGGATTGGCTGGTGCAGGAAATCGTCGCTGGCGTTCGCCTTGAGCGGGAGTCGAACTCGGCTGTTCGAGCTAACCGGTTCCACGGTCACGCGACGCGGACAACCCCAACTCGGGTGACTCCGCTGGGAACCCAGGGCCAGCTCCCCCCCCCTCCTCCCGCCCCCGATGCGTGAACGAGGCTCACACAATCAGAGCCCACTTCGGTTCACGTGGCTCAATAGCCGTGAGTCATCTGCCGCATGTGTGTGTGTGCGAGCGAGCGTGGGCTCGGTGTGCATGCACGTGTGTATGTGGTGGGGAGCGCGCTGCGCTAGGAACCCCGGCCACCCGGGGTTCGATTCCCGCTCGCTGGCCAACACCACTGACGATTATCTGAACCCGCTTCTGGGCCTCCCCTAGGTCGACTCAGCTTCAAATGAGTACCTGGTGTGGTGTGTAAACGTCGCCACTGGGGAGACAAAGGCGGTCGGGCGTGATGCTGACCACCCAGCCCCTCGTGTACCGTTCCGGACTTCATAAGTGCTCGCTAACAGCACTTGCCCCAACAGTTGGTTAAAGGTTATCCAGGTGGGGGGGGGGGGGGTCTTTGTCTTTGTCCTTTGGTGATGCTCGTGCCAGGCTGATCACTGTGTAACAAAACATTTCTTTTTGTTCCTGGGTAGTAAGTATTATTTCCTAATTGCTTATGCCTCAAAAGCACAGAAAATGGCTATTATTCCCGACAAACTTTTATTTTGTGGCCAGGACAGTGCTATTTTGAAATGTACATATTTTCAATGAGAAAACGTGTGCATTTGTGTCTTTCGTTCACAAAAAATCGTGGTCACAAAAGCAAAATTTATGGGGGGAAAATAGCCATTTTCAATACTTTTTAGGTATAAGCAATTAAAAAAGTAACACTTAGTACCCAGGAACAAAAATTGTGTTACGTAATTATGACCAGATTTAGATATTCTTGTCCCCGGGACACCTGAGCAGAAAATGACACGCCCCACCCTCCCCTCCACTCCCATCCACCCCTCCACTCCCCTCCTGAAGGTCCTCGCGAGTTCAAATCCTGGTTGGGGTCGAGGTTTGACTCCAGGCTACCATCCCTCGGAGGGGCAGGAGGGTTCGATCCAACATTGTACATAACTCAACGGGAGGGGGGGGGTCTCTTTGATATACTCTTAGATCGACCCCCCTCCGCCGAAGGAATGTGGAATATCCACCACTGGCTCCGGGTAAAGCGGCGGTCAGGGAAACACGCCTAAGTCCTGCAAAGGTGAACATCGCTTGCTGTGGTCACTACTGGCAGGAGGGCTTTCACTCGACGACGCGCAAGAGAGCCCCTCAAGAGGGTATTTGTCCGACTCTAGATTTGAAGCTTTGGTGACTGCAAGAAGGATTCATACTCTTAGGTTTTTTTCGGTAAAGTCACGTAGGTCAAAAATGAAATTAAAATTAATAAAAGTAAAATAAAAAATGACAAAAGTAAAATAAAAAATCACGAAGTACATGATACAGCAATCGTGCTGTGACGGTTCCTCCTGAAGACGGAAGCTTGTGTTGCCTCCGAAACGTCGTAATTTTTTACTTTACTTTTATTAATTTTATTTTTTACCTACGTGACTTTACCGAAAAAACCTAAGAGTATTTGTCCGACTCTTAGCTCACCATGTTTAGTCTCATCCAGTGTCGCGTCGTCGTTCATCGCGCAATCGCCGAGGGACCACGGGCATGAGCTGGAAGGCAGCAGTAGCAGCAGCAGCAGCCAGGCGGTGGCGAGGATGTTAACTACCTCGCCTGGTATGCAGGAGGGTCGGGGGTTCGATCCCGACCCTGACGCCTGCTGCTGGATATTTGGATTTTGCGTCTCTACCTCCGCGTGGTCGCTTGGGTTTTTCTCCGGGTCCTCCGGTTGTTACCCGTCATGCGTTTGGAGTATTTGGCTGCTATACATTTCCGCATGATGACAAGCCACTTTAGTTGAGCTATCATTTGTGTCCAGGTCGCTTCTGAAAAGAGATATCTAGCTCAGTTAGTCCTTACCCTGGTAAAATGAAAACATATATAAACATATCTAGAGCCGGCAGGAACAAGTGCCCAAGCTCTGCAGTTGTCGACACGTGAAGATGTTTTCAGCGAATGAATCAGTGTCTGAACATGCTCTTACACGCTAGAGCAGTGTTCCTTACCACATTTCAGAGGTTGGTCACTTTTGCCTATAAGACATCATCAAATGTGTGTGGGCCGCCACACCGCCTGCAACAGGTGGCTTTCACATTTCTGGATTTCCAGGGCCCGCACTAAAGGCCACCAGGGCTCGCCAGCGGGCCGCGGGCCTTGCAATGAAGAACACTGCGCTACAGCATCGTCCATAACGTGCATATTAAAACGACAATACGATGAACGCAGCCACGCTTATTCCCAACACATAAAAACATGTTTGATCAACCCGACATGGGGCCCTCCTGGAGATTGTGGGCCGTGGACAAATGTCCGCATGTTGTGCCGCTCCACCTGGTCCCAGCGACAGGTCCCGCGACCCCACGGCAGGTGTCTGTGAGACTCACCTCGGGTGCTGCCCGACCCGGCTCACGTCACGTGCCTTTGCTTCGCTCTTGATGACCACAAGCGCACGCGGAGACCCTTCCTTCTGTCCCTCCACTGCTGGATGAGGGCCTCCCCGCGCCGTGCGTGTCATCGTGATTTTTGCTGGACCATGCTTCGTCACGCTCGTCGGTGCCGGTGGGGGGTGTTGGTCAACGAAGGCCGGGCGCATAGATGTTGAATCACAGTAAAGTACAACATTCGATGTATCTGCAAAGCCGTCTGCTGTCCGTAACGTAGCCCCGCCGCAGCCTATAACACCTGTTTTGCACCGCGGTCACCCGTCGGAATCATTATCCAGGCTCATACCCGCTTAGCTTCCGAGATCCGATGATATCAGGCACGTTCCAGGTGATTTAATCATAGGGCTGATGATGAAATCTTCTTGAAATCCTCCCTCCCCGCGACCATCCCCCCCTCCCCCTCTCCTCCTCTACTCCCCCGCATCTGCTGTGCCCAGCTCTGCCGAGACAACGCGCGCTTGACTCGGCCCCATTTACGAGGTCGGAACAAGCGGGCGGCTGTAACGAGCCAACGTCGCTCACGGCCATCCAGCCGCGCGTTTTAATGTCGTCCTCGTCCCTCCCTCCCACCCACCCCCCCCCCGGTATAAGTCGCATATTTTAACCCGCCATGAATACCGCGAGTCATGCGGTGGCTCCGAGACCGTTTGGAGGAACAGTGGGGCCCGTGATCGCGAGTTCAGGGTCGACTGAGCCCACTGGCAATTTCAAGAGACAGTCAAATACGGGGGGCACCAATGGGCGGGGGGGGGGGCGAGGGGGGGGCAGAGGTCACTGCCCAATACGGGTTGGCTGGTGGGGAGCAACCGCTGATTCGGGTTGTTAAACCGTTCAGAATTATCGGTTACCGGTTTTCAAAAGTCAGGGCCCGGCAAACCGTTTTCTGGTGAATGTCGGGAACGAATGAATGAACGAACGGATGGGAACGAATGCACTCATCGGCAGGCGCGGACGTCCAGACGGCACGGCGCTTGCGTCTCTCTCTCTCCCTCCCTCTGATTGGCCAGCGGCGGGCGCGTCCCACAGCGCCTCCGCCTGTGACGGGGCATAGGTGAGAGTCATCATTCATCCAGCAGTGGATTGACGGAGGCCCGAGCGTTGTGCAACTATAATTATTTATGACGACGCTCAATGAGGCGCTCAACTCTGTTGCATTTCCCTTCGTCTCGTAACAGGAAACATCAATTACGTAGCTGCCTGCCCAATATAGTCATGAGCGTGCATTGAGTGGGCTCAGGCATGCCTGAGCAGTTCGTCAGAGTGTGGTCTCTCTGTTGAATAATGGCCTGTGCTTAAGGAGAACTGTCACTGCTTTAGTTGCAAAATGCCTCCATCCAGCAGTGGATTGACAAAGGGCTGCAATGTGCGCAATCTTCAAGAGTCATCATCGGATCTCAATCTCAATCGAGCAGTGGTCGCCCCGGGCAAGAACCTGTACTTACTGTAATCCTCAATTTCTTGGCCCGGATGTAGTTACATTTGGTAGAGCAGGGGAGGTTTTCAGTTGTACGTTGTTTTGTTCAAATTATCGTCATTGTTATCAGCATCATCATCATCGTCATCCGTTTCCAGTCACACACGGCTCATGGGGAACTTTCACAAGACATCTAAACTAAACTATTTTTTTTATTTTACCGACGTAAGGCTCACTGAGCTATGTCGCTCTTTTTCAGAAGCGACGTGGCCACAAATAAGAGCTCAATGGAGGGGCTCATCACGTGAAAATGTATAGCAGCCAAACACTATAACCGCACGCTGATTCTAAACGTGGAGGGAAAACCCGGAGAAAAATCCACGCGACCACGGAAAGAGAACATGCAAACTGCAAATATACAGGCATCGCCAGGGTCAGGATCGAATCCACGACCTTGTGCATACCAGGCGAGATAGTTCATCATTTCGCCACCGTCGCTGTTCACAATGAGCATACGCCTCGTGTGCACGCCATGCGACTAGCAAAGTGCTCGCAGCCTTGCCTAGACCACCAACTCCAATGAGAACCGAAAGTGTGGCTTTTACTGCAGTTTGTGAGCAGCGCACTCTCGCGTTGCTTTGAGTATTTACCTCTCGTTGCAGCCGGCACGCTGCGTCCTCATCACTCACAGTAAGTGTTGGATTTGAATGAGTCGGTTATGTCGCAATCATGACCCAACTCGGCCTCACCATAGGAATGTGGATTTTCCACACAAAGTTCAAAATCCGTCAGAACGAGACGATCACTACCGCCCAAACACCTTGTTAGAGAGTGAGATTTTTTTTGTTTGTGAGTTAGTGAGCCAGCGAGTGAGAGCAAGGGACAGGCTGAGAGATGTTCAGCAGCATTTTCAATTGTAATTGAAAATCCCTTAAGCCCTTCCTGTCCAAACCCTGTGATTCATCGCGAGCGTTCGTCAGCCGTGAACGTGCCCAGGTGTGAAACGTGAGCCGTTAAAATGTTTTTGGGATCCCCCCCTGAGGGTTACACGATCGTGAAGCTATTCTTTCGGTCAAGCTCCGATGAAGCCAACTCGCAAGCAGATTGAATGAACCCTGCACTCACGGAAGCCCAGGGCGCCGCAGCTCTGCTCGCACTACTCTGTCCATGGCCCTGAGCGAGCTCGTATAGGAATTCCACATTCCTTCGGCAGAGACCGGCCCATCCGAATGATATCCTCCGTTGACCTTAAGCATAGTGGTACGTGTTTGTATTGGCCACCGGGCAAGTGATGATTGCGAATCGAGTGCTCTAACCACAGCAGCCACATAGTTAGATAATTTAAACATTATAATAATGACTCACAGTAAATAATAACGATGGTATGACAGCACCACACTGAATGTGCGTCATGTGTCAATGTCTTTGACAAAGGTTGGGCCTGGCTTGTTGGTGTCTCAGGGAAGGTTGGGCCTGGCTTGTCAGTGTCTCAGGGAAGGTTGGGCCTGGCTTGTCAGTGTCTCTGGGAAGGTTGGGCCTGGCTTGTCAGTGTCTCTGGGAAGGTTGGGCCTGGCTTGTCAGTGTCTCTGGGAAGGTTGGGCCTGGCTTGTCAGTGTCTCTGGGAAGGTTGGGCCTGGCTTGTCAGTGTCTCTGGGAAGGTTGGGCCTGGCTTGTTGGTGTCCCTGGGAAGGTTGGGCCTGGCTTGTCAGTGTCTCAGGGAAGGTTGGGCCTGGCTTGTCGGTGTCTCAGGGAAGGTTGGGCCTGGCTTGTCGGTGTCTCTGGGAAGGTTGGGCCTGGCTTGTCAGTGTCCCTGGGAAGGTTGGGCCTGGCTTGTTGGTGTCCCTGGGAAGGTTGGGCCTGGCTTGTCAGTGTCTCTGGGAAGGTTGGGCCTGGCTTGTCAGTGTCTCAGGGATGGTTGGGCCTGGCTTGTTGGTGTCCCTGGGAAGGTTGGGCCTGCCTTGTCGGTGTCTCAGGGAAGGTTGGGCCTGGCTTGTCAGTGTCTCAGGGAAGGTTGGGCCTGGCTTGTTGGTGTCCCTGGGATGGTTGGGCCTGGCTTGTTGGTGTCCCTGGGAAGGTTGGGCCTGGCTTGTCAGTGTCTCTGGGAAGGTTGGGCCTGGCTTGTTGGTGTCCCTGGGCAGGTTTGGGCCTGGCTTGTTGGTGTCTCTGGGAAGGTTGGGCCTGGCTTGTCGGTGTCTCTGGGAAGGTTGGGCCTGGCTTGTTGGTGTCCCTGGGAAGGTTGGGCCTGGCTTGTCGGTGTCTCTGGGAAGGTTGGTCTGGCTTGTTGGTGTCCCTGGGAAGGTTGGGCCTGGCTTGTCAGTGTCTCAGGGAAGGTTGGGCCTGGCTTGTCAGTGTCTCTGGGAAGGTTGGGCCTGGCTTGTCAGTGTCTCTGGGAAGGTTGGGCCTGGCTTGTCAGTGTCTCTGGGAAGGTTGGGCCTGGCTTGTCAGTGTCTCTGGGAAGGTTGGGCCTGGCTTGTCAGTGTCTCTGGGAAGGTGTGGCCTGGCTTGTTGGTGTCCCTGGTAAGGTTGGGCCTGGCTTGTCAGTGTCTCAGGGAAGGTTGGGCCTGGCTTGTCGGTGTCTCAGGGAAGGTTGGGCCTGGCTTGTCGGTGTCTCTGGGAAGGTTGGGCCTGGCTTGTCAGTGTCTCTGGGAAGGTTGGGCCTGGCTTGTCAGTGTCTCTGGGAAGGTTGGGCCTGGCTTGTCAGTGTCCCTGGGAAGGTTGGGCCTGGCTTGTTGGTGTCCCTGGGAAGGTTGGGCCTGGCTTGTCAGTGTCTCTGGGAAGGTTGGGCCTGGCTTGTCAGTGTCTCAGGGATGGTTGGGCCTGGCTTGTTGGTGTCCCTGGGAAGGTTGGGCCTGGCTTGTCGGTGTCTCAGGGAAGGTTGGGCCTGGCTTGTCAGTGTCTCAGGGAAGGTTGGGCCTGGCTTGTTGGTGTCCCTGGGATGGTTGGGCCTGGCTTGTTGGTGTCCCTGGGAAGGTTGGGCCTGGCTTGTCAGTGTCTCTGGGAAGGTGTGGCCTGGCTTGTTGGTGTCCCTGGGAAGGTTGGGCCTGGCTTGTCAGTGTCTCAGGGAAGGTTGGGCCTGGCTTGTCGGTGTCTCAGGGAAGGTTGGGCCTGGCTTGTCGGTGTCTCTGGGAAGGTTGGGCCTGGCTTGTCAGTGTCTCTGGGAAGGTTGGGCCTGGCTTGTCAGTGTCTCTGGGAAGGTTGGGCCTGGCTTGTCAGTGTCCCTGGGAAGGTTGGGCCTGGCTTGTTGGTGTCCCTGGGAAGGTTGGGCCTGGCTTGTCAGTGTCTCTGGGAAGGTTGGGCCTGGCTTGTCAGTGTCTCAGGGATGGTTGGGCCTGGCTTGTTGGTGTCCCTGGGAAGGTTGGGCCTGGCTTGTCGGTGTCTCAGGGAAGGTTGGGCCTGGCTTGTCAGTGTCTCAGGGAAGGTTGGGCCTGGCTTGTTGGTGTCCCTGGGATGGTTGGGCCTGGCTTGTTGGTGTCCCTGGGAAGGTTGGGCCTGGCTTGTCAGTGTCTCTGGGAAGGTTGGGCCTGGCTTGTTGGTGTCCCTGGGCAGGTTTGGGCCTGGCTTGTTGGTGTCTCTGGGAAGGTTGGGCCTGGCTTGTCGGTGTCTCTGGGAAGGTTGGGCCTGGCTTGTTGGTGTCCCTGGGAAGGTTGGGCCTGGCTTGTCGGTGTCTCTGGGAAGGTTGGTCTGGCTTGTTGGTGTCCCTGGGCAGGTTTGGGCCTGGCTTGTTGGTGTCTCTGGGAAGGTTGGGCCTGGCTTGTCGATGTCTCTGGGAAGGTTGGGCCTGGCTTGTTGGTGTCTCTGGGAAGGTTGGGCCTGGCTTGTCGGTGTCTCTGGGAAGGTTGGGTCTGGCTTGTTGGTGTCCCTGGGAAGGTTGGTCTGGCTTGTCGGTGTCTCTGGGAAGGTTGGGCCTGGCGTGTTGGTGTCTTTGGGCAGGTTTGGGCCTGGTTTATCAGATTCTCTGGAAACGTTAGTCCTGCCTTGTCGGTGTCTCTGGGAAGATTGGGCCTGTCTTGTCAGCGAGTGGACGGGACAGCATGCTCCCCCCCCCCCCGGCTCCTCACCCTACACTGAGCGAGTGAACATGCGTAGGCGGCAGATCGCTGTCCTGCTCACCGTGTGTAGAGTTACCCCGCATCATTGTTCAGCTTTCCCCCTCTCCTCTTTTGTTCGAGCAAATAGCTAAATGAATAGGCACAAGGGCTCAAAACACCTCATCCTACTCCTCCTCCATAAACCTGTGCTTCTAGAAAGCAAAGCGTAACATTTTAGAATCAAAATCGCAGGTTGAAGTTGCAAAGCGTGTTATTGTTGTTTCTTTCCTGGTAGTTGAGAATGGACTCATCCCTGCCATATAATCGTGAAGTTTTTTTTGCGGCTCTACCATTGGCTTGGCATCGCCAATCGAAATGGGAGTCACTGCCTTGCGTTCGTTTCCCCGTTGAATACCCATTGTGCCTCTTTTTTAACCCCTTCTAATGCGGCCCATGTCCCTGTGCGCGTAACACGAACTCTGAAACGTTCATTCAGAGACAACCCTGCCACTCACACCCCACCCCCGCCACCCCCCGCCCTTTCCCATCCTTCTCCATCCTCAAACCCAGGGCTCTGGCCTTGACCCCGCACATTTCAGGGGGTTGAGGTGGTGCGGTGCCGCACACGCTCAACGATTCTTCATATCGTCATCATCATCATCGTCGCCATCGTCATCCTTAATTGAAAGCAAGTGGAATCGCGCAGAGAGATTCCCACCAACGTGGATACAGGTCGGCCTGTACGAGCGAGCACGGCAAGTAGGGCGCAGACCCATATGTAGACATTTTTGGAGTGGAAATTACCCACGCGAGGTTGAGTCAGCAGTAGCTGTCTGGCCTCTCTCTCGGTGGCCTCTCTACGTGTGCTGCGAAGAAGGGCCAATGCCCGCAACGTCACGTGTTGTATGCTTTTCTTTTTGAGGCCACGCACGGTGTTATTGACGAATGTGTCGAATTTTCCAGTTTCTTCACAGTTGGCGACAAAACAAAAAAATCAGTTTCGACTCCCAAGATCTCAGTGGTGTCAGTTAAGCGCTCTGACCTCTGAGTCACTCCCGCCACCCCATTCTATAAATACAAGCCATTGTCGGACACAAACCAGTGATTATTGAACAAAAGTAGTCACCGTGTAACGATTTCAAAGGTTAACCACCACCGCAATGAAATGCGCATTGGGAGCCGCTGGAGACCTATCATCCTCTCTACCGGCAGTCCTGCATCAGAAGCGATAGTGATAATACAATGGCATCCGTGGTCTCCGGGCGTGCGCGCGACGCAGCCTCGCGTGCAATTTTAAAAGCGTGAAAAAGAAAAACAGTCAAATAACTCAACCTTGGCAGGTGTAGGTAACATGTGGCATTTCGATTTGGCCGTCCATTAAGCCGAAATGCGTTAGCAGAGCATATTTACGGAGGGGGCCCTTTTTGTATGCCACAGGTTCAATGACGCCTAAAATACCTGGTCTACAGGTGCCTAAGCGGTTCGTGGAGGGCGGGGGGCTCAGATCATGGGGTTCGAATCTGGGTTTCAGCTGCCCACGCGTAAACTGCGAGTATCAAATGTAGCTTCGTCGACAGTCGCTGACAAAACAATCAGATGTTGTCGTATTCTTAGGTTTTTTCGGTAAAGTCACGTAGGTAACCTACGTAGGTAACCTACGTGACTTTACCGAAGAAACCTAAGAAAGTCACGTAGGTAACCTACGTGACTTTACCGAAAAAACCTAAGAATATGAATCCTTGCAGTCACGAAAGCTTCAAATCTAGAACAGATGTTGTCGTTTTCCCTTCTTAATGTAAAGGAATTTGCGTGTCTGAGATGAACTTTATAGTCACTTTTTTAAACATATTATTACGGTGACTTGTGTGGGGGCAAACCATTACACAATTAAAATGTATGCACATAAAAAAAGGATTATTACAATAGTATAATTGTTAAAACAATTGTTATACTAATGAATAATTATTTAAAGTCATTATAATATACTATTATAATTGTAATAATTATAATATATTATTATGATTATTACAATTATTTATCCAGCGTCGTCGCGTGATTGACCGACTCTCTTGAGACAACATAACAGGGATTGTCAGTAAAGCAAGAGGAAGCTTTAGCAACTTTTTGAGCTGCACCCAGGCCACTCGTGCCCGCACGCAGAGGCACTTGCAGGATGTCAAGTGCGGGGCGCTGTGACTTTTGCCTCTTCTTCTTCTTCCCCACGGCACGCATCGTGGAGGAGAACGAGGAGCTGCCAATAATAACAACAACAACAACAATAGCAAGAGCACAGCCGTTACACAATCGGCGATTAGAGAGAAGGCAGCTGCCGTGCGACACAAACGAGACCCTCCGCCGTTCTCTGAGCTATTGCGCAACAAGTCTTAGGCGGGCGACAAAGCGCGTCCCGTGCATTGCATTGTCAGTGGGGGGGGGGGGGGGGGGGTATGGGGAGTGGGGGGGGATCAGCCGTCACAATCTGTGGTGCACCTCCTACCACACGCCCCTCATTCAGTGCGCGCACACAATCCGCCTGCCGTGCACGGGCCCCCGGGGGGGGGGGGTGTGAGCCCCCGTAAATGACCGCCTTGGTTGGCGCTCGCACGGGGCGCACGTGAGCAGCTCCAGCGGGGGGGGGGGGGGGGGTGTCGAGGGGGGGGGGGGTGTCGAGGGGGGGGTGTCGAGGGGAGGAGTCGAGGGGGGCGTGGGTGTCGAGGGGGGGGGGTGCGGATTGAGACAACACGCGCGGCTGCACGGTACCAGACAGCCTCACTCTCATCATCCTCATCATCATCATCGCCACCACGATCATCGTCGTCATCAGCTATGCTTGAGGGCCTCCCCCCGAGCCACCGCCACCTCTCACGATGCTGCGATGCAGAAAATCCCAGAGCCCCTGCGCACGAACCGATTTCACCGTTCCATCTCCTCTGTGCGCGTTCTCTCGCGCGATGCAGTGACCGTCTCTGTCCCATGGTTAGTAAAGATAACCGGAGTTCGCGTGATCGTTTATACTCCTTGACGATTAAATAAACATGCACCTTGATGTGCGAGTCACATCTCGATGGTACATCCATTCAAATTGCATCGTATTGTATCCATCGGAGCTGTCAGTGGACTGACAGACCGGTGCCTGATGGGGGTGTCTCGAGCCAGAAATGTCCCCTTTGTTTGAAAATAGAAACCTAGTGACGGAATCTTAGTCTAGAACAGCGTTTTCACACACTCGGTCGCTTTAAACAAAACACAAAAAGTGTTAGATGTGGTCTAACAACTATCCAAGACAGACACATTCTCTATCGGGCGGATTAAAACTACGCGGCTGTCAAACGGCTCACTGATTGAGAAATTTGCTGTTTCGACGTTTGACTGACGCGTAACTATGAGAGGAGGCATGTAGCCCTACACGCAGTCACGATGGTCGTTGTCGATCGAAGGACAATGGGATGACAGACGCAGCACCGCCTCGACACGAGCTGAGTGCTGGAGACGAGCGAGCGAGAGCCGCCACGTCGTCTTAAGCTCCGCTTTGGAACCGCTCGCGTCTCAAGCGCGTGACGAGCATTGATGTCCGTCCACACTACAAGCAAGCGACAGAGGGAGCGAGAGGGGTGAGAGGCGAGAGCGAGAGAGGGAGCGATGGGGAGCGAGAGGGGGAGTGAGAGAGGGAGCGATGGGGAGTGAGAGAGGGACCGAGAAGGGTGAGAGGCGGGAGCGAGAGAGGGAGCGAGAGGGGGAGCGAGAGAGGGAGCGATGGGGAGCGAGAGGGGTGAGAGGCGGGAGCGAGAGAGGGAGCGATGGGGAGCGAGAGGGGTGAGAGGCGGGAGCGAGAGGGGGAGCGATGGGGAGCGAGAGGGGGAGTGAGAGAGGGAGCGATGGGGAGCGAGAGGGGGAGTGAGAGAGGGAGCGATGGAGAGCGAGAGGGGTGAGAGGCGGGAGCGAGAGAGAGAGCGATGGGGAGCGAGAGGGGTGAGAGGCGGGAGCGAGAGGGGGAGCGGTGGGGAGCGAGAGGGGTGAGAGGCGGGAGCGAGAGGGGGCGCGATGGGGAGCGAGAGGGGTGAGAGGGGGAGCGATGGGGAGCGAGAGGGGGAGCTCCTCCGCCCTATGTGAACCTCAGCAGCGAAGTCAGGCTTCTTCACACACAATATTGGAGCACGATGCGGCCCTACGACCTTCACGCCCATCCCCAGGTGTGCGTGGCCGTAGGCGCGGTGTTCCTCTTCCACTACAAATCTCATTCGGAGGCAACAAAGCAGTGAAGAGCAGTAGCTCGGGTCACTAATGTAAATGTACCCCCGTGAAGACCGACCACATTGCTGCACATCTCCCTTCAATGGACCATGCGCCTTGGTTTAGACTTTGTGCTGGATGCAACAGGAACATTGATCACTGAGATTGTCATTGTACCTATTGTATAACCTTATGCACGATCAAATGTGAAATCGAAATGTAAAAAAAAGGAGAGAGGGGGAGCGAGAGAGGGAGCGATGGGGAGAGAGAGAGAGAGCGACATGGAGTAGGAAGAGAGGGGATAGAGACTTGACTTTTAAACAACTTTTATTGCCGCCAGCAGCAATTGCACTGGAGGCGATTTCAATATGAAATACAGTCACCAGCAAACAAATGAAAATAAACGCTACAAATCGACGCGCTGTGGCGCTAAAAGGACCGCGCACATCACAACCACGTGACTTTTTTTTGTATTGTGCGCGAGGGGGTAGAGAGAGGGGGGGGGGAGCAGAGAGGGGAGCGAGATGGGAGTGAGAGCGACTATGAGAGAGAGAGGGTGAGCGACGGGGATAGAGAGGGGAGCGAAAGGGCGAGTGAGAGGGAGCGAGAGGGAGCGAGAGCCCTGCGGATTAAGCCAAGTTGGTTGCGGTCCTCTCAGCCACCGCAACTTAAGCCACTGAAGGCCATCAAAGCGAGGAGGCTGGTGTGGGTGAGGGGCGCGGGTGAGCGGCGCAGGTGAGGGCAGGTAAACCACGATGAGCAGTGGGGCCAAGAGAAGTAAATCGCATTAGGGGCTGCACGGAGCGTGGTATGTATGCAACGTTGGTATCTGTGGTACAGCTCGACTTTCGCCCAGCTGTATACCACAGATGCACACTCCACTCCTTGATCCCTCCACCCCGTGCTGAGAACTCGGTCCACCACAGAGACCGCTTCGCCTAATCCACAATGTGTTCAACCACCGCACTGCAGGTCACAGCAACGCTCACCCACACACTCACCCCACTCACCGAGTCATTCACCCACTGACTCCTCACCTCGCCCACTGGACCCGCCTGCAAAGTGTGACGCTTCCTCGATAAACGAACAGATGAAGTTGTGTGAGTGTAGCTCCTCAGCCCTTCGTTGTTGTTGAGGGCCGGTTGCCTCCCGACTGCCCAGTCACGGCCTGCACGACCAAACAACAACAACAACAACCGCCATTCGCCACTAAGTGGCCGTGACGTCGCCACGACGCTTGTGCCAGGCTACGTGCACGTTGAGGCCACGTGAAGTGTCGAACGCCTGCTGGCACGAGGTCACGGGACAGACCCAGGTGCCGCGGGTCGACTGACTGAGATGAGTGGCTGATGCATCACCTGTGGCCTCTACTTGCCAACTTGCTGTGTTTTAGCCACCCGGCTCTCCGCTCGTTGTTGTGAGCGTCGCTCCTCCGCCCTCCATTGTTGTTGGAGGGCGACTACCTTCAACTGCCCAGTAGCGTCCTTCACGAGCTTCCTCCACAGAGGCCGATCTTGACACCGCTGGTACCAGTCATCGGCAGGTCCACTAAGCTCCACATCCTCCTGTACCACATCACTCCACCTCTTCTCTTGCCCGTGCCGCGCCCGTTTATACTCCTCGATCCGGCCAAACAAAAGCTGTTTAAGCATGCGGTGGCTGGGCATGCGGGTTTCATGACCCAGCCAACAGTGCCTTGCCTGCCGGAGGAGCTCACCGATGGAAATTTGTTCAGCTCTTTCAAGGATTTGTGAGCTCCTCACACAATCCAGCCCGGTTAAACCCAGGATGGATCGTCGGCAGGCCAGCCTAAATGTTTCTAACTGGCGAAGATGTTCCGTTAAGGGGGTCCACGTTTCGCAAGCGTAGAGAAGGGAGGGAATGACTGTGGCCGAGAAGACCTGAAGCTTCGTGCGGAGCGACAGACCAGGTAGCTTCCACACAGCGTTACGCAACCGATGAAAAGATAATGTCGCTCGACTGATTCGGAGTGAGACCACTGCTGTCAAACTGGAGTCGGTCATGAGCACACTACCCAGGTATTGGAAACTCTCCACTCTCTCCAAACTGCCCTATCACCAATTGGGAGTTGTGGGGGTGGAGTGTCCGATGGTACAAAATACTCAGGCAGGTGCTTAGTTTTGATGGTAAGGCCCCACCTCTTAGTAGCAAGTTCCAGGTTCAGCAGCAGCGCCTCCAACTCCTCCTCTGAGTGAGCAGCAATTACCAGCTCATCGGCATACATAACATGGTTGAGCAATAGGGAGCCATCCCTTGACCGCACCCGGGCATTGATCAGCCTCCCATTGTATCTGTACCAGATGGAAATTCCTTTGGTACAGTTATTGAAGGCTTCACGAACCATGTGGTCGAAATAGATGTTAAATAATGTGGGAGCTAGAGGACATCCCTGTCGCACTCCCGGCCACGTAGTGTTACCCGGGGCCCGCTCACCATCATGAAGGTCCTTAATGATCGTGAGCAGAGGGTCAGGGACTCCGAAAGCACGAAGAACAACCCAGAGCCCAGGCCTACTGATAGTATCATAGGCCTTGACCAGGTCAATGAAACAGAGATGTAGGTCTTGTTCGAATTTCCTACACCTCTGCTGTAGCAGATGGACAGAAAATATGGCATTTGTGCAGGACCACCCTTTCCTGAAACCGCATTGGGGCTCCGCAAGCCTCTCCTCAGCGTACCTAGCAAGGCAATGTTGAATAATCCTTGCCAGGACCTTTCCCGGCAAACTGCGGAGTGAGATGCCCCTGTAGTTGTTACAGTCTGTGCGGTCCTCCTTCTTAAAGAGGGGGACCACCAGGGCATCCTTCCAATCCTGCGGAACCCATCCAGTGGTCCAAACTGTTGTTATGATGTCATGTAGGGGAGTCTGTGCACAAACGCCACCCTCCCTCAGCATTTCGCTTGGTAGATCATCTCTACCCGGTGCCTTTCCTGCTCTCAGACTCCGGATCGCCTTCAGTGTACATCCTCAACAGATGGCACCTCAACCAGCCACTCACAGGGGGTGACTTCTTCTTCCAATATTTGAGGCACCACAGCCTCAGCAGGATCATCCCCATTTTGTCCCACGTTGTTTTCCAGGCTGAGGGTTTTCCCCTCCCCCAGGACCTCACAGAAATGCTCAGCAAATCTGTTCCTGGGGGTCGAAGATTGGATCACCATTCTTTCCCCAAATGATGAAAATAGGTATGGCGCTGCAGGTCCCTTTTTTGCTGGAGTTAAAGAGCGATTTGTGATCCGGGCCACTTGAGGCAGACTCCATCTTCCTCAGCAACCCGCGACCATCACCCATCCTTGCAGCGCCTAACGGCTCTCCGAACCTCCGAGCGAAGGCTGCGGTAGGCCTCCTCATTCTCCGACGTTGAGGTCTGGACCGTGTACCCAAAGCGGCCATTGCAGCTGCATGTGCCACAGTCCTAAATGTTTATGCCGGACCCACGAGCCTCCTCCACACGCAACGCAGACCAAGATGCCCCGTATAGCCTTAACAGACTGTTGGAGCAAGTGCCGATAGACTTCGATGGTTGGCACGGCACACGAGGGGGTGGGTGGCCAGCACCACGCAAGTCGCCTTTGTCTCCCCAGTAGCGATATTTACGTATCGCACCGGGTACTCATTTGAGGCTGAGTCGACCTAGGGGAGGCCCAGGACCGGTTCAGATAACCGTCACGGGTGTCGGTGGCGGTGAGCGTGAATCGAACTCGGGTCAGCAGGTTCGTAACGCAGCGCGCTCATCACTGCACTACCGCTCCCCATACGCACACCCACACAAATAGACACACGCACGCACACATTGTTCACACACATGAAGAAAGAAACAAAGTTTTTGAGTTCAGACAGCCAGAGTCATGCCGAAGCGAAGGCCAGAGAACGCCCGATAATGCTCTGAAAGTAAAGTGAAAGTGCAGATAATTGATCCATTGTTGATGAAATCCATTCACGGTCACTCCCCCACCCACACCTCTCCCTCCCACCTGACATCCACTCACCATTGTCCTCTAAATTGCTGCTTCGCCCCCTCGCCCACCTCTCTCTCTCTCAGGCTGATTGTTGTCGACCTGTCACTCCTAACAGTGCGCCTGTCAATGACGGAGCAGCTTCTCGTATTGTTTGTGGTTCCACCCCCCCGCCCCTTGCAAGCAAGCAACGGTTAATTGCCTTGTGTGTAAGCCCCCCCCGTTCAGTCGTGGGGAGCGGTGGTGAAGCGGTTAGCGGGCTGCGCTATGAACCCAGCAATCCGGGTTCGATCCCCGCTCACGGCCAACACCGGTGACGATTATCTGAACCGGTCCTGGGCCTCCCCTAGATCGACTCAGCCTCAAATGAGTACCTGGTGCGGTATGTAAACGTCGTAACTGGGGAGACAAAGGCGGTCGGGCGTGGTGCTGGCCATGCCACCCCCTCGTGTATCGTGACGGCCTTCGTAGACGCTCGCTCACAGCACTTGCCCCAACATTCTGTTCAGGCTACACGGGGTAGGATGTTTGTCTTTGTCCATCGGAAGACACGGATCGCATTTGCTCAATCGCGACGAAGTCCACGATTGACCATTCCCATTTCAATCTCGGTCCCGCAGCTCACCAATAGCGATGCCCCGAGTCGCGTGTCGTTTGTTGGGCAAGATTTAACAAAACAGATTCTTTCAAATGATTATTTTATTTAAAAAAATTGTATCGCGAGTTGTGATGCCGTGTTCCGGGAGGGTGGTTCTGCACACGTGCATTGTGCCACACGCGTGCACGTGCCTTTGTGCCACACACGTGCGCGCGTTGTCTGCGTGAGCGCGCGTTGTGTTTGTGTGTTTGTGTGCGCCAAATGTCTTTGTGCCGTCGAACCTCCATTATTATGCTGGTTTGCCAGCTTGTGATTATCACACCCACGGTTAGCTCACACAACACACACACACACACAAATCTCACATCACTGACTGCATCCAACACGTACACATGCACAGCACACACATCACACACGTATATTATAGACAGCACGCACACACACATCCCACATAGCACAGACACACATCTCACACACAGCACACACACATATATATCATAGGCAAAAAAGATGCCCCGTATAGCCTGAACAGACTGTTGGGGCAAGTGCTGTTAGCGAGCACTTATGAAGGCCGGAACGGTACACGAGTGTGTGGGTGGCGAGCATCACGCCCGATCGCCTTTGTCTCCCTAGTGGCGATGTTTACACACCGCACCAGGTACTCATTTGAGGCTGCGTCAACCTAGGGGAGGCCCAGGACCGGTTCACATAATCGTCTCCGGTGCTGGCCGTGAGCGGGAATCGAACTCGGGTCGCCAGGTTCGTAGCGCAGCGTAGCGCTAACCACTGCGCCACCGCTCCCCACGCACCTCACACGACTCATCCGCCCCAACTCGTGGCAAGCTCCACATCGCCATGGGCACCCGCAGCATGGATCGGCGCTCCACGAGGCCGAGAGGCTGGGGGGGTGGGGGTGGGGGGTGGTGGTGGTGGGGGGTGGGGTGGCGGGGGGTGGTGGCGGTATGATGGGGGCGGTCGGGGGTGGTGGGGGGTGGTGGCGGTGGGGGGTGGTGGTGGCGGGTGGTGGTGGTGGCGAGCGATGGTGGCGGGTGGTGGTGGTGGTGGTGGGGGGTGGTGGGGGTGGTGGGGGTGGTGGTGGGGGGTGTTGGTGGGGGGTGGTGGCGGTGGTGGGTGGTGGTGGTGGGGGGTGGTGATGGCGGGGGGGATGTCAGAGGAGGATGATGCGAGGGGAGGTCCGGGTGGAGGCGAGCGAAGTGCCTGTGTTTTGTTGTTGGTGTTGTAAACAATATTTATTTTTAGTGTCCCTGCTAAATTTAGGAAGACCTCGAGGCTTCTTCTATCGATTTCTCACTTTGAAGGACTGACAATGATTTCATAATCACGCATCCAGCCTTGTTGCGCCGTGCTTCTGAGTCGCGTATCGTCCCGCACGTCACGTGGCATCACCCGTACTTTGTGCGTGCATACTGCACACAGCCTTGCTTAAACCACCAACTCCACAGAGTCAAAACACGTGGCCGTGATGTCTCGTGACTTGCGAGGCGCCGTTCCCTACGGTCACAATAACACATTTTTTGCCGTCTGTCACGCCGCGAGCATTTGACCATACTTCACCATGCTGGTCGGTTGCGGGTTAAGTCAAGGGCCGTGAACGCAGACGTACGGCGCAATGGCTTTTGCTGCGCGTCTCTCTCTCTCTGTGTCTCTGTTGTCCACCACGTCGCCCCATCAGCCCGCCTATGACAACCCGGCATGCACGGTGGACGTCACCCGTGCGTGCAAGCGACGTTTCAGGCTGAACCCCTGCTGAGCTTGCGTGGTCTGGACAAGATCGGGCGATCGGGCGTATTCCGGCTGATTTGGTCCAACAATTCCAACCGCATTGAAGGTGGCGTAACGCGGTTTTTTTGTTTTGCTGGGCGAGGCAATTCGGCACACGTCCATCCTCCGGGATAAGCGGCCACCGCGTGCGTCTCTTCCGATCGCGGCAAACGCGGGGTGGGGGGGGGGACATGCAGGTCACTCGACGTGGCCGCATTCCAGGTGAATCCGATGTCTACACGACCACCCCCGGTATGTTTGCCCCAGGAGCTTCTGCGATCTGCAGACTCGCTGCTCGGGAAACTCGCCGCGGGACACAAACTCGCCGCCGCTGCCGCTGCGCGTCACGGCGCCTGGGGCCACTGCACCGCCGCGGCCACGGCAATTTGGCCGGTGATGTGCAAACGAAGCCATTTTCTCGTCACGATTATTTAATTTTCGTGTCAGGCAGCTAGCCCCCAGGGAGTGGGGTTTGTTGCGCGTGGGAGCGATCACGAGGGAGGGGAGGGGGGATGGGGGGTCTAATCCTCCATGCACTTCAACGCGCCCAACATCGCTACACGGATTTCAAAATTTCCCCCCCCCCCAGGTGCTCCGGTTTTCTCATTAATCGGCTGATGCCACTTTCATATGTAGAGGATCGCAGAGCGTGGGTAACAGTTGGCTGCTGCCTTCCAGTGTGTACTGTGATTATTTCTCGCGCCTCTGAGTGGCTCACTCTACGACAGCGAATACATACTCCGCACAGCGCTACGAGTTGAAAGGACGTTTCACCTACGCCCCGAAACTCATCTGAGAGGGGAGAGGAGGGTTACGGTGGGAGTGTCGTGGTTGCTGCTGCTGCTGATGCGTTCCCACGAGTACTAGGGCGCCACGGTGGGGAGATGTTCACAACCTCGCCTGGTATACAAGAGGTCGAAGGTTGGATCCCGAACCTGACGCACGCTGTATATTTGGAGTTTGCGTGTCTCTTTCCCGGCGGCCGTGTCGATTTTTCTTATTTGGCTGCTATGAATTTCCACGCGATAAGCCACTTCGTTGAGCTATCGTTTGTGCACAGGGTCGCTTCTGAAAAGGATCGGAGAGCTCAGTGGGTCTTAGCCGGTAAAATAGTAAAATAGTTGAATAGCGATACAGGCACGAGACCCGAGTCGCCCTTGGGCTGTACCTCGACACATGCTCGGCCCTTCTCCTCCACTCTCATTGTGTGAAGGGGAAATAACGAAATCCATTCAGGCAGTCGAAACAATTAGCCAAGCGTGACTGTTTATGTTGGCGATTTATTTAAAAAAACACTGCTAATATCGTGACAGCAAGTTGATGTTTTCTATCAACCCATTCTGCAAGCGTTTGGAAAAAAAGCTATCAAAAACGTAAACATTCGTATGCTCTTTTGTTCTTTCGGTAAAGTCACGTAGGTAGAAGAATAATAGATCACGACGTTTCGATCGCAACACAAGCAATCGTCATCAGGTGGGACAACCACAGCAAGAACAAACTGCCGAAGTAGGCAGCCAACGCGCCTGCTGAAGTCGGCAGCAGTTTGTTCTTGCTGTGGTTCTCCCACCTGTTGACGATTGCTTGTGTTGCGATCGAAACGTCGTAGTTTTGTCGATTATTTTATGAAATGTTGAAACTACCTACGTGACTTTCCCGAAAGACCCAAAAGAATATGAATTCCTGCAGTCACGAAAGCTTTTAAGTCAAGATTCAAGCTAGATCTCTAGAGACTACGGATAAGAACCTCGTTTGCAGAAGTCACCTGCGCTTTAAGGCAACGTCATCAAACGTAGCATCCCTTCGGAACCCTCCCGGAGCATTGCAACCCACCGGACGTGGACACCACAGAGCTAGCACTGAGATCACTTCAAATGACCTCTGGTCGACACGGGGAGGGGGGGGGGGGGAACACATTCCCACGCACTTTGCCGACAAAGAGTAATGTCAAGCCAGTGTTTTTCGTCAATGTCACTCATCTCGGCATTAGTCTTCAATGTCAGAGGTGGAATGCAGCCAGCATTGGTCACAGAACCAAATTTAACCTGATGGACTTTGTGCAGGCATTGATGACATCATCATCGTCATTACCATCTAAAAACACACACATTGAGCTGTAGTTCATTGGAACAACACAATTTACCTATCAAAAGCGTTTCATTCCATCATCGATAACAGCGAACCCAACCTTTCCTCCACGGACCTTGAAGGCAGATAAAGAGCCCCCCGGGGGGGGGGGGGCAGCGTTGCTGGGTGCCCTCATCAAAGCGACAACAAAAAAAGCACGAGACAAGGAACAGCGGTCCCTTCAAAGGCGACGTCGTCGTCACGCGAGATCGAACTGGGCGGTGCGCTCGCTCGCAAAGAGAAAGAGAAAGCGGCATCGCAGATCGATGGCCTTTCTCTTTCACACGAGCATCGATTCACAACACGGGCAGAGAGAGAGAGACGGAGAGAGAGAGACGGAGAGACAGAGAGAGACATAGAGACTTTTAATAACTTGTATTGCCGCCAGCAACAACAGCACTGGAGGCGATTCTAATATGAAATACACAAAGTCACCAGCAAACAAATAAACGCTATAAATCCACGTGCTGTGGCGTTAAATGCACCGCGCACAACACGAAAGAAAAGTCACGTGGTGGTTGTGGTGGTGGTTGTGATGGTGGTGGTGGTTGTGGTGGTGGTTGTGATGGTGGTGATGGTGGTGGTGGTGATTGTGGTGGTGGTGGTGGTGGTGATGGTGGTGGTGGTGGTCATCGCGCACGCCACGGTGACGAGCGAGCGCCTCAGAAGGTGAACACGAGGGTGCCGTCCACGCTGGTACAGAGGGCTTTTCCCGGCTCCCCAGCGTTCGAAGAAGACGTGCACATCACCGACATGTGTGTGGTATGCGTACTCCAGCCGGAGCCGCGCCTTAAGCAAGCCCCTGAACACTAGAAGCACAGATAGAGACATAGAGAGAGAGAGACACACACAGAGAGACGGAGAGAAAGACATAGAGAGAGAGACGAAGAGAGAGACAGAGAGAGACAGAGGGTGGGAGAGGGAGGGAGATGGGAGGGGGCTGGATGTGGGGTTCAGGTGCAGCCTGGCTCGGGATAGAGCTCATGGTATAAATGTTTTATGGGTTTAGAGCGCGTCAATTTATAAATGTGTCGTTCACCCGTCGCCACCCGACGCAGCGAATTAGTAAGGCTTGTCACGTAAACAGAAGGTGCCAATTAGTTACTAGTTCGGCACACCGGTCTGTTGGTGAGTCACGCAAGTTTTAAGTCAAGAAGATTTAAACCCACAATATTCACAATTTGAGTGCGACGTTTCGCTGGTGATTCGCTGACGAGTGTCGAGCTGGTAGGGACCCGCTGGTAGAGCCATACAAGTCAGTCATCGACATCATCATCATCAACATCATCATCATCATCATCATCACTATCATCAGACACAATCTGTCCACTGCTGGATGAAGGCCTCTCCAAGCCGTCGCCATCCTTCGCGGCCAAGCGATGCAGCATTTCGTGCAAACTAGCTGGGTGGCTGGCTCAACGGGACTTGCCGTGTCGCAAATAAAAAAAATTGATTGTGACGTTTCGCCTTAAACATTAGAGGCAGCGTTCGGTCTGTGGGTCACTCTTCTGGTTTGAGTGAAGAGCTACGCTTCGGGCGACTTCTCGAGGATGGATGTCAGTTGAGTTTATTTAATTAACGATTACAGTAGACCCCCTCTTAACGACTACCCCTGTTAAGGACTAATCGCTTAACGACGGGACTCCATCGAGGCCAATGTGTAGTGTATAGTGTAGTGTATACTAGTGTAGTGTATTGTAGTGTATAATAATGTAGTGTATAGTAGTATAGAGGAGAACCTCTCTTAACGACCACCCCAGTTAACGACTAATCACTTAACGACAGGCCTTCATAGAGCCCAATGGGTAGTGTATAGTGTAGTGTATAGTAGTGTAGTGTATAGTAGTGTAGTGTATAGTAGTGTACAATAGTGTAGTGTATAGTCGTGTAGTGTATAGTGTAGTGTATAGTAGTAAAGTGCTTCCATAGAGCCCAATGGGTAGTGTATAGTAGTGTAGTGTATAGTGTAGTGTATAGTAGTGTACAATAGTGTAGTGTATAGTGTACTGTGTAGTATATAGTAGTGTATAGTGTAGTGTATAGTAGTGTATAGTCGTGTAGAGTAGTGTAGTGTATAGTGTAGTGTATAGTAGTATAGTGTAGTGTATAGTGTAGTGTATAGTAGTGTAGTGTATAGTGAAGTGTAGTGTATAGTGTAGTGTAGTGCCTCCATAGAGTCCAATGGGTTCTTCTAGATTTGGGTTCGCTTACCGACCATTCCCCTGTTAACGACGGACTGCTGTAGGTACAGTAAACATTTATTAATGCATCGATTAACCGTGTTTATTTTAAGTGCATGCGTTTATAATGTCGTTAGTATATTTTTACGCATTAATATCCATAGTTTTAATATTGCAAAGTTCGTTTTTTGGGTGAGAGTGGGTGTAACTTTCGATGCCATCGGAACGAATTAAGCCTTTACCGTGTAACTCCCTATACTCGCTTAGCGACCAACATCACTGAACGACCGTTTTCGTGGGAACCAATCACCGCGGTTGAGAGGCAGCAGGAAGACGACGTGGGTCAGCAGGTGATGCAAGTGGAAGGAAAGATATCTGGAGGAAGGGCAGAAGAAGAGGTGGGGGGTGGTGGTGGGGGTGTGGGCGATGTGGTGCTATCGGACCACGGTGGCACAAGGAGCGGAGAGAGAGATGGCGCAGGACAGGGCAGCGTGCAGATAAGTTTGGCCAGGGCAGCGGAACACCACCACGTGGGTGTGGAAGAAGAAGAATGACCGTCGTCGAGAGGGGTTGGGGGAGAGGGGGGTTTCTAATGCACGCCGCTTGTCACCTCTGCGATGTGTCCCGCGAGATTTGTCCCTGCGGGGGAGTTGTAGGAGAGTGGTTGCACTCACACCGGCTCGCCCCCCCCCCCCTTCCGCCTCCCCCTCCCCCCCCCTCGTTCCAGCCCAACTCTGCCCCGGCCTCTCTAAAAGTGCGCCTTGACATTTCAGGGGGGCGACTCGCCGCACTTCAAGCGTCGGCATCGCAGCTGCGATGAAGCGACGAATGCGCCGTAGCCCCAAGTGCCAATGCCGTTAGCGCGACTCTCTCCCCCACCCCCGCCCCTACCATTAGCCACAACCCGAGCATTTGGAGTCTTTTGGAGAAAGAGAGCAAACGATGAGACAGCGAGAGTGCAAGAGGGATGGATAGTCTGGTGCGGGGTATATTTTGGTGTGTGGCTTTTGTGTTGTTTTTGTCTTGCAATTGATTTCGCCTGTGTGCCATCGGCATCAACGCCACGAGATGAGCGATCCGTTCGGGAAGACCTCACGGAGTGGCGGTGTCAGAGAGTGGCACGCACGACATCGTTTTTTCAAGGACTTTTGAGAAGAATAAGAAGGAAACAAATCATTCCAGTGAGCTTTATCATCCTGTACACATTAGAGGGGGGGGGGGGGGCTGTATCCGTCTTCTGTCTGTGTACTTTCCCATCAGCCATATCGATCCGACATCAGCACAAAGTCGCCAATGCTTATTCTTAGGTTTTTTCGGTAAAGTCACGTAGGTAAAAAATCAAAATTAATGAAAATAAAATAAAGTAAAACAAAAATCACGACGTTTCGGAGGCAACACAAGTCTCCGTCATCAGGTGGGACCGTCACAGCCGAATTAGCTGCATCAAAAAAAAAAACCTAAGAATATGATTCCTTGCAGTCACGAAAGCTTCAAATCTAGAATTCGCCAATGCTTTGTGCTGTATCCGTCACCTCTGCAGGTGTCAGTGCTGCACACAGACAAAGCTCCTCCCTGTGTAGCCTTAACAGAATATTTGGGCAAGTGCTGTTAGCGAGCACCTATGAAGGCCGGCACGGCACACGAGGGGGTGGGTGGCCAGCACCACGCCCGGTCGCCTTTGTCTCCCCAGTAGCCATATTTACGCATCGCACCAGGTACTCCTTTGAGGCTGCGTCGACCTAGGGGAAGCCCAGGACCGGTTCAAATAATCGTCACTGGTGTTTACCCTAAGTGGGAACCAAACTCGTATGGGCAGGTTCATAACGCAGCGCATAACCGCTACACTCCCGCTCACACACAGGCACACGTGTTCACGTTGACATTGCGTGTGCATGTGCTGGAGAAGGCCCTACAGCCTGATTGGCCTGTTTGATCTGTGGGTGGGGCGAAGCATCATGATGTAACAACGCCCCATGGCATAATGCCCTTTTGCTCCTCCCCGAGCTGATGATTGCCTTGCTGGCTTTATTGCCGAACGGAGACGCACCTGCACCTCCTGGAGAAATGGCGCCAACATTCCACGTGGTGACAGTCGAGGAAACATGTCGGATGCGCGAACCATACATTTATGAAAAATTTCAGAAATTGTAGGAACAATTTGTCTTCATTTTGAAATGTACCCTTGGCCTGCTTGCCATCATTGACAGTTCGGAGCTCGTGGTTCCCGCTGCTCCAATGGTGGCAGCAAGCTGCTCTGTAGAATTCACACAAAGTTGTGGGAATCTTATTGACCCCGCTTGGATGATGATAATGATGAATCGATATGAGTTGACTGGCAAACCGCTCTCTGATTGGGTCTTTTAGACAAAAAACTGACAGACTGGTCTCTAATGGTGTCTCTAGACCAGGGGTGGGGAACGTCCGGCCCGCGGGCCGTGTAAGGCCCGCGAAATCATTTGGTGTGGCCCTGCCAAGGCAACCGCAGGCGAGACTCGAAATTCAATAAATCTAGGAGCAAACCTGGAAAAGCAGTTGCGAGTAGCAACATCATCAATACCGGCTAACATCACACGCCTCGCCAAAGAGACGCAGTTCCACCCATCACATTAGGGGTGAGTTAATTAAATGTTTGACCAAATATAACAGGCTAATTTTTAAGTTGCCCCGCGAATGAATGATGTTATAAATATCCAAATGGCCCTTGGCAGAAAAAAGGTTCCCCACCCCTTCTCTAGACAATTGACTGACAGACCGCTCTCTGATGGGGTCTCTAGACAACAGACTGACAGACCAGTCTCTGATGGGGTCTTTAGACAATTGACGCACAGACCGCTCTCTGTTGGGGTCTCTAGACAATTGACTGACAGACCAGCCTCTGATGGGGTCGCTAGACAATGGACTAACAGAGACCGGTCTTTGTTGGGGGTCTCTAGACAATAGATTGACAGGTATCTGCTGGGGTCTCTAGAAAATACATTGACATGCCGGTCTCTGCTGGGGTCTCCAGACTAGGAAATGCAACTCGATCCGTAACCAAACCCATGCTTGATAATGCTGATCATGGTAACTCATACCTTGCGTAGGCAGCGTCGCGAAGAACCTCACTCAGAACCCACATGATCAATACAGCACGTTGGCGCCGAGACCCCAAGTGCACTGCAATGTGCACTCAGCGCACAGCGACGTGATGAATCGGCCCGGACCTTCCCGGAAACCCCCTGGCTCCCAATGTCCCCGAGCGCGCGTAGCCTCAGACCGTGTTCCGGCGTTTCCATCTATTTTTTAACACCTTCCAACTCGGGTTGAAAAGGTTTTTTTTTTTTGCTGCATTAGCTATGTTCGTCTGGTCCATCCACCACCATCCGTGTATGTTGAAATTCGTTCGCATCATACGCAGCAAACCGTGCTAATCGGAGCAAATCGGTATGTTTGTTTGTGATGGCGGGCGGGGTGTGCATAACGACTCTCGTAAAGATGAACCAATGTGAACGAAACTTTCGCGTGAATTTGCGTGGATGTTTGGAACTCGGCGTAGGCGATACCGGCACCCCCCCCCCCCATTGATCGGAGCGTTGCCCACACCCTCCCGCCCCGGTGTCTCATCGCAGCCTTGCGGACGCCGCGCCTCCACTCGTCACGTACTCACGAGGACGCTCGCGTGTTGGAAATCGTCCGAGAGTCCATGCACGTGCGTGGCTTCTTTCTTCCTCGTTGTTTTGCTCTCCCCCCCCCATACTTTCGATGGCACGACTCATACACAGCTACACAGCATTGGAGATGAGCAGCGTGGAAGCGGCCGCTTCGCCCGCTCGAGCCTCAGGAGATTCTCGCCGTAACAGCACTCGCCCCAGCAGTAGACGTGGGGTACAAGCGTGGCTCATTGTCTTTGTGCTGGTTGTTGTTGTTGCTGTTGTGTGCGCGCGCGCGTGTCAGTGTGTGCGTTGTGGCACGCGCGTGTCAGTGTGCGCACGTGTCAGTGTGCGCGCGCGTCAGTGTGCGCGTGCGCGTGTCAGTATGTGCGTTGTGGCACGCGCGTGTCAGTGTTTGCGCGTGTCAGTGTGCGCACGTGTCAGTGTGTGCACGTGTCAGTGTGTGCACGTGTCAGTGTGCGCGTGTCAGTGTGTGCGTTGTGGCACGCGCGTGTCAGTGTTTGCGCGTGTCAGTGTTTGCGCGTGTCAGTGTTTGCGCGTGTCAGTGTGCGCGTGTCGTCAGTGTATGAATGTGTGCGTGTCGGTGTGAATCTGTGCGTGTCGGTGGGAACGCGCGCGCGTGTCGGTATGAATGCGCGTGTCAGTGCGTGCGCGCGCGCGCGTGTCGCCGTGTTGGTGGGGCGAGACGCGAGGACGTCTCAGGTTTCCCGTGCGCGTCCGTCGCTTTACGCCGCTGTCAAAACAGCAAGTCGCATGCGCCAAATTCAACAATCGCGAGACGCTGTCACGTCCGCCCAATGGCCATGACGCGCGCGCGGGCGTCTTTTTCGTGGAACCGTCGATCTCGCCCCGTGGGGGGGGGGGGGCTCCTGGCTCAACGCGGAGGGAGGGTTGGTGGCTCAGGCGGAGATGGGATGGGGGTTCATCGCGTGCGCAGGATGCCCACTTGCGGGATGCAGGATAGAAAATAAGATTCTGATACAGTGCATGGTGTGTTATACCCTCTCACACCACGCCCAGCACCCCCCCCCTCAGACCCCACCCCGTGTTTGTGTGCGTGACGCTTTGACTGAAACTGCGTCGAGCATCAGCAGGGACAAGATTCTGTCAAAGCGAGCGTGGCGATGGGGGAGGGCAGGATCACTGCATGCGTCACGACCATCATCATCATAATGCATACACACATAATGCATAAACACATAATACACAAACACATAATACATAAACACATATTACATAAACACATAGTACATAAACACATAATACATAAACAAATAGCACATAAAACATAAACATATAATACAGAAACACATAATACATAATGCATAAACACATAATACATATACATCGAAACACAATACATAAACACATAATACACAAACACATAACACATAAACACATAGCACATAAAACATAGTACATAAACACATAGTACATAAACACGCAAATATAAATTGTCCACCCCACACGCACCACACGCACCCCTTGCACCCCACATGCAGTACAGGCGTCTCTTGCACCCCACATGCACCGCAGTGTATTTGCTCGAGCAGGACGGCAACTGTGTGCGTGCCTGCCGGCGGGACAACGTAAGAATGTGGCGTGACACAGTCATAAAAACTCGAGTCAAACTGTCTCCCGCGCACATATCACTCCGTGGTGGCCATTCAGCTCCCTTGGCAGTCCTGAGCCGCTGGTGGAAATTCCACATTCCTATGGTGGGGAGAAAAAAACAACATATATCGTCATAGGATTTGCCATGGTTGACCTCTTACAAAGTCGTGCTTATTTTTTTATCAACCATACGATCATCATCATCATCATCGCAGTCATCATTATTATCTGTACCGCGCCTCCCGTGTCGTGCGTGTGGAGGTGACGGAAGCAAGAGCTGAGATCGCTGCTCAGCAGGAAAGTGATTTGCAGACCGAATGCGACGTCCAAGGAGCATGACCCATCCCGCGAACTCCGGGGGTCAACCTCGCGGCAGCAGCGGCGGCGGTGGCGGCCGTGGCGGCTTTTGGCTGCTAAGCCGTCGAACAAAGAACGGCGGTCAGCGCATCGTCGCGCGGAGCTTTCAGATGCGCTTCTGCGGCCGTCTGGAACCGCTCCTCCTCCTTCCGATATGAGGAAGGGCGCTGGAGCCGTGCACTTTTAAATCACCGAGATTTGAAAACTCATTTTAATTTTTTTTCGAACTGCTTTTTGTAGCTCCGTTTGTTGTCCATCCCCCGCTCCTCCGATGAGCGCGGTTTTAGTCCGCACGGTGTGAAAGAAGCTCAACGTACATAAGGTGCATGCGAGAATAAACAACTTTAAAAAAAGTGTGTGGGGGGGGGCGACGGGGGCGTTCAGTTGCTACTCTCTGCGGGTGGCGATGTCGACAAGGCGGCGAGTTGACACCGAGCCGAACCAAGGATTTGAACCCGTCACTCGCCCCGGCTCTCGCTCTGGCCAGGGTGCCACTGGCTCGGATTGACGTGCTAATGGTTTAAAAGAATGCCGAGAGAAGCCGGTCTCTTGACGTGATGAACAAAGTGTGGGTGCGTTTACACCGACTTACAGTGCGATTATGATTCTCTAAATACCTGCACATCAGTCGCCGCGTGCATGTGCGTGTGTGTGTGTGTGCCCTGCGGTGGAGTGTTTCTTGCCGACTCCCCTCCCTCCCTCCCTGCCTCTCTCCCACACCGTCTCTTCACAGCCACATTCATCAAACAACCCACCGAACCTCACGGCCACATTCAACACACAACCTACCGAACCTCACGGCCAAAACGCCGCCCTTCTGCGTCCGCAACAACAGAACCACCACCACCACCAACAACAACCGTCATTCGCCACTAAGTGGCGGTGACGACACCACGACGCTTGTGCCAGGCTATGTGCACGTTGAGGCCACGTGAAGTGTCGAACGCCCGCTGCCACGCGGTCACGGGGCAGACCCAGATGCCAAGGGTCGACTGACTGAGATGACTGGTTGATGCACCACCTGTGCGCCCTACTGTGCCAACTTGCTGTGCTTTAGCCACCCGGCGCTCTGCTCGTTGTTGTGAGCGTAGCTCCTCTGCCCTCCGTTGTTGTTGGAGGGAGACTGCCTCCAACTGCCCAGTAGCAGCGTCCTTCACGAGCCTCCTCCACAGAGGCCGATCTCGACACCGCTGGTTCCAGTCATCGGCAAGTCCACTCAGCTCCACGTCCTCCTGTACCACATCACTCCATCTCTTTTTTAGCCCGTGCCGCGCCCGTTTAGCCCCCTCGATCCGGCTGAACAAAATGCTGTTTAGGCATGCGGTGGCTGGACATGCGGGCTGCATGACCCAGCCAACGCAGCCTTGCCAGCCGGAGGAGCTCACCGATGGGACTTTGCCCAGATCTTTCAAGGATTTGTGAGCTCCTCACAAAATCCAGCCTGGTTAAACCCAGGATGGATCGTAGGCAGACCATCCTAAATGTTTCTAACCGGCTAAGATGCTCCATTAGGGGGGTCCACGTATCGCAAGCGTAGAGAAGGGAGAGAATGATTGTGGCCGAGAAGACCTAAAGCTTCGTGCGGAGCGACAGACCAGGTAGCTTCCATACAGCGTTACGCAGCCGACGAAAAGATATTGCCGCTCGACTGATTCGGAGTGAGACCTCTGCTATCAAACCGGAACCGGTCATGAGCACACTGCCCAGGTATGGGAAACTCTCCATTCTCTCCACAACTGCCCCATCACCAATTGGGAGTTGTGGGGGTGGAGTGCCCGATGGTACAAAATACCCAGGCAGGTGCTTAGTTTTGGTGGGGCTGATGGTAAGGCCCCACCTCTTAGTGGCAAGCTCCAGGTTCAGCAGCAGCGCCTCCAACTCCTCCTCTGAGTGAGTAGCAATTACCAGATCATTGGCATACATAACGTGGTTGGGCAACAGGGAGCCATCTCTTGACCGCACCACCAGCACCACCACCAGAACAACCAGCACCACCAGCACTACCAGAACCACCACCAGCGCCATCACCACCACCAACATCACCACCAGTATCACCACCAGAACCAGCACCATCAGTACCACCACCAGCATCACCGCCAACACCACCACCAGCACCACCACCAGCACCACCACCAGCACCACCACCAAGCACTACCAGAAAAACCAGCACCACCACCACCACCGTCAGCAGCACCACCAGAACAACCAGCATCATAAGCACCACCAGCACGACCCCTTGCTCACCCCTTGCTCATCGCCCGACACCCTCCCAAACCATCCCCGCTCACCATCACCTCCAGATTCGACTCCCCTTCGAGTCCATGGCCTCAGGCAGACCACGTAGTTCACTCCTGAGGTGGAAAAGCTTCGTCGCGTGTGCGTGTGCGTTATCAATGCCTTGTGTAACGGCACCCAGCACACGCCATCCATCATACTGCTTGCTATTGCTGTGGCTACTCGACACCTCCGATTAGCGCGCCTGGCAACGTGCGGTGCGAAAGAAGTTCAACAACCTACCACTAACTGAATATACCAATGATCCAGTTCATATCCGGTGGGGTAGAAGTCACGCCCGGTCTCTAACCAGAGATGCGACTCGGCTTCGGTCGCCATGGTGAATATGATCACAAATCAATGCACGTTTAATAATTTACAGCCATTTGCCAATACACCGTTGTCTTTCGGGCCACAGTGGGTTGCTGATTGAGCATACTTCACATCGTGCTGGTCGCATCGGGATTGCCGAAGGGTGTTTGACGTCGCTCGCGTGCTTGCGTTGATTGTGGCCGCGAATCAAACTCGGGTTTGATGGCGTCCGCGGTTCAACTCGCGCGGCGCGCTAACCACTGCGCCACCGCTCGCCCCTCCCGTTGATGAACTAAAAAGTAACGAAATCGCGCGCCCGTTCCCACGAGCGGTTCCCGCACCCCGCCGACTCCACCCGCCACCAACGGGGTTTGCAATCCCACAACGCGCTGCGCGTGAGCCCCGGGGACGTGGGGACTCAGTGGGACGGGGGGAGGGGGGGGGGCATGTTTACGTGTTCATGTGCATGCGCGCGCGCGCACACCCACACACACAAAGACAAAGATCACCCGCGTAGGCTCAACAGAATGCCGGGGAAAGCGTTCTGGGCGAGCGACCTCTTCAGGATGGAACCGCGCGCGGTGGGGTTTTTGGGTGGTCAGCAAACAACGCCCGGCCGCCTTTGTCTCCCCAATGCTTTTGTTTACACATAATTTGAGGCCGAGTCAACCTAGGGGAGGCTCGGCACCGCCTCTGGGCGCCACCGCGATACACGACAAAGAACCCCCGTGTAGCATGAACAGACTGCTGGGGCAAGTGCTGTTAGCGAGTAGCACCTATGAAGGCCGGCACGGCACACAAGGGGGTGGGTGGCCAGCACCACGCCCGACCGCCTTTGTCTCCCCAGTGGCGATGTTTAAACACCGCACCAGGTACTCATTTGAGGCTGAGTCGACCAGGGGAGACCCAGGACCGGCTCAGATAATCGTCACCGGTGTTGGCCGTGAGCGGGATTCGAAGTCGGATTTCGCCGGATTCGTAGCGCAGCGCGCTCACCGCAACACCTCTGCTCCCCTACGACACACACACATGACACACACACACGACACACACACATGACACACACACACGACACACACACATGACACGCACACACACGGCACACACATACATGACACACACACGACACACACACGACACGCAGGACACAGCACACACAACACACACGACACACACACGACACACACACACAAAACACACACGACACACACACACGACACACACACACGACACACGACACACACACGACACACAGCACACACACACGACACACACGACACACACACGACACACACGACACGACACACACACACGTGCGCACGTCAGTGACCCACGCCCATGTTGCCGTCTGGCGAGCGGGCGAGCGTGCGAGTCCGTGACGGAGGCTGCGTGAGTGTTTGACGTTACACAGGCGGCAGCAGCAGCAGGCCGTGTCGGCGTGAGACGCGCATCCTCCGTAACACGTGGCTGGTGGCGAGCGGTGAGCGCCGCCTGCGCTACGAACCAGGCCGACCCCCGAGTTCGAGGGCCAATATCGGCGATGAATAGAAATATCGGAGGCGGTGCCGAGCCTCCCCAGAAGTTGACTCAGCCTCAAATGATGTGTAAACATAAGCATTGGGGAGACAAAGGCGGCCGGGCGTTGTTTGCTGGCCACTCAAACCCCCATCGTGTGCGGTTACAGACTGAACAGGTTACTCGCCAAGAACGCTTTCCCCGGAATTTTGTTGAGGCTACACGGGTGATCTTTGTGTGTGGGTGTGTGCGCGCATGCACATTTACACGTAAACATGCTCCCCACAGGGCACGCGTCCCAGTGAGTCTCCGGGCCGTAAACCCCCCCTCCCCCCTCTAGGTCGACTCAGCCTCAAATGAGTACCTGGTGCGATGTGTAAACATCGCCACAGGGGATACAAAGGCGGTCGGGCGTGGGTTGCTGGCCACTCGCCCGCTCGTGTAACATGCACACACTCACATGTGCGTGGATGTGTGCCTTACATGTCACACCGCGCATGGAACTGCCGCTCCATCGGTGAAGACGACGGCATGGTTCAGAGCGTTTGCAAAGTTGAGCAAATACGCATGCAATTGTAAGTCGATGTTGTTCATTAGGATTGTTGTTGCTGTTGCGATCAGTGGCTCTTCATCTGCGCGTCTGCTGTGTACAATGGTCTTGCGTTGAAACTGCAAGTGCAGCCTGATTTGTGCCGAGTCAATCGGCGTTCCTCGATGGTGACGATGCTAATCAGGGGGTCCCGAGTGTGCGTGTGTGTGTGTGTGTGCGTGTCATCTCGGTCATCTCAGTCATCTCGGTCATCTCAGTCATCTCGGTCATCTCGGTCAGTCGAACCGTGGCACCTGCTGGGTCTGTCCAGTGACCTCCTGCCAGCGGGCGTTCGACACTTCACGTGGCCTCAAGGTGCACATGGCCTGGCACAAGCGTCGTGGTGACGTCACCGCCACTTAGTGGCGAATGGCGGTTGTTGTTGTTGTGTGTGTGCGTGTGTGTGTGTGCGTGTGTGTGTGCGTTCGGGTTAGGTGGCCTCAAAGTGCACCTGGCCTGGCACAGGCGCCGTGGTGATGTCACCGCAACTTAGCGGTGAATGGCGGGCGTTATTTTGTTGTTGTTGGTTGTGGTTGTTGGTGGTGGCTGAGTATTTTTCCATTCTCAGTGGGATCATAATGGCCGTGTCAGAGACACCGAGCTCCTGGGTTCAAATTCTGGGTTCGAATCCGGGCTCCAGCCGTCCGTGATCAAACCAACTTCCGAGGTGTAGAGCGTTCGCGATCTCCACCTGCGTAAGGGATACCATCATATTTACGCACGCTTAGCATTAACGCCGATTGTATATATGTATATATATATGTGTGTGTATATTTAGAGCGACGGGGAAACCTTGCACGCCACTTGGTTTCCATCGCGTTGTAGGTGCACGAAGTGATGACCACAAACGAACCACAGAAACCTTCGCTGAACTCGTCAAGGAGCAGAAACCATCTCGAGAACTCCGGTCAATCCTCGCAGCAGCGGCGGCGGCTTTTGGCTGCTGGCCATTGAACAAAGACCGTCATCGCATCGCGCGCTTTCAGATGCGCTTTTGCGGCCGTCTGGAACGCTCTTCTTTCCGATACTCGGAAGCCACTGCGAGCTAAGGCACTTTTACATCTGGATTGAAAACTCGTTTATTTAAGAACTGTTTTTGTGTTCAGTTTGTTGTCCTTCCACCGCACCTCCGCATAGCACGACTGGCTACGTACGATGCGAAAGAACTTCAAGATGCGTGCATACGGATGGTCAGGTCGCCTCTGAAAAAAAGAGCCAATGGCTCAATGGGCTTTGCCTGGTTCAATGAAAATTGTAGTTTAGTCTGGGTGGGTGTCCTTTTGATGGTGGGTTTTGCTGACTACTCAGCTCTCGGATAATGAGATGTGCAGGGCTTACAATTTGACGTTTTTTTTTACACATCTCAAGCCTGGGAGCAAAGGTGTGTAGCTTCTTCAAAAGCCGTGGTCACTCCAGGAATGAGCGTATTTAAAAAAACAAAAATGAAGATTACCGTATACTTCAAGAAGTTTTTTTTTTTACCAAAACATTTGTACCACTCCTATATTTGAGTGAGTTACGTTTTTATTTTGGGAGCGATAATTTTTAGTTTTTTTTATTTGTCATTTCTGGTGGGTCCCTCTCCCCCCCCCGCCCGCCCCGAAATGAAAATGATGTCAATTGTGCAGTTGACTTCACGTCAAGAGACGAGGGATCCGTGTGGACATCTCGCGCAGCAGCTCGTTAGACGACGGCCCACGGAAGCGGATATCACAGAGCTACATCCGAGATCCGTTCACGTGACCTCTGGCCGGCTCGGTAGAGGGCAGCACTTTCCCACCCCGCTCTGCCATATTGAGAGTGATATTCGTCACAGAACGACAAAAGTTAAATCGAATTTTCATCATCTAATTTCCAACAGCTGAAATATATCCAAATTAAGTGCAGAACCAAATTTGACTCGGCATTATTTTGTGTGCCTGTGCGGTCAGCGGTGGCTGTGTTGAGACCACTATCAATCAATCAATCATCAATCAATGTTCATTTGTTCCATGGAAAGCCAAATTTTAGCCAGTTACCCAGAGAGTTTCCACGGTAGATCCGTGGTAGGTCAGCACAGAACAAGAGCAATCACTCGCTCCAGCTGACAATCCAGTATTGAACACTGCGTTTGAACGCCGGATCCCAGGAGTGGCAGCTTCCCACGGTGAACTCTCAAGAGCCACCTGGCCACCTCAATGTTAATTTTGTTTCATAGCTAATCATTCCCGAACACGAGTTTCCTATGTATGTCGGTATGTATGTGTGTTACGCTTCTTTCGCCCCGTACGTAAGCCAACCGCGCTAATCGGAGGTGCAATCACTACCACTTTCGTAGCGATTCGCGTTGGCGTGATTGCAGTTTTCCTGGAAACCGCTGCATTGTATCTACGGATGGATGGGAAAGGCGATTTCCCAGACACAGCAATAAGCGGCAGCCTATGGGCACCGTTTAAATAAAACAACAACAGCAGCAGAAGGGCCAAATTACTGCTATAGCTCAGCTCTCCATCGCAAACTTTCCTCTGATCTTCATAATACCTTTGCCTGTTACTCCCTCCAATCCCCTACCCCCCCCCCCCCCTTTCATTTAAACAAAATTGAAGTGGTGAATGACACTTCCCCAGGCCACAGACTTAATTGTGGAGCTGTAACTCACTCTCCCGGGACCCGTATAAGCAGAGTCTTCACCGATCCAAGTCAACAAACCGAGAGTCAAGGCTGTTATTATCAAGGCAACCGAAGCAGAAGCTGCGGGGGAGAGGTCGGGAGAAGCACAGACGATGCCATCCGCCAGCGAGAGATTACATTTGACGTTTGCTTCTTTGACTTGGGGATTACGATGCGTCGTGTGATATTCAAAGCGTTCGCTGTGAGGCGCAGATGGAACCTGTGTGAATGGGATGTGTGTACGTGGACACGTGCGTGTGTGTGTCCGTGTATGATGTGTACGTCTGAGTGTTGTTGTGGGGAGCGATAGTGTAGCGGTTAGCTACACCAGTGACGATTATCTGAACCGGTCCCGGGCCTCCCCTAGGTCGACTCAGCCTCAAATGAGTACCTGGTGCGGTGTGTAAACATCGCCACTAGGGAGACAAAGGCGGTCGGGCGTGGTGCTGGCCACCCACCCCCTCGTGTGCCGTGCCGGCCTTCATAGGTGCTCGCTAACAGCACTTGCCCCTACAGTCTGTTAAGGCTATATGGGGGATCTTTGTCTTTGTGTACGTCTGAGTGGGAGCGGTAGCGCGATGCGATGCGAACAACCCAGGCGGTCCAAGTTCGACTCCTGCTCACGGCGACGAATATCTGAATCGGTCCCGGGTGCTCGCCTAGGTCGACTCAGCCTCAACGATGAGTGCCTGTTGCGATGTGGTAAACATCGGCACTGGGGAGACAAAGGCGGCCGAGCGTGGTACTGACCACCAACCGCCGTGTGCAACGCCGGCCTTCATAGGTGTTTACTAACAGCCCTTGCCCCAACAGTTTAAGTCAATGCGGGTGATCTTTGTCTTTGCGACCTGGCAGCAGTGACTCCGTGGCTCCTAACAGCACTTGCCCCGACAGTTTAAGTCAATGCGGGTGATCTTTGTCTTTGCGACCTGGCAGCAGTGACTCCGTGGCTCCTAACAGCACTTGCCCCGACAGTTTAAGTCAATGCGGGTGATCTTTGTCTTTGCGACCTGGCAGCAGTGACTCCGTGGCTCCTAACAGCACTTGCCCCGACAGTTTAAGTCAATGCGGGTGATCTTTGTCTTTGCGACCTGGCAGCAGTGACTCCGTGGCTCCTAACAGCACTTGCCCCGACAGTTTAAGTCAATGCGGGTGATCTTTGTCTTTGCGACCTGGCAGCAGTGACTCCGTGGCTCCTAACAGCACTTGCCCCGACAGTTTAAGTCAATGCGGGTGATCTTTGTCTTTGCGACCTGGCAGCAGTGACTCCGTGGCTCCTAACAGCACTTGCCCCGACAGTCTAAGTCAATGCGGGTGATCTTTGTCTTTGCGACCTGGCAGCAGTGACTCCGTGACTCCTAAGTCGTGGTAAGCAACGAATTCCATCTCGGGGCCTTACGGCCTCGGGTGGTGACGCTCTCCAGATGGATTGATTGGTCGAGAAACGAAACTCGTCTCCGTCTCCCTCTCGCGCGACTCTTCTGCCATCTCAAGAGGAGTTTATCGAAAGAGGCCGGTGGGGGGGAGGGTAGGGAATGTGGCGGTGGGTAGGGAGGGGGGTTCAATATGATGTCTCTTTAGGTGCCCCCCCTCCATCCCCCCCCCCCACACCACAACCCCCCAATGGGACGGCACCAGCACTTGCAGCCCCCTCTCGCAGTTGGTCTCTAATCGCCGCCGACGGGGTGATGATGTTATTCTTAGCGGCGGCCCAAGCGGGGGGGGGGCAGGGAGGAGATTGAGCAGCGATTGCCCACAGTTGCCCATTAAACATTCATGCGAGCGGCAATTACGAGCGAGCGAGCGAGGGAGCGAGAGAGGGAGGCGGACGGACGAACGCGAGTCGACCGAACCTCCGATCGTTTCACGCCCGGCGACGCACGGGTGCGAATGAGGTGCAAACACACCACGTACGCGTACATTGTGACCGACCCCGGAGTGACCACCATTCCCTTCTCCAACGAGGGACAACTCCCAAGGCACTGGATATCTGTGGACAAGGAGCCTTGTAGCTCATCGCATTCCTCCCGTCTATATGCTTATTCTGATATTTGTATTCGGATGTTGGAGTGTAGTACCGTACAACAGTTGATTTCGCTGCATTGCCGGTCACCACGTGTCTCCGGCAGTAGCCTCCACAGCAAACCCTTGCTTTGTGCGTGGTGGCCACGCATCCGACGACGGCTAAACCGTCTCAAATTTCCGATTTCGTCCGAGTCGCAAAAAAAAACCTCTCTCGCTCCCGTGTCGCTTCTCAGCAAAGTTTGTTTTCGTTTCTTTCCTCCCATCGCTTCTGTTCTAAGACGCAACGCGTGACTCCGCCTTACGCGATGAGCAGCACCTGCTGGCAGTGTGTAAACATCAGCACTGGGGGGTGGTGTGGGTGGGCGATGTTTTGTCTTTGCGTGTTCGTCGTGTCTGCGTGCCAAGTATGTGAGTCCTCCTGCAGAACCCCCCTTGCCAAAGGGACGCGTCGCGTGCGGTGCCTCGCCACGTGACGTGCCACATCGGCAACTTGGACATCCTGCGTTCGAGATGTCGCTCCACACATCTCGAAGGCGGTTTTCCGGGTGGAATATAACACGTGAAAAAAAATTGAGCACGCTTAAAAATGCATGTCCATTTTGGCTGCGACGATTACGACGCTTGAGTTTTCATATTTGTCTCACGTCGTGTGTCTCACATCCCATTGTCTATGTCCACCGAGCAGTAAACATCGGTGCGACACGGTTCGTCGATCAGCAGTTCGCGTAGTGCTTGCGGGTAAAGTGATTTGCACTCTCGCCTCTGGAGTGGGGCACTCAGGGCTGCACCTTTGCCTCTATTGTTTTGGTTTGCACCTCAAGAACCTGACTGGAAGCGCATGAACATCATGTACGCATAGCAGACGCGCGGCTCTGCAGTGGCCGACATGCAATGGGCGATGCACGCGCATTCACCGCGCATCGATTGATCGCGGGCAATGTCGAAAAATTCAGAGCGCGTTTCCTCCTCCACCACCACCACCACCACCGCCGCCGCCGCTTTCCCCGTTAAGTGCTCACGATGACATCACCCGCGGAGAACACGTTTTAGTGGCCGGTCGAGTAAAAGGTGAATTTTTTCATCCTCGAGAAGGATAACAAAAATAATTCACTTCTAGATTTGAAGCTTTCGTGACTGCAAAAATTCATATTCTTAGTGACTTTACCGAAAAAACCTAAGAATAAAATAATTCACGTTTTCGTCCACCGGTCGAGAAGGATTTAAAAAACAAAAACGAACTTCACGCTACCGTCATCCTGTGCACTATCGGTGGCGGAGTGTCAGGGAGACCGGGTAAACAGCGCCTAATGCGAAGCCTTCAAATCGCAAAGTCGCACACCATCATTATAAACGTCAGCGCACCCAAGAGGAGGGCCCCGCGTTAGGTAACATTTTCGCGGACCGAAGGAACGTGACGGGGGGGAGGGTCGCGAGCATTGGTGCAGCGCTGCCGCCGCTACCCTCAGTGGCGTGGTCACGACATTATCAGCTCAGGGGGTGCGGCAATCGGTCAGGTGGAGGCCCAAATATTATGATTTGTCTCGCACGGTCGCACCCTAGAGGCTCGTACGTATCGCGGGCTCCTCTGACCTTAACCACATCGGCGTTACGCTCACGGTCTCGAACATTTAACGCTATGGGGGGGGGGGGGCGTCTCCGTCTTTGAAGAAAATGCAAGCCACTACAGCTACGTATTACTTTCTTTGCAATACTGCGTTACTGCTGTAATTAAATTAAATCATTCTCATAAAAATTTCGTACCGCGTTTTAAAGAAGTGTTTTGTCCTATTGCACTGTTGTTGAAACCACATCTCATGGTTGTTGTCAAGGAGGCCTTAACGCGTAGCTTTGGCTACCAAGCCACCCCCTGCCCCCACGCCAGTTCCGCTGATGGCTGCTCCTGGTGGTTGTACCCGTGGCTATGCCCCAGGGCTTGCAGAGACGAGGCATCAGGACCAACTGCTTGTGATCTCGTGTGGGCCAATAAAGAGGCCACTATTCGAGATGCAGATTCCAAGTGATTTAGACATTTAGTTGCTTGGCTTGAAAGTTGGTGCGTTGCATATACACCCACCCGATCACTCATGCACTCATCCACCCACCCACCCACGAACTCACTGACTCACCCACGAATTCACGCACCCACTGCGTCCACATTTATATTTGGGGCAGTGTGAAGTTGCATGATTCATGGTTGCGTTGTTCGTAAGGTTGAGTCGCGCACAGGCGAGAGAGTATGCACGTGCACTCTCCACTTGTGCGCAGGGCATCTCTGCATCTTAGTCTCTGGCGTGTGTGTCTCTGCAGTTCGCTGGCCTCTCACTCGTGCTCGCTGTGACTCTGGCGCTGGGAGTGACGCGTGGAGACGGGACGTGCGCCATCACCAACCCCATCGCCTCGGGGTTCGCCTCCACCATCGCCGAGCTGGTGGGTCGCGTCCGGACACCCTCCTCCTCCTCATCCTCCTTAATTCTGCCACTCGCGTTATGACGTCATGATGCTGGCCTCGCCTACGGATGGAGCTGACCAATGGAGCTCTGCATATGAGTCTGTGTAATGTGTGTAAAGCGATATGGGGAGCGGTGGCGCAGTGGTTAGCGCGTTGCTCAAACCAATCCCGGCGACCCGACTTCGTCTGCGTCTGCCGCTCACGAGAAATTCAAGTGGCGACTATTTGAACCGATCCTGTGCCTCCCCTATGTCGACTCAGCCGATGGGTAAACATCAGCGTTTGTTTGCGTTATTATATTTGATAGGTTAAATTTAATTAGCAATATTTGGAACCCAATAACCGGAGTTCGATTCTCAGCCACAGCTAAAATGTCAGTGGCGAGCGAAATCCAATCCCAACCGCCTCTTTCACCAAACTGCACTGACCGGCGTGGTGAAGTATGGTGAAGCAACAGGGCACAACCGACACGGCATGGAGAGGCCTTCATCCGACGGTGGATCAACAAAAGGGCTGAAAATAATTATCATTCCGATGTACTAATTCATGGTCAACACTGCTGGGTGATTTTAACGTACAAACAAACCTGTGCATCAGAGCTTATCGTAGTGTTGGAAAGTTTTAAAAGCGATAATTATGCACGAAGACAAAACCGCACGTTCAGAATAAACACACGGCAAGCCAATTGCCGTGACTCAAAACTAAATTACAACCTGCATGGGGAAAGAATGTGTCGACAGGAACAACCCTCGGTCACGTAGATGCAATGTCTCGTGTTACTACGACGCGTGATTTAGATGCGTGCGCACGTTCGTGTGTGTGTGCGTGTGTGCGTGTGTGTGTGCGTGTGTGCGCGTGTGTGTGTGTGCGTGCGTGTGTGTGCGTGTGTGTGTGTGCGTGTGTGTGTGTGCGTGTGTGTGTGCGTGTGTGCGCGTGTGTGTGTGTGCGTGCGTGTGTGTGCGTGTGTGTGTGTGCGTGTGTGTGTGTGCGTGTGTGTGTGGGGAGCGGTAGTGTAGCGGTTAGCGCGCTGCGCTATGAACCCGGCGACACGAGTTCGATTCCCGCTTACGGCCAACACCAGTGACGATTATCTGAACCAGTCCCGGGCCTCCCCTAGGTCGACTCAGCCTCAAATGAGTACCTGTTGCGGTGTGTAAATATCGCCACTGGGGGAAACAAAGGCGGCCGGGCGTGGTGTTGGCCACCCACCCCCTCGTGCGCTTTACCGGTCTTTATAGGTGCTCGCTAACAGCATTTGCCCCAGCAGTCTGTTCAGGCTATACGGGGGATCTTTGTCTTTGATGGTGGATGGGGAGTGGTGGCACGGCGGTTAGCGCGCTGCGCTACGAACCACCCGGCGGACCCGAGTTCGATTCCCGCTCACAGCTAACATCGGTGACGACAATTACCTGAGCCGATAACACGGGTACCCGATGCCGCGTGTAAAGCATCGGCACTGGGAAGACGAAGGGCGGCTCGGGCGTGGTTTTCTGGCCACACCGAGGCACCGCGAACATCACTCGCTCCAACAGACCTGGAGAACGTCTGTACGGGGGCTGGGGTGGGGGAGGGGTCGTAAGAAAGAAACACGCATGTAGCATGCGTGCGTGTGTGCCGTGTGAATGGATGTGGATGCGAGGGGGGTTGACAGGAGTGTTTGCATAGGGGGAGCCTGTGTGTTCGTGAGTGTTAGTATACACGTGGTGAGAGTGTGTACATACACGAGCGAGTTTGGATGTGAAAGCTTTTGTGTTCAGAGCTGCTGTCTAGCATCACCATCATGCGGGGCAAATGCATTCCGACGCGTGCGTGCGTTTGTTTAAATCTCTGAATGTTGTTTTAAAAATCCAAGTGGAGGCATTTTGGAGGGCCGCGTTTTGCACGTTGCTATTTCTAAAAGTCTCCAAAATGTGTCATTGGGCAACTTTTACGAGGCCAGTCCATCGCGTGCTGCACGCTGATCTCTCGAGGACAGCGATGCTCTAAGTCTGTCGTTGCAAGTCTGGTTCCGGCTCCAGGATGAATCCCACACACGGCGCGTGGCCACCGGGTGGTGCTCTGCTAGCAGCACTTGCCCCAACGGCCTGTGAAGGCTACACCGGGGGGGGGATCTTTGTCTTTGGGGGAGCGAGCAGCTGAACCTGGCCATGCTGGCTGCACTCATTGGCACATGAACCTGACTCGTGCCTCCCCTAGGTCACCTCAACCTAAAATATTCATCAGCGTCGTCGTGCATAGAACAAATCAGCGGACGTAAACACGCCTCCCCCACGTACCTGTACCTCCACGTGAAATAAAAACTGAAAAGCACTTTCTTTCAGTATCCCATCCGCCAAACTGCATTCTGGCAGTGAATCTATTTTTCAGCTGGATCAACGTTGTTGTCACGTCAGCACTGTGGGGGAAGACAAAGGCGGCCGCGGCGTCATGCGTTGATGCTCAAACATCAAAATTGACAATTCTATAGAATGAATGGGACAAACTAAATATGATTTCTGTATTTGTTTAAAAAATAAATAAACAACAACAGCGATGACTTTCAGCCCTTTTGTTGATGCACTGCCGGAGGAAGACGTCCCCATTACGTGTCGGCTGTGCGTGTTGCCTGACCATACTTCACCACGCCGGTCAGCGCAGTTTGGGTGAAGCAGGCGGTGGGATTGGATGTCGCTCGCCACTGACATTTGAGCTGTGGCCGAGAATCCGACTCCGGTTTATGGGGTTCATGGCGCAGTCTGCGTTTTATTTGACGTCGTTGAGGCCCAGAAGGGGTTCAAATATTCGCCACTGTTATTGCTCGTCGGGTCACCGGATTCGTAGCGAAACGCGCTAACCGCTGCGCCACCGCTCCCGGTATCGCATTACCCACACCGGGGGTCTTTGTGTGCGTGAGTCGCTCCGCAGTGACGCCCCTGCCGTGTGTGTGTGGTGCCCGCGTGCGCAGAGCAACAACCTGCCTCGAGACTACGTGGTGACGGCGCTCTCCGTCCACCCCGGCGTCATGGAGAAGGTAGCGGAGATGGAGAGTGGAGTCGACCACGGCTCACCCGCCCCGCCGCCCCCCCACCGCCCCCCCGCTCCAGCCCGACTCAACCTCGACACGGTCACATACCCACCGCCTGTCCAACTTCAATTAAATTCGTGCTGAACACACACCTCAACCCCCTCTATGTAATCACATCATTACCGCATCACCATCACATCATTACCGCATCATCACCACATCGCCACCACCTCATTACCACATCATCACCGCATCGCCACCACATCATCACCTGCCCAACTTCGTTCCTCACCCCTACAGCCCTACTTAACCCCGACTCGCCACCTCTCAACCCCAACTCAAGTTCGTTACACGCCCCCTCCCCACCCATCCTCCCACCCCACCCCGCCCCGCCCCGCCCCCCGCCCTCCCACCCCACTGAGCCGACCCCTCCCCCCCCCTTGGAATCGCACGCTGATCTCCACGTGATCCGCAAACCCCCATCCTGTAAGGCTGTAGATTATGGGTGGGCAACAGCCATGGCCGCCGCCCCAATTTTTCTGCCCTCGGCTCCTCAGCGCGCGGGAATTGAGGAGTTGATCCGATCAGAGAGCACCCATCCCCTCGCAGCTCTCTCCCACCGCCCGCCCCACCACGGCGTTCCACCACGAACTAGAGGCCATGCACGTGGCCCATCGCGTGGGTCTCATCGTAGCAGCGATGACGGAGGGGCGGTGGCGGTGGCGGTGGTGGGTGTTGGGGTGGGGGTTCGCTGCCACCGCCTCTTTCCCGTCTACGCGGTGCCCCCTCGGTCGCAAGCCGCCCCAGGGGTGCTCGCGACCCGCCTCTGGGGTCACCGCGATCGCACGCGACGCGCGCCGTCCACCCTTGATTCGTATGGATCGCCTGGGCCGATGTCCGGGCTTAGGGAACGGGGGATAATGCGGCGGAGAGCAGGCTATTAGCAGCTTACGGGATTGCTTCACGAAGTTCCGCAAAAGGGAATTTCGCGGGGCTTGCCGTGCCGGGCTGCTTGGCCTCCCGCCCGCGCGCCGTGCGTCAAATGTCTGTGTGTCTGTCCGTCCGTTGCCTCCGTGCGTCAAATATCTGTGCGTCTGTCCGTCCGTTACATCCGTGCGTCAAATGTCTGTGTGTCTGTCCGTCCGTTGCCTCCGTGCGTCAAATGTCTGTGTGTCTGTTTGTCCGTTGCCTCCGTGCGTCAAGAGGATGTTCGTTGATACTTAAGGCCGACCCTTTTTTCACGTCTGCTCATTCGCTAATCTGGCCATCTGCCACATTATGAATGGGTCTGACCGTCTGTCCTCGTCTTGAATAATCTATCAGCCTATCCATCTGTCTGTCAGTACGTCCACCCGTCAGTATGTACAGTAGATTGTCCATCAAGCATGTCCATCCTTAACCGTATATGCCTCTTGGTGGACCAGTCTGTTCATCCGTCTATCGGACTCTCTATCCGCCACTGTCCGCTCATCCAAATATCGGTCTGTCAAACTTTTCGATCCACGCCTCATCTGTCCTCGCGTGCATCCACTCATTCATCACTCCGTTTCACTTGTCAGTCTATCCAACTGTCCATCCATTTGTCCGTCCTGTTTATCATCTTCCAAAGGCTCAGTCCAACTGCTCTCTCTCCAGCGACCCGGCCATATGCCCCAGTGTCCCAGCACACTCCGCATCCGTGGACTGTGGCTAATGAATTCTCATGTTCATCATCCCCGCCATCTACCCCCCCCCCCCCCCCCCCCCATATGCCACCCACCACCCCGTCCTCGGAACCTGCAGCCGAGCCAATGTCAATGTGTCTCCGGAGCTCTCCCAGAGCTCCCCTGGAGCTCCTTGTCCCCGCTGGATTTATTATTGCCCCCGACGTACCGCGTGTGAACGCAATGCATGCGCAACAATTGTAACGTCACGTGGATTTACATAACGGCTGCAGGCGCCCACACCACAGGACGCTACACGGGCATAGCCTCGTCACAAGCTCATGCCCAAGAACCACCAGTTGCCCACAAGACCCATGCAACAATATATACGACAACAACAACAACAACAAACAATCCTACAAGGGCCCCCCTTGAGAGTGCGTAATTTCAGCAGTAATTGGTTCGATGCACGCAAACTCTCTGGGCTGGTTTCGACATGCAGTGTCTCATCAGCAGAGCCAAGCTTGCTTGGGCCAGCGCTGGTGCACGGCCAGATTGTTCCAGGCAAGTACGACACGAGACAAATGGAAGGATGGTAGAGCCATGCAGTGATCTGCAGGATCAGCGAATCCGTGATTGGTCGAAATTCAGCGCTTCGATGTTATAAAATAATAATAATCACGCATTCCCCATTTGTCTCCTGTTTTGATGTCTCGTTTATATCGGTTCTGGTTTCCTCTGTCTCATTTGTACAGTCGTGCTTTTTTTTCATTTGCCCATTCATGGTAATACTTATTCTCTTTACTCGCTATGAAAACAATATAATGGTTTTGTTATTGGCCAATCAATCAATCATCCCAATGCTGAAAAATGACCGGCAAATTACTCAATTGGGATTACGCCCAGAAGCAACATCGCTCCCTCCTACTGCGAACAGTTGGCAGGACCCTCCTTAGAAAAGACGCAGTGAGGCTTTTCTGGCCAAACAAGCGACGTAATGATTATTTTAAAAAAATGATATAATCAAGATGCAGCTAGGGTTGTCACAGTATACCAGAAAGCGAAGCGAACAACCCCCGGGGAAATCCATGCAGCACTCGGGGGAGATCATACAAACTCGAGTCGGCAATAGAACCCAGGTATTCCTTGCTGTGAGGCACGAGTGTCAGTCACCACTGCGATGCCACCTTATTATAATCAGAATTTTAGATTTGAAGCTTTCGTGACTGCAAGGATTCATATTCTTAGGTTTTTTCGGTAAAGTCACGTAGGTAAAAAATTTAAATAAAAATTAATAAAAGTTAAATAAAATAAAATATAAATCACGACGTTTCGGAGGCAACACAAGCTTCCGTCTGCAGGTGGAACCGTCACAGCAAGCGGTTCCACCTGAAGACGGAAGCTTGTGTTGCCTCCGAAACGTCGTGATTTTAATTTTATTGTACTTTTATTAATTTTTATTTTTTACCTACGTGACTTTACCGAAAAAACCTAAGAATATAATCAGAATCTTCATCCATCCTGGAGGAATCCGATGAGCTATGAAGCTCTTCTTCACAGACGTCCAGTAGTGGCGGGTCATCCCCGTCCTGTGTCACCATCCTTAGACCTTACCCCCCTCCACCCCCCCTCCACCCGCCACGTCTGTCTGGCTTGTGCAGGACGTGTGCAGGGCGCTGAGGGCCCTGCTGGTGCTGCGGCCCACCCTGCAGAGGCTGCAGGAGAACGTGGAGGAGCGCACGCTGATCTACAACAGCACGCGAACCCTGCTCAGCAGTCTCGCCTTCTACGGATACGTGCACTTCAGCGTACGCTCGGCGGTGCATCGCTGAACATGAATATCGTCGCCATCGTCATGAGTGTTATCGTCGTGATCATCATCATCACCATTGGAACCTCATTTGCCAGTAGAAAAATATGATAATTGTTTTTTTACCCTTTTATCTGGCAACAAAACTGACACCTTTTTTTACAAGGAGTCATGTTTGCATAGACCACAATACCTGCATTCGGAATGCAAACAAAAAACATAACTCTGATAATGTATGCACTGTCCTTGAAGTTGATTGGTCCACACCCGAGACAGCTTTCCTTAGAGCCTAGTCTCACATGGTGTTGGACCAGATGACGACAAAAGGCGCACAACTCAAAGACAATGCACCATCAGAGTATGAGAGCCCGGGGTAAGCATTTACACTATTGGAACCTCATTTGCCAGTATAAAAATATGATAATTGGTTTTTTACCCTTTAAAAAAAAGTGTCAGTTTTGTTGCCAGATAAAAGGGTAAAAATTACAATTATCATCACGGAGTCGTCATCATCGTGATGCCTCCGATCGTCAACGCGACCAATGTCATAAATGTCACCATCATCATCATCGTCGATATCATCATCAGAAATGTAACTGCCATCAGCATGACACTGGTCACCATGTTTATCAATGAAATTCATTATAAATGGCATCGTCGTCATCATCATCGACAATCATTGAGATCTATCGATCATGCCCCCTGTACTCAGCGTGAACGCACTCCAAGCATCGAACGTAGAATTGACCACCGTGCAATTGTCCGCACGGTACCCAGGGCTCTGGAATTCGCTGTCCTCAGAGATGAGGAATTCGTGGTCAATGAGAGCCGTTTAGATTCGCCTGAAGACCCCACCACGTGTTTACCACGGCCTCTCTCTCTCTCTCGTTCTCTATCTGTGTCTCTTTAGTCTCCCTCTCTCTCCCCGGTTACCTCTCACTCATGGTCCTCATTTACATGCACGGCGCTCTGACATCCGTTCAGGGTGCCTTAGAAATATAAATAATTATTATGGTATCATTATCGTCGTCGTCATTATCATCACCGTCGGATTACAGCTGACATTACCGGTGATGACAATAATGTTGATGATGCTCAGGATGCAGACGTTGCTGCCGATTATCGATGATGATGATGAACGCTGCTGATGTGCTCACTCACATTGTGTATGCTGTTCCTGCTACTGCTGATGCCACTGCTGCTTGCCAATGATTATATTATAATGATCAGATATCGCCGTCGCATCTGCTGATGCTTCTGCTATCGCTAATGCATCACTGGATATCTGCTTCTGATAATGATACTAACAATTGGTGCATGTATTGTGTATTGGACTTCTTTCGCACCGTACGCAGCCCATCCTACTAATGGGTGGTGGCGGTCTGGATGATCCTTACACTGGTGCTGACACCACGGTGGCCGGAGTTGACGTCAATGACGACGATGAGGACGGCGATTGATGTTGATGACGACGACGATGTTGACGATAAACAAACAAACAACCCCCCCCCCCCCTTGACAACGACGTCGTCCGTCACACGCGTTGCCCGCCGCCCCTCCACCCCCAGGGCTTGCCGCTGGCGTGCACGAGCTCCTCCTCCATGCCTCAGCGGAGCTTCTTCTCGCGCCTGCGCTCCGACATGGAGGCGGCGTCGCGCGCGCTCGACTCGAGCTGCCCGTTCGACGACCCCGGGCGGGACGTGGCGTGCGGGCCGCCCGCGTGCCGCCCCCGCCACGGCGAGGCGGGTCGCGCCGTCGACTCCGCGGCGACGGCGAGTGACTCGGGCACAGGTTCGAGTCCCGGTCAAACGGGGACCACGACGCATCCGGTGGAACGGACCGCGGGGCGGGCAGTGCCGTCGCAGGCATCGCTGCCGCCGTCGTCGTCGTCATCACCGTCGTCGTTATCATCACCATCATCATCGTCATCATCATCATCGTCATCATCAACATCATCGTCGTCATCATCAACATCATCGTCGTCATCATCATCGTCGTCATCATCACCATCATCGTCGTCATCATCACCATCATCATCGCCATCATCATCGCCATCATCACCGCCATCATCACCATCATCATCGGGGCCATCAACGAGCGATCTTAGCGGCGGCGATGATGATGGAGATGGCAGTGGTGACGATGACGACGACGATGACGATAATCATGGTGGTGGTGACAGCAGCAGCAGCAGCAGTGGCCACGTCACGACAAACTCGACGGGTTCGACGAGAGAAGCCGGACGGCCTCACACCATGGCAAACACCACCACCACCACCGCCAACATCACCATCAACCCCGCGAGCAACCGGACAGACAATCAGCTTCATTCACAAGCAGCCGATGGACAGCTCCTTCAGTCAGACCTCTCCCACGACAATGACCCAACCTTGAGCCACGTCGCACCGACCAAGGGACCGGGCGACGGCTCTAATCACGGCCACCACCACCGCCCTGGCCATGGCAAGGAGGTGATAAGAACAACGCAGCCGAGCGATGCCGCCGGCGGCGGGAGGCGAACGGTGGTGCAGGGGGGCGTTGGTGGCGTTGGTGGCGGTGACGGCATCTCGCCAATGCGGCCCAGCTCGGCGAGCAGAACTTCTCAGATGCCGCCGACCTCCGGATGGAGGCGGCGTGAAGAAGGTGGAGGAGGAGGAGGAGACGAAGGGACGCTGAAAAAGAAGACGACGAAGCCGGTGCCCACTGGGTGGCCTGCGGTGGCGCCTACCACACGGCCCGCCAGGGACCCCGAGTGTCCCACCGCGTGTGAGTAGAGCCCCGGGGGGCCCTGGAGGTTGCCGGGAGATTTGGGGAAACGCGAAGAGTGACCAGGAAGGCAACGACGCCAAACGTGCCTCCTCCTCGTCCTCCTGCTCCTCCTCCTCCTCTTCCGCCACCTGTACCTAATGGCCCAGAAGCTTTGATTCGCACGAATCTCCCTTGCAGATGCTGCTGCCACGGCGTTGCAATGGGTTGGCACACTGGACTTACGATCCAGAGGGTCGTCGGTTAAATTCGATCTCCAGGCGCGCCAGCTGGATTCTAAACTGTCTTAAAACTATTAAAAAGAAAATAGATTTTATTGCTGGTTGGACAGAGGGCGCCAGGGAAGGGGCGTGTTTTAGAAACTTGCTTCATCAATCCACGGTGGCTAGGAGATGTTAACTACCTCGCCTGGTATGCAGGAGGTCGTGGGCTCGATCTCGACCTTGACACCTGTTGTATATTTGTTCTCTCTCTCCTGTGGTCGTGTGGATTTTTCTCCCGGTCCTCCGGCTTCTGCCTCCACGTTCAGAATAAGCACGCGTTTAGAGCATCTGGCTGCGATATATGTCCACGTGATGATAAGCCACTTCGTTGAGCTATCATTTGTGGCCAGCTCGCTTCTGAAAAAAAGAGCTATATAGGCTCAGTGGGCCTTACCTCGTGAAATAAAAATCAAGGTTTAGTTTAGCTTAGATTGGGGGCCGAACTTCGCAGCGTTCTGAAGTTATTCAATACCGGCTAGTAATCGGATAACTGGAACATGGAAGAGAAACGTAAGAGTGCCCAAAGGAGCGTAGAGCGATGCATGCAACTGCAATTCAGGGAGTTCGCGTTGCGTGTGAAGGCAAAGTGAGCGTGGTGGGCACGAGCAGGGCACATCGGTAGACGGGAACGGCAGCCAAACGAGAAGGGAGCGTGGGTGAGAGCCGCTGATGCGCAGCCGTCGAGATGGATTGTGGCATCGCAGGATGCTGCGAGCAATGCGGGGGTGGGGTGACAATGTTGGGAAGGCTTTTATCCAGCAGTGGATTGAACATGTCTGATGATGATGATGAAGATGACCTGCAGTACACGCACAGAGCGCGTTCATATTCTGTCTTCACACTGACTAGCGGGCATGCATGCGTGTGGCTGTTGTGCCCTCTGCTGGAACAGTCGAGGGTAACGTTCATTCATCCACAACGACACCCCCCCTCCCCACCGTATTTGGAATCCTACCCAACAACACCACCAATTGTGGTCTTCCTGAAAAAGAAAAAAACCCAACGTAATATCGTTGGGTTATCTGGCTTTCGTGCCGATAAACCCACCAAAAGGAGCGAGCCGTGACCGTCACGAGATGGAGAATCAATTTGGACTCGACCCACCGGCGTCGGGAGAAGGGTCGCAGTGCCTCTCCCCAAACACTCCGCGCGCTCCTTCCTCGCGCCGTCAAAATGGACACCGCCTCTTTTTTTAAATGTCCCCTCCTCGCAGCTGGGATTTGGCCAAATCACTCGAGCGGGATCACCGCCGGCAGGAGTCATCGCCCCCACGTGCACGCCGGTGCCGAGACGCCCATTGCCGCACAGGGAGAGCTGCCATCAGGGGGTTCCATCATCAGGGGCCTTCATCAGGGGTCGTTCATAAGAGGGTCCATCACCAGGGGCCATCATCAGGGGGTCCGTCGTCAAAGGGACCATCATCAGGGGCCATCATCAGGGTTCGTCATCAGGGGTCCATCATCAGGGGGTCCGTCATCAGAGTCCAAAATCAGGGGTCCTTCACCAGGGTCCGTCATCAGGGGGTCCGTCGTCAAAGGGACCATCATCAGGGGCCATCATCAGGGTTCGTCATCAGGGGTCCATCATCAGGGGGTCCGTCATCAAGGTCCAAAATCAGGGGTCCATCACCAGGGTCCATCATCAGGGCGTGCGCGCATGATTGCTGCGCCAAAGCCGCCGCGCTGCCACTGTTCAGAGCCGGGGTATGGATCCAGGATGCGGACAGATGTGTGATTCGATCACGCTCTGAAATATAGTGAGTCGATTGGTACCACCCAGTGATAACAATGATCAAATTCCGTTGTCAATGAAGGCCTCGTCTAAGTCCAAATATTATTTTCAGAAGAGTCCTACATTTGGATGTTAGGCCAATTACGTTTTTATGAAGGTTTTTTTTCACGTGTTAGCGGAGAAAACTGACTGCTACTCGGAGGTGACTCTCACGTTGTGGGGAATAACGCATACAGGTCCACACAGACCGATTCACTATCCCAATTGCACCTGGCAATACAGCATACATACCTCGCCTGGTACACAGGAGCTCCTGGGTTCGATCTCAACCCTGACGCCTGCTGTATATTTGGAGTCTACATGTATCTCTCCTCGTGATCACGTGGATTTTCCTCCGGGTACTCCGGTTTTTCCCCTCCACATTTAGAATCAACATCACGCGTTTAAAGTCTTTGGCTGCTGCGATACATTTCCACACGATGATAAGCCACTTCGTTGAGCTATCATTTGTGGCCAGGCCGCTTCTGAAAAAAGAGCTCTATCGCTCAGTGGGCGTTACCTAGTAAGTAAAATGAAAATAGTTGAATAAATAGTAATTAATATTCAATTTGATGCGTATATCACGACTGTAACAATCGATTTTCATCCCCCCAACAATCATTGGCCGTGGGCAGGGGTTCATTTGCGAACAATCGTCAATGTTGCAGCCCCAACAAAAGCTGCTTTTGAGACGATTGAAATTTCAATATCTGATTTAGAAGTTAACAAAAATATAAAAAAATACATTTCCCCTGGTCATGACCACATATTCTCCACATTGGCCTCGGCATGTGTTCACAACCGCAGATGACAACACGCGTTCCTCTTGACTGCAGCTGTTGCTTTCATAAAAGATGTTAATTAAAGTGAAGAGTAAATGACGATATTTGGTTTTACACCTCGTCACAAGCGGACAGTCTGCGGTGAGACGCATCTTGACCCTACGGAAATATTTATTCATAATGGAGGAATCCGATGAGCTATGAAGCTCTTTTTTTCACAGATGTGCAGTTCGGGGCGGGTCAAAACGCTGCAACAACAAACCATACAAAAGCACGATAGGAGGGCAAAGTACAGGAAAGATCAGATTGTGAATGTCGTGACTTTACTCTCCAACACAGCGGCGAGCTGTCCTAGTAACGAATTGGCACGTTTCGTTTACGTGACAGACCTTAAATTTCGATTTAAAGCTTTCGTGACTGCAGGGATTCATCTTCTTGGTCCTTCCGGTAAAGTCACGTAGAAGGGAAATAATAAAATAATAAAAATAAAACATAATAAAATAATTCTCACGACGTTTCGGCCACAACGCAAGCAACCGTCGTGAGAATTATTTTATTATGTTTTATTTTTATTATTATTTTATTACTTCCCTTCTACGTGACTTTACCGAAAGAGCCAAGAAGGTGACAGACCTTACTGATTGGTTGTGTCGGGTGGTGGCAGGTTTAACCGACACTTTTTACTTACACGATCTAACCCGAAAGAAAATAACAATATTATGGATACAGAAAAGGTAATCACTTAAAATTCAACTCAACAAATATTTATTGTTTTTAAATCGTCCCACGTAAAGCCCAACGGCCTATTACAGCCTCATTTTATTTTTTTCCCAGAAGCGACCGGGCCACAAATGACGGTTCGTCGCGTGGAGATGTTCGGCCGCGGAACGCTCGAAGCGATCCTTGCCAATGGCTCGTCAGAAACCGCGCGAGTTGCGACCGATGCCATTCGCAACTCCCCCTTGGTGCGGGAATTATGTTTTTTTCTTGGCGCAGAGCTGTGATGGGACAGAGTCTCGTTGAGCGACTGCGACATTAAACCTCCCGGCAGACAGAAATTACGCAGTTCACCTAAATTGGCATTGAAATGCATTCGTGGTGATATTTGGTTTTCTCCAGAGGAGTGTTTTATTTTTTTTGTCTTTTTTGGGGTGCTCCGGTGGCTACTAATTGGATAGGACTGTGAATTTTTTTTAGGTGAGATCTCCAAATGTCGCTCAGCCCATCTCCCTGTCGTTTTTGTTGATCTGAAGGACTGTTGCCAGAGATGTCAGACTATTGCCAGAATATATATTTGGTCTATATCATAATGATAATTTACAGACCACTGTCAATCCACTGCTGGATGAAGGCCTCCCCACTCTGTGTCAACAACCATAGGCGGTGTGGTTCGACCATCCTTCATTATTTGAAGAACAATCCTCACGACGTCCATTGGTCGTCAGCTGAGCGGTGAGCAGAAATAATGACAATTGGCGCGTGAAACGCACACGAGCATAATTAACAACAACAACCTCGACACATTCGTCGATAACACCGTGGCCTTCGTATAAAAAATATTGACACGCGACATTTCAGACAATGGCTCATTCTTCGTGTCACAGCACAGTCAGGTATTAATTTCCCTTGTCGTTTGCACCTGAGGTGGAATAATATTACGGAGGTTCCAATTCCTTCACGCGGCCAATAAAATAGTGAATCACGCCATAACCATTTGCACTGAGTGAGCTCATAAAGAAATTAACTCTCATTTGCCGTATAAATAAATTGGTACTTCTCAAGCTTTGCTACCTTGACACCATCATGGTTGTGAGTCTTCAAAATACATGAAAAATGTGCTCAACGTTTAGAAGGAATAGATAGTGGTCGATTGTGCATTTCCATTTTCATCAAAGTTGGATGAAATCCAATGCTGAGCTAATCTATGTGCGGCACGTGTGTGTCTGCGTGTGATCAGCACGTGGCACTGGGTCCACAGCACTGCAGGTGGCCAACAGATGGAAGCACAGGAGTGTGATGAGTTACAGAGCTGTGGCGAGATGTTGACTACCTCGCCTGGTGTACATGAGGTCGTCGGTTCGACACCGACCCTGACGCCTGATGCTGTATATTTGGAGTTTGCGTGTCTCTCTCTCTCATCATCATCACGGTGGCTAGGAGATGTTAACTACCTCGCCTGGTTTGCAAGGAGGTCGTGGGTTCGACCCCGACCCTGACGCCTGCTGCTGTATATTTGGAGTTTGCGATGTCTCTCTCTCCGTGGCCGCGTGGATTTTTATCCGGGGTCCTCCGGTTTCCACCCCCCCCCCTCCACATTTAGAATTCCGAATCACGCGTTTATAGCATTTGGCTGCTATGCGTGTCCACGTTGATGAGCCACTTCGTTGAGCTATCATTTGTGACAGCCAGGTAGCTTCTGACAAAGAGCTTACATGACTCAGTGGGCCTTGCCTGGTAATATAATTTTTAAAAAGGTGGCAGCCCCATAGCTTTGGGAAGACTGCAGGGGGGCGGGGGTGGCTGCTCCCCCCTCCCCCATGCTGAATACCCCCCCCCCCCACCTTCTCGAAGAATTAAGCAATTGTGAGCACAGCCTTTCCTTAGTTTCGCACTTATTAATTGTAACACGCCGATTCAAGGAAACACGACTTCCCTTATCGCTAACACATTTTTATTTGCCGCCCCGAGGCTCTGAAGGCACGCGGCACATGGTGCAATGCACGATTTTTTTGAAAAGCGAAAGGCAGGCGACGACTTCCTCCACGCTCCAACGCGATGGATGGACACACATTCCCGTTATCTGCCCGTGTTGGGGCAATGCACGCTTGGTAGACAGACGAGGTCGCAACCGGGTACCCGATACCCGTACCCTACCCGATACCCGGCTACCCGTACCCGGCCGGGTACGGGTAGCCGTTTGCGACCCTGGTGCGGCCGGGTACGGGTAGGCCGTGAGTCACTGGTGAGTAACCGTTTGTCACTCATTTCGGGTAGGGAACGGGTACCCGTACCCGGCCATTTGCGACCCTGGTGCGGCCGGGTACGGGTAAGGAATCAAAACCCGTTTGCGACCTCTGGTAGACAGACGAGATTCCTCCCTATGTCAAAATGGATGGCCCGGTTTAAATGTCGCTCTCAGCCAGAATTGGCGATTTTCCTTTGCGTCGCTTTACCAAAGCGTGGCTGTGAATTTCACCTGCGCCACGTTCAGGAGGAATACTGTAGTTCCTCGGGTTAACGTTTATAATCCGTTCCAAGGACCACGACTGTGAGCCGAAATAGCTGTTAATCGAATTGCCTTACAAGTGGGACAACAATTAAACATCACCGAGTCTGCAAGAGAGCTGTTTTTTCCACTGCCAAAAAAAAAGGTTAAATGTAAACAAATCCCAGTCGAGGTCTAAACCGCTCATAAATGCGCGTCGCTGATTGGCTGAGGGCCATGGCTCAGTCCCCCACTTACGAGCGCTCGGATTGGCCGAAATTGGCGTCCGCGTGCTTAGAACGTAACCACGTGATCGTTTCATCACAATGATCGCGTTCGTCGAAACCGTGCGGGGTCCTACGGGAGGCGATGCGTTAACCGAAAAAGCGTGAACCGATGTCACCGTTAACCGAGGCCCTGCTGTATCGTCGTCGTCGTCATCGCCAGCAGTCAACAGCGGTCGCATCGCCACAATGTGATGGGTGCAACAACACCGCTCAACAAGCCCCCGGCTTGTGTATTTGTGTTGTCGTTTGTCGTCTCGAGTGCGACGTTTACATTTATTCGCTTCGCTTTTACGGCGCCTTGACATGCTTATGGTATTTAGATACTACATTCAATTGTTTACGTAGTTATTATTTAATTGCAACAGTTTCAATGGAAAAAAACACTGTTACCATCGCTATCATCGTCGTCATCCTCTCCGTCAGCAACGGCAGTAGAATCGGAAACAACCAGGGACATCAACACCATCAGAATATTACATGAACATCGTCATCAATAACATAATCATCTTCATTGCAAAACAGCAGTCGCATACAATTGGAGTAGATCATTGTTTAACGCGGTCGGTGCGTTCCTGAAGAGCGGCGCGTTAAGCGAAAAAAAACGCGCGACAACAATTTCACCATAAATAATGGGACCAATGGTGGAGCCATTGGGGGGGCAACCCCTCCAGCAATGAAAACTGATAGAGGAGTTGTTAGTAAGTAAGGAGTTGTCCCTTGCTTTTTATTCGACACGTGTGCGGCAATGGCGCAGCCATCGATCGAGGGTCGAATTCGAACCGCGTCGTGTGATCGGCATCGCGCTCGCTGAAGGTGTTTGCCTTCAGGGAAGTCGTGTCCTGTCTATGCAACTGCGCACAATTATGTGAGTCGCTTATAACTGCTTTGCCGTAACTTATTACCAATTGTGGACTCGGACTATTGTCATATCATCCTTGGCACGTAATAATATGCTGCACAGTGGCAGTGGGCGTCGCAAAATTGCCGATTTATTACTAATACACCCAAATGATCCGATGGAAATTAAGGATTTTGATCAGATCATTGGGGTGGCACGTGCCACCCCCCACTGGCCCTGCCAGTGAATGTGACGATAAAGTTTTGCCGATATATTTTGGCGGGTTTACATTGTACTGCTACGCACACACACAGTGAGATGGCGGGACTAAGAAGTGAGGAATACGCTGTCGCGTTACTGTATCATTCCGCGTACTGTATCACCGTCCTGCTCAACAAAGTAGTTCGTCGTCGACCGCTCAGAAGCCGAGTTATAGCGGTGCACATTCTGCGTTATAACGGTGCGGGCGTTCCGCGTTGTGCTCAAACGCGTTCCCGAATGGAGGAACCCCGTCGTCGCGAAAGCGCGTTGCAGCGTGAACACGCGTTAAGCGAGGACTCGCCCCATACGATGCAACTCCGGCCATTCGCGCGCCGTGGTGTCGCAACGCAGCCGCATCTCGCCAAGGGCACTTCCCCCAGTGTCAGCACGAGTGCCACAGCAGCAGCCCAGCTGGCAAGTGTGCCACGCGTGGTGCCACCCGCACCAGGACCTGGCCTCCCAGTGGTCGCTGCCAGGCTAAGAGGAGAGGTCATGAATTGGCACCCGGGGGGTGGGGGGAGGTGGGCGGATGAGGGCGGGGGGTGCCCCCCCATCTACATGCCCCCCCCCATGTTAGTTCCTTACACGAGGGGCCCATGCCCCCAACCACGCTACGCCAGCGGTCGGAAACCTTTCAAAGAAGAAGAGACATTTGTTTTTCGTCTTTGACCAAAATAGTTCGAGAGCCGCATCGCACGCAGAGCCCCTTGTACACAAACACAGCAGCAGCAGCAGGTATACAGCAGACGACAAACACGTGATGACTTAAACAAGATAGGTAATGGAATAAACGTGGCTATTTTTCATACACACTGTTCTACATTATGTTGTTACCAAGACATTCCATAATGACCCATTCCCTCTGCCATATTTAATCTATTTTGTTTACGTTAAATTATGTTTGAAAATTAAAGGTTTTTCTTTTTTAAACCGGCTTTTTAACCCAAGGGGGAAAGCCACTGAGCCACCGCATGCGTTACGCTGGGTCTGTTGTTCGTGTGCGTCGGCGTGTTTCACGTCTCCAGTGGGGAGCGGTGGTGTAGCGGTTAGCGCTACGCTGCGCTACAAATCCCACGACCCCCAAGTTCGTTTCCACCAACAGCACCAGCGACAATTATCTGAACCGGTTCTGGGCCTCCCCTAGGTCGACTCAGCCTCAAATTACTTACCTGGTGCGGTGTGTAAACATCACCACTGGGGAGACAAAGGCGGCTGGGCGTGGTTGCTGGCCACCCACCCCCTCGTGTGCCACAGTGCCGGCCTTCATAGGTGCTCGATAATAGCACTTGCCCCAACAGCCTGCTAAGGCTATATGGGGGATCTTTGTATTTGTTCTTTGGTGTGGGGTGTGCTTCAGGCCACACCACTCCCTCGTGTGTCGTTCCGGCCTTAATAGGTCCTCGCACAAAGCACTTGCCCCAACAGCCTGCTAAGGTTATACGGGGGATCTTTGTATTTGTTCTTTGGTGTGGGGTGTCGTGCTGGCCACACCACCCCCTCGCGTGCCACAGTGCCGGCCTTCATCGGTGCTACTCGCGAACACAGCTACTTGCCCCCAACAGTCTGCTAAGGCTACGCGCGGGTTTGGTGGTGGTGGCGTTTGTCTCGTGTGGTGTGATGTCTCGCGTGGTGTGATGCCTCCCTGCAGACCACAGCCAGGCCGGGGCGGAAGGTGGTGGCACGGGTGGCACGCTCGGCACCATGCTGCTGCTCGGCCTGATGAGCGCGCTGTCGTCGCTGCTGCTCGGCATGCTCCTGGGCTGGCTCATAGCCCGCAAGGTTTGTCCGCTCGCGCCCCCAACACGACGACGACCACGGCCTCCCCTAGGTCGACTCAGCCTCAAACGAGTACTTGGCGCGGTGTGCAAATATCGCCACTCGGGAGACAAAGGCGGCCGCGCGTGGTGTTGGCCGACACATCCTCCTCGTGGGTCGTGGCGGCCTTCGTTAGGTGCTCGCTAACAGCACTCGCCCCAACAGTCGTATTAAGGCGATACGGGGGATATTTTTTGTGAGTGTAGATCGCGAGTTGAAGCTCTACATGCACATACACACACACGGATAAACTCGGCCCACTCATTATCATCTTTACCACTGCAATCGTCACCTACTCAATGTTCATCATTATCACCACCACCACCTCTAAATATTACCATTACCGCAACGATCGGTAGCATCACAGTCGTGGTTGTCCCCAGAGGAACATTTTTCCTGCAGCCGTGCACAACATTTCCTATTGCTCACTTCTCCCCCCCACCCACCCCTGGACGATATCGGCAAAAATTTGGCCAATTTATCTCTTGACATCCTTCAAAAAAAGCCGCAGCATGTTATTGCCACTTCATGTCTGCCACTTTCGCAACATAGTAATCTTGGCCGTTGTTTTTTCAATTTAATTTTTTTCCAATAATACGATATTTAAACATGAAAAATTGCCCTGCGGAGACTGAACACCACCATAGGAATGTGGAGTGCTCACCATTGGTGGGGGTCGAATTTGAGAAACTTTCCCCACAATGTCAAGTCCAGTGTGACAACCGCCACACCACGGCTTCAAAACATAGACGCGAAATGTGTGGGAGTCTGTGCGGTGGGGAGCGGTAGTGGAGTGGTTAGGGCGCTGTGCTACGAACCCGGCGATGCGAGTTCGATTCCCGCTCACGGCAAACATCTGTGACGAATATCTGAACCAGTCCTGGGCCTCCCCTAGGTGGACTCGGCCTCAAATTAGGACTTGGTGTGGTGTGTAAACATTGCCACTAGGAAGACAAAGGCGACCGGGCGTGGTGCTGGCCACCCACCCCCTCTTGTGTCGTCACGCCCTTGAACGGTGCTACTCGCTAACAGCGCTTGCCCCAACAGTCTGTTCAGGCTAAACAGGGGATCTTTGTTTTTTTTCTTGTCCGCCACAGCAAGCACGATCAAGAAAGCAAGCGCCACAGGCCCCAGAAGGAGACCCGCTGAGGGTACGTTCTTACGGTGCCCACGAGGAAGTGGGCACTTCCTCCCGCACGGCACACACACACGTCTACACCCCCATTGGAGCCGAAGCACAAAAAGAAGCGGCATTGTGCATCTCCGCGGGTCGATGTCTCAAGGCGCCGTGGCTCCGTTTGTATAAAACCCAGCGGCGGCGATGCTCCTACCGGGCCGTGTCAGAGGCACTCGGCCACCACTGCGGTGATCGTGGATTCTGATCCAAGGCGATTGCTTTAACGAGGTTCTCCAATCGCGTCACGCAAGGTTGAGGCAATGGGTGGGGGTCGCGTTTGTCGGCTGGAGGGAGCAGGGCAGGTCACCGAGATAGGCATTGCAGTGGCACCCACCCAGAGGTCTGCGACCAAGGGGAAGACCTGGTGCCAGACCGTGGTGGTGGTGGGGATGAGGAATATCAGAGTGGCCTTTAGAAGTCAGGTCACGATTTTGAAATAGTTGTGAGTACCTTAAAAAATAAAGTCCGTGAGCCCTGACCAGATATCTCACTTGTGTCGGTACGCACCTGCGGTGGCATCGAGTCGAGCTGTTCCAATTTCTTAAGTGGTCAATAGCATATTGTTGGTTCTTTCGGTAAAGTCACGTAGAAGGGAAAAATAACAATGGATTTCACACCTGATGACGATCGCTTGTGTTGCAGTCGAAACGTCGTGAGAATTTTATTGTTTTATATTTTTGTTATTTTATTATTTCCTTTCTACGTGACTTTACCGAAAGAACCAAGAATATGAATCCCTGCAGTCACGAAAGCTTTAAATCAAAATTTGGCCAATAGCAGTGAATCATGTGATACCCACTTGAAATGAGTGGGCTCTCTTTCGTATCGCTGACATGGAAGCAGAACAACAACGACAATGTCGTGCCAGGAGCAGCGGAGTGTGTCGCTGTGATGCCTCCTTCGTGTGTGTGGATTGGGAACTGCGTCGTCATATGTTGTACGGTCTGGTATGGATTCCCACAATCGTACGCTGGACAGTTTTTGTTATTTTTAATTAGTGCATCGTGTTATCCGCATCTGCCATGGTTTGTGCGGAGGAGATTTAGTGGACCACGAGCTTCGTAGAAGATCAAACCCAACGATCTGAGTGGGTTATTGCATGTTATTACGTGTGAATAAATCGCGTTTTGCTACCTTTGGTGGTAACGATGTGTGCTTTGGTCCTAGAGCCAAAGCAGGCACCGTCAACATTATGGGCCACGATGACTTTAAAAAAATAAAATACGAAAAAAGCCAAATTCACTATTTTGTGATGGCAACAGGACGTGCAAGCAAAACGTGTCGCAAAGTTTCCACTGCGCCACAGTCTGCCTGCACGCGACAGGATTGTTTTTTTAATCGCGAAATGTAAGATTTTATGCACGTGCAGACGTTTCTGGTTGGCGATGGTGGTGGGTGTGGAAATTACCGGAACAAAACCGCCGATTTCTGTTCATTTCCAAATTGTGACCGCTGCAGAGTTTTAATTCCATATTCCTGGCCACAAAGCCAGCGCTGGTATCTAGATGAATTTCTATTCATCGTCACCGTCATCATCCATTTCAACTGTGGTCATGCTCTTCTACATCTAGGTTTAAATCTGGACTCAGATTCAATGACACTTTTGTGTAAAGTATTTTCAGTTTTTAATGCAGTTTACGAGAAGTGTGCCCACGTGTGGGTGAGCAGTTCAATTGAGCACCAGGATAGATACACACGAATGGTCCCACAATCATGAATGCTAATATCACCGCAATCATAATCTTTGCCAATGTTATCACACATTCGACAGTGTTTTCTGAGAATTGTATTGGGCGGCAAAAAAGCAACGGAATGAATATTGACGGCGAAAACATTGATCATCTTAGAGTTGCGAACGACGGTCATGATCACATCCAATAGGAAGGAACTGCCGTGTATTGTGATAAGGGCTGTGACAGAGAAGGCTGCAAAGTTCGTCTCAGGATAAATGCCAGCAAAAAACTAAAGGTCGCTTGCAACAAGTTCGTTATGCAATCTAAACCTAAACTTTTTTTTATTTTACCAGGTAAGGCCCACTGAGCTATATTCGCTCTTTTTCAGAAGCGACCTGGCCACAAATGACAGTTCTGCGAAGTGGCTCATCATGTGGAAATTCATAGCAGCCAAACACTCTAAACGCACGTTTTGCAAGTGTGGAGGGAAAAACGGGAGGACCCGGAGAAATATCCACGCGACCACGGGGAGAGCACGCATCTGCCAGAGGGACATCACTCGGAAAACCCAGCGGAGCGCGTGTGTGCATGTAGAACCTCTTTCACACTATACGCAGCCAACCGTGCTAATGGCAGGGCGGCTTCTGAAGCTGTAACAGGATCAAGAACATTAGAAAAGGAGGGGGAAGAAGAGTAGGTCGTCATGCTTGTCTTCTCGACAGACCTGTGGCCGAAACGTCGTGAGAATTATTTTATTATGTTTTATTTTTATTATTTCATTATTTCCATTCTACGTGACTTTACCGAAAGAACCAAGAAGAGGAGTCTGAAGTGGCTTCAGGGGGAGGTCTTCCTTCCGCAGGGCCGATGGTCGTAACGCATCCTCGGGGAGACAAGAATAACAAGTGAATACATAATTGAAGGTGGTGTCACAGTTGTTTTGTAACGTTATTTCTGGGTCACTTCCACAAATGCTTATTTCCATCCGAGGAAATATTGTCTCGCAAGTAACGCGAGCTGGCCCAATGGTTCACCGAGCGCTTGCTCCGCTGGAATTATTTTTCCGCCAAAAAAAGTTCACGGGGCGGAGTGACGAACGATGGCAATCAGCTGGCGTGCAGCGCCAGACGGCTCGTCGCACGCCCTGGCTGATCTGATGATGGACAAGCTGCCACAGGAGGTTTCTAGTTGACCCGAGCATAGAGCATCATAACTCATCGGATTCCTCATAGTCTCAATAAAGATTCTGATGCTAGTTCAAGGGAGGCCTGGGTTTCTGTGAGGACGGCAAAAAGACAGTTTGAGAAAAAAATTTGAATGGTGTTTCAGATCGGCAAGCATTTGGCGGTGTTGAGTTAAGCTCCGTGAACTCATTATGAATGCGGATAATTTTACTTCACAAATATGTGCCCGCGCATGCGGAACGCAATTGCGTCTCTGCCACACTTAGCATCTGTTCCATCTCGTTTGGAGTTCTGTATTCTCTTAATAATCACTTATTGTGGACATTATGAGTGAAAATCATGTAGCACCCTCTCAGATCCTTGGGTTTGAACTACGGAAATTTAGCATACATTGTATGCTACATACGATGTATACATCGTATGCTACACTGCCGTACTTAATATTTATGTACATTTTTAATTCATCATTCATTCAGAGCCCTTTGTCAAAGGATTGCTTGACGGCGAGTACACTCTGGTTTGTGCACTGCAATGTAAACCTGGTGCCCAAATCAATTGGTATATTAGCCCACGTGACAAGCTGACTGGATTGTAATACGGTAGGTACTTGGCGAGGCTTTACTGGGTAAACGAGCGTAATTACAAACGTAATAATCATCATTAACTGGAGAGAAACTCAATGGGTCGGTGGGTAAGTGGCTGAGTGGATGAGAATGATTTAATTCGAACCCAGGGTTCCAGCAGCAGTGTTGGCTCCATGCCCCCCCCCCCCCCCCGTGGGCATCTGTTGCCTTTCCTTCTTGGCTGCACCCCCCTCCCCCCGGCACCGGTACAGATCTTGCCTCTCTCTCACATCGAGCCAAAAGCGCGGAATGACTCAGTGGCCAACGCCTCACTCGATTTCCCAGAAAGCCGTGCTTTCCTTCTCTCCCACTCACGATTGCATCGCCTGCACGCCAACTGCGCAAATCTCGGCCGCAAGGTGGCCAGGAGTAATCACCACCGAGATAAATCGTTCAGGGTCCGCCGTGTTTTAAAAAAAAAAACATTGAGAACGTGGAAGATTATTTACATTATGAGACCTCTTTTGCCAGTAGTAATATATAGTAATAGGTTTTTACCCTTTTAACTGGCAACAAATAAATAGGTGTCAGTTTTGTTGCCAGTTAAAAGGGTAAAAACCTATTACTAACGTGTAAGAATCACAAATCCCCCCTCATCCTCCCCTCTCCCAAACTCGAGGGCTGAATTCACGAGGCCCAATCTCAGCTGTTAGTTCAGAGGCGAGGAAGAAGACTGCACACAAACATGGGGTCCATTCCTAAATCTTAGACCAGTCTTAAATATCTTATTGGTTCTTTCGGTAAAGTCACGTAGAAGGAAAATAATATAATAACAAAAATAATGCCTAATATTGTATTTGATTATGTTTTATTTTTATTATTTTACGTGAGAATTGTATTTGATTATGTTTTATTTATTTTATTATTTCCCTTCTACGTGACTTTACCGAAAGAACCAAGAAGATGAATCCCTGCAGTCACGAAACCTTTAAATCCCGAACCCAGGAGGGAAATGACCTGGCCAACCCCCCCCCACCCCCCAAATGTCTTCCTCCCCTCCCCCCGGTCTGCTCTGATGAGTCCGGTGAGCCTGCTGATACCTCCAATGCCCCCTGCTACGACTGGCCTGGAACGTCAGGATGTTGCAATGTACGATGTGAGGAAGGATGTGGAGGCGAAATATATTTTATATTTATGTAAATATATATTTTTTATTCCACCGTAAACATGGCGGCGCAGCGCGTCTCACGTACGCGCGTGTGGGCGTTGAACTTCTTTAGCGCCGCACGGAGCCGGACGGTGCTTACCGGAGGTGCGCCGGAAGCGAGAGCCGGTGACGGCTCTAGTAAACATGCAAAACCTTTAAATGCTCATTCAATTACGGTCATCGTGCGTTTTTCCACGTTAATTTTTTCCCACGTTGAGGGCAACGGAGGCGACATTGCCGAACCACGTGACACTCATTCCTTCTGTGTTTCTGTAGAAAGGTGACTGGGTCTGGTGCTACACTCCCCCCCACCACCCCTTGTGTACCGTGCTGGCCTTCATAGGTGCTCGCAAACAATTCTTGCCCCAATAGTCTGTTACGGTTATACGGGGCTTCTTTATCTTGTATATGAATGTAGGGAGTGGGTAGTGCGGTGGTAGCCTGCTATACAGGAGGTCGTGGGTTTGATCACGACCCTGACGCCTGTATATTTGCAGTTTGCGTGTTTCTCTCCACCGTGGCCGTGTGGATTTTTTTCTCTGTCCTCCGGTTCCCCCCCCCCCGCCGCCCCCCACATTCAGAATCAACGGGCGTTTCGAGTATTTGGCAGATTTAAATTGTCCACGCGATGAGCCACTTTGTTGAGCTATTATTTGTGGCCAGGCGGCTTCTGAAAAAAGAGCTACAGAGCTCAGCAGGGACTTACCTGGTAAAAAAAAAAAATAAAGTGTTTAATAATTGTTTCACGCGTGTCGTTCCTCGTGCCGATGCAGCAAGAAGACACTCGATGTTAGCGGCCGACGCGCGAGAGACGGAACGCGCCCAGCGCGTGACCGGGATCGTGGCGGCTCGCGGCTCGCTTTGGTGCTCAGGCCGCGGCGGCGTGAACGCGCTCACCCGGAGACTCGGCCTCTACCCCGCCGCCCCGCACCCCCCGCCGGCGACCAAGCGACAGCGACAGGCGGACGAACGTGAAACGACGCGTCCGGAGACGCGTCGCCCGGAGACCCCCAGGAGGGGCCGCCGGAAAAAGAAAAAAAAACCGGCCCCGTCGTCGGTAACCTCGTGGCGCGGCTCGGACCGACTCGCACGACGAGAGACCCGGGGGGCGGTCGTCGATGCAGCGTCCGCAAACTTCGAAGCGGCGGCCGCGGAGAAGCGGAGCGCTGGAGGAAGGGGACAAAGATGCCCGCCGTGTAGCCTGAACAGACTGTGGGGGCGAGTGCTGTTAGCGAGCACCTACGAAGGCCGGCACGGCACACCAGGGGGTGGGTGGCCAACGCCACGCCCGACCGCCTTTGTCTCCCCGGTAGCGATGTTTACACACCGCACCAGGTACTAATTTGAGGCCGAGTCGACCTAGGGGAGGCCCACGACCGGTTGAGATAATCGTCACCGGCGTTGGTGGCCGTGAGCGGGAGACGAACTCGGGGTTGCCGGGATCGTAGCGCAGTGGCCGCTAACCACTGCTGCCACCGCTCCTGTCACGTCGCGTGAGCGCGTCGCCTCGTCACGCGTCCCCCCCCCCCCCTCTCCCTCACCTCCCACCCCCCCCCCCCCCGCCCCCCAATACGCAAGACCCCCTAAACGGTTGTCGCATTCGGGACGGAGCTCCCGGTACTCGACAACGGTTCGGCGTTTTATAGCCGCCCACCCGCCTGTTTCATGATCGACGATTCAACGCTCTCATTAATTCACTCCTTCCTTGTCTCTCTGTTCTACATCCGCTATCACGGTTGTCGCTCTCAGGAATGCTGTATTTTGATTCTGCCTCCCGACTTACAGACTGTGGACTTCAAGCCCGGGCGGCCATTCTCACTGGCTCGCTGCGGGGTTGTGAAGCATTTGCACTTCCCCTGGCTCTGCCTTTGCAGAGGTCGCCACTGCAACTCTCCCTTCCTCGTTCTACGTTTCCAACTTTACGCATCCCGACTCATGTCAAGACGCTTGCAAACTTCTCACCTTGCACGTTGAACTTCTTTCGCGCCGTACGTAGCCAACCGCGCTAATCGGAGGTGCGGAGAAAGGACAACAATCTAAACACAAAAAACTGTTCTAAAGGAATGAGTTTTCAATCCAGATGATTTAAAAGTGTACAGCTCCAGTGGTTCCTAATTATCAGAAGGAAGAGCATTCCAGACGGCCGCAGAAGCGCATCTGAAAGCACGCAATGTGGTGACCGTCTTGTTCTGCCCTTACGTATGAGGCCGAACCTCTAACCCTTCAATCTACCTCGAACCTCTCTCCTTATTACCCTCCGAAGTGTAACAACTCACCCCGATCATTGATACTTGACCATGAGCACCGCCCGTGACTATTACCGATGACCTGACCACCGCGAATGCGCCCCGATCTTGTCGAATTTTTAAAGCTAAGCAGGTACATTTTTACTTGAGCCTGTTTAGTATTTGGATAGGTGACCGGGTCACTGCCAGGTGTTGTGGACGTGGGGGGCTGAGAGTGGTGGCCAGGAGATGACCACCCATCCCAGCCAATGCCATCTTCTGGGTGGCTAGGAGATGGGAGTGTGTGGTGGGTTTTCTCCGGGTGCTCCGGCTTTTCCTCCCGCACAAAGCCAGGAACTCGCCGTTGGTGTTTTGGCGAAACATCCCAAATGCAGCAGCAGGGCCCTTCTTAAAATAAAGAAGAGTTGTCAGACTCGTTGAGTCCTTCCTGGTTTAATCATTGGCATCATTATAATCGCTGCACTTCATGCCGAATCTGACATGCAATTAAATTCCTCACCCTATTCCCTTCTTCCAAGCATAACCCTAACACCAATGCCTCATCCATATTAACCCCCTTCCTTAAGCCTAATTATAATTAACCCCTATGCTAAACCCATTACCAGAATAAAGTTGCTCTATAAATGTAAAATTAGATTTGACCCCCCGAACACACCTGCGATTAGATTAGACCCCAAACGCACCTCAGATTAGCACGGTTGGCTACGTACGGTGCGAAAGAAGTTCAACTTACATCAACCTTAGCGATTCAATATATATTTTTGGGACAGATCGCCACGTGAGCACAATGCCAACGTGTGTGTGTCATAACACCCTTCACCATCTGACGCCAGTGTATTACTGTTTCAGCAGGCCGGCACGCTGCATCGAAATCCAGCACGTTTAACAAGTTGGTACGATGTCTCATTGGCAATTACAGCCAACATCATTAGCAGCATCCAGCAACTACCCCTGGTTGTAACCACCAGCGAAACGTCGTACCAGAATGTGAAATGCGTGTCTGGATCGCTCTCCAGCGCAACCGGCGTGCTTAAGCAATCATCAATCGGCGCGTTTTATTTTTTGACCACGTGACGACTACTTATTTGGTGGAGAGGGGTGTACGACGCACGCCAGCGTTGTAATCACGCTGCGATCTGCACCAAAACATCAGTCACGAATCGTGCCATTGGTCGCCACAGCCCACGTGTTAAATGTGTCAACCTGAACACGTGGCTCGAATTCAAACCTCATTCGTAATTCCTCGAACCTAATGTCGGTGCAGTCCATTTAAGCCCCCTATAGCCCCTGTGACCCCGTCGTTACGGGAGTGCTCCTGAAAGCTCCACGTGTCATTGCTATCGCGTCACGGCACTCCTGGCGAGGTGGCGCAGTGGCAGATGCCGACCATGCAGCGACTTGTAAATGGGGGTTGGCGGATCACAAGGGGATGACACCCACCCCCTCCCCCCCTCCCTGCCGCTGATGACAATGACACCCAAACTGTGGTGGCAGCAAAGTGATGCCTTTATTGGAGGATGGAGCAGCAAGCGAACACTGCTGAGCAGTCTTCCCTTGTTTGTACGTGTGCGCTGTGTGTCCCCCCCCCCCCCCGGCACTCCGGTTTTACTCTCGAATAACGAACGTGGAGAGGAGCCGGTAGAATACCTCAAGCGGGACACTCCTCAAAAAACGGGGGGGAGGGGAGGGGGTCTTCAGATTTGTGTGGGTCGAGTGTTTCGAGTCCAGCTGCTTGGCACGGCGGCTCGCGATCGAAAGCGGCTCGTGATCCCCCGCGGTTGATTCGGGTCAATCCACGATTATTTCGGGGGGGGGGGGTCAATAAAAATGGACACCGCCTCGTGCGATGACAACAAAGGGGCTCGTCTTCTGGGGTCAAAATGGTCCCTTGCCACGGGTTCGTGGCATTTCCGCCACGATGAGCACCACGCGACGTTCGTTTGAGTTGTGGGGCGCACTTTCAATGACTTTGGGTATTGATTAGCAGCGGGGTTCAATTGACTTCAGTCGGGCTCTTTTTTGTTTCTCTGCGTGAGCAAAGCTTAAAAAAATTATCGTAGTTAATTTGTTATTCTGCGGCTTTCATCGAAAGGTCACGGAGCGCTGTGCACGTGTTAATCTCGGCGATAAATCGGCGCAACCCAAGATATTTGAGAAGTAAAAAAAACCCTGCTATAGCAGACAATACCATTGGTGGAAAACATTTGCACCATAGGTCTCGTGCTCCAAGCAACTCAAACGTATATTTAAAAAGATGCGTTGTGCGTTGTCGTGGAGTGTTCATCATCATCATCAGCCTTTATCCATCCACTGCTAGAATGAATGTCGACCAAGGCCACCGCCATCTCTCGTGTGATGCAACAATCCACCGAGCGCGTGCAAAACGAACACAACATTTATTAAGCGCGCAGAAGGTACAACGATTAACGCACGCAAAGGACAGCCTGCAGCTATAAATCCTGCACGGCGCTCTATGGGGTTCGCAAAGTCGGTGGGAACGATGCGTCAGAATGTTCTCTTCGTGCAAATTACGAGCGGCAAAAAGAGCGGTGGCCTGAGCAAGCAATTTGCGGGGCTGCGCCTTGGCAGGAGAAAATCGCCAAAATCTGGGCAATTAGCAGAAACATTTTTTTCTCTCTCACCAAATATCAGCACGGCCACATTTTCTCCAACGCTGTAATCGTTTTTTTAACGAGCGTCGCGGAACAACGCTTATCGCCATCGGCTGCCCTGGGCCGGCGGTGGACATTCCACGTTGCTCTGGTTGGAGCAGTCTCCCCCTTGGCTCGTGCCGTCGCTGATGACTTGCCGCTGCTGCGTGTTGCTTTCCTCTCCGTCCTAAGGCAGGGATCGAGCGGGGCATTTTCGTTTGACGAGGTTGGTGGCTCGTGCAAACGGAGCCGGCATAATCACGCGCCCACATATTGGGCCACAAAGAGGTGCCTACGAGGGGCAGTACAGCAACTAGGGTGTTGACCTTACCCATGCGAAGTGCTTGCTGTGGAATCCAGTGGCGTGGTTGGTAAAAATTGATATGCGGGGGCCCGTTGTCAAATGCCTACCCACCTGCGCCCCCCCCCCTCACCGCCCCCACCTCCTCGTATCTTTGGTGCCTGGGCCCCATCGACACATCGGTCCTGGCGCAGTCGCAGAGACAGCTCCTCCACCAACGTCAACAGTAGATCTGGCTGGCGGCTCAGGCTCGAAAAAAAGTCACGTTTTCAATCAGGAAAACTTTCCAAAGGTCCCGCCCAACTCAAACCCCCGAAATAGAACCTTGAGACCCGGCGTGGTTTGTCAAGGACGAAGAGTTTAAAAACGACCGCTATTGGAACGAACAAGTGCTAGTTATATTCTTGGTTTTTTTCGGTAAAGTCTACGTGGCTTTACCGAAAGAACCAAGAATATGAATCCCTGCAGTCACGAAAGCTTTAAATCAAGTGCTAATTGTTACTTGGAATGTTTCGTGACGATCGCGACCACGCACGCACGCGCGCGCAATGCGATCGGGCGTACAAACGTTCGTCCCGTGAAACCATAACAAAAGAGCCCCCCCCCGCTCCACCGAAAACGAGACGCGGGCGTCATGGAACGTTGTGCCAACGTTCGTTCAACGTTCGTCCGACGGTTCCAACCGCGAACCCACGTTGGCCCAACAGCTGCCATCAAGGCGCCCTTGCCCACGGATCAACGACTGCACGCTCGTGTTGGCGCGCATGGGAGCAATATAAGTTCAAACATTGATACGGTTATTGTAATAATTGCTAAATGAATCAAATGTGAGTCGTCGCCAAAGCTACCCCTGGGGTGTGGCGGTCGCTCGTGTAGTCTAAATCGCCGAGATGTGAAACGAAACCGGGGAGCGTAACGCTCAAAGTGATATTTCACGAGGCCAGAAGTTGGGACAACTGCATTATATTTCCCCACCTCCGATTAGCGCGGGTGTCTACGTACGGTGCGAAAGAAGTTCAACACGCATACATACCAGAGCCCCTTTTTACTGACAGACTATGGCCCCAGGTTAGTCTTGCTTGTGAGGCTATCCTGGTCTCTTTAGTTCTCACCTGGTGAAAGAAATGAAGCATGAAGCTTGACGAGCCTTTAGAAAACCGGGACGGGTGGCAACCCGAAGTGACAAGCGCCTGCGATCCGGCACTCTGGAGGCAGAGTTGGTGGCTCACACAGAGATCGTTAACATGAGCGATGAGTGATCATTTTTAAATCTGTCCTAGACAGAGTCCTTCGCCAGGCCACACTGAACGGCGTGGTGAAGAATGGTCACCATACCGTGGCATGGGAATTGATCAAATCAGAACCCCTCCCGCAAACAAAACGTGCGTGTGTTGAACTTCTTTCGCGCCGTACGGAGCCAACCTAAACAAACCAACACTCGGGGAAGGAATTGGCCGAACCCTCCCAAGTGCAGCGCAGAGGTCGCAAACGGGTACCCGTACCCGGCCGGGTACGGGTAGCCGGGTATCGGGTAGGGTACGGGTATCGGGTACCCGGTTGCGACCTCTGGCTCAGCGCCCCCCTGACGAAGCCGTCTCGTGACGCATCGAGGCGTCGTTCATCGATGGACACGGGAGGCAGTTTTCTCCCATTGACGCCACGTGTCTGGACGCGGGCGGGTTGGCTCTGCATTATATTACTCAGCAACTCTTGTTACTGCTACTGTTGTCATTACGATGTTCGCTTTAATAATAATCATAAGATTTTACAAAAGAACAAAAAAAGAACACAAAGCTAGTAATTTATTCTCAGCTCCTTTACGCTGTGTATATGAAATAATATATATTGTGTGCAACGGTTTTTTTTTACACTGCATTGATTTTAACTGTAAATAATGATGATCTTAGGTACATTAAACTGTATATTTAAGTCTCTTGAGTGTGTGCGTGTACGTGCCAGTGCTGTGGGACCTGCGCGCCCGTATGATTGGCGTGTGCTTTAATGCCAATCACCAGAGGTGTGGACTCGAGTCATGTGACTTGGACTCGAGTCAGACTCGAGTCATGAATTTGATGACTTGCGACTCGACTTGGACTTGCATAACAATGACTTTGTCCCACCTATGAGATGTGGACTCGAGTCATGTGACTTGGACTCGAGTCAGACTCGAGTCATGAATTTGATGACTTGCGACTCGACTTGGACTTGCATAACAATGACTTTGTCCCACCTATGAGATGTGGACTCGAGTCATGTGACTTGGACTCGAGTCAGACTCGAGTCATGAATTTGATGACTTGCGACTCGACTTGGACTTGCATAACAATGACTTTGTCCCACCTCTGCCAATCACACGACATTTTCCGCGTGGGTTAAACGTGTTCATGGAGCTGCAGCTGAGCTTCAAATTGTGAAGGTGCAGCGCTGCATTGCGTGCTTGCTCCACCCACTTCGCGAAAGGGCCTCCACCAAACTGAGCTCGGGAGAGTTTCAGTTTCATTTATTAGGTGTAGCCCTGTGAGCCATTCGGCTCTTGAATCGGGTGCAACCGCAACAAACAAAAAACATCAACAAGGAACATCTCAAATTGACTACGCACAAACAGAAAAATCCAGGAAAAAACAGCAAAGTCTTCCAGAAAAAGCACCGTGTATCAATGGTGTGTGCAAAAATCCCAGTGGGATGCAAGTCAAACAATAACAACCATAAGACAATTTAGATTAAAGTGATCAGTCTAACTCTGTACTACAACACACAAATATGGCTAAACCAAGAGAGAGCTCCCCTCTTCCACGTTGGCCAGACGTCTTGTGAAGTGGTGGAAGCGCCCACGCTTTACCCCACCATCGCGCGAACTGCCGATTGATCCAACTGTGTTGAACCCATCAGTACTGCTGGATGGACGGAGGTGTGTGGGGGTGGGGGCACAGTAGGGGGCACAGCTGGTGGATCTACGAGTCTTCTCAGTCAAGTCAGCCCATGGGCACCTGGGTCTGTCCCGTGACCTCCTGTCAGCGAGCCTTTGACACTTCACGTGGCCTCAAAGTGCACCTGGCCTGGCACAGGCGTCGTGGTGACGTCAACGGGACTTAGTGGTCAGATATTGGTATTGGAGGGAGTGGATTTGAGGTCGAATCAGGGACCTCTGGATTGCAATTCCAGGGTGCTGATCCTTCCACCGTGGCAGCATCACGTGGTGTAGCTGGGCCTAGGCAAGCTTTAGTGAAACTAAAGTGCATTGTCCCTTGGTGACTGGGCTGAGTCCTGGGAAAATCCCATTCCCCATACCTCTCAACCCCTTCTCAGTGCCCTACCTTAGTACAGATCACGTTAGACCTTATTGGTCACGCCGTTCCCCTTATAAATCTCAACGTTCATCCTACAAAGTCCCGTAACAAGGGATAGACACAAACAAATAGACACAAAAAATTTGCCCGTATTGAAAAGGCTGTACGCCGTATGGACCTGAACATAATTTCCCTGTACAAGAATACGGGTAAACCGTATGGGTTGACAGGTATGTTGTCATCTTCTTGGTTCTTTCGGTAAAGTAACGTAGAATGGAAATAATAAAATAATAATAAAACAATAAAATAATTCTCACGACGTTTCGGCCACAACGCAAGCAGCCGTCCTCAGGTGAAGAACAGGTCTGTCGAGAAGACAGAGTCTGCCACAACTTAATTGAAAACCAAGCTAACATTGTGGGTGAGGGTACCACAGCAATAGGGGGCCCAACAACCATATAAATATTTGGCGCCGTGGCACGGTTCACTTTCTTTTGCCAGGTGAAAACTCAAGACACCAGCACAGTCTTATTCCAATGAGTGACCCCAGGTCACCAAAAATAACGAAAGCAAAAAACAAATATGAATGGTGAGTGCACTTGTGCCGTGAACCTGGTGGACTCTGAAATTGATTCCTGGCCACGGCTATCATTCGTGGTGAGTGACAAATGAACAGTATCCTGGCCCCGACCCCATTTCCCCTCCAGCACCAACCTTCGCCAACCCGCATAGAGCGGTGTGGTGGATATCTTCAAGCAGCTCCAATAACTGCTATCGATATAATCGATCTATTGTTAATGTTACCAGGTAAGGCCAACTGAGCTATATCGCTCTTTTTCAGAAGCCACCTGGCCACACGCGATAGCTCAATGAAGTGGTGTGTCATCGTGTGGAAAATGTTTCTCAGCCAAGTACTCTAAACGCGTGTTGTTTCTAAATGTGAAATATCCACTGGGAGAACATGCAAACTCCAAGCATGCAGGCGCCAGGGTCGGGATGGAACCGACGACCTCCTGTATACCAGGTGAGATAGTTAACATCTCACAACCGTGGCGCCACCGTGGATAAAGGGCGTGGGAAGGCCTTCATCCAGCCGTAGATTCATTGAAATAAAACTGGAATCTACATTCATGATCACGTGATGTGAGTGCCTCTTACGGTTGTATTGCTAGTCTGGAAAGCAAACTTTGGCGGAGGCATATCAGGAATTCACCCACCCATGGCTTGCAGGGAACTGGACTCGAAGGGAGGCAAGACTTGACATGCATTGCGACACAAAAAATTTCCCACCCGGTGGGATTTTCCCCTTTTCTCAATCGGCAAACTGTTTTTGCTGATTTATACGTTCATTTCATTCCACCCTCATCGGGCTTCCACCACAACGACTTCTCGCGATGTTTTAGTATTTAATCAATTGCATTCATTGCCTTTGGGGCAGGGTACAGCAGCCGCAAAAACGCTTTTGTACGCGCTTTTTCGGCCGTCTGGAACGCTCTTCCTTCCGATAATAGGAAGCCACTGGAGCTATGCACTTTTGACTGAACTAGATTTAAAACTCACTCATTTAGAACTGCCTTTTGTAATCAGTCAGTTGCCTTTCCCCAGCACCTCCGATCGGCACGGTTGGCTACGTACGATGCGAAAGAAGTTCAACGTACATACACAGCGTCACTGCGCGGGACCTTTTTCAGTGAGTGACAGCACTGACTAAGGGTGTGCGTAAATGCGCACTTAAGAGCCCAAAGGTATTTCACCTCTGGCGTGGGCCATTATTGGAATCATCATGCTGGGCATGCACTCGTGTTCGGGACGACGCATGCCAATGGCGGAGTGGCAGCCAAATGTTTTCTGAGTGACGCGTCACAGGGGCTAAACACGTGCCCCGAGGGATAGGAGGAGTGTCAGCGCACACGAGTCTAACAAGACGGCGGCCACAGCTCGTTCAACGGCGACTGCACCAGCAGTGGCATCAAATCCTCCTGAACGAAACCCGAGTTCTGTTAGATCTCAGAAATGTAGCCAGACGAATTGGCAGGGGGAGCAAGCGAGCGAGCGAGTTGCCAAAAGTTCACGTCGCGGTTCTTGAGCCAGACCAGTGACTTGTGGGGCGAGCTGGCGGTTGGTTTCTCTCCGCCTCCTCCGAATGAGAGCGGAGGGCGCGCCAATCGACGAGGTGCTCCATTGATTTGCGAGCACGGGGACCGTGCCCGCTACCGGCGGTGTCGTTCGCCCGCCGGCTTGCGGGGTCAACAAATGAACGCATTGGCGATGCAACACACCGGTGGTGGTGCGCGGTATAATTTTTTTTTTTAAATCGCAGTAATTACAAAAAAATAATTCCCACGATTCGCAACGCCCCGGTCAGAAAATCTTGCAGGGTGCGTCAAAATCAGTTCTCGAAGCGGTCGGTAGGCGAACGTTCTTAGCTGCTGAACACGAAGCTTCACACAGTCTGTGGTCGGAGAGCAGCACCCAGCCTGACGACGATTGTCTGGCGACAAGATTTGACTCCTCGTGCCCTAGACCTTGGTGAGATGGTTCCTCGATTCATTTCCGGAATATTTGTTTTTTTGGCGGACGGTGGCACCAAAGGATCACGACTCACGTCAACACGCTCGAGTGGTAAAGCGGCCGCTGAACCACCAGTCGCATTCTGACGGCGAGTCCTGCAAAGTTCACTCAAGGGGCAACAGCGATGTCGTCGATGTGCGGGGAGGGGAGGTAGGACAAGAAACACAAAAAAAGTTCTAAAGAAATTAGTTTTAAATCGAGATTTCAAAGTGCATAGCTCCAATGGCTTCCTAATATCGGAAGAAGGAGCGTTCCAGACGGTCACAGAAGTGCATCTTACAAAACTAAGTTGTTTAATGACATCAACACTGTACTGTACCCATAAATAATATCCATAAATGTGAGTTAGAAGGCCCGTGGCAATGGACATTCGGCGGTCCAACAACGTTGCTTTAAACGAAGGCGAGCTCATGAGACGCTGCATTTGGAAACCATCGCAGATTTTGCCGTCCATTGCTGCCAACAAAAGAATCGCTCCCAAAAGGCTGTGGGGGACCGGCGGAATGTGTACGTGAAAATGTCTTTTCATACTTATTTTATTTTCCCATCCGGAAGGCGCATGTATGGTGGGAAGGAGGCGGGTGGTCCGTTGTGAACGCAAGGCTGGATAGAAGGAAACGCACGAACGCTTTCAACATTCGTCGGGGAATGCTGGAAACGGACGACGTCACGCAATTCGGTGCGAATGCCGCATTGGCAGGGGCGCGCAAGCACAACAAACAAATAAACAAACACGACGAATCAACGCGTTCGTCAATAGCACCGTGTGACCTTAAAATAAATAAAAAACAATATATAATAGGCGACGTTTCAGTCCATGGCCCTTATTCATCGCACATAGTTTATGATTGACATGGAGAGGGGGGGGAGGGTGTCTTGTTAATGAATGCTCATTATTTGATCGGCGGTGACTCGTGAAATGTTGTTTCCCACAATCTGCTCCAAATGACAACATCCTCCTCCTGCCGCAATTGAGCAACTCTCCCCCAGCGAGTGGGCGATCTCGTCAGCTCGCGGACGCCAAGCAGGGAGTCAAAGCTGCGCAGATTGTGCCCACCATCAATAACAAAACCACAACAACAACAACACACCCCCAGGTGCTATAGGCTGCTGCGAGGAAACGCTGCTAGGCAGCGGCCAGAAGTTCAGCACGATCAATTGTTGTGCTGTACTCCTATGCTGCAACACGTGCGCGCTCCCCGCCACGCATGAGACCAGCTGTCTACTTTCTGTACCGCACGACAACAGAATCAGAATCTCGACGTGTCCGGGGGAAATCCGATGAACTACGAAGCTCGCTGTACTCTTAGGTTTTTTCGGTAAAGTCACGTGGGTAAAAAAATAATAGTAATAAAATAAAATAATAACATGATACGGTAAATTTAGCTGTGACGGTCCCACCTGAAGACGGAGACTTGTGTTGCCTCCGAAACGTCGTGATTTAATTGAGTTATTTTTCATTTATTATTATTTTATTTTATTCTTATTATTATTTGTTACCTACTTGACTTTACCGAAAAAACGTAAGAGTATGAATCCTTGCAGTCACGAAAGCTTCAAATCTAGAAGCTCTCTCTTTCGCAGATGTCCAGTAAGTTACATTGCATCAAAAGTTGCTTCGAGAAGGGGGGGTTAGGTTGCGAGAGGTGACACGAGTTCATAGATCATTATCGCTGCTGTCAGCCTACTGAATTACTAAATAAATAAGCAGACAACATTGGTATCTGTTTTTTATTTTACCATTATATTAATCAACAATGGCCTTTATAACACAAATAAAACTCCTTTGTCCTGCGTTGACCTCGATCGGGCATAAGTAAGGCTCGTCCTTAGAGACACGTTGCCGTCTTGTTTTCTTCCAGATGTATGTCGTTACGTCTTTCCAACACGAGCACACAACCAGCGGGGGCCCCCCTCCCCGCCCCCCACTAGCCCCCCCCACCTCCTCCCCCACCGCGACCCCTCAAGATATTCACTTCACTTCTTGGGAATTACGTCACAAGGGCGGCGTCGGGCGAGAAATAGGCACAGAGAGAGAGCGAGAGCGAGACGGGGAGGGAGAGACGCAGAAAGTGAAAGTGGATGCGTGACCACCGTTTCCAACGGTGTCCGTGTGGTAATTACAAAAAAATAAATTCCGCGCAGATCTGCAGGAAACCTCAACGGGGGGGGGGGGGGGCACGTTCGCAATAAAATGCCCGAGGCGGCCCCTCGTTGGGTGGCAGTCGCGGTGCCGTGGACTCGAGCGCAGTGCGCAGAGCGAACTCCGCGTGGCGATCGCGGATCGACCGCTGGTCGCTGACCCCCCGGGACGCGGAGGCGAGCCGAGTACTCGGGTGGGTGACGGATGATCTCGCCTTGCCCGTGTCTCGCTGTGTGTCTGGTGAGTGGTAGGTGTGTCTTTGGAGTGAGTGGTGAGTGGTAGGTGTGTCTTGGGAGTGTCTGGTGAGTGGTGAGTGGTAGGTGTGTCTGGTGAGTGGTGAGTGGTGAGTGGTAGGTGTGTCTGGTGAGTGGTGAGTGGTAGGTGTGTCTTGGGAGTGAGTGGTGAGTGGTGAGTGGTAGGTGTGTCTCGCGAGTGAGTGGTGAGTGGTAGGTGTGTCTGGTGAGTGAGTGGTGAGTGGTAGGTGTGTCTTGGGAGTGAGTGGTGAGTGGTAGGTGTGTCTTGGGAGTGTCTGTGAATGTGTAAATGCTGTGTTTGGCTCTCCATCGCACCGGTGTGCTGTACGAGTAACGAATCGGCACGTTCTGTTTACGTGACAAACCTCACTAATTGGCTGTGTCGGGTGGTAGCGGGTTTAACGACACATTTATATTTACGCGATCTAACCCAAACAAAAGCTATATTGTGGATGACCTTGTTCGCGACAGCCCGACTACTACGTGTTAAACTGACGAGTGTCTGGTGAGAAGAGTGAGTAGTGTCGAGTGGTAAGCGTGCGAGGTGAGCGTGAGAAGGGAGTGTCGTGTGAGTGGTGGGCACTTGGTGAGCGGTGTTTGGTGAGCGGTTCACCCAGTGGTTCGAACCGTTCGCCCAAAGTTGGCACGTTTACTGGACGTCTGGCGTCAGACGAAGAATCGTGAGCAGTGAGTGTCTCTTGTCAGGTGAGCAACGTGGTGTATTATTGCGATGAGTGGTGTTAAACGAAGAGTAGTGATTGTCAGATAAAGGTTGGTGTCTGCTGAGCGGTGAGTGTGGTGAGTGTAGTGCACCTCTGGTGATCTTGAGTGGTGAGTGCTGAGTGGTAAGTGTGGTGAGTGGTGCACCTCTGGTGATCTTGAGTGGTGAGTGGTGAGTGTGGTGAGTGTAGTGCATCTCTGGTGATCTTGAGTGGTGAGTGGTGAGTGTGGTGAGTGGTGCACCTCTGGTGATCTTGAGTGGTGAGTGGTGAGTGTGGTGAGTGGTGAGTGTGGTGAGTGTAGTGCACCTCTGGTGATCTTGAGTGGTGAGTGGTGAGTGTGGTGATTGTAGTGCATCTCTTTGTGAACTTGAGTGGTGAGTGGTGAGTGTGGTGAGTGGTGCACCTCTGGTGATCTTGAGTGGTGAGTGGTGAGTGTGGTGAGTGGAGCACCTCTGGTGATCTTGAAAGGTGTGTGCTGAGTGGTGAGTGTGGTGCATCTCTTTGTGAACTTGAGTGGTGAGTGCTGAGTGGTGAGTGTGGTGAGTGTAGTGCAGCTCTGGTGAACTTGAGTGGTGAGTGTTGAGTGGTGAGTGTGGTGAGTGTAGTGCAGCTCTGGTGATCTTGAGTGGTGAGTGCTGAGTGGTGAGTGTAGTGCACCTCTGGTGATCTTGAGTGGTGAGTGCTGAGTGGTGAGTGTGGTGAGTGTAGTGCAGCTCTGGTGATCTTGAGTGGTGAGTGCTGAGTGGTGAGTGTGGTGAATGTAGTGCACCTCTGGTGATCTTGAGTGGTGAGTGCTGAGTGGTGAGTGTGGTGAATGTAGTGCACCTCTGGTGATCTTGAGTGGTGAGTGTTGAGTGGTGAGTGTAGTGCACCTCTGGTGATCTTGGGTGGTGTGTGCTGAGCGGTGAGTGTGGTGAGTAGTGCACCTCTGGTGAACTTGAGTGGTGAGTGCTGAGTGGTGAGTGTGGTGAGTGTAGTGCAGCTCTGGTGATCTTGAGTGGTGAGTGCTGAGTGGTAAGTGTGGTGAGTGGTGCACCTCTGGTGATCTTGAGTGGTGAGTGGTGAGTGTGGTGAGTGTAGTGCATCTCTGGTGATCTTGAGTGGTGAGTGGTGAGTGTGGTGAGTGGTGCACCTCTGGTGATCTTGAGTGGTGAGTGGTGAGTGTGGTGAGTGGTGAGTGTGGTGAGTGTAGTGCACCTCTGGTGATCTTGAGTGGTGAGTGGTGAGTGTGGTGAGTGTAGTGCATCTCTTTGTGAACTTGAGTGGTGAGTGGTGAGTGTGGTGAGTGGTGCACCTCTGGTGATCTTGAGTGGTGAGTGGTGAGTGTGGTGAGTGGTGCACCTCTGGTGATCTTGAAAGGTGTGTGCTGAGTGGTGAGTGTGGTGAGTGTGGTGCATCTCTTTGTGAACTTGAGTGGTGAGTGCTGAGTGGTGAGTGTGGTGAGTGTAGTGCAGCTCTGGTGAACTTGAGTGGTGAGTGTTGAGTGGTGAGTGTGGTGAGTGTAGTGCAGCTCTGGTGATCTTGAGTGGTGAGTGCTGAGTGGTGAGTGTAGTGCACCTCTGGTGATCTTGAGTGGTGAGTGCTGAGTGGTGAGTGTGGTGAGTGTAGTGCAGCTCTGGTGATCTTGAGTGGTGAGTGCTGAGTGGTGAGTGTGGTGAATGTAGTGCACCTCTGGTGATCTTGAGTGGTGAGTGTTGAGTGGTGAGTGTAGTGCACCTCTGGTGATCTTGGGTGGTGTGTGCTGAGCGGTGAGTGTGGTGAGTAGTGCACCTCTGGTGAACTTGAGTGGTGAGTGCTGAGTGGTGAGTGTGGTGAGTGTAGTGCAGCTCTGGTGATCTTGAGTGGTGAGTGCTGAGTGGTGAGTGTAGTGCACCTCTGGTGAACTTGAGTGGTGAGTGCTGAGTGGTGAGTGTGGTGAGTGTAGTGCAGCTCTGGTGATCTTGAGTGGTGAGTGCTGAGTGGTGAGTGTAGTGCACCTCTGGTGATCTTGAGTGGTGAGTGCTGAGTGGTGAGTGTGGTGAGTGTAGTGCACCTCTGGTGATCTTGAGTGGTGTGTGTGCTGAGCGGTGAAGCTCAGTTTCAGGCACCTGCTGAGTATTTGTAACAAGTGCTGAATGTGATCAGTCTGATCAGATGATTAGGTTTAAAAAAGCCAACCCGTCTGTATGACAGCCTGCCCTCGATTGTGTTAATATTCGTGTGTAAAAAGGTTAAGGCGCAGCCCTGCAATTGCCTGCTCACGCCACGTCTGGCGGATGGGCTTCCTCTCGAGGGAGCTCTAGAGCGCATTTGGACTGCTCCCACGTTGGCCAGAGGTGATGGACGAGTTGCGAGTTCCCACACTTTGCCCGGGCGTGAAATCGTTGGAGCTGTCGGACCCTGCGTCCACGTCAGGCCGTACGAAAGAAGGAGAGGGCCACTGCCGACGGTGTACGCCACCAAATAATTGTGCGTTAGTCTGCATCTTTGCCGAGCCAAGTTGCATGCAAATTAAGTGGAGGAGGGAGGGGAATTCCAGGGAAAGTTGAGGTGGGTGGGGGGGTGTTGTTGGGAGTGAGGACGGGGTTGGGGCTATTTCGATTTATTTAAAGAAACACAACGGACGGCTCAGACACTCAAACCCACCCGATGGGGTTGAAGAGCCTTGAGGGGAGAGAAAATAGCAGGGAAGTGAAGGGCTGACCCCACCCCGCCGCCCCCACGCCACTCACCACACCTTTCGTCTGCTGCTGATGTCCTATGCAGCGCTGCGGCAGCCTGCACAGACGGGGAGCGGCTGGAGACAACCCCGGGTGAGATGCCAGAGGGAAGATCACTGCCTGCAGCCTGTACGCGGACTTCTGCATATGTACAGGTGCGTGCGCGCGCGCGTGTGTGTGTGTGAGTCGACTCAGCATCAAATCAGTTCCCGGTGCGGTGTGCAAACGTCGCCACGAGGGAGACAAAGGCGTGCGGGCGTGGTTGCTGCCCCCCCCCCCCACCTCCTGTGCCGTGCCGGCCTTCAGAGGTGATCGCTAACAGCACTTGGGCCCAACAGTCTGTTAAGTCTACACGGGGGATCTTTGTCTTTGTTAGAGGGTGCCCGCGTGCGTTCTGATCATATGCCGCAGTGGAGGGGCAAGCGCGCTCCGCTACGAACGCGAGTTCGATCCCCGCTCACGACCAATAACAGTGGCCAAATATTTCCACTTCCCCTAGTACCTGCTGCGGTGTGTAAACATCAGCACACGAACGCGTTGGGGCGTGGTGTTGGGCACCCACCCCTTCGTGTGCATGTGTCCGTACATGTCCGTACGCGTGTGTGCATGCATTTTGTATACGTGTGTGTGGGGGGGAGCGGTAGTGTAGCGGTTAGCGCACTGCGCTGCGAACATGGTGAGCCGAGTTCGATTCCCATTCACGGCCAACACCGGTGAAGATTCTCTAAAACCGGTCCTGGGCCTCCCCTAGGTCGACTCAGCAATTATACAGTAATGCAGAGAGCGATCTGCTGTGGTGTAACGGGAATGTCTCGAGTGCCTCGTCAGCGGGCCGTCTGACGTCACGCATTCCGCTCAAACCAAATCGATATGCAGGGACTCGTCTACTTACGAACAATCGACTTACGAACTTTCAGAGATGCGAACAAACCCGGTCCGTACGACCAGTCGCCCGTTCGGACCGAGAGTCGTAAGTTCAACCGCCGCGCAATAGACGGCGGTGGTGGCATCTACATCTGCAGAACGTGAAGAACCAGTGACATCTACGGCTACCGGAGATTATACGACTTGTAAAGACATTCCCCGTGTTTCGTGTACACGCCGTACACCGTGTTTGGAATCGACCGGAGTAGAGTTGGACTTATGAACAAATCGACTTACGAACAGACCTGTGGAATTTCGATTTAAAGCTTTCGTGACTGCAGGGATTCATCTTCTTGGTTCTTTCGGTAAAGTCACGTAGAAGGGAAATAATAAAATAATAAAAATAAAACATAATAACATGTTCAGACGCTGTCTTTCCGACATACCTGTTCTTCACCTGAGGACGGCTGCCTGCGTTGTGGCCGAAACGTCGTGAGAATTATTTTATTATGTTTTATTTTTATTATTTTATTATTTCCCTCCTACGTGACTTTACCGAAAGAACCAAGAAGATGAAGACCTGTGGAACCTAACTCGTTCGTAAGTAGAGGAGTCCCTGTACATAAAATGCGGAGGATGTCTGCAACAAATCAGTCGGCTTCCAATTATAACGTTGCTCTGTCAAGAGTCAGATCGTTTGATTCACTTTTAGTGGTGTCGGAAAAGAACCCAGAAATTGACTACTGTAACAAAAAAAACAAAATGCGCGAATGTTCAATTAAGATGTGCTATATCGGCGTATGTACAGCAATTAGGGAGATTAACTTTACACGCGCAACGTTATCAGAATCGGAATATGTATTGATACTGGAGGAATCCGATGAGCTCTAAGGCTCGTTTTCACAGATGTCCAGTCGGGGCGGGTCAGAACGTTACGACAACAAACAGCACAAGAACACGATAGTGGTGCAAAGTACATGAAAGGTAAACGACACAAATAGATTTATACAAATCAAACTAAACCTTTCCCATCCCACCAGGCAGAGCCCACAGATCAATTAACTTCTGTTTCAGAAGTGACCTGGCCACAAATAACAGCCCGACAAAGCGGCCCATCATTTGGGTATTTTTCGCACGAAAATAATCGAAATCATCTCAATGCACGTTTCTAAATGTGGAGAGAAAAACACCGGAGGACCCGCAGAAAGAAAAAAATCGCCGCCGCCGTGATGATGCGTCGATCAACAGAATCAGCAATCTTTATTCAGACTGGAGGAGGAATCCGATGAACCGCGAAGCTCTCAGCCGTCCAGTCGCTTCACAGAGGTCCTCTCTCGCCAGTGCCCCAGCCGTCACAATTCGACTACTTCTCTACTCCACACACACGTCCCATGTTTGAGATGAAAGCCAAGTTGCACGTGCCGTACCGAACGCGAGTGTTGCTGCATGCCCTGCATCATGACTCGAGTACGGTCCACACCATGGGCGAAATACCTTCTTGGGCTTTCAAATGCGCATTTACGCACACCCTTAGTCAGTGCTGCCACTCGCTGAAAAGGGTCTCTCGCAGTGACACTGTGTATGTATGTTGAACTTCTTTCGCACCATACGCTGCCAACCGTGCTGCTCGGAGCTGCGAGGCAAGGACAACACGTGACTCGGCGCACGCTCAAATCCCGAACAGCGTTTGGCAGTTTTAAATAACAGCCCTCTGGTGTCCGATCAGTGCGGCTCAGGCGCTTGCAGTGACGGGTCAAAGGAACTCGATTTGCGGGTCTGTTCGCAAGCGGTTCGGGCCCCTTTACGTGGCTGTGGGTTCGCATGAACTCAAGTCTCGGGTAGGGAGGGGGGGGTCCGTGTGAAGTGAAGGCCGCCACCCCTTACACGACACGTGCCGCTCCCCTCCTCGTGATGTCCTCCTTGCCCCGTGCCGCGTGTTGTGGCGCCACTTGATTTAACAAAATACATCAATCATGAACAGCCCCTGCGTGAGCTTCACACGTGCTTGCTTGTCTGTTTGAAACTTGCGGGGTTTTTTTTCCGGGGCTGCGTTAGTCCTACTTCGGTAATTATGGGGTTATTTTCGTTAGTTTAACACGTAGTGGGATTGACGCGGGAGGATTGAAGCACTACCCTGCTGCGCTTATTGCTGCAGTTCCCTCTGCTGCCCAATCCACAACATCTCAAAGACCTCTCACGCAGCCTGTTCAGTGGTCGCTGCTCTGAGCAGCATTCCGGGATTTAAACCCCCGCTTGGATTCCGAGATCTCACGAGATCGACCGAGAGCGTTCCGGGTGATTTGGCTGTACAACTGCATTCATCTAAAATTGACCGTGAAGCAAGGCCGTAATTATAATATATATTGGGGGTGTCCCCCCCAATATTCAAATATGCTCAAAATGCCCCCCCCCCCCCAATATATTGCTATAACATAGATTTCTGTTTATATGATTGTGGTTATGGTTGTACTTTATTATCCCTAATCTCTGCCATGATATTGTAAAACATAAATAAAAGTCCATCCTATGTATTAGTGATTTTTTTAAATATCTATTTTAGGCACGAAATGGCAGGAAATGAGTTTTCAAATTTAGATTTTTTTTCTGGGGGGGGGGACCCCCAGACCCCCTGGAAGATTTGGTCCCCCCCAATGTTGACTCCACGGCTACGGCCTTGCCGCGAAGGGTTAAGTGGTGACGTCCCTGTGGCGACGTGAACGACTTCATAGGCTCAGGTGGGGGGGGGGGGTACGGCAATGGGTGAGGTGGGGCCCCAATAAGTCATTTGACTCGCGCGGACGCACCCAGGCTATTGCATACCGCTGCTCCTCTTGCCCCATCACACCGCTAGGCTCACGGTCTCGAAGACTTGATGCTGTAGGGGCACTCGTGGAGTTTGTCACGGGCGCCACAACTCGTGGCTCTCGCTACCGTGGGCGGACCAAGGCACCTCCTGTCCCTACGCTCGCTACGACACTCTGACTCCCATTTATCTCCATCGGTATCTTCGTGAGCAGTTACATCCACACACATATCTGGCCTTGCTCAGCAAGCGTGATTTTAAAAAATATATATATCAAGAATTTGGTGCTGCTGCTGTTGCGTTGGCTGTGGTGGACACGCACAATTAATACAATGTGTGCTCCGTAGGTCCATTGCCCAAAACGTCATCTATTAGATAGTTTTTTTCGTCGAAAAAACTAAAACTCAGTAACAACAGCAGTTTCAATTCTATCCAAGTGTGACTAATCCATGCTGTGGATTAACCGTCATTAAATGGTTCGTCATTAATTATCCCAACAAAAAAATCCCAGTGCTGTGTTTTATGTAAATTCATGCTGATCTTAACTTAAAGCTTTCGTGACTGCAGGAATTCAAATTATTTGTGTCTTTCGGTAAAGTCACGTAGATAGGTTCAAAGAAAATAACAAAAAAAACTACGTTTCGATCGCAACACAACGCAAGCGGGCGTCATGCTGATCGTGCGTGGCAACCCAGAATCCAACACGAGCAGCGCCTGTGTTGGATTCCGGGTTCCACCTCTGATCGCTCCGCGCCGGATTGCGTGACACGCGCCGCGCGCATGTTGACAGCAACAACATCGACAATCGGGTAATACACGTGTACGTCTCCAGCTACTGCATCCGTCTCGCCACGTGAATAACAAAACGTTTTTTTCCCATACCCCTATCAGCCCACAGCGGTTGTCTGGGAGTAGCATGATACAAATCCTTAAGTTACGAGAACTAATGTAACCCATAATAGAGGGGTTTTTTTGGGTGAGATCGCGTAAATATATAAATGTATCGTTAAACCCGCCACCACCCGACACAGCCAACTAGTAAGGTTTGTCACGTAAGCAGAACGTGGCCAATTCGTCACTAGTACAGCACACCGGTTGTGTGTTGGAGAGTAAACCCACAACATTTACAATTTGACTTGGCCGTCACCTGATGACGCTAGTTGCAATTACTGGCGAAACGTCGTACTCAGTTTGTAAATGTTGTGCCTTGACTCTCCAACACACCGGTGTGTTGTTCTAGTAACAAATTGGCCACGTTCTGTTTACGTGACAAACCTTACTAGTTGGCTGTGTCGGGTGGTGGCGGGTTTAACGACACATTTATATATTTACGCGATCTCACCCAAAAAAACCCTCTATTATGGGTTACATTAGTTCTCGTAACTTACGGATTTGTATCATGCTACTCCCAGACAACCGCTGTGGGCTGATAGGGGTATGGGAAAAAAAACTTTTGTTATTCACGTGGCGAGACGGATGCAGTAGCTGGAGACGTACACGTGTATTACCCGATTGTCGATGTTGTTGCTGTCAACATGCGCGCGGCGCGTGTCACGCAACCCGGCGCGGAGCGATCAGAGGTGGAACCCGGAATCCAACACAGGTGCTGCTCGTGTTGGATTCTGGGTTGCCACGCACAATCAGCATGACGCCCGCTTGTGTTGCGATTGAAACGTCGTAGTTTTTTTTTGTTATTTTCTTTGAACCTATCTACGTGACTTTACCGAAAGACCCAAAGAATTTGAATTCCTGCAGTCACGAAAGCTTTAAGTCAAGATCAGCATGAATTTCCATAAAACACAGCACTGGATTTTTTGTTGTTGGGATAATTAATGAGGAACCATTTAATGAATGGCTCGTTGTACAGTGTCCATTAATGACGGTTAGTCCACAGCATGGATTAGCCACACTTGGATAGAATTGAAACTGCTGTTGTTATTAAGTTTTAGTTTTTTCGACGAAAAAAACAATCTAATGGACGACGTTCTGGGCAATGGTCCTACGGAGCACACTTTTTTTTAATTGTGCTTGTCCACCATAGCTAACGCAGCGGCAGCAGCACCAAATTCTTGATATATATATATTTTTTTAAATCACGATTGCTGAGCAAGGCCAGATATGTGTGTGGGTGTAACTGGTCACGAAGATAGCGATGCGACTTTTCCATCACCGATGGAGATAAATGTGAGTCAGAGTGGCGTAGCGAGCGTAGGGACAGGAGGTGCCTTGGTCCGCCCACGGTAGCGAGAGCCACGAGTTGGGGCGCCCGTGACAAACTCCACGAGTGCCCCTACAGCGTCAAGTCTTCGAGACCGTGAGCGTAGCGGTGTGATGGGGCAAGAGGAGCGGCGGTATGCAATAGCCTGGGTGCGTCCGCGCGAGTCAAATGACTTACGTACCCCCCTCCCTCCAAGCCTATGAAGTCGTTCACGTCGCCACAGGAGCGTCACCACTTAACCCTTCGCGGCATGGAGTCAACATTGGGGGGGACCAAATCTTCCAGGGGGTCTGGGGGTCCCTCCCCCCGAAAAAAAATTCTAAATTTGTAAACTCATTTCCTGCCATTTCGTGCCTAAAATATATGTAAAAAAAATTCACTAACACATTGGATGGACTTTTATTTACGTTTTACAATAATGTATAATAGTGTATTGTATTACATTGCTCTGTTTTTCTTTTTTACCTTTTCTTCATTGTATGTTATGGCAGAGATTAGGGATAAATAAAGTACAACCATAACCACAATCATATAAACAAAAATCTATTTTATATCAATATATTGGGGGGGGGGGCATTTTGAGCATATTGGGGGGGACACCCCCAATATATATCATAATTACGGCCTTGCTTCACGGTCAATTTTAGATGAATGCAGTTGTACAGCCTGCAACCAAATCACCCGGAACGCTCTCGGTCGATCTCGTGAGATCTCGGAATCCAAGCGGGGGTTTAAATCCCGGAATGCTGCTCGGAGCAGCGACCACTGAACAGGCTGCGTGAGAGGTCTTTGAGATGGTGTGGATTGGGCAGCAGAGGGAACTGCAGCAATAAGCACAGCTGGGTAGTGCCTCTATCCTCCCGCGTCAATCCAATCCGCCTTCACAAACCCAGTATTGCCCAAAATGAAGTAGTGTACAGGGTCTCCTCTACTTACGAACACTCGACTTACGAACGTCCAGAGATACGAACAAACCCGTCCGTAGGTTCAGTAGCATGTTTGGACCGAGAGTCGTAAGTTCGTCCGCCAGACGAATAGATGGCGGTGGTGGCATCCACATCTGCAGAACGTGAAGAATCAGCGGCATCTACATCTGCAGAACGTGAAGAACCAGCGGCATCTACATCTGCAGAACGTGAAGAACCAGTGGCATCTAGATCTGCAGAACGTGAAGAATCAGCGGCATCAACATCTGCAGAACGTGAAGACCCAGTAACATCTACATCTGCAGAACGTGAAGAACCAGCGGCATCTAAATCTACAGGAGATTATACAAGTTTTTACAGCCAATTCCCCTGTTAAGTGCACGTACCGTAAAAACATGTTTTGAATCGACAGGAGTAAAGTTGGACTTACGAACAAATTCACTTACGATCATACCTCCGGAATATCACTCGTTCGTAAGCAGAGGAGTCCCCTGTATGGTCAAACATAACCCTCACGACTCGCGTGACGTGACGAGGCCCTCGTCCGCACTTCCGATTAGCACGGTCTGCTACGTACGGTGCGAAAGAAGTTCAACCTACAGTACGTACATCAAAAATTGGATTTAAAAAAAAACGATGCTGTACTGGCCGTCACGCGCGTGCGTGGTTGCGCAATGGTGAGTTGTAAATTCAGCCGGTTTTACTCAACCAGATACACACTTGGCATGCTGCCCAGGGCAGGCTGTGCACGTCGCAGTACTGTACACACGTGTGTACCAACTCTCTAAAGACGCCGCCAGAGTGCAGCGGGTCATGAGCGCAACTGGAATCGCAATCCAAAAGTCGAGGCTGCGTATTGTGCGAAGAAAGTTCATCATAGCACACGTGCACGTTCCATCTCCGTGCGCGGCCTTAAATTCACCCCTTCCCCCGCCTCCCAACCTTGCTCTGCTCATCCAGCGATATAAATAAATGGGGTAGAGCACAGTCGAAAGGCAGGAAGGCACACGATTTGTGCATCCGTATACGGTGCTTGGCAAGAAACGCCTGCAATATAAATCATTTCACAAGCAGCCCAAACATGGCACGGCTGAATAGGCACACGCTATGGAAGCATTATAGTCTTCTTTAAGTAGAACTATTTCCCTGTTATCGCCTGAACGTCTTATCCTGATTTTCTCAAACTTTTGCGACACAATTTTTATACGGACAAAAAATAAGGACTGAGAAGCTTCGGTGGTAGAAGGGGCAGCCCTGCAATTTCTCGCTCGCGCCTCGAATATAGACGGGCCATCCCGATGGGGTGTTTTGGCCTACTCTTCCTCACTGGGCAGCTATTCTTGGGAAGAGGTGGGGGCTTTCCCAGACTTTATCCCCACCGCACGCGTCCAGCCGGTCCACCCCATTCCTGTACAGGGGCTCCTCTACTTACAAGAGGTCTGTTCGTAAGTCGAATTGTTCGTAAGTCCAACTTTACTCCTGTCAATTCCAAACACGTTGTACGGCACGAATACTGAACACGGGGAATGGCTCTAGGAGTTGTATAATCTCATGTAGACGTAGGTGCCACTGGTCATTCGTGTTCTGCAGATGGAGATGCCACCGCCCCCATCTCTTGCGCGGCGGTTGCAATTACGACTCTGGGTCCGAACACGCAACTGGACATACGGACAGGTTTGTTCGTGTCTCTGAAAATTTCGTGAGTCGAATATTGCCAAGTAGAGGAGTCCCTGTACACCGAGGCAGTGTCTATACAGCGTTATGTACACATGTATACACTGTGTGTGTATATATACCTGACCAGCGTGCAAAGAGTAGACCAACATCACACTTTGCGTATCGTCACAGGTTAAGTTAATGTGAAACCGATGGGTGTTACATGGATGGACAAATGAAATGGCACACACACACAACTCAAACAAAACAGAATAAGGGATGAAAACAAATGTGCACGTACATCTTTGGGAGCAAGTTACAAATGATACCAACAAAGTGCAATGATCACCACGACTACATTAAGAGCAACCCAATACTCTAAGCGCATTTTTCTAAGTTTGGAGGGAATAAAAAACGGAGCACCCCGAAGAAAAATCCACGCAACCACGGGGAGAGAGACGTGCCAACTCCAAAAATATATACAGCAGGCGTCAGGTCGGGATCGAACCCACGGACCTCCTGCATAGCAGGCGAGGGAGTTAACATCTCGCCACCACGTCGCCAAAACTACCCAAATCTCCGCTCCCTCTCAGCGGCACGACGCTGTTGATGAGCAACTTTTTTCTGCAGATTTTGCTTGGGGGCGAGGGGGGGGGGCCGGGGGGGCGGGGGGGAGGTGGGGGGAGTAGAAGGCTGGGAGGGGGGGTGGCCTTTATGTGCCTCTCACCAGCGTGAGAGGTGACCTGTCGACCCGTCTCTCGCCACCACGGCGCCCTTCAAATCATGGCGGCACGTCACGTGGTTGTGCCTCGTGGGTTTCTGTGTTTGCAGGTGATGCTCTGGGCCGTCGCCATCATCTGCGCCGCTCTGTGGAGCAGCGCGGCCGCGTGCGGCAATCTGAACATCAGCAGGCCCGCGGCCTACCTGAGCGCAATGGTAACTTGATTCGCAATCGACGGCACAAAAAACGAAATGCGTCGTGAAACCCTCCTCCGAACCCGACACGTGGAGATTGATTCATACCGCCGTCACCACGTGCGGATCTAGAAGTTCTTCAGCAGCACCGGTGTGTTGGAGAGTAATGTCGCGACGTTTGAATGGGTGCAACCTTCCGACTGTTCGTTGCAACCGGCATCATCAGGCAGCTGCCTTGAAGTGTGAAAAAGTTTCTCTACTCTTGGGCCTTAAATAGGAGGGGGGGGAGTGTCATCATCAACGTGCGTCCAGCAGCGAGGAATGTCAGGAAGTGATACTTGGAGGTTAATGGATTCACAATAAGTTCAGTTACTTTTAGCTTACAATAAATATTGTTATCTGTGGTACTGTGATATACATTTATATATGCTAACGTGATGAAACTGGTTAGTCGTAGTTGTACTAGATGGTTGTTAGATTATACAAATGTATGTTAAAGATGTGAATATAAGGTCAACATTTACGTGGTGTTACTGGTTAGGTATATCATCTTGGTTCTTTCGGTAAAGTCACGTAGAAGGGAAATAATAAAATAATTAAAAATAAAACATAATAAAATACAATTCTCACGACGTTTCGGCCACAACGTGAGCAGCCGTCCTCAGGTGAAGAACAGGCTGTCGGAAAGACACCATTTGAATGGTTAGGTATAGTTGACTAGTGATATTAAATGGTGAGTAATGTTGCAATACTGCTGTCTTAGTTACAGTAAATACCACTGCCGATGGCGACGCGTTGCAAAGATAGCGTTTACTCACCAGCGCAATGCAACTGTTTTGTTGAAGAATCCTGAGCTTCGTAGGTTCCAAATTACCTAAATAAATAAATAAAAAGCGCCAACTTAAAACGCGCCGCCGCGCAATATTCGCTCACTGTTCAAGAGAAGTCGAGCGTAGGCGTCAGGATATTTATTTACACTGCAGGAGAAATCCGATGAGCTGTGAAGCTCTTTTTGCACAGATGTCCGGTAGGGGCATTGCGTCAGAACGGAACAACAGCAAACAATGCAGAAACACGATAGGTGTGCAAAACATACGTCTTAGAGAGGACAGGAGCCACAGACAAGCGGGAGCAGATGGTGAATACTGCCCCAGAGCTCTGCGGTCCTCTTTGTATGAAGGTTTTTACTGGTAGGAACCTCCTGGTTACACCAGCCCACAGGGGATTATTGTGTCCGTCGTGCAGGGATGGGCTGGGTGGGGAGGGAGGGGCTGGGTGGGGAGGGGAGGGTGGGGAGGGGCTGGGTGGGGAGGGTGGGGAGGGGCTGGGTGGGGAGGGTGGGGCTGGGTGGGGGGTGGGAGGGGTGGGGCTGGGTGGGGAGGGGCTGGTCACCCCGTGGTGCCCTTATAAAACTCAACGTTTAACCTACTCACGCCGGCTTGTGCCCGCCCTCACAGTCGGGCATGTTTGCGGAATACACCACGCCGCCGTTGACCCTGGCCATTGACCGAGCAACCCAACGTTCCTACCAGCTCCCTCCGCAGGATTGTGTTCAGCCAATTAATGATTGTTTACATATGTGAGGAAAGTGGAGCACTCGGGGAAAACCCACTCGTGCCAGTGGGGGCAACACATTATCCCATACAGATGCAACTTTCCCCTGATGGCCACGGGAAGGGAGTTTTACAATTATTAAACTAAAACTATATATATATTTCGAGGTAAGACCCACTGAGCTATTAATAGTTATATTTCTCAGAAGCAACCTGGCTATCACAAATGATAGCTCAACGAAGTGGCTTATCGTGTGGACATTCATCGCAGCAGCCAAATACCCTAAACAGCACGACGTGTGTGCGACTCACCAACCCTCGCGCCTCCGCAGTGCTGGATTACAGGCATGGGCCACCACCGACCCGGGCGAAAGTCAACATCAAGTCTTCTTCTTTCGCGTGGGCTGATGTAGATGCAGAGAAAGAACTACGATTTCACAAACAGAGGGTCAAGCCCAGATCGCCGCGCCAGGAGCAGTAGCGGGAGTGGTCTCGCCGTGATGTCTCCTTCGAAGAAAAACAAGTGATGATTAATTAATTGGCATTGAGCTTGAAAAGACGTGGCCTTGGATAGTCTCTGTGCAAGGGGAGACTTTGCCCACACCCTGCCTGACGGAGAGCATCACGTGGGACACTCCTTTCAACTGTTTTTTTTACGGGAGAATTTTGAAAATAAATCCTACCGCTTTATACAAATGTGTACGTGTAAAAAATAAAAAACCCTAAATATTTGACGGCATCCTTTCGTTTGAAATTGGACTGCGGTGAAGGGGTTAGCAAACACACAAACAAAAATCCCGTCAGGTTAAAATCAATTGGGTTGGCATGGCATTGCAAGGCACTGCTTCGAGTTTGGGGCAGTTTGACTCGTCTGGTAACGATTCGAAACAGTTGCCTTGGAGAATGTCCGTTGCTAAATACATCACTGATTATACACTTTTCAAGACACTTTTATTGACCGTGTAGATTTTTTGCGAGTTGTTTGCCCTTCCGCAACGCTGTCAGTCATTGCCCAAATAATGTGGTTATCTGTTGCGGTTGTATTAAGGAGACGGGGCTGGGGGTCGTTATCTATCGCGGTTAGGGCAGTGGCGTGGGTCCAAAATGCATTTCAGAGGTGACCTCTAACCTCTGCATATGTCACCTAGGGCACTAATAAACGTAATCATCATCATCAGCCATGATCAATCAACTGCTGGTTGAAAGGCCTCCCCAAGTCACGACCATCTCGATCCTAGCTGTACGTATGTTGAACTTCTTTCACACCGTACAACAAACAGAATACAACAACAAGCGGTTCAGTTTTTGTGTTCTTCCTCCTCTCTAAAACTAAAATCCAAGCAACCACGGAGAGAGAGAGACACGCAAACTCCAAATATACAGCAGCAGGCGTCAAGGGTACGGGATCGAACCCACGACCTCCTGTATACCGGGCGAGGTAGATAACATCTCGCCACGATCGCCTGGCTCCGGACTCGTTAGTGGCAGGCAGTGGCAACTGGGTTTATCTGCACGCTCCACCTTGGCGTTTTGCAGTCTCCGATAACGCCTGCGGGTTAATTCTAAACCAAAGGCAACGCGCGGCAATGCGCCTGTGCTGGGCTCCTGCCGGGATACACTTTCCCCGCAAAACTGCACGGATTGCACGAGAAAACCACCGATCCAAGCACCCGCCGTTGCTTGCCACATTCGCAATGAAATTCGCCCGCATCATGTGTCACCCGAGATGGTAAAATGCAAAAAAAAACACCAGGGCAGAGTTTGCAACCTCCCATGACTGAAGCCCACGAGCAACAAACATTTAGGTCAGACTGCTTGGGTCTGTACGGTCAGCGTGGTTGAGATCAGAAGGGGAGGCAGGGCCGGATTACAATTTTGTAGGCCCCGGGACTACAGGTGTAATGCGGGCGTAAACGACCTCCCGGAAGTGACGTGGGCTACGTGAGCGACAGCAGCCTGGGGCTGCAGAGCAGAGAGTATATAGGGGAGTGCCGTGAGGGAAAAGAGATCGAACCCAAATAGAGGACACAGGACAGAGAGAAGCGTCCGAGTCTTTTATTACACATGTACTGTGAGGCCACCAGTAATATTTTCAAAAGGAAAACAAAGTTAAAGAAAATTTTAATTACATTTTTTGACAAGGCTAACAATAAATAAAATTCAGCATTCACAAACGAAATCACTTTTCACTTCATCTCTGGAGGCCCTCCAGCTGAGGGTAGGGCGACGATCCGATCGCCTACCGCGGTGGTTCTCAATCTGTGGGTCGGCGGGAGTGCGGGGGCGGCAGGCTGCGGCATGGATACTGTGCAGGAGGAGTTGTGAATGTGCGCGGTGATTGTCGGTGTCACGTTGCGCCGACAAAAACACACGAATGCACAACAACATTAAGGAAATTTGTTTTGCGATAACGCGTTGCGAGTGGTGCACGAGCACAAACAACAACAACAACAACAAGCTCGAGACAATGAAAATATATTTACGTACTATGAAGGGCCATTGTTTAGTAACGTTGCTTATTCGACACATCGTGGGGAGGCGGCATTCATCCGAAATTCGGAAGACAAATAGCCGTGAATTAATGAAAATGTTGCTTTCACTTGCCTCGTGCTTCAAACGAAAGTGGCCTCTTCCAAGCCATCAATGACACCGTGCGTGCATCCTTGTGGCTGCTGTTCGAAAAGGCAGACTTCCCCCAGGACTACTGCATCGAGTCAGCGGGCCACCTCTCCCCAGGGGACAGCACGCTGGTGAGAGAGAGGCGCACGATGGACACCCCATCCCAGCCCTCCACTCTCCCCTCCCCTCCCTCCCCTCCCTCCCCTTCGTCCCTCCTTTTTTTTAACGATCAGACGAGAAAGATGCTCGGTCTTTCGGCACTTTACTTCGTTCATCATGTCGGTTTTTTTTGTATTTTTGTTGTTTTCTTATGTGCTCCCTTTTTAATCAAAGATATAACGCGGGTTTCCCGTGTAACATTAGTCCCATTGTGTGTTACTGTGTTCATAGACACCAACAAGAAAACAAATCACCCTCAAAAACCCATCACCAGATCCCCTGCTACTGCGCTACCAGCACCATAGCGGCGAAGGCACCTGCCTGACCTCCCTCCCCTCCCTCCCCTCCCTCCCTCGCCGCCCTTAGCAAAAGCTACGGACACAAGTTTCTCATTACCAGTGCAGTGCCGCTGAGAGGGAGTGGAGGGTCGGGCAGTTCAGTTGGCGCGGTGGTGGAGAGATGTTCACTCGACAAAAGTTCGTGGGTTCGATCCCAGATCCAGACCCTGACGTCTCTATATTTGGAATTTGCGTGTGTCTCTCCCAGGCCTCCAAAAACCTTTTCGCAGCCCTGCTCATTGGGTGATAATCTAAAAAAAACTGAGTTTACATTCGTAATCAGAGGGCTGAGTTTGCATTGCCGAGTTGATAATCTATGGTTTTAAGCCAAGCAGCTGTCTGTGATTAAGCTGGGTTCTCAAGTTTAGTGAGTTGATGGCCTTAGCCTGGACACCAATTACTATAAATAAAACAATCACATTAAATTATTTTGTGATTAGCGCAGCGGTTAGCGCGCCGCGCTACAAACCCAGTAACGATGATCTGAACCAGTCCTGGGCCTCCCATAGGTCGATTCAGCCTCAAATGAACACCTGGTGCGGTGTAGAAACATCACCAAGGGGGAGACAGACAGGTGGCGTGGTGCTGGACAACCCACCCACTCACGTGCCACCTTACATGAGCTGCTCGCTAACAGCACTTGCTCCAACAGTCTGTATAAAGCTACACGGGGGCAGATCTTTGTCTTCGGCGAAACTGAGGATGTGCGCCTGCGTGTGCCCCCCCCGGCCGGCCACGTGTGCAGGACGCCCGCTGCATCCTGCACGTGTGGTTCTCCATCATGGGTGACACGCTGAGCGAGCTGCTGCGTAAACTGGACCAGGGCGGCCGCCTGTACAGGGACGTGGAGAACCTCTTCAACTACGCGAACTCTATACAGATCGATTGCGTGAGCGTGGACGTGAGCAACACACGCCACCCCCCCCCCCCCGGCTCTGTGTCGTTTGTTTGGCAACGCGTTGGCGAGATGTTAACTCCCTAGCCCGGCATGCAGGAGGTCTGACGTCTGTATATTTGGAGCGTGCGTGCGTCTCTCCCCGTGGTCGTGTGTTTTTTTTTCTCTGCGTCCTCCTCTGGTTTTCCCCCCTGCTGTAATGATAAGCCACTTCGTTGAGCTATCATTTGTGGGCAGTTGCTGCTCATCTACGAGTCGTACAGCCAGTCACTCGGTACTGCCTGGTGCTTCTCACTTCACTTCTCACCCCCCCGCCTGCTCCGACTGCGCAGGAGAATACGTGCTCGCTCAGCGCGCTGGTGCACAAGGAGGCGATCACGCCCAGCTACTTCCGCGCGCTGATGCTCAAGTCCTTCCAGGCGGTTCGGTTCATGAACGGGCAACCCGGCGCGGTGCCAGCCACGGTGCTCGCCCGCTGGCTGCCCACCGAGTCGGCCGCCCAGCTCGGCAAGGCTTGCGTCTGCTCTGAGGTGTGCCGGCCCGCGGCCGAGACGACGTCACCGCCGGTCTCGTCCCAGACGAACGCCGCCCGCGCCGCAGGTGTGCGACCCCCCGAACGTGGCGCGCGCCTCTTCCCCACAATCCTGACCCACCTGGGCCACGTCTCTCGCCATGGTGCTGGCATGTGGCCGACAGCTGTCACCTTGAACCCACCTTGTCCCCCCCCCCCACTTCTCGTCCCATCCCATAACCATCACCAACTTCACCCCCCCCCGTCCCCGCTTTCCCCGACTTAATTGCGTGGCACGTCGCGCCGGACACAATCCATCTCGCCAAACAACAACAACAACAACCGCCGCCATTCACCACTAAGTGGCGGTGATGACACCACGACGCTTGTGCCATGCTAGGTGCTCTTTGAGGCCACGTGAAGTGTCGAAGGCCTGCTGACAGAAGGCCACGGAACGGTCCCAGGTGCCGTGGGTTGACTGCCTGAAATTATTGGCAGACGCACCACCTGTGCCCCCTACTGTGTCAACTTGCTGCGTTCTAGCTGCCCGGCACTCTGCTTATTGTTGTGAGCGTCGCTCCTCTGCCCTCCGTCCGTTGTTGCTGGAGGGTGACCGCCTCCACAGAGGCCGATCTTTACTACGCTCATACCGATTATCGGCAAGTCTAATCAACTCCACATCCTTCGAAACCGCATCAGACCATCTTTTCTCCAGCCCATGCCATGCCCATAATAACGCTTTTTCCTGGGTTAGATCACGTACATTTCAATACGTCTTAAAACCCGCCAACACCCGACACTGCCAAGAAGCGTGGTTTGTCACGTAAACAAAACGTGGCAATTAGTTACTACTTCAGTGTGTTGGAGAGTAAACCCACGACGTTTACAATTCGAGTCCCCTGACGTTTACGTACTCAAAATTGCCATGCCCGTTGGAGCGAGCCCCCCTCTATCTGACCGAACAGAAGCTACTTGGCCATGTCACCCTCCCTCCCCCAATCCGTCCACCTGCCCGTAACGCCCCTACCCACCCCCGCCCACTAAGGGAAGGTTGGAGAGACGGAGGTGGCCTCGGAGCGACTGTGGGGACTGCTCGTGGTGCCGCTGGGCGCGCTGTGCGTGACGCTCGCCGCCCTGTTGTGGAGGCGGCTCGGGCGTCCAGCCCCACGCCTGCCCCCCGCCACCACAGGCCGCACGGCCCCCCCAAACCGGGTCCCCCCCAAAGTAAGCAACACACGCGACGGCCGCGCTGCGTCATCGCACGTAAAATGTAACTTTTTTATTTTTATTTTACCAGGTAAGGCCTCACTGAGCCTTACATAGCTCTTTTTCAGAAGCGACCTGGCGGTCACAAATGACGGCGCAACGAAAGTGACTTGTCACCGTGTGGGAATGTACAGTAGCCAAAAACTCTGCACGCACGTTGATTCGAAATGTTGGAGTGGAAAAACCGGAGGACCCGGAGAAAAATGACCACGCGACCACGGGCAGAGTGAACACGCAAGCTCCAAAAGAGCGGGCGTCGGGGTCGGGATTGGGATCGAATACACGACCTCCTGCACACCAGGCGAGGGAGTTAACATCTCGCCAAATGCGATGCCTCACGTCAAGGAAATAAAATTACATTGCCTGAAACGTCGCCTATAGTATATATTTATTTTCCCCATTCAAGACCACGTAGTGTTATTGACGGATGTGCTGAGTTTTATTATTATCTCTGCCTTCTTCTTGGTTCTTTCGGTAAAGTCACGTAGAATGGAAATAATTAAATAATAAAACATTATTTAATAATTCTCACGACGTTTCGGCCACAACGCAAGCAGCCGTCCTCAGGTAAAGAACAGACAGAGTCTGTCTTATCGACAGACCTGTTCTTCACCTGAGGACGGCTACTTGCATTGTGGCCGAAACGTCGTGAGAATTATTTTATTATGTTTTATTTTTATTATTTTATTATTTCCATTCTACGTGACTTTACCGAAAGAACCAAGAAGATGAATCCCTGCAGTCACGAAAGCTTTAAATCGAAATATCTCTGCCTTGTGCACCACTTCCGACGCACCAGCATCACGAAATAACGTTGTGTTGATATCGACTGTTCATACAAGTAAAGTTGGGCTTGAGAAGGCCAGATCGCTGGGATGATGGCCAGTGGTGAAGACTAACAACGGAGTGGCAGCCAATGGAAGGAAGCCCACCTAAAAAGGAGTGCGTTCGACGCAGAGATGGAACGATGAAATCAGCTCACGTGCGGGAACCAAACTTGGATTTTTGACTTCGCAAGATCGTGAGACAAATTTGGCAAGAACTTGGGAAGGCCTTCATCCAGCAGTGGATAGATCATAGCTGTTGTTGGTGATGGATGATTATGACATATTCTACAGGCAGTTAGTTTGTCCAGCATTTGCTCGCTTATATGTGTTGCCCTGCCACCCGATTGTAAATTTGTGGACTTTAAGCTGGAATAACCATGGTTACTACCAACATTACCTTCACTCATTGACTTCTCTACCTCACCCACTTACCAGACCATGGGTCATAACAACACATTCACACACTCACCATACTGCAGGTCTCAACACACAGACCAACTCACCACACCGCAGGTCACAACAACACATTCACACACTCACCACGCCATATGTCACAACAACTCACTCACCCACCCACTCACTACACCACACCGCAGGTCACAACAACACAGTCACCCATTCATCACACCACAGGTCACAACAACACACTCACCCACTCCCCACACTATAGGTCACAACAACACTCACTCACTCACCACAATGCAGGTCACAACAACACCCACCCACTCACCACACTGCAGGTCACAACAACACCCACCCACTCACCACACTGCAGGTGACAACAACACCCACCCACTCACCACACTGCAGGTCACAACAACACTCACCCACTCACCACACTGCAGGTGACAACAATACACCCACCCACTCACCACACTGCAGGTCACAACAACACTCACCCACTCACCGCACCGCAGGTCACAACAACACTCACCCACTCAGCACACTGCACGTCACAACAACACTCACCCACTCACCACACTGCAGGTCACAACAACACTCACCCACTCACCACACTATAGGTCACAACAACACTCACCCACTCACCGCACCGCAGGTCACAACAACACTCACCCACTCACCGCACCGCAGGTCACAACAACACTCACCCACTCACCACACTATAGGTCACAACAACACTCACCCACTCATCACACTGCAGGTAACAACAACACACTCACCCACTCACCACACCACAGGTGACAACAACACACCCACTCACCACTCCTCTTTCTGCATCTTCCCTTGGATTCCTCGCAGCAGCCAGAAATGCTCTTCATCTTTCGATTTAAAGCTTTCGTGACTGCAAGGATTCATCTTCTTGGTTCTTTCGGTAAAGTCACGTAGAATGGAAATAATAAAATACAACATAAAATAATTCTCACGACGTTTCGGCCACAACGCAAGCAGCCGTCCTCAGGTGAAGAACAGGTCTGTCGGGAAGACAGACGATTGGGAGCTGAGCAGATCCACGCTCGAATGGGTGGCCACCGTGCACAGACATGCCGTGAGAGGCCGCGGAGGGCAGTGCAGAATCATGCAATGCTTGTCGGCACGATGTACACTTCGCATGCCCCCATATCTATGTCCCTCCCCCCCACATCTTCACGACCCGCGCAGCACAGAAACGGTCAGGCGGCACCCATAGTGGGCACGGTGCGTCGAGGGTTCTCATCCGGCAGCGGACTGATACAATTGCACGACATCATGCTCCTCGTTCTATTTAAGGCAGTCCCCGGGTTACGGAAGGGTTAGGTTCCCGAGAATGATCCGTAACCCGAATTTTCCGTATGTCGGACACTGAACAATTTTTTTCCAAAATCGAAATCAATTCCATTTACCTTAATCATCGTGAAGCTCGAGGTTCCCGAGAATGATCCGTAAGGCTTTTTCGGTAAAGTCACGTAGGTAAAAAAATATAAAATTAATATAATTAATAATAGAAATAAAATAATAAATCACATAAATCACAATAATAAATCCGTGATTTATTATTGATTTCTATTATTACTTCTATTATTTTTATTTTTTACCTACGTGACTTTACCGAAAAAGCCTTAGAGTATGAATCCTTGCAGTCACGAAAGCTTCAAATCTAGAATCCGTAAGGCTGCCCGCCTCACGCCTCCTCGCTCCACGGTATTCATCCGCAAACCTCACCGCGGCTGCACTACTTGCGTTTGCGTAACTAACGCAACACATTTCCGCGTAATTATTATTATATTTTTTTTAATTATGGGAATATTTCCGTAAGGTCGGATTACCTTAAGTCAGGTGTTCCACAACCCAGGGAACTGTCTGTACATGCATATCTATGACATCTACCTGTCCTAGTGTGAGATTAAAAATGCAGAAAACTTTAGAGCTCAGATTCTTGTGCTGCTTTGTACAAGCTTCTGGATTTGGTTTCAAGCAGGGAAAGAGTTTTAGTTTTTTTTCAATGTTTTTAGATCCCTAATTCAGTCTCATGATCTTGAGGCCTCCAGTGCCGTGGGGGTGTGTGGGTTGGTGTGTTTTTTTTGCGACAAATGTTGCATTTTCCCATGGGCGATGATGAGGTGCCAATACTCTTGAGTCGCCAGGAGAGGGCGGTTCACACTCCGTCTCGCGTGAGCTGGAGAGAGATCGTGGCTTCGGGGGCGTCCATAAATGACGTCACGCACCTAGGGGGGGGGAGGGGGGAGTCAGACATCTGTGACGATGTGTGACGAGGGGGGGGGGGTTTGAGAAATGTGACGTCGCATCAAAATGCGCAACTTTAAAAAAATATCGACAACACGTTCTACTTATTTAAATAGACTTTTTAATACATGTTTTCTCCTGCAGCATCAGAGTGCAGCGCCACATTAAATACGCACTACAATGACAATAGTTTAAAGCGATTTGAAGCATGCTTTATTTTTTAGGGGGGGGGGCAGAGCTTTGTGACGTCATATTTGAGGGGGGGTCTGACTTTTTGTGACGCCGTGTGACGAGGGGGGGGTCAAAAATCGTTCAAAATCGCGTGACGTCATTTATGGACGGCCCCTTATCTCCGGGTGCTCCGGTTTCCTCCGACGCGCGTGTAAACCACTCGTCGTGAAATCAGTTGAAGACATTACCTACTCGAATCACCCAGAAATGTCTGTCCGTCCCGTGACGTCACTCCACATGAGACCCCTCCCCCGCGTGACGTCACTCCACATGAGACCCCCCCCCCCCGAGTGACATCACTCCACATGAGGCCCACCACCCCCTCATTAATATTCATGAGTTGGTGGATTTTTACACGAACGCACAAGAAGGTCGCGCACTCCACATGCCGCACCCCTCCCCTCATTAATAATCATGAGCGGGTGACGTCACTCCACATGCCGCACCCCTCCCCAATAACCAATAGCGGGTGACGTCACTCAACATGGGGCAACCCCCCCCCCCCCCTCATTAATAATCATGAGCTGAACAATATTTCTATTGAATATTTCAGATTTACTAATATACACCCGTCCTTGGACGGGCTATTGTTAAAATTAAAACCCTTGATGACGGGGGGGGGGAGGGACCCTCCTGAAAAAAACTCCTTGGACACGGCTGTGGCTTTCCTGGGTAGCTCCGAATCCGTGTGTTTATTTCCTTACTTGCTTCATGAACTGCTCACAAACGGTGTGACGTGAGATGCCTTCGCCGGGGTTGATTCGATGGGACCACTCATCCGATCCATCTGCCAATGGATGCCTCAATGCTGACACGTGCTCAGATGGCGATGGGTTTACAGCCCTTTACCAAAGTGGTGCTCACCACTGCCCTGTGAATCCAGAGACGTCAAAATAAATTTTCAATCATGGCCAACAATCATGGCCAACAATCATGGCCAACACCAGCGGCGAGTGATATATGAAACGGGTTTGGGTTGCCAGCCGCTCCCCCCCCACATTCCACCGCCCTCTTCACCAACCCATACTGAGCAGCGTGGTGAAGTATGGTCAAACGACCTCCATGACTAACACGCAAGGCTGCCACCTTGTCCTGGTTCTCACAGGATCGTCCAGGACAGGCAGCTGTCCTGGGAAATCTATCAGTCTTCCTGGGACATAAAAATGCTCCGGTTTTTGTCGGAAGCGTAACAATAATAATAATGATCGCAATGCCCCACTCAAGACAATGCATTCAGCTGACGTTCTCCCAACGTCCGGTATTGTGAAATAGTTTTACTCGCACCATTGACATGTCCAGATTGTTGTTGTGCTTCAGAGGTGGCAACCTAACTGGCTTACAGAAATCGATTGAGGCGTTTTATCCAGCAGTGGATTGTCAAAGCCCTGCAAACGATTATCAAATATTATAAATGTTTGTAAACCTAGCATTTGGATCAATCGTATCACGTTCACTAGTTCTGTTAAAGTTGTTCTGCACACTTACGGCATAGTCGCTATTCTCATGAATTGTCTATGCCGGCCACTTTAAGATGATTTTATCACCAATGGCGATATCAGCAAATAGCCTAATAGTACTCCAATTGTAAATGTTGTGGGTTTACTCTCCAACGCACCGGTGGGCTGTACTCGTCACGAGTTGGCACGTTTTGTTTACGTGACAACCCTCACTAATTGGCTGTGTCGGACGATGGTGGCGGGTTGAACGACACATTTAAATTTACGCGATCTAACCCCCCCCGCCCCTCCCCTCCCCAAAAAAAACTTTATTACGAATATCAAAAATTTGCATTTTCAATTCCATTCGTCGTGCCCGATTTTGTAACACACTCAACAGAAAAGAAACCCCCTATATATATCAGCACCCTTCGTTTGGTCTCGTCCCCAGCGCCTGCCGTTGCTCCAAACGCGCCTCGCGAGAGCATCTGACGGCCCTGCGGCTCGAGGGGCCGAGCCGCACGGCCCCGTCGGCGCAGCGGCGACCCCAGGCGACGAGCAAGCGGCGAGCAGCAGCAGCAGCGGCGGCAGCGGCCGAGACGACACGTGAACGGGCGGCGAGCGCGCAGCGTTGCCTCCTCGACGTCGCGAGATACATCTTCGGCCGCTCTGCACGGCCTCCTCCTCCCCCGCCACCGCCGCCCCTCGCCGTAGTCTAGAGCCGAGGTGGGCAGCCCCCCCACCCCCCCCCCCGGTGGCAGCAGCCGTCCGCTGTGGTGCGGCACGATGGAAACGCGGTGCCGGGCCCCGACAATTGCGCAGAAGTCTGCCTGTAGGGAAGGGGTTTGGTGGGTGTAGGGGGGAGGTGGGGTGGAGATAGGGGGGAAGGTGGGGGGATAGGGGGGAAAGGTGGGGGGATAGGGGGGAAGGTGGGGGGGGGTAGGGGGGGAGGTGGGGTGGGGTAGGGGGGAAGGTGGGGGGGGGGTCGCGCACGATGTCAGGGGTTTGGTTGGATGCGTTTTCCCCATTTAAGTGATCCGTCCAAATGTACAAATTGACAACAAGCAGTTGGCGGAGGTGGGCTGCGTGTGGATGAGCCACACGCCCCCGGGTGACGAGAACCTCGCTGGGGCGAGAACGCGTCGTGCGGAAACGCGTTTGGCGACAGCTTGCCGGACCGCCTTTCCCCCGCGTGGAACGGAGGTGAGGACTTTGGGCCGCGTCGTCGTCTGCTTCGATCGTGATTTCCTAAAAGTGTTGCGGCTGCTCGCTCACTTCGCTCGCGGCCAACTGGGCGACGAGCGAATAACCACATCACGATAGTTCAGGCCGTGTGAGCGCAGACAATTGTGCTGTTTGGAGAGATGGTCCATCCGCAAACCGGAGTATCCACCGATGGATGTAATCGAGAGTTGGCCGTGGGTGATGAAGAATAAAAAATGACAAATACAACTGCAGCAGTCAGTCACCGGCGTATTAAAAACGAATTCAACATTTCTTTTTTTACCAGGTCTATGGGCCATTTAACTATTTATCTCTTTTCCAGAAGAGATCTGGCATCACCAACGAGAGCTCAAAGCGAGCTGTGCACTGTCACAACCGCAGCATAGCCCACGAGAAGAGAGTACATATATATGTAAACGTATCAATAAATATATTTGCACAACGAGACTTCACACTCAGTGGGGCTCTCCTGAGCATACAAAGGGACGTGATTTATCCAGATTTTAAGTTTCCGTGACTGCAGGCATCCATACTCTTTGGTTTTTTCGGTAAAGTCACGTAGGTAGAAAATTTAATAAATTAAATCACGACGTTTCGAGCGCAACACGAGCGTCCGTCATCAGGTGGGACAACCACAGCAAGAAACAATTGCTGAAGTGGGCCCACTTTTGCTGAAGTGACTTTACCGAAAGAATCAACGGGACGTGACTTATATTCCCCTTCATTCTACCGGAACTTGTTGATGCTTTATTAATTAAAAAAAACAATCAATAACGTGCCAATGAGCAACACTGCATTTCTCCGCAGCTAGTTTGCATGGAAGTTGTGTTTAACAGCGATATTAATAATACTAAAATGTGAGATATTTGGCATTTGCACCTTTCCTAGAGCGCATGGCGATGCTTCACCGACGGATATAAACAACTCAACACATTCGTCACAAAGGCTGCCTTGAAAGACAAAAAATATATAAAAAAGCATAAAGTGTTATTGATTTAAAAAAAACCTATTCGGGACCACAGTGTTAATGACAAACGTGTTTAGTTTTTTATTAATTAAGCTTGTGCGCCAATACCGACGCAGCAGCAGCGTCGGCAAATAATTAGTTTAATTTTGACAGATATGATCTCCCGGTCAATTTGTCGCTATATGTGTAACCAATTTGCGTCATTAGTCACATCTCTACGGTCATTGATTTCTGGCCACGGTTAACATGGGCGATGTGTGATAATGCGTGAATGCTCCCCTCGCTAAACCCACACTGAACGGCGCGGCGAAGTTTGTTCATAATACCGTGGCGTGGGGATGCCTTCACCCAGCAGTGGATTGATAACATGAGAACCTCTCCCGCATACGCCGGCACATCACTGGACCTGCTCGGTTCGAATGACGTTCGGGGGGGAGGGGTAGGCGACCTTTGCCGTTCACTGCAAAGCGGTGGGTGGGAAGGGGGGGGCTTCCGATGCGAACCACGAACCGCGCGCAGCAACAAATCGGCAGCGTCCGTCCTCCACGCGACCACGCGGCCAACACCCCCGAGCGGCGGACGTGAGTGGTGCGGCCGTGAAACCCAGAGGGCGCGAGAGAAAATACGCGGAGGTCGGCGAGAGCGCTGTAACCGCGGCAGCCCCCGCACGACAAGGTTTGGTGGAAGACGCAAGGATCGAATTGTAACCGTCCGCTGAATGATCACGAGTGAAGACCAGCGCGTAGTACTCGCTCGCTCTCGTACAGAGAGAGCGGGGAACGACTGAGAGGCGCGAGGTGGTGGAACCACGGAACAACGGGAAGCCAGGCGGTGCGAGCCCACGCTACCAACAATTTCCCGAGTTCTGCGGTCCTCTGTATACGAAGGTGTTGCCGGGCAATTAGTGATGAGTGTATACACGTGGAAGGAAACCGGAGCAGCCGGTAGAGATGTGAACTGGCCAGGTTGGAAAAATACATTGCGGGGACATCCACAAATAAAAATGGAACTGACACGTAGACATTGCCACCAGTTTACAAAGGTACAAAATAATGCACGCTGTATAGTATTGGTTTGTAAGCCGTTCATGGAATGTATAATTCTCTCAACGACTAGGCAAAGAATGTAACGCAATGTCGATGGTCCGTTGCATGGTTCGTGAAGCAACCGATATAAAAATGCGTCAATAGCTCCAGGTTGCAAACGAGCCAAAATAAAAAAAGTAAAATGCGTTATCATTTTCTCCGCATGATAAGATGCGTCGAAAAAAATATAACGAATAAAAAAAATAAAAATGGGGGTCAAACAGACGCACACAGAGACACCTACTGGATTACAAGATGCACCCCAACTTTTAGCTTTATAAAACAAAGGGGGGGGGGGGCCGGGGGGATAAGTGTGTCTTATAGATCGGAGAAATCGCTAAACTGTAGCCATATTCATGGCAAGTGTGCTGCAGAAAGTCCCCCAGGTGATGATGGATGGATGGGACGCGGGCAAGAGGATGGCGAAGACGAGAGGGGATTGACGTGGAATCGATTGGACTCTCAAGACCCCTCAGACGAGCAGACGGCAGGGAAAGATGGTCATCCAACAACAGCCTCTCTCGGGAGAGAGACAGTGCAATTGATTTATTGATTCTCCAGCCAGCTCACTGCACCAGATAACACTCACGCACGAAGGGCACAATAAGACGGTGATTAGTTTGTGTTAGGGGCCGTCCATAAATGACGTCACGCGATTTTGGACGATGTTTGATCCCCCCCCCCGTCGTCACACGGCGTCACAAAAAGTCAGACCCCCCCTCAATTATGACGTCACAAAGCTCTGCCCCCCCCCCAAATAAAACATGCTTCAAATCGCTTTAAACTATTGTCATTGTAGTGCGTATTTAATGTGGCGCTGCACTCTGATGTTGTAGGAGAAAACATGTATTAAAAAGTCTATTTAATTAAGTAGAACGTGTTGTCTGTATTTATTTAAAATTGTACATTTTGATGTGACGTCACATTTCTCAACACCCCGCCCCCCCTCGTCACACATCGTCACAAATGTCTGACCCCCCCCCCTAGGTGCGTGATGTCATTTATGGACGGCCCCTTATGCTCCATATTATTTTTGTGTATGGAACAAGAAACCCACCCCCTCCCCCCCCCGATGTAACAGAGAGGACGGCAATCGCCTATAACCATGCGGCGGTTCGCCAGCCATTGGTTTGATTCAAGTCAAGTCGGCATGCTGACGAGAAACTGAATGTCAAAACCGCTCCACGTATGGCTCAAGTTATACCCAATGCTGCAGGAAACGATGCACTCCTTCCCCAAGAAGCCATGTGTACATTGTTTTTAAATATATAGAAAGGAGGCCTTGTCTATTCTTATTTAACTCGCCTCGTGCCCGTCCAAGGACGGGTCAATTGCGGTAAATCTGAAACTTGCGAGCAAAAATCAGACCGCGACGTGATGTATTCATCGCATGAATGCGTGTGCAAGTTGTAAGGGCGCGGTGACACAGACTTAATTCACTTTAAGGTTATAATCCCTTGTTCATCACGACGTCCTTTTTACTTCGATGTCTCAACAGCGTTACGGAGATCACGTGACGTGAGGGTTCTGCCTTTGCAGTGAGGGTTGTGAGTTGACGCCGAGGAGGGGGGAGGAGGCGCCTCGCCCCCGCACGTGGAGTGACGTCACCCGCTAATTATTATGAATGTGGGGGTCGGTCCATTTGGAGGTCGTCACCTTATAATGATTATTAATGAGGGGGGCTGGTCGATGCGGAGTGACGTCACGAGCGTTAAGGACAGACATTGCTGGGTGATTATAGTCGGTATCGTCCCCCAAGTGTGAACGTGGGGTGATGGATACGGGTGGCCACGTGTGCGGTGTCGCCATCAAGGACTTTTTTTGCGCCCTACTCGCGCCACGTGGTGCCGAGAAGGATAGTTTTTAGAAGGGAGTCTGGCACGGCCGCAGTGTTGTGGTGTGTGTAGTGGTATGTGTTGTGGTGTGTGTGGTGTGTTGTGTTGTGGTTTGTGTGGTGTGTTGTAGAGTGTTGTGGTGTGGTGTGTTGTGGTGTGTGTAGTGGTATATGTTGTGGTGTGTTTAGTGGTGTGTGTTGTGGTGTGTTGTAGAGTGTTGTGGTGTGTGTTGTGTGGTGTTTTGTGGTGTGTGTGGTGTGTTGTGGTGTGGTGTGGTGGTGTGTGTGTGGTAGTGTGTTGTGTGTGGTGTGTTGTGTGTGGTGTGTTGTGGTGTGTGTGGTGTGTGTGTTGTGGTGTCTGTGGTGTATTGTGGTGTGTGTGTGGTGTGTGTGATGGTGTGTTGTGGGGTGTGTGGTGTGTTGTGGTGTGTTGTGTTGTGGTTTGTGTGGTGTGTTGTAGAGTGTTGTGGTGTGTTGTGCGTGGTGTGTTGTGTGTGGTGTGTTGTGTGTTGAGTGTTGTGTGTTGTGGTGTGTTGTGTGGTGTGTCGTCAGCATAACCAGCGAGCAAATGTGCAATGAACGTGCCAGCGGACAGCTCGTCGCCGTGGGTAAACATTGTTTAACATTCCCCATTTAGAAGCCAGGTTCCCTCCTTCAAGAATGCCTGAAGCCCAGCCCGGGGTGGTGGTGGTGGGGGGGGAGAATTCAACAAGAGGAGACATTTTTTTCGAACTCGATATAAAAAATAAATTAAACAAAACTCGACATTTCAACATCCTGGCTATGCGACTGCGTGGCGAGCACGAGACGGCGGCGACCCTTAATCAAGAAACGTCACGAAGCGGTGACCTCAAAGAACCCGCCGGGGTTTGCCGACCCCCCCCCCCCCTCGTGTGAGCGCCGCTCGGAGACTGAACTCGCAGCGGAGGTCAAAGTTCAGCCCCGCAATTGCTGGCGCTCACGCCGATGCTTGCTGGCAGAAGTGGAGCCGATTAGCGCCCCTCTAGAGAGTCTAGGGGGGTATTTGGCCTACTCTTCCACGCTGGTCAGACGTCCAGGAGCGAGAGGTGGGCAAGATGGGATGGGGGGGGGGGGGCTTTATTGAGGGGGGAGGGTGGTGGTCAGGGTTCGATTGCCGCGAGGCAAACGCGAGGCATCGACCGCTCCCAACATTTGATGAACAGGTCACGGCAAACAGCAGTGGCGATTATCTGAACTGGTCGGTCTTGAGCCCCCTCGCACAATGAGTAGCTGGTGTGGGGTGTAAACAACGGGAGACAAAGGCGGCCGGGCGTGATGTTTGCCACACCACCCCCTCGTGTGCCGGCCTGTGCGTGCGTTCGCGATCAGCGCTTGCCCCAAACAGTCTGTGAAGGCTATACGGGGGATCTTTGTCTTTAGGATAGTGAAGGGGCAGAGAAGGAGAGTTCAGTGGGGGCTTGGGGGGGGTCTGGGAGGGGGTCGGTAACACTGCCGGCCAAGACTGAGAAGTGTGAGAGGCTCGTTCTGCATCTCGAGCAGCTGTGCGGAGAGTTCATTGTAAGCAGCCTGTTGCGTATAAAGTTTGTCTTGTCAGTTGTTGATAATTATAAAATGCCACGTGTTTTACCCAAGAACCAAGTCACACTCTGATGCTTTTTAGTTCGCGCTGAGAGTTGTTTTGACGCATCCTCGTCACACGGCAGAACACTCACGCGACCCACCTTACCCATCGCCTGAACCGCGGTGTCATCATTTGCAACTCGGTGGGAGGACAGTGGTAGACGGAACGTGAGTGAGAGAAAATGTACTTTGCACCCAGGGCCGGTCCCTATAGGGTACGGCAAATCGGGGCGACCGCCCTGGGCCGCGCGCTTTGGGGGTTGCCCCACGCGTCGACGTCACGGCGTCAGATGTAATAAGTTCGGTTTAGTTTGAAGGCGTCTGGGGGTCCACACGGTGGCCTTGGCCTCGGGCCCCGCACACCCCCTAGGGACGGCCCTAAACTCAATTATTTTGATGCTACGACCGGGTAAGCCCCACTGAGCTGCTATATAAGCCGTCTGGCCACAAATGATAGCCCGGCAAAGGCACTGATCACGTCGAAATGTATAGCGGCCAAACACTCCAAGCGCACGTTGATTCTTAATGTGGTGGGGAAAACCGGAGGACGCGGAGAAATATCTACCGGACCACGGGGAAAGAGACGCGCAATCTCCAAATATACAGCAGCAGGCGTCAGGGTCAACATCGAACTCACGACCTCCTGTATACCAGGCGAGGTAGTGAACATCTCGCCACTGTGGTGCCCCGCTTTGAATTCCCACAGTTTCACCTGCCGTTTGCCGGGAGATGGTATTGACCCTACTCGCCACCGCTGTGGGCGAGAAACCTCCAGTAGTTGAGCCTCCAACAATATCGCCCCGAACGGACCCACGGACTCGTCCGGACGGAGCGGCTGCATCTTGAAAGAAAGCAGTAAAGACGCCGGCGAGCGACTCAGAGCGACATCGGAAAGCCGACGAACCTGTCAAACCCGATTTGTGCTCCATTCGGCTCTGAAACGATACAAAAAAATATGAGCAGCAACAACATAAAACAATTGGAAGCGGTCCAGTTCGTGAGAGGGGGATTGTTTATAGGGAGACACACCACTCGGCTTGACTTGAGACACGCCGTGACCAAGGGGTTTGGGCTGTATATCTGGCAAGATGAATGCAACTGTTGATGGGAGTAGGAAGAGGTTTTATTTTTAAAGTAGGTCACGTATGCAGACATCGAGATCTCGATCACATCGCGGCACAGAGATACGGATCCAATCAAGCGAAGCTTTTGCAGAATGTGATCTCTCAAGCTGATGTCAATGTTGAACGCACGCTTTGTAAACATCGTACCGTGGTCACAAGCCCAGCACGCCAATGAGAAATTGACGACGTTCTCCCACCATGAAGCAGATGACCCCGCGTTTTCTTGGCAGATATGCTGCAGTTGTAATTTGCATTAAGTAATGCGTGCCCTTCGGGGGAGAACAGTGGTGCAGCGGTTAGCACTCAGCGATCAGGGGTGGGGAACGAATGATATCTGAACTACTCTTTGGGGTTTTATCGGTAAAGTCACGTAGGTAAAAAATAAAATAAATGAAAACCACTAAATTAAATCACGACGTTTCGGGTGCAACACAAGCGTCCGTCATCAGGTGTGAAAGCATGGCCTGCTGCTGATGTAGACTGCTTGTGTTGCGCCCGAAACGTCGTGATTTAATTTAGTTGTTTCCATTTTTTTTTTTACCTACGTGACTTGACCGAAAAAACCCAAAGAATATGAATCCTTGCAGTTACGAAAGCTGCAAATCTAGAAGATATCTGAACTGTTTATAGGTCCTCGCTCCAGCCCTCCACCATCCTGCACTGTTTGAAGCCCACTATCATAGATGCACTTAAAAAAAAACACATTAAATGTTTTGTCCTTTTTCCCATTCACAATATCACTGAGCTACTTCTGTACGAGCGGCACGTGACCTCTAATTGACGCACTAGGGGGCAGCACATTCCTGCCTGCTCTGCCGCAAAGTAATTCTCGTCACTTCACAGTGACGACTAAATATATTTATTTAATTCTCGGAGCTGGAGTTTATCCGAACTTAAAATGCAGGACCCAATTTTAATGGCCCGTTGCTTTGCGGAGTCATTGGTGACAGTGTATTGATGCCCAGATGGGAGTCAAATTGAGACTAGAGAATTCTCTTTTACGAGAGCCCTGTGTTTAATTAAGTACACTCCAGAAAAAATAATTGCCACTTCCAAGGAACGTGTACATTATTGCAGTGCTTAATTAAAACCGCTGACCAGCGTCAAGCACAAGCGATCGGAAGTTTTTATAGGCTGCAGGGCTACGTGGTGTGCGGTAGGACGTGCAGAAACACCCTATGTTGTACTGTACTTCTACCGCATCTATGCTCCCCACCTTCACCAATCTGCACTGACCAGCGTGGTGAAGCATGGTCAAATAACCCTCACTGCCAACGCAGCTTAGATGAGGCTCTCATTCAGCAGCGGATTGAACCTGAGCATGGGGGGAGGCGCCGTTTCGAGTGTTTTGTCTGCTCTACATTTCCACACGATGATAAGACAATTCGTTAAGCTATAGAGCTCAGTGAGTCTTACCTGGTCAAATAAAAATAGTTCAGTAGAAATTCGCCCCGGGTCCCCCCCCCCCCCATAGATGGCTATGGCCCTGGAGATAATGCAATTGCTTTTTTTAAAAAATCTCAGTGCGTTCAAAATATGCAAACATGAAATATAAATAGGAAGCTTTTTATCAACTAGATAATTATCGCCATGAAGCGGAAATGGCCAAAGTTAGCGTGAGTGAGTGGCGAGCGATGACTCACTTGGGCCTGGGCGACCCCCCCCCTTCACCAACCTGAAATTGGCAGCGTGGTGAAGCATCGCCAAACAACCTCCATAACCAAAACGGCATGCCGAGGCCTTGAATGCAGCAGCGAATTACCATCGGTCCGTAGATCATATATATAGACTAATAAGTGCAATTGCAAACAAAAAACAAAACACCCTGCGATTATGCATTTTTACATTAATTGTCTGATGCAATCTCTCCACGTATAATGGTGCAAATATGCAATGCTCTTATCAGTATTATTATACTGAGTGCATAATGGTGCTGGCTGATTAGGGACCGGGTTAGAGAGATTCGAATTTTCAAATCGTACATAATTGAGGACGAATGTTATTGCAGCAACTCCTGCCTGAACCGACTGCGATCATTGCCCGCGCTGAAAATGCATTCTCTCAAACTTTCTTCCACGCACTGTTGCTGCCGCCGTTGCTGCTGCTGCTGCTGCAGGATCAATAACTGCTGCAGATGAAGTCAGAAATCATCTCACTCACTCACCTGCTCACCCACCCACGCGTGGCGTTTTTACTTCGCTTTTTCTGCTTTGCTTATTTGTCGTGTTGTTTTTGGGGAATTTTCAGCTGGCCATCTGGGGATTTCCAAGAACAAAATTCCTCGGCATGTATCTCCTTTTCTTGCGATTATTCTGCTGCTCGACATGATATTGACCAGCCTGGGCATACTGTGTATGGAAATTTCCAGATGGTGCACACAAGTCACATGCTGGTTGCTGGTAATTCCCAGAAATTCCCGAGAGAAATAGAACAGTCGAAATTACAGGCAAGATTACATAAAGCTGGAGACGAAGCTAGAATATGTTTTCACTTCGCTTGGGGTGGGAGGGGGGAGAGGGGCAGGCAGATGGACAGGAGGGAGGAGGCAGGTAAACCAAGACGAACTAAAAACCATTACTCAACAATGTTTAATTTTTCCAGGTAAGGCCCATTGAGCTACGTACATCTGTTACAAATGATGGCTCAACGAGGGGGCTTTTCTCTTTTTCGTTTCGTTCTCAGCCCGGTTATCCTGGTGAGGATCGCGGCGGCAGCAGCGTTGAGTCGGGCCGTCCAGACCACCCTGTTCCTGGCGATAGACTTTAGCGCCACACCACTATACACACAGACTCGAGCTCTTTCTGTGGAATTCCCAGGCGTTCCCAGGCCAGCTCAGCGACGTAATCCCGCCAGCGGGTCCTCGGAGATTTAAAGCAGCAGCCAAATACTCTAAAACGCATGTTTCTAAATGTGGAATGGGAAAAAAACCGGAGGACCGGGAGATAAATCATCGCGACCACAGCGAGGGAGAACATGCAAACGCCAAAAGCACAGCAGGCGTTCGGTCTCGCGCTCGAACCCACGAGCTCCTGCATACCGGGCAAGGTAGTTAACGTCTCGCAATACACCCAGTGCCGCCTGTGACATCACGCATCACCATCGCCGAGTCATCTTTCTGCTAGATCCCAGAGTTCTTGAAGGGTGGCTGTGCGCAAAGAGGCCGACCGAAGTTCGGTTTCGGTTTCGGCGCCGAAAGTTGGCAAATGGCCACTTTGGGCGTACTTTCAGTTTCGGCCGAAAGTAATTTTTAACTTTCGCTTTGGTTTCGGTTTCGGCCGAAACCAGAAATTCAGTTTCGGTCGGCCTCTAACGGAGATGCCCCTGGGCTATTTCTGAGTCTCTCTCTCGGATGTGAGGTATGGAGCAGACTGCCCCCACCCCCCACCTGACCCATCTCAATCCTCTAATGCCACGACCCTGCTCCTGGCAACAGAGAGGGTGAGGGAGGATGGCATGGTCGGAGTGGAAGGGGCCTTGGTCATGGAGATTCGCCGCTCGTGCGTTGCACTGCGTGTTGAACTTTTCTCGCACCGTACGCAGCCAACTGCGCTAATCGAAGGCGCGGGGATAGGGCAACAGACTAAGCACAAAGGGGAGTTTGAAAGAAACTAGTTATCAATCTAGATATGGAGGTATTAGCCGTGTAAAGTAGGCCGTTATTGTTCTGCTGGCGTTTAAGAACCCCCGAGGTCAGGAGTTCACGGCAAGTTTTATAATTATAACTGCAGTCGGAAGGTCAGAGTATTGGCAGTGCATTCATTTCTTATTTTCAACACTTCCGTTGAATAATAATGCACGGTGTTATCGCTGTACAGTATGTATGCAAGGTACAACAACGCACACGCCGACGGTGCTGAATTGGTGAATATTGGAGGGTAAATTATAACCTTTCTGAGGATGCGTGATATATTTGCTAAACTGTGTTGCGTCACGAGCAGACTGTCACAGTTGATCTCTTTGTATAATTCACACAGCTGTCAACCCACACGGTTTACTCCGTATTCTTGTACAGGGAAATTGAGTTTTCAGGTCCGTACGGCGTGCAGCCGTTTCAATGCGGGCAACAACACAAAATGTGTTTGTGTTTCTCCCTCGTGGTGATGGGACTTTGTAGGATGAACGTTCAGATTTATAAGGGGCACGGGGTGAGCAATAAGTTCTGAATTGGTCTGTAATAAGATAGGGGACCGAGAAGGGGTTGGCAGCTATGGATTCAGCACCAAGGCGACGGGGGAAACCCCGCGGAATAAGGCATGGTGCGTAACGTTTTATTGTTATACAATACATTTATTATCAACTATATATCATTGAAAAAAAAAGAAAAGTTTGAAGTGGGGAAGCAAATGGAAACGTTACTCACGAGGTACATTTTTAAGTGACGTCGTACCTTCTCAAAATTGTTGAATCGATTCTAACGAAAAATAACACGGGGCATTCGGTTTGCATACTTGCAAGTGAGTATATTGTAAATATATAAAGCGTATAATATCCGTGTGTGCGTGTGCGATGAAGTGTGTGCGTGGTGGTGTTTCCACCCTGGTTATCTGAGGAGGAGGAGGAGGCTCGTGGGGAACGCTTCCTGAGCAGTTGTAGGGCAACCGCGTGGAGCGTCGCCCACAACGACGAGCGAAGCGAATGGGGGATAAAGCGCAGCGAGTTGGCGCAGCAGGAGGGGACAGGTGGGGCCTCTGTTAGCCATCTCGGTCAGTCAGGCCCTGGCACCTGGGTGTGTGTGCCGTGCCCTCCTGTCAGACACCCTTCCTCACTTCACGTCGCCTCGAGCGAGGCTCGTCTCGCACACGCGCCGCGAAGACGTGACCGCCGCTTCGTAGCGAATAGCGGTTGTTGCGTACGTGTCACTGCGCGTCTGTAAAGCTGGTGGGGAGCGGTTGTGTAGTGGCGAGCGCGCTGCGCTACGAACCCAGAGACACGAGTTCGATTCCCGCTCACGGCCAACACCAGTGACGAATGTCTGAAGCAGTCGTGGGCCTCCTCCCCTAGGTTGACTCAGTCTCACATGAGTACCTGGTGCGGTGTGCAAACATCGTCACTGGGGAGACAAAGGCGGCCCGGCGTGGTGTTGGCCACCCACCCACCTCGTGTGCCGTGCCGGCCTTCATAGGTGCTCGATAACAGCACTTACCCCAACAGTCTGTTAATGCTACACGGGGGATCTTTGGCTTTGTTTTAATGTAAAGATAACCGATCGGGTGACTCATGAGTACAATGAGTGGTTTGGAATCGGAAGGTTGTGAGTTCAAGTCTTGGTTGGGTGGGGTTGACTCATGGCATCATCTCTCCGGGGTCGATAAAATCAGTACCACTCCGTGGGGAAGTCTACCGTGAGTTATCCTATGATTAAACCTGCCCCCGCTGTAGGAATGTGGAAATTCCACCGCGTAAAGTAGGCACCAACTCAATTCTCATTGGAGCAGAACACAATTTGAGTTTGAACGTTCTGTTCGTGGAAACGTGTGTGTAGGTGCAATTATGTACGCGAATGCGTGTGTGTGTGGTCGCTAAACACAATTCCGGATCCCATATCTTGCCACTCTCGTAACAGGAAATCAAAAAAAAATGTTGATAACCCTCGCGATAACTTCTTTTCACACGAAACCTGACCAAGGCAAAACAAACACGCGTTCGTTCGCTTCACCTCTGACATTTAATCACAATTAAAAATACAGTGGGTTCCTTACCTTTATCGCAGCATAAATGTTTGCTATATTCTACCAGTACCAAAAGCCACGGGCTTTATCCCAGTACAGATTCCATACTGCAAGCTTATTGAATGTTTTTTTTTTCAGTCTGATAAATTAGATTAGTAATATATATTTCACAATAGTTGTGAACATTGTTGAGTTAAATGTAGTTAACTGGATGCAGGTAATTTGCAAGTTTGTTCAACATTATTATTGAAATACGGACGTGTTTTTGCAAATAACGTGTGAATAATATCCACACTTATTTAGAGCCCTTTTGTCAATCTACTGCTGGATGAATATACCCCGCCTCCGTGCCATACTTCACCACACTTCACCAAACTCCACCACACACTTCACCGCAATGGCCAGCGCAGATTGGCGAAGGGGTGGGCAGTCACCTAAAACTGATATGACTCACCAATAGTGAGAGACGGTTTTATACTTTTTGTAACTCAAGGTCACCTTTGCAAAGGTGGGAGGGGGGGGGGCTTTTTCTGCCCACGTGGGCGACTGTGCCAAGAACGCAGTCGCACACGTGAACAGACTCAGCACCCCTCGCGAGCGTTGTGGCAACGCAATTGAGCATGCACCGGCGCTCCATAAAATTACACGATTGTGAATGATTGTCCTCTCGCCACGACGTTTGCGAACGTTGCGGCGGGCGAGAGCGTTGGGGTAAAGACTTCGGCCCAGAGTTGATGACAACTTTCTTTTATTCATTAACGTTCGTCGCTAAGAAAGGGCTGCGTATCCGACGCGGTGGGCGTGTTGAACTGGGTCTGCCTGCAACTCTCGAACGCCGCACACCGCTCCTGTAGCGCCGCGAGCGATGAGCCCCTGCGTCGCTGGCCATTCGCGTCCCCTTAGAGGGGCACGTCCGGCCCGCGGGTCGTATGAGGTCCGCGAAAGCATTTGGTCTGGCCCTGCCAAGGCATTTTTTTTTCTGTTTGCGCATAGTCACTTTAAGATGTGTTCTTGTTCATGTTTTAGTTTTTTGTTTGTTGCGGTTGCACACGATTCAAGAGCCGAATGGCTCACAGGGATCTACCTAATACATGAAACTGAAACTGAAAACCGCACGAATCGAAATTCAATCAATCTAGGAGCTTTTTTCATAGCCACGTAAATTAAATTTTGCATGGCCCGCGAATAATGTTATGAATATCCAAATGGCCCTTGGCAGAAAAAGGATCCCCGCCTCTGTGCGGTTTATAGGTGGAGTCGTCGTTTGACCGTCTTCGCCGTGGAGTGGCCAGTCCCGCGCAGTTTGCGGCTGCATGCAACTCAATTGCCTGCAAGTGCAGTCGGCACACGCTCGTCCTTGTCGATGACAGATATTTATACTTTCACCTGTGTTTATTTTTTTAAAGGCCACAGTGGTTTTGTTCATTTTTTGTGATTTTTTTTGCTGCGAAGAAGGTACCATCACCCGAAACGTCGCCAATTCTATTTCTTTATTTTCATGGCACTGTTCTTGACGGATGTGTTGCTGGTTTTGTTGTTGTTCATATAAAATAGCCCGTGAGCAAACGGGGCATTCGCCCATTTTTTCGTTGCATTTGCTTCCACTATTGTAAGGGTCACGCGGTGTTTGCACGTTCAAGCGTGTTCACGCGCGTCTGCGTGCGCGTGCATTGCACAAATGCACTGCAATCGGTGCCAAGGGACACATTTGCTTTTATCCTTTCAGACTGAGCCATGTCTCTGGCTCGCTCCCTTGCGCTGGGAAAATTTGTTTTTTATCGTGTAGCGAAAAAGAGGAAGTTAAAGTTTGAGCCGAGACTATTCTCTTTCCCCCCTCCCCCCCTCGCATGCACTCTCTCCCCCCTCTCTCTCTCTGTTATTTGTGCTCGGGCACGACTGCCAACGCAGCAGGACCGCTGAATAATGTGCGCACACGTGGACGTTGCTTGCAACCAATTGCAAGCAGTTGCGCAACTGGTTGCAATTGTTTGCTTCAATTGGTTTGTAATCAACGCCTCTCACCCAGCCACATCGTGTCACCCAATGGCATGGCTTTAAAACCCTGAAACGCAGTCCAAGGTTGATTGATTGTATTGGGTTATGTAGGAATAATAATATATTATTATTATTCATGCTCTGGTTAGTCTAAACATTCCCTCCACTTAGCAACGTGCAGTACCTGCTGCCACTGCCAATAGTTTTGGGCTGTGGTCTACGAGCCTCTATGCAACTCTATGAGTCTCTATGTAACTCTATGCATCTCTATTAAACGCCCACGAGTTCTCTGTGTAACTCTATGGATCGCTATGCAACGCTAGGTAGCGGCGATGCCCGGCAATTTCCGGCACTGCCGATGGACTTTGGCTGTGGTCGTCCTTGCAACACAGACGCTTGGCTCAAAAGGCACTTGGCCAACCGAAACTAAATCTGTGCAATTGATGCCATAAGACATCGATCTTACGGCCGGCCCGTTGCCACATGAAATAAACCCACTCATCTGTATATTCGCTCAAGATTGTTTTTCTAACTCTTAGGTTTTTTTCGGTAAAGTCACGTAGGAAAAAAATACAAAATAAAAATAAATATTAATAAATAATAGAAGAAATAATAGAAATACAATATTATTTCTTCTATAATTTATTATTATTTATTTATTATTATTATTTATTTTTTTCCTACGTGACTTTACCGAAAAAACCTAAGAGTATGAATCCTTGCAGTCACGAAAGCTTCAAATCTAGGATAGTTTTTCTAACCCTACGTATTCTGTGAAAAGATACAAAATAACATTAAAACGCATTACAGCCAGGGCCCCTCATATTGGCGGGGGAGAGGAGGGTCCGGTGCCCGGGGAAAATCCCACCGTGTGCCTCCCCACCCACCCTCGAAGCCTTCAAACTAAACCGACACCACGAAATCAAAGCGCGCCCCCCCCCCCTCCCGAAGCACGGGGCCCGGGGCAGTCGGCCCCAATTCGCCGTACCCTCCGCGAATCATCTGATTACAGTATTGCATCGGACTGTGCGTCCAGAGACCAAGGCGAAGGCGGGTGTCAGACTTGCGGTGTGTAACGATGAACAATGTAGGTCCGCCGCCCGAGGCTCGCATATTGTCCCACACATCCGAGAAGGTTTCACGCGCGGACAAAAACCCCCCGCTGAGAATGTTACGCTGCAAAGTTGTTGTGTCCTTCTGTTGGCTACGCCCGCGTTCACACGCGGCGCTCCGTGCCTTAACCCCCCCCCCCCCCCGATGATGAGTAATAGCCGCTGCGCAGGTTCAGCTCGCACTGACAGAAGTGGCCAGTCGCCAGCTCGGTTCGAAGAAACGATGGGAAAGTTTCGCTCGTAGCCAACCCCGTCTGGTAAACGTGGAGAGTAGGCCAAAGACCCCTTAGAGGGACTCTCTCGTTCTCACTCTGGAGGTGGCACCCTTCAACCAATCAGTGGGAGGAGCAAGTCGTTGCAGGGAACGCGCCTTTAACTTTGACTGTTCCGTCGGTGTTAAATATTTTGTTTAAAGGCGCAGCCCTGCAACTGCGCGCTCACAACACTGCCGTCAGAAGGGTCTCCACTCGAGGCGACTCGAGAGTAGAGGGCGTTTGGCCTACGCTTCCACGTTAGGTCAGACGCGTTTGGAAGAGGCGTGAGAAACCCACGCATGACAACGCCACAGGTAACCCGCCGATCGACACTGCGCTGGGGTCATGGGGGTTCAGTGGTTGCGGTGAGGATTCAAGATACGTAGCCCAGTTGCTTCAACTCTCTCGCCCGAGGGTCCAAGTGACCGAACGACCTCTGGATCGCAAGTGCAGTGCGCTAACCATTTCACCGCGGCAGACCGTAGGCGTAGCACGGAAGAATCATTCAGACGATGACTCAACAGGCAGCCCACAAGGCAATGAAGTCACGGGGATTTCAAGAGCGCAGATAGAGGGGGGAGGCAGGCGGCGGCGGTGGGGGGGGGCATTAGAGGATAAAAAAGAGAAAAGTCTCGGTTCAAGTTTAACTTCCTTTTTTTCGACACGGGAAAAAAATTCCCAACTCGAGCGAGCCGGAGAACAAAACAGTCAGTGTGTGTCTGCGCGCTCAGTGCATGCGTTGCATACACAACGGCAAAGACGAAAAAAAGATCACCCGTATAGCCTTAACAGACTGTTGGGACAAGTGCTGCTAGCGAGTAGCACCTATGAAGGCCTGGAACGGCACCCGTGGGGGCGGTTGGTCATCACCACGCCCACGCCGCCTTTGTCTCCCCAGCGCTCGTTTGTTTTTTGTACACGCCGCACGACGTGCTTATTTGAGGCTGAGTCGACCGAGAGTCCCATGGAGACCGATATTGGCCGTGAACTGGAATCGAACTTGGATCGCTGGGTTAGTCGCGCAGCGCGCTAGCCGCTACACCCCCCCCTCTCCCCCGTACAACAGCAAAAGCCACTAAAAACTTCCAAAAGCACGCTTGCTCAGGGACTCATGTATGAAGAAAACTTTAAAAATAACTCAACACATTCGCCAATACAGACTGTTGCCTTAACGAAAGGAAGTACATAATAGGCGACGTTTCGGGTAAAGGGCCCTTCTTCACAGCGCACGGAGAGGCTGGTGTCCTGTGATGAAGGGGCATTGCCTGAAACGTCGCCCCTTGTATGCGTTTCTATTCAGGGCTACAGTGTTACTTGCCGAATGTGGTGTTCACTACAATAATTGTTTTTACCCTTTCTGGCAATAAATAAAATAGGTGTCAAGATGTTCAAACACCAAACAGAAACCCTTTGCGAGGAATCATGTCTGCATTAACCACACGAACTTGTGGTCAACATGCAAACAAAAACAAACATGCTCTGGTAGTATATGATGCATTGTCTTTGAAACTGATTGGTCCACACCAGAGACAACTTTCTTTAGGGCCTCGTCTCAAACCGTGTTAGACCCAAGGGTGGCACAGTCGGGTTTTTTACAATCGGGTTTAATTGTCTTTTTATATTGAACCCGATCATCTGAGATTGGGAGAAATCCGGTTTAATTGGTTCTAATTGCAGAACCGCACTTCGCCATCTTCTCACCGATGGGCTTCATCCATTCCAAGCTAAGGAACTCACTGGCGCCCACGATTGTGGAGGAGAAGCTCGTGTTCATCACGACCAACCTGCCCGCCGCATTCTACGACTACCCCGTGCCCGACGGCCCCCCCGAGTACGATAGCAGCACCGACGAGGAAGCAGCCTAAGCCTTGGATCAGAGTTTCGTATTCATTAAACCAGGTTTTAATACCCCGAAATCGGGTTTAATAGTATTAAAGAAAAAACCCGATGCCTGCCGCTGGAAAAAATCGGGTTTTTTCCACCCATGGTTAGACCAGAGAACGCCAAAAGGCGAACAGCACAGAGGCACTGCCACTATAAGGACATTGAGAGCTTGGGGTCGAGCAGCTACATCATGAGACCTCCCTTGGCAGCATCAAAATATAAGAATAGGTTGTACCCTACCTTTCTAGATTTGAAGTTTTCGTGACTGCAAGGGTCCATACTCTTAGTTTTTTTTTCGGTAAAGTCACGTAGGTAAAAAATTAAATTAAAATAAATAAAATCACAACGTTTCGGAGGCAACACAAGCTTCCGTCTTCAGGTGGAACCGTCACAGCAAAATTACTGATACAGTAATTTACTGATACAGTGTTGCCTCCGAAACGTCGTGATTTAATTTATTTTTATTTTATTTTTTACCACCGTGACTTTACCGACAAAACCCAAATAGTATGTTACCCTTCCTGGCAATAAAACAGCGGTGTTGAGATGTTAAAACAGAAACCCTTTGCGAGGAACCATGTCTGCGTTAACCACAAGTATCTAATTTATTTGGTTTATGAGGAGTCGCATTCTTGGTGACAATGTTTATTTATTTAGAACCACGACGGCCACAGCCATCTATCTCTTCAACACACATACTCGACGTGAGATAAAATAAATAATTCGCAAATAAAATGCCAAAACACTCAGAGCAACAAACAAAACAATCAATCTTTTTTAATAGTGAAACGGGAAGAAAACGGTAAAATAGTAAGTTTCCAAAAATGAAATCGTTTTTGTTTACGTATTTATTTAAAGATGGCCGTGAACCACGTGTTATTTATTGACTCTAAACATCGGTATTACACCTGAAGTTTTTTTTTTTAAGTAGCCACCAAGAGTTAGTCACTGTGGACGAGCCTGTTATCGGATCGAGCAGAGTTCAACAAGGTGAGGAGACACCTAATCAATGACGCAGACAGCGTTAGGACATCAACGTCGAACACACACAGCGTTACGATCTTAGCCGGACTAAGTCGATTGGCCTTCGCTGCAAAATAAATGAACGCATCCTCCGGAAATTAAAATGTAACGAACTAATTTTCTTTTGTTACCAGGTAAGGCCCCACTGAGCTATATTTTTCAGAAGCGACCTCTCCATCACAAATGATATCTCGACGAAGTGGCTTATCATCATCATCATCATCACGTGGGAATGTATATCAGCAGTCAAATACACTAAACGCGTGACGTAGGAAAAAACCGGATGACTCAGAGAAAAATCCACGCGGCCACTGGGGGAGAGAGAGAGAGAACAGGCAAACTCCAAATATCCAGGAGTCAGGGATTAGGATGGAACCCACGGCCTCCTTGCATACCAGGCGCGCGAGAGAGTTCAACATCTCGTCACCCCGGCGATCCTGTGCCTGGGCACGGCCATCATGCGTCAACCCATCGCCTTGCCACGCCGTGGGAGTGCTTATAAATTCGCACCATATGTTGGGTGCGGGTGTGGCTGCGAGCCACTGTCTCGTCGACGCGTTTGGTTGCCCGCAGTCTCACGGCCGAATTGTGCCCCCGTCTCTCCGCGTGTTGGTTGAGAGAGGCGTGAGCGGTGGTGGGTGGGTGGTGGGTGGTGGTAGTGGGTAGCCATGCCGCGTCTCCGCCTCGTCGTTGTGTCTCGAGCGAGCACCGACGTACAGCCGAAGTTGATGACCTTGTTCTACCACCCCCCCTCTACCCCACATGGTCTGCTCCTGCGCTATACGATCGCCCTCCCCAGCAAGACGAGAGTAGATGGCACTCGCTCCACGACAAGTGCACCTCCGATGAGCGCGGTTGGCGGCGCGACACAAGTCCACCGCGCGTGCAATGCACACGGGGTGGCAGCTGCGGTGACAAACGGCGCGGTACGGTGATGACAATCGGAAAAGGGCGAGGGGCGCTTTTAACAAAAAGGGTTCTTGCCGAGTGGGGTACACTTTGCTCAGTGTGCTTAGAGGTCATTTGAGGTATATGGCGATCAGGGAAGGGGCAGGTGGTAAATAATATACCGACGACTCGCGTGGATAAAGATGGAAACGGAGATGTGTTCTTTTCTCGGTAACGTTTCGTGACCGAAACTATGCATAGATGTGGGTGAACGTGGGGATTATTATTTTGGTTTTGTATAATATGAATACGGTACGGGTAGAGATCGGTTATGCCTGTCTGGACAGTTTTTTTTAATCCTTTGAGACGGGAGATCAAGTCATCAAATCTGTAAATGACGAAAGAAAAAAAAACTCCCATCGTAACAGAGTAACCTTGCAGAGTGGAGAAACACAAGTTTCAAACAACACACGTACATTTTTTGTCATCAAAGCTCACTCTTGCAAAGTCTGCCGCTGGAAAGGTTGTCTATCACTGCATCACTGCTGCTCTCAGTCGGCCACGTTTGCTCAAATGTATTTCGATGGTGACCTAAGACAACAGGACCACAATGCACCGCTTCGAAAAAAATGATGTGTTTTTTTTAGCATATGCAGCAGAGGTTGCGTGCTTTTGACACATTTTTCGTGAAACCAAATCGGGGTGATCAAGCGTAGACTGACAAGGCTGCGTGCCTAGGCATGTTGACAGCGCACAATAGTCACAGTGCGCGCTCTGAACCCAGATGAATCGAAAACAATTCCCAGCTGAGCGTAACATTCGCCGTGGAGTTCAAATGCAGAGGCGCTGCATATATATAAGCCGTTGCATTCGGAGGCTTGCCCCCTCTTTTCTCTCCGCCTGATGAAGACCGCTTGTGTTGCGATCGAAACGTCGTGGGTTTTTTGCTTTTATTGAAATTTTATTTTAAATTTTATTTCATTTAAATATTATTTTTATTTTCAATCTACGTGACTTTACCGAAAGAACCAAAGAATATGAATTCCTGCAGTCACGGATGTTTTAAGTCCAAACTAAACCGGTTTCCAGGTAACCATAAGATATTTTAACAAACTCCGAGACATGAAAGCTCATCTGCTCGAGTCACATTTCTGAAGAGATGCCGCGACTCGAAGGTAATACCCACCTCATTCACACTGCCCTCTGCTGCTGTCACATCTTCCAATACCAAACGAATTTTGTTCAGAGCTAGCTTGGCCCTGATCTCTGAGAGATTTAGACTGCTCCGCACTGAACTGGATCACGTAGACAAGAAACTCTTGAAATCACACTTAACATTGACGGAAAAAATATCTACATCTGATTGAGAACATGTAGATAACATGACCGTTTCATCAGCCGCAAAATGTCAGTAAAGATAATCTGATTTCCAAGTTCAACCTCCTTTCCAAGAAGAAACCAGATCCACACGGTCAAAAGTTATACGTTTACAAGATTGTTACTAATTTCCGATGGTCTAAAGTCGGTTTTGGCTAAAGGATTAAACTTCACAGTCACCCCCAAACACCAGTTGATGACATTATCGCTCAGGTCGATGTAGCCCTTAAGGGGTTGGGACACATCGCTGCAGACGTGACAATATCTGAAATCGCTGCAACCCTCAAAAGCGCTAACAACATCAGTAAGGAGGGGCGTTTTGAGTTATCTCAATAAAAAAATAGGGAAGACATTGTCATCCTCTCAGCCGACAAGGGCAATGCCACGGTCATCATGGACAAAAACGTGTACAATAACAAAATTCAGGACCTAATTAATGATAGTAGCTACACAAAAAAATGAAAAAATCCCACCAATTGCCTTGTTACAAAAACGAACAGTATCATCATTGATTCAGCTTCATTGATTGAACAGACCAAACGGTTTTCCTTAAAACCCTCTGCTGCTTGACCACCCAGACTATATGGCTTACCAAAAACCCATAAAAAAGGAACACCCCTTCGTCCCATCGTCTCCACCATTGGCTCACCGACCTACAAACTGCCTAATATGTATCAGACCTTGCATCCATTCACTGGTAAGATCACCTCTTCTGTTTTTAACTCAGCTCACCTGGCATCGTCAATTAAATACATCTCACTGTACCCAGGTGATTTGCTCGTTAGTTTCGATGTAGTTTCTTTGTTCACCAAAGTTCCTGTGCCCGATACCATTGCAATCATTGAAGATTTGGACCAACAAGGATTGAATGCTGATGTACAGGCCCTGGTGAGACACTGCCTCACCCATACATGCTTCACCTGGGGTGGAACATTCTACAAACAAACTGAAGGCACCCCAATGGGTTCTCCCTTATCTCCGGTTGTGGCCAACATTTTCATGGAAATATTTGAGACGGACGCCATCCAGGCATCCACTCTACACCCGTCCTTGTGGACGAGGTACGTGGATGGCACGTTTGTCATCTGGCCACATGGCCGACCGGCTCTGAAACAATTCCTCAACCATATCAATTCCATACACCCAGCAATCCCATGGTGGTAGAAAAGGATGGCATGCTACCTTTCTTGGATGTCTTAATCAAAAAGAGACCAGATGGCTCAATGATCCACTCTGTCTACAGGAAAGTAACCGATACTTACGCCTACCTAAAACTTGATTCCCACCACCATCCATCCTAGAATAATTCCCTCATCAAAACGCTACACGATAGAGCTCAATGTATCTCTGACCATGAACACCTAACCAGTGAACTCAAACACGTACACCAAGCTCTCAAGGCGAATGGATAGTCTGACTACACAATCCGCAAAGCCATCATCCCAACCGTGAGGAAGGAGCCATCTGAAGATCCAATCAAATCCATCAACTTGCCTTACATAGCAGGGATAACCAAAAGATTTCCAAAATCTTGAACAAACCCAAGATCCATGCAGGTCCGATTTAACACAGTACGTAAAATTCGTAATCTGATTCCATCTGTGAAGGACAAGATTCCTGACTTGCAATATCCCGGCGTCTACAAAACTAAGCTGTATCTGCGGCAGCAGTTACATTGGGGAAACATGTCTCGGATCGTGTTCGTCAGCATGAGGCAGATCTGAAACACGGCAGGACTAATACTTCTGCCGTGGCTGATCATTACTTTAATGTGGCTGGCTCACATGAAATTGATTTCTCTAAGACGATAGTACTTTGCAAGCCGACTGGCTATCAACAATTCGTTTACGAAGCCATCCATATATACAGACACAGACACAATTTCAACCGAGACGACGGTTTTGAAGTCAGCAATCATTGGAAAGATGTCATCAACCACTTTGGGTCATGACTTGATTTGTGTTTCCTTGTCAACTTCCACCGTCAGCAGTGTGGCGGTGTGCCCCCCTCTCTCTCCCCCTATCTCTACCCCCCCCCTCTCTCCCCCTATCTCTACCCCCCCTCTTTCTCGCCCCCTATCTCTACCCCCTCCCTCCCCCATTGTCTAACACACTTGGACTGCGCCCCTCGCCCTCAGCTCCGCCTCTAGCTCGCGCTTGACTCCTACACTGGCTGACTGGCTGCCCTGCCCATGCTGTTCACAGCTCTCCTCTAATCCTCCGCCCACTCACAACTTTGGAATCCCTCATCATAAGCTGTTGCATTTGGTGGCTTGCCCCCTCTTTTCTCTCTCCGCCTGATGAAGACCGCTTGTGTTGCGATCGAAACGTCGTGGTTTGTTTGCATTTATTTTTATTTTATTTTTATTTCTATCTACGTGACATTTTACCGAGCGAACCAAACAATATGCAGAGGAGCTGGTCCGTTATCCGCCAACTCGCTCTGGCTATGGTCGTGCTGTGTAATCCAACACCCCCCTCTCCAGCTCATGAGCGTGGGGAGGCCTGTATTACAAGCAGCGGCAGGGTTGACACTCCCTTTCCTTTCGCTTTAATACAACTCTTCCGTTCACTCCCCCCCTCTCTATCTCCCTCCCTATCCTTGCCCTCGTTCTGCAATTGGTTGTTATACCACAGCCATGGGCACCAGCTGTTGCCCTGTATTTGTGGTGTTGAAGATATGAATGAGACCAACAAGCAATTGATTGATCGCTTCGTTGGCGGGCGGGTTGAATTGTTTCTGTCGAAAAGCAGTGGGGATGATGCCTGCATGTGCCTGCAGTGGCGGGCGGGTCGTGGCAAATACTCAACATTCCAACGTAGCACCTCGACCTGTTCCATCCAACAGTACCTTCGGGGGTGACTTGTCACGCTTTCTCCCAGTGTTCCAGGAGTCAGAATTCGTGTGTGAACCCACATTGCGCACCTGAATTGCCACGATCAAGTCAACGCAGGGATTCATTTCCTCACTGAATATTTTGTGGGTAACCGGTAGAGCCCCGAGGGAGGCATGTGCCGCCCTAAATTGGGCGCCGCGGTGGCTCGGAGATGTTAACTACCTCGCCTGGTATGCAGGAGGTCGTGGGCTCGATCCCGACCCTAATGCCTCCTGTGTGTTTGGAGTTTGCGTGTTCTCCCCCTGGTCGCGTGGATTTTTTTCCGGATCCTTCGGTTTGTTTTCTCCCTCCACATTTAGACACACAACGTCGCGCGTTTGGAGTATTTGGCAGCTGTGAATTTGCACGTGATGATAAGCCACTTCGTTGAGCAATCATTTGTGGACGGAGGGGGTGGGGGAGGAGATCCGGGGGTGGGTGGGGGGAGCCGGGGTTGGGTGGGGGGGAGCCGGAGGGGGTGGGGTGAGGGGGGGGGGCGAGAAGGTGGGGGGGGGGTGTGATGATCGACCACTCAGGAAATCAAACGGGGGAAGTTTGTTTAACACGTAGTAGGCTTTCGCGACCAATATCATCCATAATACAGGTTTTTTGGGTTAGATCGCGTATTTATTAGATTAGATTTGTTTGGCTTAGATCGCGTATTTAACATCACGCCACGTATTTACGCGATCTAACCCAAAACAAACCTGTATTATGGTCAGGTAAGTTCGCCTGACTGTCCTAGGTTTTTCGCAGTTGTGCTGCATGTCTCTGTGCGATATGTTGTGTTTGTATTGGACAACTCAACTATATTTTTCTTATTTAATCATGTTTATGTCACCAAGTAAGGCCCACCGAGCTCAATACATATATGCTGTAGCTATTTGTCAGAAACAAATGATAGCTCAACGAAGTCGCCTGTCGTCACGTGGAAATGCATCGCAGCCAAATGCTCCGAACGCGGCATGTTGATTCTAAACGTGAAGGGGAAAACCCGGAATGACCCGGAGAAGAAGAAAAAAAACGTCCCACGCGACCACGGGGAGAGTGACACCGCAAACACCAAATATACAACAGGAGTCAGGGTCGGGATCGAACCGACGATCTGCTTGCATGCCAGGCGAGGGGGAGTTGACATCTCCTAGCCACCGTGACTCCTCCAAGCACGGCGCCCGACGTTTGGGAAAGTATGTGGGGGGCAGCTTCGACGTTGAGCAACATCTCCATCTCGCCCACATCGTCTCTGTGCATTTGTGTTGATTCGTTTGCAAGGGAGTTGCGTTGCCTGACGATGACGACACGTAACTTGATTCGTACACAAAGACAAATATCCCCCGTATAGCCTTAACAAACTGTGGGGGCAAGAGTTGTTAGCGAGCACCTATGAAGGCCGGCGCGGCACACGAGGCGGTGAGTGGCCAGCACCACGCCCGAGCGCCTTTGTCTCCCTAGTCGCGATGCTTTTACACACCGCATCAGGCATTAATTTGACGCTGAGCCCACCTAGGGAAGGCCCATGACCGGTTCCGATAATCGCCACTGGTGTTGGCCGTGAGCAGGAATAGAACTCGAGTAGCCGGGTTCGTAGCGCAGCGTAGCGCTCACCGCTACACCACCGCTCCCCACACGTGACACGCCACGACATCCATGACATCCATCTCACCATTGCAAAATCAGATCGCATCCCAACTAGCATCCCAAGACCTATGTTTCCCGGCACAGTTTATCTGAAGGCAAAATTTTGGAATTAATTCAATTTTTTTTTGTTCAAGGCTCATGAACATTCTGCATTAACCTGCATTTGTTTATGTTTGCACGTGCATCATTGTGCTATGAAGAGGGGCCATTGCTCAAAACGTCACCGGTTTTTCTACGTAGTTTTGTTAATTTTAAGGCCACAGTGTTGAGGAACGTGTTGACTTTCGTGTTATTCGTATGCGTGCGTGTGTCTGTGTTTCTGTCTTTGTGTATACATGTAAAGGTGTGTGTGTGCGCGCGCGCACGTGTAAATCTACGTGTGGGCATGTGTGAGTGTCTTTGTAAGTCGCTTTATCTCCTGGCTTGGGTTTGGATTGTCATGCACACACAGTAATAATTAACCTCGATTGTCGCTAACAACCAACTGCTGCCATGGCACGAACGAATACACTTTAGTGACTGAATCGGACACACTGAGAGTTGAAGGCACTCTGTTTGTTAACACGCACCAACGGGTTAACACTTCCAAATAAATTTCGATTTAAAGCTTTCGTGACTGCAGGGATTCATCTTCTTGGTTCTTTCGGTAAAGTCACGTAGAAGGGAAATAATAAAATAATAAGAATAAAACATAACAAAATACAATTCTCATGACGTTTCGGCCACAACGCAAGCAGCCGTCCTCAGCTGAAGAACAGGTCTTTCGGAAAGACAGCGTCTGAATGAACACCACCAAGCTTGGCAGCGTACATTTAAATAATCCGTCTATAGTCGACCACGGTTCCCAGTCAGGACAGTGGGTAGACTGCCTCGCTGGCCACGCCGAGACGGTGAAGACGGAGCCGAAGGTGAAGATTCCAGCAGCAGCAGCGCGACGGGGATCAGACTCCACACGACAGCCCCGAGATCTCCTCTCGGGGCCCCTCTTATACTGGCAGCGTGGCCTGGCTCCGCCCCCGACCACGCCCCCCTTCTGGAACCTTCTAGCGGGTTTCTTGGTGTGACCTTTCCGTGACCTTTCACGTGGCCTGCTGTCGGTCAGGGCTGCCGTGCGCTGCAGATGCCCTTCCCCGCCAGCAGCAAGCGCTGTGCTGCTACGGAGCTGATTCTATGTCACTACACCTGCACCATTGCACTGCGATCATTATCAGCAGCGATGGTCAATCCACTACTGCGTGGAGGCCTGCAGACCGCCAAAATCAGAATCTTTATTTATCCTGGAGATTACGAGGGGTTATGCAGCTCTTTTTTTTTACAGATATACAGTTGGGGCGGGTCATAAAAGTTGCAACAGCAATCAATAGACACACGCAAAACAACGATCAGAGTGCAAAGTACAGGAAATGAAAGCAAATTCTTGAAAAGAAAAACGCAAAATGAAGTATGTCAGTTTAAAATTGCTCAAGCAAGACATAAAAACAACAGCAGCAAGAACAACAGCTCCAGACCACACCGACGCACAGTCCCTCAATATAATTGCACATTCGTACCCACTGACGTCTCCCTTGACTAACCCACGCCTTGACCTTCATGACGAATCCTTGACCAACTTCATTTCCAAACTTCGCCTGCTCCATTGACCTACTGGACAAGTCACCTACTGATCTGGTGCCATCCGGGCCTGAGCTCCGGAAAATACATTTCCTAGCTCCTCCTCTCGCAACTCCCTGAAGAAATTAAGCCCGCTAATAGAGCATTTGTTGCGAATGCCTTAATTCAATTGTAACGCTGTAATCGTAAAAAAAAATTGTATTTACTGAATTAAAAAAAACAGCAAACGATGTAACTGATTTTAGCAAACATCCCAATGCTGAATAAATTCCCTTCCATGCTCAAATGACTCAATTTGGGATGACACGTGCCACAAAAAAAGTTGGCAGCAACTTCCTGAAAGAAAAAAAAACCACAGTCTTGAGTCTTGGCAAGGCTTCACGTGCCCGCGTAGTTTCAGAAGAACAAGCAAGTACACACATGACGGTTCATCGAGCCCCGCATGTCAGTGCGACTCGATCAATTGTCCACTCCACCTCCCGATGTAAGATTCGGGCTGCGTTGTGGTCACTGCGTCCCAACGGTCGAAGATATAGTCTTTGGGTTTTTTCGGTAAAGTCACAGTAATTTTGCTGTGACGGTTCCACCTGAAAACGGAAGCTTGTGTTGCCTCCGAAACGTCGTGATTTAATTTATTTTTCCTTTTTTACCTACGTGACTTTACAAAAAAAAACAAAGAGTATGGACCCTTGCAGTCACGAAAACTTCAAATCTAGAAGTCGGAGGAATATCCATCATCGCTCGTACAAGAGGCTTGCTCACACACAGCATCAGGTACTCATTTGAGGCTGAGTCGTCCTTGGGGAGACCCAGGATCCGTTCAGATAATCGTCACATTCGGGTGACGATTATTACATCTGACACCGTGACGTCGAAAGCACGAGGCTCCCCAAAGCGCAGGGCCCGGGGTGGTCGCCCCCGATTAATCGTACCCTCGGCGGCTGCTCTGCCTGCCATTCACGCTCACCGCTCACACTTTATCTTATAACTCCCCCTCCCCCCCAACCACCACCATCTCTCCTCCCACTCTCTCCACCCACTCCCTTCCTCTTTCTGCTCTCTCCGAGAAACTTCCCCCTCTCTCTCCCCCCCACTCTCTCTCTCTCACCGCGGCGACGTGGTCGCTATGCCGCGTTGCTGAAGGTGCGCGCGCGCGCGCGTTCATCAGCTCCCGTCGCGAGTCGTGGGAGCGCAAAAGGCGTCGTCTCCTCTCTCCGTCGTCGACGACGAACATCCGCGGACATCAAAGATCGCGCGCGCGCGCACGCGCAGCAGCAGCAGCAGAGTGCAGCGTACGGATCGCTCGCTCGCTCGCTGCGGTAATCGCCATCGCATCGACATCGGAAGCGAGGAGGGAAGAGGGGGGCAAGACGCTGGCTGTAGTTGGGGAAGGCGGCTCCCGCTGCTGCTCCAGCTGCTGCTGCTGCTGCCTGTGGTGGTGAACGAGTGAGTACTTGTCGCGCCGTTCCCCGCCTTCACAGCGCTTGCGCCATCACTGTGTTCAAGGCTACACGGCGGAGTGGGGGGGGGGGGTCTCATCATCGTCTTAGTTGTCACGACTCGTCTTTGTGTTTGTGTGTGTGTTTTTTTGTATGCCCCCAGCAAATCTTGCCAACAACGTTGGCCAAATAGCAGTTCCGGTGATTGGAACTGCTATTTGGGCGAACGTAGTCCAACGTTGTTCTCCCCTACTTTGGTTGCTCTTCCCTACACCGCGTGGTTATACATTGTCGATCTTGGTTTGTTCCCCCCCCCCCATCGCCGTGTCTCTCTGCGTTGCATGCGTTGCGTGCGTGCATTGCGCGTTGAACTTCTTTCGCATCGTACGTAGCCAACCCCCACCCCCCCCCCCTCGTGCTAAGCAGAGGCGTGTTGCCTCTCCACTGTGGTTGTTGACGGGTAACCGGTAACCACTTTCGTGGTCGGTGTTTGGCTCCGAGAGGCACGAACCGGTAACCGTTTCCGGTTGAATTTGAGCGATGAACGACACTGATCGGCACGGTTCGATAACGTACCACGCTCGCTGGGTCTCCAGAACCTCGTCTGCGTCTCTGCGCTCCGCGTGTCTCATGCCTGTGTTTCCCGAGTGACCTATTGCCCTGTGGCCTCGTGCGGGGAGCGGTGGTGTAGCCGTGAGGGCTACGCTGCGCTACGAACCCGGCTATGAATCGAGTTCGATTCCCGCTCGCGGCCAACACCGGCGATAAAATCTGAACCGGCTCTGGGCCTCCCCTAGGTCGACTCGGCCTCAAATTAGTTACCTGGTGCGGTGTGTAAGCACCGCCACTGTGGAGACAAAGGCGGTCGGGCGTGGTTCTGGCCACCCACCCCCTCGTGTGCTCTGCCGGCCTTTGTAAGTGCTGCCTGTGAATCTTTGACTTTGCCTTTACTCAGCGTTTTATCAACCCATTGAAATGTACATATAATCAAGATTTTGAGTCCGGATTGTTTTTTTTTGTTGGGTGACCACTTTGCACAAACACAGGTGTTATAAGAGCTGTGAGCAGGAAAGGGCAGCGCACGTTTGCTGAACTTCGTTCGCTCCACGACGTGGCCACCTGTGCTAACCGGAGGTGCAAAAGTTCCATTGCTGTGTTGTGCTTCGTCTTCACCAACCCACACAGAACCAGCGCGGCCAAATAGCCGCCCCCATCCTTCTTACGAGACGATGACTTGAACCAGTGGTGCGTTCAGGGTGCTTCAGTTGGTGGCTGAGTAGCACCGGTCCTCGAACGGCCAGATCCTACCCACAACTCGGTCACGTGTGTTTTTTTTTCCACAGGGGTTTCCCATTCACTCCGTCAGCAACCCACTCACCCACTCAGTCAACCTCCCACTCACCCATTCACTCAGTAAACTTCCCACCCACTCAGCCACCCACTCAACAAACCGCGCGAGCAGCGAGTAGATGCTCCCACAACTCACAGCTCTCTCCCTGGGGCGAAATCTCAGATGCTCCGATTGCCGTAGGCCTCTCCTCCACCGCTCCGCGGCTGTGCCGTGCGCCCTGGGGCAGCGTCACGCTGCCCTCGTTTCGTTACGAACGCAGGATTATTGCGTTTTTCGGTGGAACGTGGCTGGTGTATGAAGGCAGGATTTCAGTCTGGGATTCAAGAGCTGCACATTATCAAAGCGACTTAAAGAGAGCGGAGTGACACAAGGGGCTGTAATACTGCACACTGCAAAGTTGAAAGATAAAGATCTCCCCGTGTGGCCTGTAACAGACTGTTGGGGCAAGTGCTGTTAGCGAGTAGCACCTATGAAGTCCGGCACGGCTCACGAGGGGGTGGCTGGCCAACACCACGCCCGGCCGCTTTTGTCTCCCCGGTGGTGATGTTTTACACACCACGCCAGGTACTCGTTTGAGGCTGAGTCGACCTAGGGGAGGCCCAGGACCGATTCAGATTATTGTCACTGGTGTTGGCCGTGAGTGGGAATCGAACTCGGGGTCGCTGGGTTCGGAGTGGAGTGCGCTAACCGCTGCGCCACCGCTCCCCACACCGCAACGTACACACACACACTGATACGAACGCCGCACACGAGCCAAGCGCTTTGTTGTCCAGAAGCTAAGTGCGAGATAAGGATGTTGGAAATGAGAGAGTTGCAGGTTAAGTTAATGCGTGGTGAAGATTGCCAAAGTAAACAGAGAGAAAGAGTGAGCTATCATTAGCAGTCGTTGTGAAGAATGCAACAAAAAAACTGAGCAAACAAGCAAGCAATCCGTCTCCTTCATGTATCCGTCTCTCCATATAAACATATGAAAGTGTTTATTCAATCACCTATCGGGCCACAAGGCCATCTGGTTTGTCGACGTGCGGTGCGAAAGAAGTTAAACGCACATGCGTACATCATGACAGATGCGTCGATTCAGCACGAGCAAAAACTTCCGGATCGGTGTTCGATACACACAGAGGTCTCATCAGCACGGTCAGGCTTTCTCGAATCAGCGCTGCTTAAAATGATTTGACTCCCAGAGGGCCGTGGGTGCGATCGTTTGTGTAAAAAAAAAAAGCGGTTGGGTTTTTTCACGTGAAGAGACGAAATATATTTGTAGGAGTCATTGGTCATTGGTCATTGGTTAGGGATGCCGCGGTGGTGAGGTGTTATCACCCTTGTCTGGTGTGCAGGAGGTTGTGGGTTCGATCCTGACCGACATCTGTATATTTGGAGTTTGAATGTTTATCTCCCCGTGGTCACGTGTTTTTTTTTTATCCAGGTCCTTTCGATTTATTCAATCAACAAAGCGTGCTGAAGAGTATTTGGCTGCTTTAAATTACCACGTGATGATAAGCCCACTTCGTTGAGCTACCATTTGTGGTCAGGCTGTTTCTAAAAAAAGATATCTATATGGCTCAGTGGGCCTGACCTGGTAAATATATTTTTTTATAGTTTTACCTAAGGCGCGGTCCAGAGATTTCCCTCCAAATCGAACCACCGCCTGAGGTGGCAACCCCTCGTTGCTACTTTTGTGTCCGTGGCATTTTTAAACCTTGAAGGTGACAAGTGGATGTGGCCCATCAATGCATGTGACACATGCACATGCATTGATTGGCCACGTCACGAGCATCCCTGGAAATGTCGCAGGTGTCCTCCTTCATGGTCGTGAGCCTCCAGTTCAATTACAACGCGGGCATCTGCAGCCGCCAGGAAGTGTCCAGTGTGTGTGTGTGAGTGCGTGTGTGTGTGTGAGTGCGTGTGTGCGTGTGTCCTATGGGGAGCGGTAGTGTAGCGGTTAGCGCGCTGCGCTATGAATCTGGCGACCCAGGTTCGATTCCCGCTCACGGCTAACACCAGTGACGATTATCTGAACTGGTGCCTGGGCCTCCCCTAGGTCGACTCAGCCTTAAATGAGTACCTGGTGCGGTGTGTAAATATCGCCACTGGGGAGACAAAGGCGGTCGGGCGTGGTGCTGGCCACCCACCCCCTCGTTCGTGTACCGTTCCGGCCTTCATAGGTGCTCGCTAACAGCACTTGCCCCTACAGTCTGTTAAGGCTATACGGGGGATCTTTTTTTTTCACCACGTTCGGCGACGTTTTTTTTTATTTCTCTCACGGAAATTTGCCCCCTGCTCACCGAAGGCAAATTGCAGGAGGCCAGCGGAGAAGAGGTGGGAGTTGGACACGAGTTGGGAGAGACTTGCGACTGACGTCCATCTTCGCGGGTCCGACACGCCGGCGCCCTGATCATTTCGGGTCGCTCTCGTCCCACGCCAAGCCAACGACGGTGGCTTTGCGTCCGCCGATTGCGGTGTGTGCTCCCGCGCGCCGTTGCCAACGCGGCGGTCACCGCCGCCGCCAAACGCGTTGCTTGATGATGGGGCCACCGTGGAAAAAGTTGAACGTCAGCGAACCCGCGGCGTCAGCGACACGAGGGAGGTTATTGCAGACGACAAAAGAATGAAAACAACTAGAGATTGACAACTTCCCAGACCATTGTCAACCGACTGCTGGGTGAACGCCGCCGCATCCCCTGTTAGTGAATGGGAGGTGTTTGACCATACTTCACCACGCTGGTGAGTCCGGGTTGGGGGGAGGGGGGGGGGGTGCCCCTGGACCGCTTCAAGATAGCCGTGGTCACGAATCGAAACTCCGGGTCACCAGCATCGTAGCGCAGCGCGCTGTGAACTTCCCACGCGAGTCCCACGCAGGAGGGATGAGTCGGTCACGCAGAGCTGGCTGGCTGGCTGGCTGCGGGGCCCGCAAGATTTGTCGTTGGTGACTCATCGTTGGTGCCCATTTTTCAAATCGCTGCTCTCTTTTTTTATTTGAATCGCATCGTACGGTATTTCCTTTGTCGGTCATTCCGCCAGCAGCAGCAACAGCAGCGGCGACAACAGCAACAGAAACAACAGTAACAGCAACAACAGCAGCAACAGCAACAACAGCAGCAACAGCAGCAGCAGCAGCAACAGCAGCAACAACAGCAACAACAGCAGCAGCATCAACAGCAGCAGCAGCAGCAACAGCAGCAGCAGCAACAGCAACAACAGCAGCAACAACAGCAACAGCAGCAACAGCAGCAACAGCAGCATCAACAACAGCAGCAACAAAAGCAGCAGCAACAACAGCAGCAACAACAGCAGCAGCAACAACAGCAGCAGCAGCATCAACAGCAGCAGCAGCAGCAGCAGCAACAACAACAGCATCAACAGCAGCAGCAGCATCAGCAGCAGCAGCAGCATCTCGAACATTCACGACGACGTCGCTCCACGTGAGCACCTCCACCGCCGCCTCGCCAGCGTCGAAGTCACCGCCGAGCGCCGCGACCCCGGTGTGACCCCCCTCGCAACGGCGTTCTTGGCTCGGCCATCGAACAAAGTCGGGTCGGGTCGCGACCGCATCGCGCGCGCATTCAGATGCAGGACACTGGAGCCATCTGCAAATTGAAATCAGCTGGATTGAAAACTCATTTCTTCAGAACTGCTCTTTGTTGTTTGGTCTCTTGTCCTTCCCATCCGCACCTCCGATTGGCGCGCATGGCTACGTACGGTGCAAAAGAAGTTCAACATACACACACACACACGTAATCTCCAGCCTGCCGTGGCGTGGCGTGCGTGATCCTGGCGCGCAACACGCTGCCCGCACATGGCGCATGGCCCCGCTTGAAAATACAAACCCTCGGCGAAGACCCAGTCAAGGCAGAGGGCTTTGCCAAACAAATCCAAACTATGTATCGCGTTTCTGAGAATAAACATTTTTGGCGGAGTGCTTTGGGAAAATTGACGATGAAGCCGGCGACACGGTTTTTCGATTCCCTTGTGCCACGGCAAGTGATGCCCGCACTCCTCACCCACGTGGACCAGCGTGGTGAAGTATGGTCAATACTATCTCCACGACCGACGCAACAAGGGAAGCCTACGTATAGCGGTGGGTTGACATGGCGCTGTTAGGAGGTACATTTGTTATGAGTATTACTTTTAACGACAACAACAGATATGTCTATGTGCCTGAGTAAACTAAACCTGATCGGGCGACTGGGCACTACTGTGCACACTGTTTTTTTTCTTATCTTGATTTTTGTACCGATATCAATGCAGTGTTAGAAAAAAAACACGTCTTGCTGAAAACTCACAGGCATAGATAGACAGCCCAAAGATAAACCAAGCCCAGCGTCTTCCTGTGAAGCTGTGGAAATGTGGATACGGGACTTGTTGATAACGAAGAAAAAACACGTTTGTGCCTCATTGTGTGGGATGCTTTTAAAAGCCCGCTTTCATGAGCCTCGCTTACCCACCTTGCGATATCCGAAACGTTTACGTGAGATGCCAAAAAGCCCGGCTGTAATCAGCCTCGTGCCTCTTTCCCACTGCACAAACACTGAGCCGCGCCAGATCCTTCCCAAGCCAGCCTTGACGTGGCTCAGGAGCAGCCAGCATGGGTTTTTCCCACTGCACGACAACACCGAGCCTTGTTAGGCCCATCCCAAGCCAGCCTTGGTGTGGCTCAGGAACAGCCAGCTTGGGTTTTTCCCACTGCACAACAACACCGAGCCTTGTTAGCCCATCCCAAGCCAGCATTGGTGTGGCTCAGGAGCAGCCAGCTTGGGGTTTTCCCACTGCACAACAACACCGAACATTGTGAGGCCCATCCCAAGCCAGCCTTGGTGTGGCTCAGAAGCAGCCAGCTTGGGGTTTTCCCACTGCACAACAACACCGAGCCTTGTGAGGCCCATCCCAAGCCAGCATTTGGCGTGGCTCAAGAGGAGCCAGCTTGGTGTTTTCCCACTGCACAACAACAGTCGAGACGCGCGGAGGCGATTGATTCGGTGACGATTTGTTCTCGCGGTGTTACTAACTGTGGCATCAGCTTCGCCTCTGGCCCTGCTTGCGCCCCCCCCCCCCCCGAGCCAGATTCAGACGTCTCATGAGGCCGGCGTATCGCGGGTCAGTTTTGGATCGGTACGGAAAATAGCCCGGTGGAAAACGACACGAGGTGCCCTGCGCTGGCCTGGGCTCGGATTTAGCCAATGTAAAAGGGGTCTGGGTTCCAGAATTAATAGGGAGGGCTAACACACACGTGTCTTCACAATTGGTCTTTGTCATTGATTACAGCATTATTGATTACATTAGTAATCTAATTACTTGTGTAATCGGTAGCAATTTAACCGGTCATTTTGCCGCACCTCCGATCAGCAATGGTTGGCTACGTATGGTTCGAAAATAAGTTAAACACACATACATTAGAATCGTAAACTTTACTAGGAAAGTCTTGACAGTCCGCGGATTGCTTTAGTCATGATACTGCATTGGATGTATGCCAGGCTATTGACACACAGAGAGAGAGAGGCACGTGTTGCGAACAGAGAAACCGAAAAGATAAAGAGGTCAAGGTTCAGGGAGGCAAACGCGTGAAGAGGTGTACCCATGCTGCCTTGAATCAATCCACTGCTGGATGAGCGCCTTCCCACGACACTACGGACTGAGGGGACTTCTTTTTTAACCACGTTGGCGAGCCGATGACGGATTCTGCTGAACCGCCACGGAAACCCCCCCCCCCACAGCAGCTGATAAGCAACCTGTAATGCATGGCGATTGCACCACATCCAAGCACCGTCCGGGCTCCAAAATCCTGCTTGGCTTCTGAGATCCGACGCAACAGGGTGCGATTACGAAGGATTTGGTCAGAGTGAGGAGAAGGAAAAGGGGAACGAGGTGGAGAGGGAGAGACAAAGAGGGGTTGGTGGGGGTGGGAGAGAGGGGGGGATTAAGATAGACGGAAAGCTGGAGATGGCCAACCGTGCTAATCGTAAGTGCGGGGGAAGGACAACAGACTAAACACAAAATCGGTTCTAAATAAATGAGTTTCCAATCGAGATTGAAAAGTGCATAGCTCCAGTGACGTACACGCTGCGGCTTGGCAATGTGTTTGTGCGAGACGTCCCGTCGAGTCGTGAGTTGCAATAATCGAGCCTCGTTTATACCACGCTCCACGCCACCGCTTTGACCGTGTCACGACCACAATAGTGGACGAAGGTTCCAGAAACAGCGAGAAAGACGGCGACGTGAAGACGCGGGCGCGAAGGAACCGAGAGACGGGGAGAGGATTGGTCCTGAGACATAGAGAAAGGCAGAGAGAGAGACACGGATAAATATAAATAACCCACCTCGTTTACGCTCTGCTATTGCCACCCCCAAACACACGGAACGTTCCAGACACACCGCTGCACCTTTCTGAGTGTTGACATAGTCCCATTGCCTGCCCACGGCGGTGCTAATCTTGGCGACGTCAATAGCGGCAGCGTCGCCCGAGTTGACGGCGAACAGCTGGGCATGCGCAGAGCCGCCAACTACTTCGAGGAAGAAGGTCGCCCGAAGGAAACCTCAACGCATCACGAAAGGATTAACCTCCTGGAGTCGTCAAAGCAACATTTTCTCACGCTTCCTGACACCTTAGTCGTGGCTTTTCATTGTGTTCACGAGGCACTCCTGTTTGAGGAAGTCATTTCATCTGCAAGGTTTACAGACAGGCCTTGCACGCGCATGCGGGTAGACAGGGTGGGTACATGCGTTGACGAGGCATTCCGTAGCGAGCGAGCAAGCGAGCGGGTAGGTGGGTGGGTGATTACACAGAACAAGACAGATAGTATCCGGGGCTGGATAGTTAGGCAGATAGGTGGGTACATACTTGACAATATTGAGTGGGTAGGTAGGTAGGTGTGGGTGGGTGGATACAGAGGAGGAAGACAAACGCTCTATCTGCGTGGGTAGGTAGGTAGGTGAGCAGCAATGGTCATAGGTATCGAGTGTGCAGGCGGTGCGACTGCACCGGTGCACCAGATGGGACATCGGGGCACAGGTGCCGGACCACGAGGGGCGGGAGGCCTCATCGCCTTGTCGGCGCCAAGGTTCCATGCCGGCTGTGCCACACCACCGGCAGGCAGGTAGATTCGTTAGGCAAGGTAGTTCAGCAGACACGTGGTGTGTATGCGAATGTGTGTACAGCTTGACGGGCGCATGGGTAGTAATAGCGGTGGCTGTATGTGGGTAGTAAGGTAGAAGCGTGGCAATGCAGGCAGATGGGAGGTTTAGTCAAACAGGTGAGTTGGAAAACACGTTGCTAGGAAGACAGGCAGGTATACAGGCAGGTAATCAGGCAAGTATGTTGTTTTCTTTCTTTTCTCATCATGTTCAAACTGGCAGACAAGGTCCCGCAGACATAAGAGCTTTATAGCTCATCGGATTTCTGCCCAGTTTTATGATTGTGATTTTTTTTCCATCGTCTGCCTTCGCCTCCGTGCTCTGCGTGCAGGGCTTCGAGACGCAAGGGGTTGGGATTCGCGGACGGGAGGCAGCGGAGGCGGCGGCGGCGGCGGTGGGAATTTTTGCACGACTGACCTTCCCCGTCGCGGACCATGCGGGGAGCATCCCTGCACACAGCCCCCTGACATGCAAGCGAAGAAGGCAAGTGGCTCCGGGTGGCTTCAAGCCGCCCCTCGGTCGGCGCCTTCACCGCACGCTTTAGGAGTTACGCAGTTCGCTCTTTATTTTGTTGATTGTGTGCGTGTTTTTTTTTGTCGCGCGTTTTTGGAGCGTCGCAATTCACGGGGGGGGCGGGAACGGCTCCCGACGACGCAACTGGGACCACCACGCGCAGGAGGGGAAGTGAAAGGTGGGGAGAGGAGGTGGGGAGAGAGGGGGGGGGGCTACCGTTGCCCCAAACCAAGCAGGGACACACACCACGTCGTCGGGGGAACAAGATGAACATTTAATTGGGAAGGGGATAACTGGGGAAGGTGGTGGGTGGTGGGGTGGGTAATGTGCCTACGTACGTTGAACTTATTTCGCGACCGTACCGTAGCCCGCCGCGCTCACCGGAGGTCCCCGTCTGCACGCGAGCGCGTGGTCGAGGCGCCGTACGCGACCCGTGGTGCCCGCGCGTGTTTTCTGTGTTACCCGGAGGGATTTGAGGCTCACCCGTCATAGGCGCGACAACAAAAGGCGACGTCTTGAGCCTCAGCTTGAAGAGGGTCGAGGAGCCGACAGCACGGATTGCTGGAGCACAGTGGGGAAGGGCTCGCAGTGAGGGTGCGGGCCTTTGCTAGAGACTGCTGCGGTCGTGTGCTTAGGGCTAGGCGTAGAGCTGGGATGTGGTTGGCTCATGTGGTTAGGGTCAGGGGTAGGGTTACGACTCTGGTTTAGTTGGCTAATGTGCTTATATTCAGCGGCAAGGGCTGGCTTCGGTCCGGGCTCGTGTGCTCATTCCCCGGAGGAGCGTAACGAAACAAACGTCCTCCCCGCCTCGTCGCAGATCTTCCCGGCGGGATTCATCACGTCGCTGCTTTGCCTCGCAGCGGCAGCGTCAGCGGCCGCCGTCAATGACTGTGCTTCCGAAGTTGTGGGCAACATGGGCAATCTCATTGACAACTTTGTGAGTACCGGTGACAGGGATAGAGCAAGCACACGCACGGTGCTGCACAGCGCTGAGTGTGAATGGCAGGTGGTGAGCGGTGTGAGCGGTGAGTGTGAGCGGTGAGTGTGAGCAGTGAGTGTGAGCGGTGAGTGTGAGCGGTGAGTGTTAATGGTAGGTGTGAGCGGTGAGTGCGAGCGGTGAGTGCGAGCGGTGAGTGTGAGCGGTGAGTGTGAGCGATGAGTGTGAATGGCAGGTGTGAGCGGTGAGTGTGAGCAGTGAGTGTGAGCGGTGAGTGTTAATGGCAGGCAGAGCAGCCGCCGAGGGTACGGTGAATCTGGGTGACCTCCCCCCCCCCTCCCCAAATGTAATCTGAACCGGTCCTGGGTCTCCCCAAGGACGACTCAGCTTCCAATGAGTACCTGGTGCAGTGTGTGAACATCGCTACTGGGGATACAAAGGCGGCCGGGCGTAGTAGCTAGCCACCCACCCCTTCGGGCGCCACCCCGGCATTCATAGGTGCTGCTACTCCCTAACTAACAACACTTGCCCCGACAGTCTGTTAAGGCTCTACGGGGGCTCTTTGTCTTCGGGTAAAGCCTCTTCTTTTCTTTATCAATGTGCGCCTGTTCATCCGCACTTGTTCCCCATTTGTCCACCGCAGGTCAACCAGCTCCCGTTGGACTACGGCGTGACGGTTTGGGGTCCGCAGGACAACAGGGTGAGAAGCCGAAGCCGTTGCACAACACGAACAGATCAGCCGCACGACGGGTGTAGCTCTCCAGCGTGTGTTGTGCGGCGCCGTGTCCAACGATTCGCTCCACGTGATGGGAGCTGCTTCAGGAACACCGTACAACCGAAGAGAAAATGCGCCCGAGAATCACCGGGCACAACAGCGAAAAGCGGAGTAGCCGTGCGATGAGTTTATGAATTGTGTCCACTGTGTGTGAACACAAATCGTGAGCGACGAGTGTGAGCGGTGATTGTGAGCGGTGAGTGTAAATGGCAAGCATGAGTGGTGAGTCAGAGTGGTAAGTGTAAGCAGTGAGTGGTGAGTATGAGTGGTGAGTGTGAGCGGTAAATGTAAATGGCAAGGATGAGTGGTGAGTGTGAATGGCAAGTGTGAGTGGTCTGAGTAGTGAGTGCGAGCGGTGAGTGTCAATGGCAAGTGTGATGCTGTGCTGTCAATGGTTCACAAAGACAAATAACAATGAAACACACTGCCTTACGACCCGTGATGTCATTTTTGCAAGAGAAGGCCATTGTGTGATGACGTCACGGTCCAAATTTTCCAAAACTATTATGATGAAAATAATGACACCACAAATGTCTCAGTCCTCCGGTCCTGCGCCTTAAATAGATGGCGTGATGTCATCTTTCACGATTTCTGGCGACTGCCTGACGATGCTGGTCGTAACCATCGGCGAAACGGCCGCCACCCGATCGCTAAACGTTGTGCGGATCGTTCTCCAACAGAAACATGCCGCGCCTCCGATTAGCACGGCTGGCTGCGTACGGTGCGAAAGAAGTTCAATGCGTCATGCCTCACTGCCAGTGGTGGCACCTTCTGAGGCTGTAATAAACCGGCACGTTCGTTCATCACTCGACGGCTTTTGTCGACTGGCTGTGTCGGGCGGTGAAAGGCTTTACGACGCGCAATTTGACTCACACGGGCGATCTGACCCCAAACATCTCGAAAGCCACCAGGACGGCGAGAGAGCCGCGGCCCGCGCTAGCAGTTGGAAAGGGGGTCTCGGGGTCTGCGCTGGGGCTTGTGTTTGGGGTCTGTTGGCTGCTATGCCAAGGGCTAGTCCAGGGGTAGGCAACCAAAATGCACGTTGAACTTCTTCCGCTTTGAACGTAGCCAACCATGCTGCTCCGGCGGTGTGGGAAACAACAAGAAAATAACGAGAGGGGGGACATCGTTTCGAATTCGGTTTCAAGAGCCGCAATGCACTGTGGGTCAACACGAGACAGTGCTCCTTCATGAATGACGTCACGAAGTGGCCCTCAAAGAGCCCCGGGTTTCTTGTGCAATGCCCCCCGGGTGGGGTAAAGGGGGTCTTTTGAAGTGGACCCCGTCGGCGATTTCACTCTCAAGTTTGATTTTCCGCTTTTTCGGGGGGGGTGCGCCCCTCTGTCTTCCTCTCTCACTTACAGAATTCGGAGAATTGTTTCGAGAAAAACCCCTTCGAGATGGCCCTGGAATCACTGAGCTCTCTGCTCAGTCAGCTACACAAGGGGAGCAATGTGAGCAAGAGCGGCAAAAGGTTACTCGAGACGCTCATGGACATCTGCCATTCGAACGAGGCGAGTTTGCAGCGACCCGTTTCGCGGAGAGAGCGTGCGCCGCTACGCTGCGGACGCAAAAGCAGCGTGCGAATGAACTCGACGCCATTGAAAAAGGCGATAGCGCGTACGTAAATCATCGTCATCGTCGTCACCGTCGTCACCGTTGTCGTCATCAGACGTGATCGAACACCGCACTGCTGGGTGAAAGTCTCCCCGTGCCGCGTCAGTCATTTCTCTTGTTACATTTGGCACGTCTTGTTCGGCACGTTTCATTTACATTCACCAATTGGCTGTGTCGGGCGATGCTTGTGGTGGTGGTGGTGGGTTAACGACGCATTTACAAAACAACCTTTGCCATGAGTAATATTGGTCGCGAAAGCCCACGTGTTCATCGTAATACATATAATAGCAGTCAAAATAATACATAATCATCATAACCGTGTTGTCGACCAACAGACCGTTTGCCTTTGCCGAGCGCGAGTGAAGCCGGACTCGCTCGCCACGGCCCTCAAGCGCCTCACGAAAGACGTCGGCAAATCCGAGGGGGCCTCCAGCAAGTGCCTCTCCAGCCCAGCGACCACGAAGAACACCGAGAGCACAGGTGACGGGCGACTTTGGGCCTCGGTGTCGCCCTCCACCACCGCCGCTCCGTTCCCTTCGGTTCTGTTCGCATTCCGTCCCATCGCGTTCGTTCCGTTCCATCTGAGCGTTGTGTTCCTCCACGTCCGTGCGCCCAACCGTTCCGCCCGTCACGTGCTTTTCATATGCGTGCCACGGACGGAGTGGAAGCGCTTCCGCTCTTCCTTCCGATATTCGGAAGCCACTGGAGCAATGCAACTTTTAAATCATCTGGATTGACAAAGTCATTTCTTTAAGAACTGCTTAGTTTGTTGTCCTTCCCCCCCGCACCTCTCATGGGCGCGGTTGGTTACGTACGGTGCAAAAGAAGTTCAACATACGTACGTACATGTCACGACACTTCGGGTGGGCAGGCTGCTCGCGGGAGCGCCCATCCATGAACTGTAATCCAGCCGCTGGTGAAAGTGACTCGACTTGCAACGAACGCAAATTAGATTCGAAAACGCCGACAGATATTCATCTTCTTTCAGTGGGAGTGTGGTCGTCTTTTGAATATGTATTCATACCCCCACTTCCCCCTCCCCCCCGATACAAACCTTCCTTCCACCTTCCTCTCTCCACAGCCTCGCCCGTCACAGCGTCCGCAGCAAACACAGATGCCACCTCCAGGCTGGTGGTGCCACCAGGTAGGTCGTCGTCTTATCTCCCGCCCGAGGCCTAACCCCCGCAAACGTATTTGCTCGGTGCTACGACTCTGCACGTGTGATCTATTCAAGAGTCGATCAGCCTCCGCGGGCAGTCCCAGTTAACTGCATTGGCCGTGAGAAACCAGTGGGGGAGCGTGCAAAGTTTGCTTTTCGTCCTGGCATTCGGAGGGACCATTAACGTTGCTAAGTTGTCCATAGGTAGATCTTGAATAAAAATAAACGCAACGCTTTCCAATGCCTCAAACGCGTATTTAGTTTTTTTTTCCTATCCTGGATTAGGCGAACCAACAACAGGAAATGTTCACAGTTTTCGGAGTACATCCCCATTGGCAACAGGAGTTGAGTGGAGCATTTGTTATGACAGCGCAAAGCCCTGTTAAATGTAAACAATATAACCTCAAACAGCGCTCGCCCCAGCACATGGTCACTGGCAGAGCCACACCGCCATCACACGCTATTGGCGTTCCCTCGGCGCAAGCCAGTGCTTCTCAACCGGGCGGAACGCGGAACGCTGAGGGTAACGTCTCAATGTCCCAGGGGGTACGTGAGGTGATTTATAAACGTGTGAAATGACATCATGTATGAGAGTCATTGGTGAATGATCACATGTGAATCTGCCAATATAAAATAGCTACGATAACATTTGAATCTATACGGTAACCTATAATGATATAAAAGGCGTTTGTGAACTCGCTGATTGGAAACAATGTGGTTTCCAAGAGTGACCAGCGAACGTGAACGAATCATGTCATACATGCAGAGCGTCCTTTGAATTTGTTTTTTTTTATTCACTTGCAGTTACTAGCTCGCTAGGATACCTCACAAAATGGGCAATTGCTTCAAATATTGGCATTCGTTATCCATACGTTTGTTTCCCAGAACTATGCTGGGTCAGGCAAGGGAGTACTCGGTTGAAACGACATTCCATCGGAGGGTACGGTAGCCAAAGAAAGGTTGAGAATCACTGGCGTGAGCTTTGCTGTTGTCTCGGTAAACTCACGTAGAAGGGAAACAATTAAATAATAAAAATATAAGACAATACACATTTTAATATTTAATTTTATTATTTCCCTTCTACGTGACTTTACCGAAAGAACCAAGAATATGAATCCCTGCAGTAACGAAAGCTTTGAATAAAAATGTATTGCTGTTGTCATTTAAATATTTGATGGTATCGGACGCAAACCTCGTCACCTTTCCCTCTCCGCAGCCTCGTCCGCTCCAGCTGCTGCAGAAAACACGACGGCAGATGCCACGTCCAGGCCGGCAGTCTCAGGTAGCGCGTCTTTTTTCAATCTCCAACCTGAAGGACTAAATCCTAGTACTGTCTCTCTCTCTCTTAGTAATAACAATAACGCCCGTGTGACCGATATCTAGAGCCCGATGCATCCCATCGCTCCGATAAGTCATTGGGCAACCATTTGCTGTGAGAAACCGGTGGTGGTGGTAATTCCACATTCCCCGTGATGGGACCAGCGTGTGCCTACGTCCCGGCAATTACTGCTGACCACCTCGCTTTCATCGAAGCGTTGCCGAAAATCATGGTCGGGCAAGTCGGTGCGGCACTTTGGTGATGGCACTGATAAGTGACGTCACTGATACGTGACGTCACTGATTAGTGACGTCACTTCCTGTCGTTAACCCACCACCGATTTTGCCAAATCGCCTGATGAAGCTGGTTGTGGTCGCCAGCGAAACGCCGTACTCAATTTGTAAATGTTGTGGGCTTACTCTCCAATTTACCGGTGCGCTGCAGTAGCAAGCAATTGTCATGTTTTGTTTACGTGACAAACCTTACCGATTGACTGTGGTGGTGTTTTTTTTTTTTACGACACCTCTACATTTACGCGATCTAATGCGAACATTCTTTTTCGTGAACTTACGTTGCAACTGAATTCGAGTTGGTTGTTTTCACCTCCGCTGTCCGTTCTCTTTACTGTTGCTCTGTACTTGTTTTGTGATTTTCGGTGACTCTGGGCCCCTCTTGTGAATGAGATTCGATCCTGGTCCCATCCCTCCTCCTGCGTCTTCTCCACCTTGGTCAAACAAAATAAACGTGAAACTTGCAATGACTCAGGCTTTATGGGGAACCCACAGAGCTATATATGATGGGTCAATAAGTGCCATGTCAGTAAGTCTACGAAGCCCTAGAACGGATGCCAGCGGTGTCAATTATAAACTTATTCGTTAAGTATTCAGATGGGCTGGCTCTAAACTCCAAACACTGAACGAACCTCGATTGATAGAGCGTGTTACGTTATTGAAACTCTATAGACGAGGAATCTCCATTGATTGGAATTCATCTCATTAATGGGGCTCCACGGGCCTCAGTGAAGCTCTTATCGATGGAATGAATCTCCATCAATTGATTGAAGCCCTAATTGAGCACAAGCCACGCTCTGTCAACGGGCAATGAATCTCTCGTCGATTGAACAAATCTCCAGCGTCGATTAAGTTCTAGTTTAATGTATTAGCTATAGCCCTGTGAGCCATTCGGCTCTTGAATCGGGTGCAACCGCAACAAACAAAAAACTAAAACATGAACAAAAAAACATCTTAAAGTGAATATGTGACTGAGTGCAAACAGAAAATCCAAGAAAAGACAGCAAAATGTTGCAGAAAAAAACACCGTACACCAACGCTGTGTGCAAAAATCTCAGTGGGATGCAAGTCAAACAACAACAACAATAACCACAAGACAACTTAGATTAAGGCCATCAGTCTAACTCTGTACTACAACAAACAAACATGGCTAAACCAATACACTTCGCTTCACCCCCCCATCTCCCCCCCCCCCCTCCTGCATCAGACCATTGTGCAAACAAAGAGAGCCGAGCCGGAATGTCCGCGGAGTCACCCTCGGGCGTCGACACTTGGAGGATCTCCGCCTTTGTCTTCATGGGCACCACGGGCGTGCTGCTCGTCTACCTCGTGGTACGCAACGAGAACAACGCGCCCAATGGCGGAGGCGCTCCCGAGGGCAGGGCCGCAGCCACCGCGCACGGCTTGGATGGCCAGGGCACCCCTGACGACGTTCCACACGACGGGGCTAAGACGGGGGGGGGGGGCTCGGCAACCTGCGGCCGGCTCCGGGGCCGAGCGTTGCCCTGCTAAGGGCTCCGTCGTGACGCCTGCTGACGTGCGTCGCGGATCTTGAAATTTTTAGGACTTTTTTTGTTTGTTTGTTTGTTACCGAATTCGAAAAAAAATTGCTTTTCTTGTTCGTATTTTGGTTGCACCATACCCCTGGGCTAAAGAGCGGGGGCTGTTTCTGTCATGAAATATATTCCTGACCCTTCGACGTTGGAATGTGAAGTAGGCTCACGAGCTAGATTTAATGTTATTCTTGTCTGGCATGAAGGAATGGCAGAGTTGTGTGCTAAGCATTTGGAAACGATAACGGCGGGCGCTGTTGCAGAAGCTCTGCAAGTTGGAAGCCACGGAGCAGGGGCCAGAGGAGGCTCTTTGTGGTTTCGCATTTAATCGAAAGCAGATGCGATGCTCCCGCTCAAAGACTCAACATCTAACGCGCATTTGAGGGCATGTACTCGGCATTGCGGAGTTTAATGATATGAGAGTGACCGTTTTTCTTGAGTTAACATGTCATTAAACGAGTAATTGTGTGCAAAAACACAACAAGAGGCCGGGGGGGAGGGGGGGGGGGCAACCAAAATAACAAGGAGAGCAAGTTTTTTTTTTATTCAGTCAAAAATAAAAACTCTATATTTCAAGCGCAAACCTTAAATAACTAACGTCACGGAGCAGTTCCTTGACGGGACCGCACGCGGTGCTCCAGAGCCGCGGGTTTGCCAACCCCCCCTGACCTCGGCGGATCGCGATCGGCATGGAAACGATGAAACGATGATGAGTCGAACGATAGCGGGGCTGGGGGCGCTTTTTACAACGACCGGACGCGACATTGAACAGCATCGTAGCAACGTGACCACAGAAGAGACGCGTCGTGCCCAAAAACAAACCGACAGGTGCGGGGCGACGCGTGGAGAAGCGCACGCAGGGAGTGACGTTTGAGAGACCGATTGAGGAAAAACGTGGGTCAGAGGTCGCGCGTTACCTTCAGGTTTTTCGCGTTAGATCGAGTTTAGCCGCGGGGGTCAGGGTTGGACTCCGAGCAAGGCGCGAACGCCTGCGGCGTGTCGACTCAGCGCGCGTGTGCCGTGCCTACCTGCATAGGCGCTACTCGCTCACAGCACTTGCCCCAAGAGTCTGCCGAGGTTACATGGGGGATGTTTGTCTTTGTGCGCAGGCCGGTTGGCATTGCGAGAGGCGCCGCCGCTCGTTGGCGACCCACTGGTCGATGAGGAACTGCCACGTGCCACTGCAGCACGCCGAGCTCCAGACTCTCATGGAGTTGCGGTCTGCCACAGGGATGGAGGCTGACAACCAGAGCGACGACCCGGGCACCGTCGACAACCTCGTATGACCACCGCGGAAGGCGTCCGTGGTAAAGGCGCTCGTTGCCCACGGCGCGACCCACCACGCGACCATGGGCCGACGGTGCCGGTAGCCGTTTCACCTCCTGGGTGGGCACCCACCACCTCCGTCCATCGGCGGGACCGTGCGGAGAGGAGCTGTCGTCGTCGTCCTCGCCGCCGCCGCCGTTGTCCGCATTTCCGCGGCGGTGGATTTCTCAGCTGCCCGACTGCCGCTCGAAGCGTCCAGCCCTCCTCTTGAGTCGCGTCTTCAAATACTGTGGGGGAAAAAAAACATCCACCACCATCATCACTGCCACCATCACCGACCGGAAGGTGGCCCTGCGCTTCGGTGGGAGTGTTGGGGTCCCTCTCTCGTGCTCCCTGTCCATTAGACCTTGAGCCAGTATTTAAAATCCCCCACATTCTTACACCAAGGGCCTCGTCTATAAACGCAGCAACAAGAGCAGCAACTGCTTTTGACTTCCTTGAACACAGCAGCAGCAACAACGACGACGATCGATTATTGCCCTTCCATGGAGCGGCAAACTTTTTAATACCCCCCCCCCACACTGCCCCCGCCACCCCCCCCCCCCCCCCAACATTGACAGCTGCGAATGTAACGCCAGACCCTGGCCCGATATGAACTTTTACTTTCCCAAACTCTTGAGCCAGCCACAACGGCGACCGACCTCCACCCCAGAGCGCTTCGAAAATAATCGGACGGGGGGGGGGGTACACAAACGACTCGACGGCAGCAAAAGAACGTAACGCCAACCCCTCCCCGGGCCTCCAGTGGCTGGAAACGTCGCTGCATCGTGGACCACGTGATCGCAGCGTGGACCACGTGGTCACGGCGTGGAGCACGTGGGCACGGCGTGGAGCACGTGGTCGCGGCTTGAAGCACGTGGGCGCGGCGTGGAGCACCCCACACACAGGCTTCCGTGCCTCACCAATATTTTTCGCCACCGTCCCACCGCCGCTTCTCTCGACCGGTGGCACAGAGGCAACGGCAGAACCCCCCAGGAAGTGACGTGTTGACGGAGCGAGCTGCGGAGGGCCGCGTCTTGACGGCTTCCGCATTGTCGGCCGGCTCCAAAGGGGTGCCGATTTCATCCACCGTGGAAGGAACGACGTTCATCCAGGTCAACACCCTCTCCCCACCCCCCAATGCCGGATTATCCTAATAGTAAAAGTAGCTACATATGCTACGGGCCCCGCACTTTCAAGGGCCCCGCGCAAAATGCCTTCAAGGTATAAATTCCGGTTCAGTGATTCTGCACTTGCTCTATTACTATATAGTGCTAGACTGCCTTAAACTTTTATGAACGACTGGGTGTTTAAGGTGAGCCATTTGCCATATTATCTGACTGTATAGCAAATGAAAAAAACACAATTACTTTACTCTACAAGTTAAACATTTGTGTTTTAATATTTGTGGGTTTTTTTGTTCGTTTTATTTTTAGTTAGGGCCCCTTTATAACATATGCTACAGGCCCCGCACTAGCTTAATCCGGCACTGCCCCTCCCCCCCCGGGTTGCAAAGTGAGAGGTCGTGACCTGACAAGGGAGACGGTTTTCACGAGGAGAGGGAGTGTGGGATGTACACTTGGGCGATTTGCACGTCCTCGTCGCGAGTGTGAGGACCAGGTTGCGTTGAAGATACGTGAAATGTATCTGGAAATGTATTTTAACTTTCAAACAAAAGAGTTGCTTTGAAAAGAGATAGGCACCCAAGCTGTGATGTGTAAAATATAAAGTATGGTATGTGTTATGTAAGTATTTATGCATATATCTTATCGACGTATAAATCTTGACTTAAGTTTTACTAAGCATAGGACACAAACGATTTCAATTCCACGGCCGTGAACTCACAACAACGTGTAACAAATCACTCCACTCGCAAATAAATAGATTGCCTTCACATCAACTGCACCCTAAATGCACGTTTTAAAAAATATATATTTTTCGGGAACAACAGAATGAGCACTCTACGATACGTGACTCCGTGGAAAACATGAGATTTTTTTTTGCAATTAGTACGATATTCCATCCATTCTTCCCGATGTCCCCTTCTTTCAGCTCCGTCGCTCCGCACGTCCGTCCGTCTGTGTGGTACCTGTACGGGGAGAGGGGGGTGGGGGTGTGGGGGTGTGGGAGAGTGCGTGGGGTGGGTTGTTGAGGGCGGTCACTACTCTAAACACTCATGAAGTTTGTCCAAAAGGAACTAACACCTTGACTTAAAGCTTTCGTGACTGCAGGAATTCAACTAAAACTTTACGACAAATTTATTATTTTACGCACTTCGGCTCGCCAAAAAAACGCCCGCCAATTCGATCAAAGGGTTGTGTTAAAAAATATATATTTAAAAACAGATTTCAGACGCAAACCAGCGCTGAACAACCGACATTCCTCGGACATCTGTCCCCGACGACATTTTAAGGTCACACAATTGCAGGAAACGATGTTGAATACATTTATATGGGTTTACATCCCAAGGCATAGCCATGCAAGACGTTGACCATCGTCTGTGAAATTCGGTCAACTTAGGGATTTAAACGGATACTTATAAAGGAAGGGATGTTTAAATCAGTTGTGTTTCTCCCCACTGGCTCAGGACTACAAATACTTCTAGAGAGGAAGCACTTAACAACCAATATTACTTTCCTCCCTCTTTTTAATTTCGAAACACACATTCGTTGAGAATGTTTCCCAGCAAATGAGAAGCGGCAAAGTGTTTTTGCGTCGTGAACTTGACAACTTGGTAACGAACTCCCTCTGATGAGAGGAAACAATCGGTCCAGGTTCGAGAGGTCATCATGTCAAGTAGTGCGCAACCCTTTCCCAATCCACTGCTAGATGACGGCCCTCCTCACACCGTGTCGGTTTCATCGGAATCTATTCACCATACTTCACCGCGCTGGTCAACGTGGGTTGGCGATGGGGACTTCGAACCTCGTCTTCCTGCGTTGTTCGTATCGCCGGTGCGCTCACCGCTATGCCGTCCGCTCCACCCGTCATCACGGTCACACTACTCGTCTTAGAGACGACGGTCGGTGAAGCCGATACGTCGATGCACTGGTTGCACTTCGAATGGCGTCGCGAGACTATGCGGGAGGCTTTGCCGGGACCTTTGAAGCTTGCGAACCTCATGACCTTCGTTACCCGCGACGCGTTTGTTTTTGTTGTTGTTAATCCGCCGCTGAATGGGATAAGGCGTGTCCACGCCGTGTCGATCGCGGGCAATCGTTTGACCGTTACTTGGCCACTCTGGTCGGTGGCATTTGGTAAAAAAAGTTCCTTGTACAGGAGCGGCTCGGGCATCGGACGCCACTGATGTCAGCGCCCCGTGGCCAGGATTCGAACTCAGGAGAGTCAGGTTCCGAGCACAACAGCGGCCAATCTTTTTCCCCGCCGCCTTTCCTTGAGCAGCGGAGGGACTTGTCTTCATGCAGCAGCTAGCTACTGCTCTGGCTTTCACTTTTGAGCATAGACTCAAGGTGTGTGTGTGTGTTTTATGTATTTGCCTAAACGATTAAAGTAAGTGATCATGGACTCTTGCAGATTGAGCCGCACTATCGAGTAATATATATAGCTATTTTTTTTGGAATGTAAAAAAAAAACCTAACCTTTTGCAATGAATGTGTTTGTCACGTTATTACATGTTCTTAAAAAGTGGGGGGCGGGAGGGGAGGGAGTTAGGGAGTAGGTTGTTTTTTTTATAAATATTTTTTTACTCGCGTAAACGCATCGAATTGTGTATTCATCGACGCGGCGGTTACCCTAACAGCGTGATCCATTCCCACAAGACTCTCGGTTTTAATAAAAAGGAAATCGTCGGAAAACGCATTGTTGGCTCGGTCTCTTGTCGGTGCTGAACGCTGAGCGTGTGACCGTCATAGCTGCCAACCCCTTCTCAGCGCCCTCTACCTTATTACAGACCAAGTCAGACCTTATTGGTCACCCCTTGCTCCTTATACATCTCAACGTACATCCTGCAAAGTCCCATCACAAGGGAGAAACACAAACACAGTTTTTTTTGTTGTTGCCCGCATTGAAACGGCTGTACGCCATATGGACCTGAAAACTCAATTTCCCTGCACAAGAATGCGGAGTAAACCGCGTGGGTTGATAGCTATAGACCGACCATGGACGTGAGCAGGCTGGGGCCCGCTTTGCGTAGCGGTGCTCGCCCAAATTTGCCGCGGGCGGTGTAGCCAACGCTGCACGTGGCCGGATGCCACCACGCACCATGGAGGCAGCGGCGAGAGTTGGTGGTGCGCTACCCTGGCTCGCGAGGAGAACGCGGTACGGCAAACTTAGACCCCCCCCCCCAACCTGTTCCATTTGTATGGGATACAGTGTTTCCCCCTCACAGAGTGTGTTTTCTCTGTGTGCTCCAGTGTCCTCCCGCGTGTAAGCACTCACTGATTGCATTGTATGGATGCACGCATGTTGAACTTCTTTCGCACCGTAGGCAGCCAACCGTGCAAATCGGAGGTGCGGGGGAAGGACAACAAACGTAACGAATTGGCCGATAACAACTTAATATATAAAGGACCACAGAGCTTTGGGGAAGCGGGTGTGGGGGCTGACATTTGGCAGCAGCTCACCGCCTTGGCTGCCTGTCCCGCTCGTTTGGTTCCTCGCCGCCTCTGACTCGGCAAACACCGCACGCGCTTCACAGGTTTTAATTATATATCTTTATTATTTGTGTAACGGGTTCCGGAGACACTTGTAGAGGTAACTTCTTTATTACAATCCAACAGCACTCCAACAGTCCAACAGTCCTGATACTCTGTAACAACTCCCAGGTACACAGCCTAGGTACACAGCCTAGATACACTACTCTGGCTACGCTCTGGAACTCGCCCTCACAAGGTCGTAGAGTCGGGAGTTCCAGAGTCCCACCACTGGCTCTCACAGCGTCCCAGGGTCCTCAGATGGCTGGTCTTGGGTCTTGGGTCTTGAGCTACAACTGGCCCTGATCGTCCAGGGAGCTCCCCTTTTATGCCTAGTCCCCAACGAGGGGTGGGGCCGTGTGCGCCCCCAGATATCGCACAGAGCACACACAGCCCCCCCCTTTGGCGGCGCCAAGGGGCTTAAGCGCCTGGGAACCCAACGCCTGGCGCCAAGAGGCTTAAGCGTCTGACCCGCCTGGGAACCCAGCGCCTGGCGCCAAGAGGCTTAAGCGCCTGGCCCGCCCAGGGTCCCAGAGCCCCCAGCAGCCCCTTCCTTCGTATGTCACTACATTTGTTTTACATCGCAACGAAATTCACGTTCACGATGCGGCTAAGAGAAGGCCCATTTTCAATCGACGCGCGCACCTCCCCAGGCCTCGTCAATGTGGGGCCCGGGTGCAGACCGACTTTCCGCGACTCGAGACGTTGCTTTGAGGATATGAACACGTCTTTAAAAACTCCCGACTCCGCAAGGGAGTTGGGACAAACATCCCCCACATGCACGACCCTCCTTCAAGATGACCTTGAGACGTGGCGAGTGAAGGCGGCCTTGAGAGTCGGTGAGTCTTCCCTGCGTAAAACCAGTTGGCAGGTGTACTCGCGACTCTTTGGTAAGAAGCTACGTCGCTGTTTTGTCACAAAAGGGCTCATAAAACGTGGAAGCAAAAGGAGAGGAATAGAGGCTTTTTTGACGTTAGATTGTCTGTGTCGGGTGGCGGCGGGTTTAACGACGCATTTATATTTACGCAATCTCACCCAAATAAACCTCTATTATGGATGATAAAGGAGAGTACTGTAGTCCACGGTGCTTTTGTTAGCAAGTGATGATGCGTGGTCAAGTCCATCTTGAACCAGTGGTGACCGACGTTTGCGAGCTCCGACTACGCCGCTGGTCACGGGACTCATCATCCTGACCCCCCCCCGCCCGGGCCCGCACTTCCTATGGACGGCCCTGGTGACGGGGGTCGTTTGAGCGTACTTCATTCACACTGCAGCGGTCAGTGTGGGATGACGGCTGCAGGACGAGTGGGGGGTGACCAGGACTGGCTTCACAGACATCGCTAACCAACTGACGGACATCCATTCACAAAATAACAATGATAATGAAAATGTTCAATCAGGTCACCAAGTTCATAGCGCAGTGTGCGCCAATCAACAGGAAACATCGGACGTAGGCTTTAATAACCCGCTTCTTGTCTTTGCAGTGTCTGTTATCTGCGATCGCGTCTGCGACTGATCAAACGCGCGCAACAAATGTCAACACGACATCTCGTGTTACCAACGAAATGTCAACAATAACGATTTGGGGTATTTTTTACTTTGTTTCTGTCACTCTGTCGTGCGTCGACTCGAGGCACCGATGGATAAAAATACTCCCACGCAAAGAGAACAAGAAATACGAAATGTTTACGTTGTTTTAACGAGTTCGCTGGCGATTCCCCAAGCCGTTGGATCTGCGACGGGCGTTCGGCTGGCCACAGCGAAAAGGGGGAAAAACCCGCAGTCGTGCCCTGCACGTAGCGAGCCGAAACAATGAAACACGTGGATAACGTTACGACAAGAGGAGGGTGCAAGCAGTGGCGGAGTGGTTGGGGCACTGCGGCTCTTTAAAAGTCAGATTCGTGACATTTTTTTTGTTCGTAAAAAAAAAATCGGAACGTCTTTTGGGACTGTGCAAATGTCGAAAATTGCCCATTTTTCATGCTAATGATTAAAACATATCATAAACGTTCTGTAATCGTATTGTGTGTGTGTATGGTACGGTACTATGGTGGTTAGGAACGCAATGCTACTGCGACCCCGAGTGACCTGGGGTTTTAGTTTCCTCGCTATTCTTCGCCCACGCTGACATCTGTGTAAAAAGAGCTTCATAGCTCATCGGATTCCTACAGTAAATAAATACATATTCTGATTCTGGTAAAGTACTGTGTGCTCAAGCAGCCCCACAATAACCGACATGGCATGAGATGGCCTTCATCCAGCAGAGCACTCAAAGCAGGAACGTCATTGTCGCCGATAATAATTGCCGATGATCATTACCGATGATCATTGTCGTCGATGATCATTGTCACCAATGATCATTATCGTCGATGATCATTGTCACCAATGATCATTGCCACCGATGATCATTGTCGATGATGATCATTGCCACCGATGATCATTGCCACCGATGATCATTGCCATCGATGATCATTGTCGATGATGATCATTGCCACCGATGATCATTGCCACCGATGATCATTGTCGATGATGATCATTGCCACCGATGATCATTGCCACCGATGATCATTGTCATCGATGATCATTGTCGATGATGATCATTGCCACCGATGATCATTGTCACCAATGATCATTGCCACCGATGATCATTGTCGATGATGATCATTGCCACCGATGATCATTGCCACCGATGATCATTGTCATCGATGATCATTGCCACCGATGATCATTGTCACCGATGATCATTGCCAATGATCATTGCCACCGATGATCATTGCCGATGATCATTGTCATTGATGATCATTGCCACCAATGATCATTGCCGATGATCATTGTCATCGATGATCATTGCCATTGATGATCATTGCCACCGATGATCATTGTCACCGATGATCATTGTCATCGATGATCATTGCCACCGATGATCATTGCCAATGATCATTGTCATCGATGATCATTGCCACCGATGATCATTGCCAATGATCATTGTCATCGATGATCATTGCCACCGATGATCATTGCCAATTATCATTGTCATCGATGATCATTGCCATCGATGATCATTGTCACCGATGATCAGTGTCACCGATGATCATTGTCGATGATGATCATTGTCACAGATGTTGCTGATGATACAACCGTGTGCGTGCGTGCGTGCGTAATTCTGCGAGGGTCAACAATGCAGGGGTCAAGGCGTTCACGCGCGAGCCACTAAGCCTCCACGAACCACACACGCCTGGGGTCGTTCAAACACCGATAAAACAAACACCGATCACATCGTGACGCCTGTCATTATTGCCGGATACGTTAAAGACGATGCTTCCCCCCCCCCCCCCCCTCATTGTGATACCGGCACAAAAAACAAACCACATGGTCCCACAGATCGCAGTTTCTAGTCGAGCAGTGGTGCAGCTATCGAGTGTGCAGGCGGTGCAACTGCACAGGGGGGGGGGAGGGGGGGGGGTCCTTGTGCCACAGAATGCACAGGCGTTGGGCAATTATAATCGGCAATTAGGCCCCACTTAATTTCCTTGTTACTGAGGTCCGTGGCAAGCACCCTACACCAATGCAATTCATATTAGACTGGTGACAAAAGTGAATTTTGGCGGGAACAAACTCAGCATATTTGACAATAACAATTATAATGAACTCAACACGTATGATAATAGTGAAATAGCTAAGACAAGTGTGCTGTGTGTGAACATACCGTGGCTAACCGGCAGTGTTAAGCCACCGGTTGAAAAATGTGCAGCCCACACTTCACAATGGCAATGTTCTCATTGCGGGAAAATCCCACTTGGGCGCCAAACAATTTCCCCGTAAACAGGCCCAACACTGGGCCAACGTCTGCGTTTTGATATATATATAGACCCAGTTCTTTTTCTTTAGAGGTAATTAAAATGCGAGGTACCACTTCGCTTCACTTTCGCTGGCGACGGACCATGAAAAGAATCACGTCGTCTCTGTCATACTGACCGCGGAAAGTCCCCGTTGCTAACAGAGCCCCCGGGCCTTGTCAAGAAGCTGCTGCTGTGCGGGTTGGCAAGCAGTCGTCGGGACCTGGACGCCGTTTCGTTGTTGCAAGGAGTAGCAATTCTCTCGTGACAACGTCATCGCAACATCCCCGAGATGAGCAAATAAATGATCCGTCGACAACTCTCCTTTCCCCATATATCTCCCTTCACGTAACAATTTTTTGTAAAGTTTTTTTCTTCTTACTCTTTGTTTTTTTCCGGTAAAGTCACGTAGGTAAAAAAAATACAATCAAAAATGAAAACAACTAAATTAAATCACGACGTTTCGGGCGCAACACAAGTGTCCGTCATCAGGTGAGGACAAACTCAGCGAAGACAGAGATGCTGAGATATGTCAAACTAGATTTGAAGCTTTCGTGACTGCAAGGATTCATATTCTTAGGTTTTTTCGGTAAAGTCACGTAGGTAAAAAAATTTTAATTAATAAAAGTAAAATAAAATAAAAATAAAATAAAAATCACCTACGTGACTTTACCGAAAAAAACTAAGAATATGTCAAACTGTCTTCGCTGTGTCTGTCCCCTCCTGACGACGGACGCTTGTGTTGCGCCCGAAACGTCGTGATTTAATTTAGTTGTTTTCATTTTATATTTCATTTTTTACCGACGTGACTTTATCGAAAAAAAAAACAAAGAGTATGGATCCTTGCAGTCACGAAAACTTCAAATCTAGAATGTTTTTTTTCTGTTTTACACATCTCATCAGCCGCACGACCTTCAAAGGGAGCGCGCCGCCTTTGCAGCAGCCAAAGGAATCAACACAAAACAAAAACAACTCTGGACCGATTTTCGACATTCGGTGTCTAAATAAATCGTCTCTCTAGAACGATGCCACGTTCTCACAACCGCCGAGAACCGGTCTCTGTCGGCCCAGACATGGTCTAGGAGCAGCCCAGAATCAGCGCCAAGGGACGCGAGTTGCAGCTCGCGAGACAATTCACGATCCCTTGCCGACACCGATCTCGCCCAGAGCGTGGGAATCGAACGGCGCCGCGAAAATCCGTCGCACGAATTTGCCCAACTGCGCGAGTACCTCCGTGCCTGTTGCGCAAGAGGTCAGCGTCATCAGCGCTACGAACCTGGCGACCCCGCCACGTTTGCCTGCTGAACGAGGAAATCGAGTGGCGATGACGATTTAGAACGCGCGCATTTTTTTGTTTCTTTTTTTCACGAATCGGACCCATCGCGCCACGATCTATTGTACGAAATTTTGTTTGCATTCTTTTGATAAATACCGCCATCTATTTTCACAAGAAAAAAATGAACACATCTAATGGGGGTTTCTGCACAAGACACGCCGCGTTTGCCGAAATCTACCCGCAACCAGCTTGTCACATGGATCTGATTACTCGGCGTTTCGCGGCATACTCTTGCGAATGATGTCAGGGGAGTCTTTGTGACGCCCGCAACAATCAGGTGCGGCATGCTGGATTCGAACCGCGGAGCTCTGCACACGCTGGGCCGCCGCGTCACAAACCCACAGCAGGAGGAATAAGAAAGAAGGAGGAAGAAGGAAGATGAAGGAAGGAGAAGATGAAGGAAGAAGGAGGAAGAAGGAAGATGAAGGAAGGAGAAGATGAAGGAAGAAGGAGGAAGAAGGAAGATGAAGGAAGGAGAAGATGAAGGAAGAAGGATGAAGAAGGAAGATGAAGGAAGGAGAAGATGAAGGAAGAAGGAGGAAGAAGGAAGATGAAGGAAGGAGAAGATGAAGGAAGAAGGATGAAGAAGGAAGATGAAGGAAGGAGAAGATGAAGGAAGAAGGAGGAAGAAGGAAGATGAAGGAAGGAGAAGATGAAGGAAGAAGAATGAAGAAGGAAGATGAAGGAAGGAGAAGATGAAGGAAGAAGGAGGAAGAAGGAAGATGAAGGAAGGAGAAGATGAAGGAAGAAGGAGGAAGAAGGAAGATGAAGGAAGGAGAAGATGAAGGAAGAAGGATGAAGAAGGAAGATGAAGGAAGGAGAAGATGAAGGAAGAAGGAGGAAGAAGGAAGATGAAGGAAGGAGAAGATGAAGGAAGAAGGAGGAAGAAGGAAGATGAAGGAAGGAGAAGATGAAGGAAGAAGGAGGATGGAAAAGAATGAAGAAGGAATGAGAAGGAGAAGAACCACACCCGCATATCGACAAGATTAACAAAATAAACACCGGCTTCTCCAAAAAATAAAATAGGGGCATTAAATTATCATCATCAGCAGCAGCAGCAACAACAACACGATCATCATCATCTATTAGAAAAAAGATAAGCATCGCGGCCAGGACTTACTGCACGGCCACCCGGTGGCGGTGACGGCTGTGCACGTGGCAGCCTCTCCTCCAGCACACAGTGGGGGTCAGTGGATCTCACCCTCACACACAGATGTTGGTTGTGCATCTGGCTTTACCCCCCCTCCCCCCAGCGTGGGGGAGCGTCGAGGTGCCATAACCCTGGCTCGGCAGGAGACGGCAGTCCGGCAAGTGTGGACGAATCTCCATTTGTCCCGGTAGTATATTGAACAACAATAACAACGAGAGACAGAGCGCGTGAGCTCACCGCACCGTGCGTTTTCTCCGGGCGCGCGGTTGTCCTCCACACGTAACAAACAAAAAAAGCCGCTCAATAATTCTCCGAGAACATTTCAATATTCGTGCGCCTGCGTGTGTTGCGGTCTGTGCAGCGTTGCGTGAGGAAATTCGCACAAACGACGCAACCACGTTATGTATCTTTTTTTTTTTAAAAACCCCCACTCATTTCAGTATTATAAAATAATGACGGCGGCGTAACTATCCAGTGTGCAGGCGGTGCGACTGCACGCTGGTGCCAGGGGGCACAGGCGCCGGGCTACGGTGAGAATCGGAATCTTTATTTAGACTCTGAGGAATCCGACGATCTATGAAGCTCTTTTTCACAGACGTCCCGTATGGGACAGGTCGGCGAGTGACAACAGGAGCGGGGGTAGAAAGACAGAGAAGAGGGGGAGGGGTCCCGGATCTCGTTCCTTGCACAAGAGACATGGCCAACCGTGGCCACGCCGCTGCTGCATAACTGCATGGGTTGCAAAGGATCGTAGTGCAGTACACAAGCCACTATTATTATTTAAAAAAACAACCCTCCCTTCGTATTTCATTAATCAAAGAGTCATTAAGGAGCAGTAATTTATTTGCCATGGACAACCCCTCCCCACCCACCCACTCTCAAAATGAGCGGTGCAAACTCACGTTGGCCCTGTGTGAGATGGTTGGAAAATCCTAGAACGTTTCACAAGCGGGGGTGGGGTGGGATGAGTTAAACAAGAATATGTGGGAAATTCCAGGCATGGGAATCCATAATAATTAGCCAACATCGACTGACTCTGGTCGGTTACGAACGCTCACTCTGCACTGGCCCCGTTTGTGGCCACCTAGAAGGCCTACCGGGTTGCAGTATCACAACAACAACATCATCTCCAAAGATAAACTAAACAATGAACGTTTTTACATCATGGGACCTCCTTTGCCAGTACCAAAATATGATAATAGGGTTTTCCCCTTTTTTCTGGCAACAAAGCAGGTGTTCAGATGTTAAAACACCAAACTGCAACCTTTTACGAGGAATCATCAGAGGTGGGATAAAGTCATTGTTATGCAAGTCCAAGTCGAGTCGCAAGTCATCAAATTCATGACTCGAGTCTGACTCGAGTCCAAGTCACATGACTCGAGTCCACATCTCATAGGTGGGACAAAGTCATTGTTATGCAAGTCCAAGTCGAGTCGCAAGTCATCAAATTCATGACTCGAGTCTGACTCGAGTCCAAGTCACATGACTCGAGTCCACACCTCTGGGAATCATGTCTGCATTAACCAGAATGTTTGCATTCTGACCACAAGCATTGTGGTTCATGCAGACATGATTCCTTGTAAAAGGTTTAATTTTGTTGTTTTAACATCTTAACTCCTGTTTTGTTGTCAGAAAAAAAGGGGAAACCCCTATTATCATATAAACGTATTTATTTATTTTACCAGGGAAGGCTCACTGAGCAATAGAGCTCATTTTCAAGACGTAACCTGGCCACAGTTGATGTATCTCAACGAAGTGGCTTGTCATGTGGAAATGTATAACAGCAGCAAAATACCCCGGAGAAAAATCCGTCGGGGTCGGAATCGAACCCACGACCTCCTGCATACCAGGCGAGGGAGTTAACATCTCGTAGCCACGGCGGCGCCCCCACGACACATCTCCCCCCCCCCCCCCCCCGAGGCACAAACACAGGCAATGCAATCAATCAGTACATTCTTTTCCGAAGAGCCCACTTTATGAAACATTGCAAAGCGCTTGTGCACGTCAAAAAAAAAATCTCGAATGAAATCTAATAAGTGTCGAAATACATCAGCGTAGCCAACACGGATTAAAAGTCGGAAAAAAAGCAAGGCTTACAAGGTAAACCTCTTTGCGTGCATATTTAAAACTAGCCTTTTGCCCGTCCAAGGACGGGTGTATTAAAGGAAATCTGAAACTTGCAAGCGAAAAGCAGGCCGCGACGTGACATTCATTGCATCAATTCGTGTGCAATTTGTAAGGTCGCGGTGACACAGACTTATTTCATTTAAAGGTTATAATCCCTTAATTCTAGATTTGAAGTTTTCATGACTGCAAGGATTCATACTCTTTGTTTTTTTCGGTAAAGTCACGTAGGCAAAAAAAATAAAATAAATGAAAACGTCGTGATTTAATTTAGTTGTTTTCATTCATTTTAATTTTTTACCTACGTGACTTTACCGAAAAAAATAAAGAGTATTTTATAATCCCGTGCTCATCATGACGTCCTTTTTACTTCTATGTCTCAACAGCGTGACGGAGATCGCGTGACGTGGGGGTTCTGCCTTTTGTAGTGAGGGTTGTAAGTTGACGCTGAGAAGGGGGGAGGAGGCGCCTCGCACCCCCCCCCCCCACGTGGAGTGACGTCACCCGCTCATGATTATTAATGAGGCGGGCTGGCCGACGTGGAGTGACGTCACGCACGGGACACACAGACATTGTTGGCTCATTATAGTCGCAAATGTCCACGGATAAACCGAGCCTCTCTCTTGTTTATCTGACGAGAAAGAGAGGCCCGCAGGGCTGGGGGCACACGAAGCAAAATCTCAAATCTTTTGCGACATATTCGCGAAGTGAGAGAAGGGGACGGGGGGGGGGGGCAGCTTGGGCGGTCTTGCAATAATAACCCGGTCCCTGATCGACTGAACCTCGTAGGCTGGTGTGGTGTAATGATCGCCATTGGGGAGACAAGGGCAGCCGGGCGTGGTGTTGGCCACCCGTCCCTTCGTGTGCCGTGTTGGCCATTATAGGTGCTACCCGCAAACAGCACTTGCCCCAAACAGTCTGTGAAGGCTACACGGGGGATCTTTGTACACTGGGCTGAAAGATGAACCACCGTTGAATAGGCAGCCGAAACACGCTTCATACGTAGCCAACCGTGCTAATCGGAGATCTGCAACATTAACAATTTGAATTCGACATTTCGCTGGTAATTACATCCATCATCATCGGACGATTTGCCAGAATAGTCGCCCGGTGACGCTGGATGTAATTACCAGCGAAACGTCGAATTAAAATTGTGAATGGTGTGGGTTTACCCTCCAACACACCGGTGGGCCGAAGTAGCAACTAATTGGCGTGTTGAAATCTGAGATGTTGACAGATTTCAATCTGACGCCCCTATGTGACTGGTGGCAGGTTGACGAACCAGTCCTTCTCTCTCTCTCACATCAGTGCGTGTTTTCAAGATTCAAGATTTCCGTATAAATATCCTCTTGTTTCGAGAACTTGGCAACCAGTATTTCAACAAATGTGTGTCATTATAATTAAGCCCAAACTTGGTGCTGGAAAATCTGGCAAAGAAGTTGGGGTGGGATAAGGTACATCGGCAACGTGTGATGGTAGACGCGGTGGCGAAATGTTATCACCCTCGCCTGATATGTAGGTCGTGGGTTCGATCCTGACCTTTACGCCTGTATATTTGGAGTTTGCATGTTCTCCCAGCGTGCGCGTGGATTTCCACATAAACCCCTTCGTTGAGCAATAATTTGTGACCAGGTCGCTTCTGAAAAAGAGGCAATAGCTCAGTTACCTGGTAAATAAAATAATTGATTTTAGTTTTAGACTCAGGTGGTAGAAGTGCACAGACCAGGCTGACAGTAGAGCCACCACCTGCTGTCTCCACTCGGCCAGCTCACTTGGATATACCAAACATTTAACTTGTACTGGTAGGAACCCACTGGTTCCACCAGCCCACAGGGGATTATTGTGTCCGTCCGTCGTGCAGGGAAGGGCTGGGTGGGGAGAGAGGGGCTGGGTGGGGAGGGGAGGGGAGGGTGGGGAGGGGCTGGATGGGGAGGGGCTGAGTGGGGAGGGTGGGGCTGGGTGGGTGGTGGGAGGGGTGGGGCTGGGTGGGGAGGGGCTGGTCACCCCGTGGTGTCCTTATAAAACTCAACGTTTAACCTACTCACGCCGGCTTGTGCCCGCCCTCACAGTCGGGCATATTTGCGGAATACACCACGCCGCCGTTGACCCTGGCCATTGACCGAGCAACCCAACGTTCCTACCAGCTCCCTCCGCAGGAATGTGTTTGTGTGCACAACCCTGCCTCCTGTTGTTCTTGGATGGCAACTCTGGCCAGCCACCCAGTAGCAGGTCAAAATAATTAAATAACCTCCACTGCAGAGGGGGCTACATCTTCTTCCAAAATTCAACTCAAATCAAGGTTTTCCTGTATCACGTCCGCCTGCCTCTTCTCTAGAGCCGTGACACATCTCTCCATCCAGTCAAATCAAAATCGCACGATAATGTTCCGGCTCGGGTGTATACGGGCAAGCCTGGGCTTAAAAACAGAAATTATTTCCCGGGTGGTAACACGTGCCCGCGCACCCCGAGCTCCGGGCCCTGCATACGGGGAAACATAATCCCGCCGCTGTATCATTCAACTGATGAAAGAGCCCACTGTGTGCTCCAAACAATGCAATCCGGATATGTCCACGAAGCCGAATGAGGCAGGCTACTCCGAGTTGGTCGTAATCACCAGCGAAACGCCGTATACTCGAATTGTAAATGTTGTGGGTTTACGCTACAACACACCGGTGTGCTGAAGTCGTAACTAATTAGCACGTTTTGTTGACGTGACACACATTACTAATCGGCTGTGTCGGATGGTGGCGGGTTTAACAACACATTTATATTTACGCGATCAAACCCCCCAAAAAAACCTCTATTATGGATAATACGAGTCCGAGTGTTGTCAATTATCATCTCTTCGACACCAAGATTGAAATATCCATAACATTTAATCTTACGGAATGTTAGGTGCAAGTGGACGTCAACATGCGTGTGTCTCCTTACACGATCATGTGTGTGCCAGGACTCATCTGCCCTGGTGGCCCTCACCCAGGCGTGGAAATTCCACGTTCCCAAGACATTTGGCCAATCTCTAAAGAGGACACTCAACGTCGCATTCCTCAGAAACGTATCAATCCGGGAGGGATGTCAAATGTGTAAATGATGAGACCCCATCGTAATACAATAATAAATCAAGCTGGAAAAATATTAAGGTTTCAAACGAGGCGGAAAAAGTGTGTCAAAATCACACAGCATATGCGAACAAAAAAAACATCAGCACTTCCTGAAGCGGTGCATTATGGTTTCCTGAAGCAGTGATATATAGTTTCCTGCAGTAGCGCATTGTCGTCTTCTTGTCTTAGATGATGCGTCGCTTCAGGAAATGCTGATGTGTATTTTTTTTACAGGCGCACAAAGGTTGCGTGCCCTTGACGCACGCGCGCGCGCGCGTGTGTGTCTTGGTTTGAAACTCCTGGAGGGACGATGGGCGATATTGACCCTCATCTGGGTTTTGAACTCGCAACTTTTTAAAAAAATATTTTACCACGAGGAGTCGAGCACTCGAATTCCCAACACTACTACGAGCAGGTCAAGTTTATGAAGGGGAGTGGGGGAATCCGGTGTAGTTGGTGATTTTTATTAAAAAAAAACTCGGATTAAAACTTACGTACGAAAAATATGACTCAATTTTACAGATAAAGTGTAACCATGACATATTCTAGAAACGTGTGCCCGGTTGACAAGGTTACCCACGTCTGGTGAAACGCAACACTTTACGGATTGCAAGACGCACAGTCAACGTTTTGCTTAAACCTAAGTTGGGAAAATAAAACAAACAAACCGTACGACTTATAATCCAGACAGTACGGCGACAGATATATACACATATACCACTCGTTGTAGAAGTTAGATGTTTTTTAAAGACTACAACAGTCATCCGAGGTGACCCGCGTCTCCATACAATGCGATCAAGAGATGTCCACCCTCTCCGCACCTCCGCTGCGCACAGTTGGTTACGTACGGCGCGAAAGAAGTTCTACACACACACGACACAAGCCGGAGTCGACTGAACGCGCGCTGGATTCTCGCAGCTGCTGGGTTCTCGTAGTCGGGCTTGCTCGCCGCGGTGATTTGTTTTCGTTCTCTCTCAAGTCCTCGGGGGCAGCCTCAATGCTGCAATCTATACCTTGGCAGGAAGGCCACTGCCAAGCTATAGATCAGCATTGTTCTTCAGCGATGCTGATCGTGGTGACGATGTGGACGTCGTGGGTGAAGATTGAGCACGGAATACTATGACCCCCCCCCACCCCGTGGCTTTGAAGAGAGAAAGCCATGCGTTCGGGGTCCCCCATAATCCCAAATGACTTGCAGTTAAACCATTTACACATTCCACAAGGAGAGCGGACAGTGAAACCCATCCGTATATAAGGCGCCGGTTTTTGCACCGCAGGTCTGTTTGGCAACCGCGCCGCACACACAACGCGCAATACGTGATTCAGCTCCAGGGGGGAAAAGCTTCTACGCTTCGATGATTGATATTCGGGGAGACTTGAAGTGAGCTGACATTTCTCGATTAATAATAATAGCGGGGTTTTTTTTTTGGGGGGGGGGGGGGTTGGAGTGAGGCCAACATATGTTTTTGAATGCTATTCCCCGTTCCCTTTGCAGAGCCTCATTACACAGTCGTACAACATCGGTTACATTTCGTCCGGATTTGTTCAATTCAAAATGCTTTCAGGATATTCTGCTCACTTGAAATGAAAACTCGCTGTAAACCTAGGTCGTCGTCGTCCTTGCAAAAGAAGCAAAAGTTCTGGTCTCACTCGGTCTATTTCAACTCCGAGTTATATAAATACAAAATATTTAACTGACCCTTCACAGGAAGCTCTCCACTGTCTAAACACCAGCACAGCCAAATCAACAAACGGTGGGGTGCTTTAGTAAATACGTCGGGACATTTGTTATCGCGCACTCTCCCGAGTTTACTCCGTCGCAAGCGAGCCAAGCTGACAGCAGACAATAGCAGTGCGCGCTCTTTAGAACAACCACTGTTGTGACCCCGTTGCGATGAAAAAAAACTGTCTCAGACTCACGGATGGATCCCAGGCATCTTCCGGTGGTCAGCTTCCAAACCCGAAGCGATGCGTTGCCATCTTGACGGTACGTCGTCGTCGTTGACCTTCGCAACGTGCCGAAATCGCACGCGCGAACTCCGACGGTCACCCTCGCAGTAGCAGCAGCAGCGGTTTTTTTGATGGCCATCGAACAAAGACGGGCTCCACACCGCATCGCGCGGTGCTTTCAGATGCGCTTCTGCGGCCGTCTGGAACGCTCCGCCGTTCCGATATTAGGAAGCCACTGTTGGAGCTATGCACTTTTTAAATTATTATTTCGTTTGAAAACTGATTTCTTTCGAAATGCTTTTGTTGTGTTTAGTTTCTTGCCCCCCCCCCCCCCCCACTTAGCACGGTTGGCTACGTACGGTGAGAAAGAAGTTCAACATACAACATGCATACGTGCCCATGAGCAGTGGTGTCGATGCGTATCGTGGTCGCGTGCTGAATGGAGACACAAGCAGTGACAGATCGTCTATTATTATAAGCGATCTATTTTTGTGTTTGATATATCGCCATTCACGATCAAAATTACGGTTCACAATTGGGGCTTTTGGGTTAGGTCGTGGTGGAAAACGGTGCGTGTGGAACTTCTTTCGCACCGCACGTAGCCCACCCGTGCTAATCGGAGTAGCGGGGAATGCGTCGTAATCCCCCTCCACCCGACAACAGCCAATTAATGTGTCACGCGAACAAACGTGTCAAGTTTCTTAATCTCCAAACCACACCCTTGTGCTTAAGCGGAAATACATTTGGCACGTTTTATTCACGTGACGTTTTAATTAATCGGCTCTGGTTGGGTGGCGAAGGGTTTACACCATATATTTTTTATAAGTATTAAGCCAAATTATGAATAATACCGTGGTCTGTTAATGGTGGCCTTTAAAAATCGCATAACCACAAAAAGGTATCGTCTGTAATGAAGTGTGGGAGATTCCACAGGTGGTTAATTCATTATAATGATAACAAATGTATTCTGGATGTGTCTGGACACAAACTGTTTACCCAATCATTCCTTGTGGTTTGTTTCTGTGATGAATACTCCTATTGGCCAGTGTTGTGTTTCATCGGCCAATATTTGTTCTTGTACGATACGCTGCTTCCTCTAGGATTATAAAACACATACATATGGTAACACTTTAATCTTGTTCAGAAATATATCTGCGTACAATGCAACCTCATGTACATTCCACTGAGTTTGTGTAACATAGAACACAGCTCGAGTCTCTTAGCATCAAAATAAAGACCTTTTATTTTTGACGAGTATCGTTGCATACAAAACTGCACATAAACACACCACTAGAATTAAGGCGCGCAGACACAATGAATCACCGAAATGAGACCAATCTGCACCTTAAATTCGCAGCTTAAGATTGATTTCAGACTCAAATGATTATCCATACACAGCTGTTGCACAAAGTAATTTACCAAATAAAGACCCCCCCCCCCCCGTGCTGTTAGCAAGCACCTATCAAGGCTAGCACGGCACACGAGGGGGTGGGTGGCCAACACCACGACCGGCCGCCTTTGTCTCCCCAGTGCTGATGTGTAAACACCGCACCAGGTACTTATTTACGCCTGAGTTAACCTAGGGGAGGCCCAGGACACATACACGCACATGCGCACAAGCAGCGGTCAAACATTTTGATAACATTGCAAAATAATGCCTTCACCCAACTAAGCAACCCACGACACAAACGTGCATGTTATAGAGCCTCACTGGTTCGTCAGGATGTGCGTTCATTTAAATCACAAACATGATGTGGCTGGGTGGCTTAAGTGGTTCATAATGAATGTCAGATCAGAGTCTTCACCGAAGAGTTTAGGCCAGGGGTGGGGAACGTCCGGCCCGCGGACCGTATAAGGCCCGCAAAATCATTTAGTGTGGCCCTGCCAAGGCAACTGCAGGCGGGACTCGAAATTCAATAAATCTAGGAGCAAACCTGGAAAAGCAGTTGCGAGTAGCAACAACATCATCAATACCAGCTAACATCATACGCCTCACCAAAGAGAAGCAGTTCCAGCCATCACATTAGGGGTGAGTTAATTAAATGTTTTTCCAAATTTAACAGGCCAATTTTTAAGTTGATAATTTTGTATGGCCCGCGAATGATGTTATAAATATCCAAATGGCCCTTGGCAGAAAAAAGGTTCCCCATCCCTGGTTTAGGCTATGAACACCGGTGCTTACACCAGGTCCTCACGCGTGGCATATGATGATCTTAGTCACCAATGACATCGCACACTAAAAATAATAAAAATGCCAAGTCAACTCGTTTTGACCATTCCCAGCTTTTTGTGGCTTTCACAAAAAGATGGTAACACGGCGAAACTTTCCCTGAAGTCAGTTATTGAAAGCAGCAATATCTGGTTTCTGGATAAGAAAGATGAAACTGCGTAGACTTATTGATGCAATTCTGCAGTAGCATCTTTGCCCGATGGGATCATTCTCTGGTGAGGATTACACTGCCTTCCAGTGAAGAGGACCTAGAGTGGAATCTTGGTGAGATCTCATAACATAACATTATACAACTAGTGACAAAACAGGTTGTAAAAAAACCCTGCAAGTAAATATAACATAAGGCTCAAAACACCATACCAGCGTCATCGTTAAAACTGCCTTACAAATGATAAATACAGAGCCAAAATACATGTGAAAAGTCATCGTGGTTTCCTGATCAAACAAGGGATGGTGCTCATCTTCAGGAGTGACCCTTAGCCAGTGGTGACAATTCCACATTGCTTTGGCAGGGACCAGTCTGGTTACGAAATCCGTTGTTAGCGTTCAACAGAGGAACTGAACTTCATTGGCCACGGCTGATTCAACCATAGCAGAGTAAGAGGTGCATTTATGGCCAGATGACGAGTCAAGCGTTCTGCTATAACGCTAACACATATGAGTCAGCTATAAAAACACGGAATGTTCCTCCAACTTAAACCAACTGTAGCTCCACAGCAGACATGCCCAGTTGATCTCACTGTAAATTTCTCAGCTTAAAACGATTCGTTCGTTCGTTCCTTTAAACGTAAGCATATTTCAGTTCAAATGACCGATTTTATTTTACTCGACTCGTGTTAAGATGCTACAGACGGACTTTCGCCTTTCAACACCGTGAAAGACGGTGACGTCTTAAGGAGGCATCCATCCAGGAGTGAATATATCATTGGCCGATGATGATTTTACAATGGGTTGACAAGGGAACATTGTTCTTAAGACATGCCACGTAGTGAACACATTGTAAACATGCCATTCACAACTCGGTAAAGGTTATCTATCTGTTGTCTGCTTCGAAGAAGGACCAGTGTCTAATGATGTTAGTCTACTGTGAAGTGTTATTGTATGCACTAATGCAGGGTTTAATGTAATTACGTGTAAACCACTGCTCTTTCAGTCCTTTAAGTGTTATGCAATCCTTATTTTTTTTTATTTTTCAATATTAAGAAGGCCCAATGCTTTAAATAGCACCTATCATATAATTTTAATGTAGTGTCGTTGATGAATGTATCAATGTTTTATTTTCTTGTGATTGTGTACCGCTGCCAATGCAGTATCACCAAATAATTGCTGGAAATGTTACGAAAAATTACAGTTCGGGGAAATGTCCCTTGCTTTACTGCCCATATGCTTCAGACAGTGTTGACGAGACTGGTGAAGTATTTTCGCCAGTGCCAAGGTTTTATCCCATCAGGTCTTATTGCAGAGTAACGGATAACGTGGCCTTTGAGAACCATATTTTAAGTGTATCCGTGAACACTTTTCTGGAGGGATCATTGTGAAACAGGGAGTGCGTGTTGTTGACATTTAGAAATACATATGCAGTAGTAACAAATAAAAATTACGAAGAACAACAGTGCTCTGTAGTGTACTATGCGTAGTGCAAGCCTTAAATACCTCCTAGACTTCACCACGCCCAAAATTACACCACACGAGTGACACATTACAGAGGAACGCGAGCAACACGGGTGCTCTGCAATCGTAATTATCATGCCAGCGACCCCATCTGCACGCTGGCAGGGTGGTGGAATTCCTTGCCCCTAGCTAACACTAAGAATACTGTGCTATACAAAGCGCGTCATTTTACACTCCGAAGAGGAGAAGAACACAAACACGCCAACTGCTTGCACGAGGGAAGGAGAAGAAAATGAAATCGTTTGGACACTTGACAAGAAAAACCTGGGACTTTCCAACATCATCCTACAGGGCATAGGTAAGAGGTAACAGGAGGACGGACACGAGATCAATTGGATGACAGCTGTGAAAACATCGGGACTGATATCATCTGGCACAATAGCTGACAGACTGCAAAGAGGGGCAGGAAAACTCGTACGGAGTTGATAGGTCCTCCATGCAGAAAACACAGTTTTCATTCTCCTGCTTAACATCTGCAGTTTTCTCAAAAACGACGAAACCGTCGACATGCACTATCAATAGGTGGCAAATCATAAACAGTCAATCCGAAGCGACAAAGACTAGTTTTTTCTTGTGAGCAAAACAACACAATGGTCTGTAAACGTCATGAGTCAAAGATCTGAATTTGAGTGTTAAGGCTTAGGAACACGAGGAATGCTTAGCATGCAGCATGGCTCTGATAAACTATTTTTTCAGTCTGGATAAACCCTTGGGGAGGTGGACGGGGGACGCGGGTGGTGGTGCAGTGGTTAGCACACTGCGCTATGAACCCGGCGACCCGAGTTAAATTTCTAGCCAGAGCCAACATCGGTGGCGAGTGATACCTCAACCAGTCCCGAGAACCTCTTCACCAACGCACACGGACCAAACACGGTGAAGTATGGCCAAACAACCGTCGTGACGCATACGGCACGGGGAGGCCTTCCTCCGGCAGTGTACTGATAAAAGAGTTGCACTATTATGGTTTGACATTATTAAACGGTTAGTGAAGTCCATGTGAGCACCTACCAAGGCCAATGCAACACGAGATGAGGTTGTGGCCGGAATCGTGCACACCTTGCCACCTTTCCCTCCCCATCGCCGATGTGGTTTACTCACACCACCAGCACACCAAGTAATTATGTTGGGTGGTGGTTTGCTTCTGCCAGAAATCGGGGTGTTAGGATCCAGGCAATAGAGGTGGCTTGTAGGGTTGAATGGAGAATTTGAAGTCATTGCATGACCAATAAAAAAAAGACTAAACCCAATGACATAGTGGGGGATAGAACAAATATCGGTAGACTTCGGAAGCTTCGAAAGTAACAATAGTGAAAACGACGGGGTCTAATTTAAACAGTTAATTAAGCTGTCAACAAGAGCTGAAACAGTGCAACACATAACGCGCTTTCTCCACATGACTCCCGGATTGCCTACAAAGCATTCGTGAAATCCTGAGATAAGCCTGGGGTAGAAATGTCGAACACGAGCACGTGTATATGTTCAGAGGCATGTTGTAACACCTCGCACACAGCACCATTCACTCGGGTGAACAAAGACAGAGGTTTCCCTCCCCCCAATAGCTCTTTTAAAAAATATACTCTTGGAACATGTACGATTAGTGGACATGGGCATGCGACAGGGTGGGGAGGCCAACACCACGCCAGGCTGCCTTTGTCTCCTCAGTGCTGTTTGCACACGGCACCAGGTATACTCATTTAAGGCTGAGTCGACCTAGTGGATGTCCATAACCGGTTAAAAATGTTCTCCAGTTATTGTTCTTGAGCGGGAATTGAAATTGGGTCACCGGATTCGTAGCGCAACGTGCTAACCCCACTACACTACCGCTACCCTCACTCAGAACACGCAGCTGCTCACAAGCAAACATTGACCCACTATTTCCACCCCGTTTGGTATGAGAGACATGGGGGAAGGCGGGGGGGGTTTATCCAGAGCCACATATACCCACTCGCATTTGCCTAAAACCCAATATTATAATTATTTTGCTTGTTTACCTGGGAAAGCCTCGCTGAGTGTCAAGAATATTATTCAGGAGGGTCCTGACAAGTTTTAAAAGTAGGAAGTGATGCTTGCTGTGGAATCACAATTGGGTAATTTTCAGGTATTTTCTTTTAGCATGGGGATATTTAGCCCATACCAGTTTATTCGATGGGAGGCAATTGGGAGAACCCGAAATAAACTGATGCAGAGCAGGAGAGAACCTATAAACTCCACGCAGAACGACTCCCGAGTCTGAAATCGAACCCAGGCTCACCAACTAATTTGTTTGAAATAACTTTCGTTATTTGGTGCGTATGGGCTTTCTTTCAGCCACGTGTAAGCAGTGAGAGTGATGAGACCGGCGACAGCTTTACCGCACAGATATTGAATACAATGTCACTCGGCACCGTAGTTATTTTAGGCTGAGCCAACCTGCCTGAGGTGCTGGTTAGGTAAAGTCATCGTGTGCCATCGTAGCCAGGAATTTTAAAACTGACTGCTGAGATCGTAGCGCAGTACCATGAAGTATTGAAAACAGCGTTGGACGGAATTACACTGCAGTGACAATTGATGGCAGCAGGGCACATGAGGTGTGGCCAGGACCCCACCCGCCTGCGTCTCTACCGCACCGAGTACTTTTTTTTTTAAGGTAAAGTGACCGAGGAAAGGCCCGGCGCACACATGCTAGTAATATGTGCCACGAACGTGCATGGGCATGAAACGAAGAAAAAAAATGTCAACGGAATCGTAGCGCATTACAAACCCCACGACACTTCCACACCCCAGTATATAAGTACGCGCAAAGCCAACACAGGAACAAACAAAGACAAAAATCCCCTATATAGCCTTAACAGGATGTTGGGGCAAGTGCAATTAGAGAGCACCTATGAAGGCTGGCACGGCACACGAGGGGGTGGGTGGCCAGCACCACGCCCGGCCGCCTTTGTCTCCCTAGTGGCGATGTTTTACACACCGCACCAGGTACTCATTTGAGGATGAGTCGACCTAGGGGAGGCCCGGGACCAGTTCAGATAATCGTTACTGGTGTTGGCCATGAGGGGGAATCGAACTCGGGAAGCCGGGTTCGGAGTGTAACGCGCTAACCGCTGCACCACCGCTCCCCAGGTGACACACACGGATCCACACTTACAAAGTCTAACATCTTGGTGTTTGTTTACAACACTTAAGGCACTTGCAGCTTTACTGGGGGCAAGTTTGTTGATCTCTGATAATAACGTCAGAGCTAACCTAATGCAGCCTTTTAAGGGTGTGGGCTTCAAAGTTTGGCTTTGAGAGCTGGGTTTTATATTCGACGAAGATTGTCAAAAGTGGGAGGGGAGGGGTGGTTTAAGGTGTTGCGTTAAGGGATATGGATTACAGTATAAGGTTGCCCTGGTATTTACATGAGCTATCAGATTGACACTGGGGATAAGCATCATCTGTGCGTTTAACTTTAGGGTAAAAACTTTCGGCTTGCAATTATTCTTATCAACCATTACCCACATCCGTACGAAACATGATAGTCATCCACCGTTTGTAGACAAGGTACTTTTCTCGGTTATCACTTAATAAAACGTACACCACCCACGGACGTGGTGCAAGCTTTGTTTTCGACTAAAGTGATAGAGTTGAAACCGCAGCTTCAGGCTAGCTATATCTTACTTTTGCAAAATACAGTTAAGGGTGAAACTGTGCTCAAAGTTTTTGCACGGGTTATCTTTCTTGATGCTTGTCAATACACCGAGGCGGTCGAGAGGTGTAAATGCCGGGCAACGTCAACATCGATCCAATCACTTCCGTCACGAGACGCTGCGCCGGAGAAAATAACTTCACTGACATTTTCCTCTGATGCACAGTCACACCATCGCAAACCATGAGCGCTACCCTGAAAAATGCCCAAAACTACAAAAAGGCTTCGAATGTGTGTGTGTGCGTGCCTTATCCAATTTACACTGTGCATAGATGCCTAAGCGCGTATGAACGTTTTCGTCTATCTGGCTGACGCTGTGCTTTAGAGATCTCGACTCGGGAGTCAGAAAGGTTGCAAGTTCAAATCCAGGTCGGGAGTCAACTCTGAAGCATCGTCTCCCTCCCTACTTTGTGGAAAAGTCAACAATAGTTGTCCCGTGGAGAGAAAGAGACCAGCCTCTACTATGATATCGCGTGTAAATCCCAACGCTGTCAACGAAATACTTGTTTGAGCGTGGCGTCAGTTTACGTGATTGCTCGAACGCATTATGTGGAACAGAACGGATGAGGAACAGCTTTGCTCTTGAGCTTTGCCCTAAAGTTATTCCTCGTGGCAGCGAAGCGCGGCGATCACCTGAAGCGGTGAACTCACAATAAGGTCGGGAGAGCTCTAAAACAAAACGAAAACTGGGACAAACAAAACATTGTTTTCCCTGGTATACAACGCGTATTGTCAAATAGAACATTGCCTGAACGTGCGGGCAGCCTTACAACAATACAAACACTTGTGAAACTACATTGTTGCACACTGCACAATTCATTATATTCATTACCTGCCATCAATTCACACCGTGATTTCCAACAGGCATTTACAAATACTCATATCTGCCTGTTAAGCACTCGAACTGCTCTTAATTGGACGAAAAATATGCTTTTATTAATACATTAACTGGGTGCCACTTTCAAACAGGTGGCTAGAGACCACCGGTTGCGTTTAACACCAACATATCCCATCTGATGTAAACTCAACTGCGTGGACTCTCACGGGGTCATGCTCGCTCAACCTAGAGTAGAGCTCTATTCAAGCCCTGACAAATAATGCCATCAACTACTGATCACTCTCAATTTAGCTTCCCTTCTATTCGTCTTGCTCTGAAAAAGTACTGCGCTATTTAAACAACTTTCATAACTCTCACTTCCTTCGTGTCCTTCAAAATACGCTGCTCCCGAGTGTAAACAAAACTCATCAAACTCAATTCTCTCTTCCTCTATTTTCCTTTAAGGGAGGACTGGAAAAAAAAACCTCTACAGTTACTGACTGCTCGTCATTATACTTGCCCAACTAAACCACGGGTTAATGCTTCAATTCCGACGATCGTGCTATGAAAGAGGCGCAGTGGCCTTCTCTCGCAAGCGATAATTTCACATTGTCATTGACCATCCACTTCACAGCAGACGGATGCCTTTGGTTAAGCGTAGCAGTGATATTGAAGAGAGCGCTCCCGCAGGCGATACCAGCATCTTACAGCTGGATTGCAGGCTGCTGCACATCGAATCATCTGCAGATTTTAAGGGGCCGGCCGTCCAGTGAAACGGGTCTTCTTTGTTAAAAAGCAAATAGTCCACCCAACGAGACGAGTTCTTCGCGAAATGTATCAGGCCAGGACTTTATGAAAGGTAAAAGAGGTTGCGATTGGTATGACCCACGTACATGACGGATAAAGGGGAAATTACTGATACAGGCACTGGATGTTGGTGATCAATGGGAAGACTGAAGCCAGACAGATGGCAATGATGAGACTGTGACAGCAGTGCTTACAGGTCAGATGTTCATTTTGTAACAGCGCCAGAAGCAATTAGTGTTGTGTAGATTAGTGTTATATAATAATTTAGGGTTGCAGGAGAAGTAGGCGTGAAGGGGCGCCAACTCAAAGATGCCGTGCAGACCCCTGAGCACTTTGTTGAGTGGTAAAGATAACGAAGGTGGGATTGGCGGCGGACTGTGCATAGAACACGGTGATCTTGAGGTGTCCAATCTGCAGGTGACATCAAAGTTGACCGAAAGAGGCAGGCACAGGAAGTAGATTCCCGACTTACGCCCACGATGGATTTATTTTAGTATGTTCTCCTCTTCTGCATGCATCTTCTCCAGATACTTCAGTTCCATCTAGCGCACACAATAATACTCATGAGGGATTGTCCAACATCCGAAGCAACTTTCCTTAAAAAAAAAAGCCTTGAAACTCAGTTGCCCATCTGCTCGATAAATAATGGCCAATGACTATATAAATGTTGTGAACCTCCTAAGCATAGCCCACAAGGATAACATTTGTACAGGGTGATTTCTCACCATCGGAGTGATGTGGCAACTTCCTGTGATGCAGCTTCCTGTGATCGTAGTTACTGTGGCATCCACAGCCCTACACGACGCCACAACGTTCATATGAAACTGACCCAACTGACTTATGGGAAAAGCGCATCATGCCAGATAATGACCCCAGTCATTAATGGCTAGCCTGTCAATAATGCTACATATTTACCGCATTAGAATTGCCTAAAAAAATAATGCAGACAACGCGACATAGGTTGACAACAGAGCCTTGTTCTTAATTACATGTGATCCCCGACTTACGCCGGCTCGACTTGTGACCCTCCGCTTTTACGACCTTTGTTATAGTAATTAAGACCCCCACAGTAACGACCAAAACTCGTATCTACGACCACCTAACAGCTGCTACCGACACTGAGTCGGTTGGCAACAAATCTGCACGTGTTATGGGCACAATCGTTGCCAGGTAGCGCTGCTTTGTTCTTCTGCTGAATGCCTATGTACAGTCTAGCCCAACAGTCTGCAGCTGCACCGAGAGCAAACGCAGCATCTCTTTCACAACCCTCCTCACTTCATCGTAAATTCTCTTTAAATTTAGATTTTTTTTTCACCTTTTGCTACGGCTTAAAAGAAGATGCAGAAAAGTACTTGAGGATTTTCAAATATAAGCGTCTGTTTTTACTTAATAAATGTTTATAAATGTTATGTTAAGTTACAATAATGTTTGTTAGTTTTGTTTTCATAAATTATCGTGGTAAATTTTAGTATTACATGGTATGTAATGGGTTTACCAAGAATGGAACTCCAATGTATAATATTGCGCCTATGGGAAATAGGGGTTCGACTTAGGTCGTAGGTGCGGGGGTCGCCTGTACAGTCAACTTTGTCTTGGCTTTGTAACAACAAAAAAGCTACCTGTGTGCAAAGTTACGCAGCCTTGTCTGAATCCTCACTAATGGTGCTTGCATCCTCCAGATTCTCAGCAGGCCCATGGGTTGAGAACTCCCGTCCCGGACTATCGCCTAGATGCCATCTAACGCTTGCTCTATCTCCTCCAGCCGCTTCAGCGCTTCTCTGCGCTTCCGCTCAATGTCCTGGGCACGCCCAGCAGGGGCCTCGCTCGTCCCATCCACATCCTCCTTGAGCTTCCTCCCATCATTCTCTGCCTGTGGGCTCAGGCTATCACTATCTCGTCGGTGACGCCTCATCACCGACGGTTCCTCTCCGACATCATCACTACTCTGCTGCTGCTGATGACTCTCCCTATGCTGCTCTACGTAATCATTCTGCTCCTGCTCTCGCTGGTTCGGCGGTTTCTGTCGATTCTGTTGTTGCTGCCGATTGCGCACCTCCTCCTGCTGCTGATGCTCTTGCTGGTTCTGCTGCTGGTTCTGCTGTTGGTGCTGCTGCCGCTCGTGCTCGGCGAGCTTTGCAGCCACGACGGCGAGGTGGCGCCGGATGTACTCCTCGTCAGGCGCCATGGCCAGCGCCTCGCGCAGGCAGTCGTGTGCACGCGCTAGCTCGCCCTCCTCGAACATCACCACGCACAGGTTGTGCTTGGCCTGCGAGTTGCCCGGCTCGGCGGCCAGCGCCCGCTGGAAGGCGCGCCTGGCGCCGGCCGCGTCACCCCGCCGGTTCAGCAGCACGTCGCCCTGCAGCACCAGCGCCTTGGCGTGCTGCGGGTGGTGCTCCAGCAGCTGCTCGAGCACGGGCAGCGCGTCCAGCTCGTGCCGCGACTGCACCAGCAGCAGCGCCAGGTTGAAGAGCGCGCCGCGGAAGTCGGGCCGCAGGGCGACGGCGCGCCGGAGCCAGCGCTCCGCCTCGTCTGCGCGGCCCATGTCGGTGGCCACCATGCCAAGGTTGAAGTAGGCCTTCTCGTCGGAGGGCTCCAGTTCGGCGTAGCGCAGGAGCCGCCCGTGAGCCTCCTCCAGCAGATCGCTGGCACCTGCGGAGATGCAGAGGGGGGGGGAGCGGGCAGGCAAGTGAGTAGGCGACTCTAAAAAATAACGGCTGATTCTAAGGCGCTGTAATTCAGCAAGCCGTTTGCAAAAAGAATAATATTTAAAAATACTTTAAAAAAAACACGCTTTAATGAAATGTACTGTACAATTAATGGCAGAACTCCACGACTCCAGGAAGTGGCCCCGAGGCTTGCCATAAGTAAGGGACTGTGGTGATTTACAGCCAACGTGAGTTGAGCGTGGACAATTAGACCCAAGCCGGAACATAACATATAAAAAAGATTGTTTAAAAATATTTATATTTTTAATGATAGAATATAGTATTGTCATCAGTATGACATACGTATACCAAGGTTGCAGTCGATACGACATTGGGAAGTGGGTTAAAATCGAGTTACAAGATTTGAGGATACGACAACAGACAGAGTGAGTTAAATAAAAGCGTGTAAAAACAGATGTTAAACAGTCACGATTCGTCCCATCCAATGAGATTGAGATGTGTAATGTCACTTGTGGCTCTTGACGAGGTTTTGAGTTAGTTTTTTTAATACCGACAGTGATTCAGCGGTTCGGGAAGCGCAGTGACTGACTGCTCCAGGCACGTGAGCCGGCAGTCGCCAAACATTGTTTCTGTCTTACATCAAAGTTGGTGGATGAGTTCTGATGTTTGCACATTGAAACAGGTACTCCTAGAAGGCCCAAGACTGGTTCAGATTCTGGCCAAGATGCAATGCTTTATGAATTTGTGTCACCCTTGCACAGGGGCCATGCTAATCTTCTCTGTATCATTCCAAAGTACACAACGACTAAGAAGACCTGTGTAGCCTTTAACCGACTGTTGGGGCAAGTGCTGTTCACAAGCACCTATGAAGGTCGGTACAGCACAAGACACTAAACTACCGTAAACAATTTTTAGTTTACCATGACCCTCCTGTATACCAGGCGAGGTAGTTAACATCTCGCCACCATGGCGCCCGAGGGGGTGAGTGGTCAGCACCACGCCCGGCCGCCTTTGTCTCCCTAAGTGGCGATGTCTACACACCACATCCGGTAATCATTTGAGGCCGAGTCGACCTACTACCAAGTACACGCACACGTGCGCACACACGCACCAGTCTCCTGGATGAGCAGGGCGGAGTTGAAGAGCGCGAGGCGGTGCGCTGGCTTGAGGGCGAGCGCGCGCTCAAAGTGGGCGAGGGCATCGCGCGGCTGCCGCAGCTCGATGTGCACAATGGCCAGGTTGTACCAGAGGTCGGCGTTGTCCCCGTCCAGCGCCACGGCCTTCTCGTACGCCGCGCGCGCCTCCGGCAGCCGCTGCATCTTCAGCAGCAGCTCCCCACTAACCGCAGAGGGGTCATGAGGTCACAGGGTTATGGGTAAGTGCGGGGTCACAAGGTCACAGGCAGCGATAATTGTCTGAAATGATAAATTCGTTTCAATTTTGTCTTGGTGTAGATACAAGACCTTGACACAGAGTGATGTTGAGAATGCCGAGTGAAAATGTAGGTCTCGCAAAACTGCATTGTGGGTATGGAAATAGAACTAAACATTATCATCTGGTCGAGTGGCACTATGCTTAAAGTGTAGGCAAGGTTTCAATTTCAAAATTTCATTCGAAGACTGACTTACCAAAAATATGAGTACCACTTTGTAGAAAATCAAGACAGTAGTTGTTGCATAGACAGGCTGGCTCTCACCATGAGAATATGGAATTTCCACCGGTGGATCACAGCCGCCACTTTGGCTTTCAAAGATCATGACAAAAAGGTATTCAATATGCAAAATGGAAGACTTTGCATGATGATAGCTCAGCCTCTCAGCAGAAAACCATTCAACAAAAGGAACTTTGGCAGTGTCACCACAGACGTGTTTTACTCCCATAACGGCACATCAGTGAGCCCAAGCCCAGCTACGAACCAAGAAAGAAAGGACAAAGTGTTTTAAGGGACAATTTGGCACGCCGACCGCTGACAGCACAGCGAGCGACCGCACAAAGGGGTGTCACACCGGCTGATGTAGGCCTGCGTGAAGTCGGGCCGCATGGCGATGGCCTGGCGGTACAGCGAGTCGGCCTCCTGCAGGCGAGACTCGTTGGTGCGGATGATGCTCGCCAGGTGCAGGTACACGTTCAGGTGATTCGGAGCCACTCGCGCCGAATACTTCCTGCCTGGCACCACCTGGTGGGGGGAGGACACGGAGAAAGTTCGGTGGAAACTAGATGGTTCAGTTGCAGAGATTCCTGGGAAACAACATTATTCATCAAACTGTGCAGGGTCGTGAGAGAGTGGGATAGCTGTTTGGGGAGCAGGTAGATAGGTGGGACAGTGGGTGGATGGGAGAGTGGTAAAGTATAAAGGAGAGTGGAAGAGTGGGTGAGCAAGTGAGTATTAAGGTGGGCGAGAGGTTAGAAAACACGAAAGGGTGATGTGAGATTAGTGGCGTGAACTGCAGAGGAGGAGAGTAGCCAAGTGAGCTGTCAGAAGAGTGGGTGGGAGAGTGGGAGAATACAATGGCTGCGTAGGTGAGTGAGGGGATGACGAATGATCACGTGAGTGGGAGATTGGATTCCAGGATGAGGGTAAGAGTGGCTGAGAAAGTGGGTGGGAGTGGGCAGGGGAGTGTGGTCAATCAGAGAGGAGTGCACTTAACCACAATGGGAGGGTGAGAGTAGGCGGGTGATCGGGTGAGCAGGTGGGAGTTTGGGTGGGTATGGAAGATGGGTGGGGAGCACAATGTACAGACGATGGGGTGATGGGGCGGGGTAGGTTCATAGCAAGCCGCTGGGTCAAAGAAGAGAAGGCGGGCAGACGAGTCCGATGGGGGGGGGGGGGGGTGCACAGCGTAGCCCCACCTGCGGCATGAGTGCCTTGGCCTGTGTGTAGGCGTCCTCGGCCTCCCGCGTGCGATTCAGATTCTTGAAAGTGCGGCCCACGTTCATGTGCGCACCGACATCATCTGCAGCGCATAGAGCGACGTAAAAAAACGTCAGCGGGGAGCGAAACGGCACTGCTACTTTGCGGGGCGGGCAGGCGGGCGAGCGAGCGAGCACTGGTGGGGGGCAAGTGCGGTGCGACCGTGATGCCGTGTGGTCATGCAAGAGGCAGCACCGGGCTGGACGCGCGCCGCCTGAAGGAAGTAGTTCAGTGCCCCCGTGTAGTTCATCTGATTCTCCAGCGAGTGGCCCACGTTGTTCCACAGCTTAGCGTTGTTCTTGTTCACCTGCAAAGAAGGAGGGGAGGGGGGGAGAGGTTTATCAGGGGGCATATGCAGGGCTGTATATGGCTCTTTAAAAATATACATTTCCCAGCAACTTTATCCCACCTGTGCTATTGGTGCTATGTCATGAGACAAAATAGCCATTCCGAGGTCTGGCACAGCAGTACAACGCTTCGTGTTAGCGAACGGCCCACCAGAAGTGGACATCAGAGAGATACTCTTGAGATCCCTTCAAGTGGAAGAGAAACCAGGATCCCAGTGGTGCCATCCCATTGCCATCGGGCCACCTGGGTTTGTGTACAGCTCTTAACTATGACAGCTAAGCATGGTGAGGGCACACATGCAATTAAGCTCGTTGGATGCTATGGTTGGCGGATGAAGTATATTTGTAAGACTATCATATCCACAGGGCTGCAAGGTAGCTAAGAAACTGCAGTACACCAAACGGTTTCCCGATTCATCCGTGAGAACGAGTGAGTGTTATCGTCTCTGATGTGTCATTTTTCTCCTGGTACTCTGGTTTTCTTTTCGAAGACAAAAAATTCCTGCACAAGAAACTGGTCTATGTGGGACCTTCCTAAACATACATTTTAAGAATGAGTGAGGCGGCTTTCATGAATAAATATTGATATAGATGTTTTCAAACTATACTAAATTCTCTACGAACAAGCCTAGCTATTGTAGGATAAAAGTATTTTCTTAGGTAGAAAGACAAATGTATGAATGAGACATTGTTTGCTTATCTATATTAATATTTACATGCTCCCCAAGGTACGCAAATTATTATTTTTTGTTTTCTATTGTAGAGGGTCAGTTAGTAGCCATCCGTCAATGAAAATAAATACCAATCCACTGATTGACCTTTTGACTTTGCGGAACAAAGGGTTATCTGTTGTAATATATTAAGACGTTTAACTCTATGTATTCTCCGAAAACCACCAGATGTCTGGGAATTTCCACAGCAATTCTTTACAGAAATGCGATTGGAGCCACTTCAATAGGCTCCCTTTTAAGTTCTGTAAAGCGTGTTTTCTTGCAAGCCATCCAAAAAATTCCATTTTTTAATATTCATAAATAGTCTTCAAATGTGAACTTGCCTAAATCAGATGCGATTTTAATGTTTTTGGTTCAGTCACTGATAAGCACTATGAAGCCATCAAACACGCTATGTTTGGAAAAAATGTATATTTCCACTGATGTGAACGCATAATTCTCAGATTTAATAAGCAAAGAAAGCAGTATATCATGATTACATGTGATCTTTCAGCATAAGGCATTCCACACGGACATATCTGAATGAAGAACCTCACTTGATTGACTGGAATTCCAAATTGGATTTTTTTATTGTGTTTGTACTGTGTTGCTCAGTTTGTGCCAGTTTGCATCAAAAGGTTTATGTGGATCATATGTCATACCCAAGGCAAATAATATGTCATGAGAGCAGCAAAAAAACAACCCTCCCTTAATATTTCATTCATCAAAGAGTAATTAAGAAGCAGTCATTTATTTTCCATGGACAAAAAACCCCCCACAAAAATGAGTGTGCAGACTCATGTTGCCCTGCGTGACATGGTTGGAAATTCCGAGACCGTTTTATAAGCGGGAGGAAACGGGAGTATGTGGGAAATCCCCAGCATTGGAATCCATAATTAGCAAACATCTACGTACGGTGCACTCTGCACTATCCCGTTTCTGGCCACCTCAAAGGCCTACCGGGTAGCAGTCTCACATCAACACCATTACCTCCAAAGCTAAACTGAACTAAAAATAGATTTTTATTTTAGGTAAGGCCCACTGAGCTACATTTTTTTTCAGAAGCGACCTAACCATAAATTATAGTTAAACGAAGTGGCTTTTCACGTGGACATTTATACCAGCCAAATACTCTAAACGCATGTTTCTCGATGCGGAGGGAAAAACTGGAGGACCTGGATTTTTCTGACAACGGGGAGAACATGCAAATTCCAAATATACAGGCATCAGGGTGAGGATCGAACCCACGAACTCCTACATACCAGGCAAGGTATTTAACATCTCGCCACCATGGCGCCCCTGGATTAGCGGCACCATCAAGCGTGTCACCTAGAAAGGTTGTACACCCCCCCCACTCACCTAAAATATCTAATAACCCAATGTGTCATATTCCATCACCAGGCGACTTTCCCAAATTGGAACGTAACAAAATAACACTTGAGTCGCTAAAAAAGGAAGCTCATGATAGGGGAGAACAATTGTGTGGAGCATAGGTGTTATAGTACAACAATGGTAAAGAGACTTCGGCAAAAATTGCATTATGGGCAGTTTGCAACACGGCGGACAAGGGTGCATTTCTACTTCACGATCGAGCCACAGCCAAACACGAACTGCAAATATTGCTAGTGATGGGAAAGACCACAGTTAAGCAATGGGATACCTGAAATTGTCTGCAACACAATGGTCATCAAGATGCTTTTCTGAAGTTTTATATATTCATAAATATTACAGACAAAGCACACAAATGCATAAATTAACACATACAAGCATGCGAAAACAAGTGAATGTGTACAAATATACGAATCACTTGAGTGCACATTGCAAACACATGCATGTGTACTTAGTTAGATCTAGCACGATTCACGGAATCCAATTATTTCCAGATGAAGTAAACTTTTCTACTGAAACATTATTTCGTGTTACGTACAGTCCAAATGTGAAACCATTCCCCTCCCACTTCCCCATTTACTATTTAAACAGCTCTCACTCGCACCGAACACACAAAAGACAAAGATCCCCCATGTCACCTTGAACAGACTGCTGTCGCAAGTGCCGAACGCACATACGAAGGCCACCACGGCACACCAGGGTGGCCAATACCATGCCTGGCCGCCTTTGTCTCCCCAGTGCTGATGTTAACACAACCACACCAGGTACTCATTTAAAGCTGAGTCCACCTAGGAGAGGTCGAGGCCCTGTTCAAATATTTGCGACTGTTAATGATCGTGAGTGGGAATCGTACTTGGTTCACCGGGCGTTTTGGCACAGTGCGCTAACCACTGCACAACTGCTCCCCTACGACATGAACTCTCTCCTGAAGCCCTCTCATGGCGAGCAGACCTCGACACTGGCGTTTACCTCCTGAACATATTGCCATACACAAGAGGAGAACCGCTCCTCTCAACAAAGACAAAGCTCCCCCATATAGCCTTAACAGACTGTAGGGGCAAGTGCTGTTAGCGAGCACCTAAAAAGGCCGGCACGGCACACGAGGGGGTGGGTGGCCAACACCACGCCCGCCCGCCTTTGTCTCCCTCGTGGCGATGTTTACACATCGCACCAGGTACTCATTTGAGGCTGAGTCGATCTAGGGGAGGCCCAGGACCGGTTCAGATAATCGTCACTGGTGTTGGCTGCGAGCAGAAATCGAACCAGTGTCGCCAGGTTCGAAGCGCAGCACGCTAACCGCTACACTATCGCTCCCCTCTGAACACACACCCACACATCATTAAGTCAACTCCGGTATTCAGAAACAATGAACCAATGGCATTCACAAAACTTCCCAGTTCACATTCGACTATTCTGAGGGTGCAAAGCTTTGGCTGATTAACTGGGGCCGCATATGTATGACTCATTGCCAAAGCAATCTAAAAGGTTTAAAGCATGCTGGACTCTCAAGTCCGAAGTCCGTGCGCTCACAGATGCCAGAAATAGAGCTTTGGATATGGGTAGGTGGACCACGCCGAGATCATCGTGTGGTGTTCACGTCTCGTTATGTTATTCGGTGTGAGAAGGACCGACAGTTACACACAACATGATGTAGGACATCACATCGTGTATCGTCATAGTGCTGTACAGCGTGATACAACTATGCAAGCCGCTATTCCAACGATCTGTGTCGTGCAATTTGAAGTTTTACACGCGAAAGGAGTTAATTTTAGTAGCCATTTGCGAGTTGCAAGAAGATGTAGGTGATAACACACGTATCACATTGCATGCAACCGTTCGTGACGTCGTACAGTGTGACAAGGGCTTAAGCTGTCAGAAAATCGGATTGTAGTAAACATTTTTTTTTTTTAAAGGTTGATGAGGTAAAAGTACAGCAACTTCTGATCAACACAATTCAACCGATGCTCAACAGCTGCAGCAATAACCAATATCATTCTGCGGTTAACGTGTGCACAGCAGAATATTTGCGGTGAACAATACTTCACAAGCGCTTACACAGTACTCTACTGATAAACTACTGTGCATAGAATCCGAATATTATTTTAGACAGGAGAAATCTGATGAGCTAAGAATCTCTTTTTCACAGATGTCCAGTCGGGGTGTGTCAGAGACATCGTGCAAAACCAATGCCACACTCTCCCCTCGGGAATATGACAAGAGATCTGCAGAGTAGTTACTGTACCGTATGATCCACTCCAACAGTTGGCTGTCTAACATGCCGAGCAGTTCACTTGTAGAGCACAATCAATAAGTAAACACACAACATCTCCACCATATTTCCTTATCTCAACATGATAAAAAAAAGTATTTCAAATATCGCCACGGCCTTCTGGGAGTGAATAATTTCACCAGCGATGATTGAGGGCCATGATGCGAATGGCAAATAAGTATAAATTTGAAGAAGACATTATCTGCTTACTTATTTTCTACAGCTCACTTCCAGCCAGTGAACTATTTATTTGTCGTTATCAGTAGAGTTATGGGCTGTACGGTATTTCACGGAAGCTTGGATAAATAAGGTCCAAAAATATACAAAAAGTGCTATCGCAGTGATTATAAAGGCATGCAGACTACCCAATGTTTACTTCATAATCTACCCATTCTATCACTTCTTGATTAAAACTACATATTTTTTATTTACACCATCGCTTGTAAACATGTCACAAACACCGCCTGAACCACACAGTGGTGAGTCAGAAAGAAACTTACTGTGGTCCAAGCCTCAATCCCACACTGGTTATATGTTAACTCCCACCATAGTCTGAGTCAAGCATACATTGGAATCGAATGTGCCCTGAATCCCACACCAGTCAGTTTCTTGATAACATATGCACCAGAAAGAATAATGGTTGTGTCGCAGGGTCAATCACTTATACAGTAGTGCAGTCCACATTTTCTCTAAGGGGATAAAAATATCCACATATTAAGTTCCAAAGAAAATGCCATTTTGTTCACTTTATGTATTCTTTCCGACTAAAAATTGTAAATGCACATTCTCACATGTTAAACCAATACCTAAAAGTATTTGCTATCTCTTGTTTTAGGAAGTCATCAAACAACACAGACATGAAGATATAAAAACATGGTTGACCGTGTTTCTCCCATATTTCACTATGGCCCTTCGCCACAGCACACAAAATGCTACGAAGGACCATTGCCTCAAACATCGCCTACTACACATTTTTGCCGGTTGTTATTGACGAATATGTTGCTCTATCCTGACACTATCCTTAACCCCAACACACCTCTGGTGCTTAACAACCCCCACCCCCCGCCGCCACTCCCCCCTTTCAATGTCTATTCTGTCTCCACTGCTGCTGCTGCTGCGTGCAGCGTGCGTGCTCTTGTCCGAGCGATACCTTGAGCGCCGACGTGAAAAGCGTGTACTCCGTCTCCCAGTCGCCGTTGCGGTGCACGGTCTTGACGGCGTGCGTCGCCAGCAGGAGGACCAGGCCAGCCCACGTCAGCACGCGCACGGCCCTGCGAGCGTCACAAGTAGTGAAGGTTACCCAACGTCCAATGATATCGGTAACGACGGTGCCACTCGTAGTCGCGTCTCGACACGGCCGTGTCCGTCGACACCTCTCATCGCCAGAAATGCTGTCCGTTTTTTTTAATGAATCATCTGTAATAAGATACATACGTTTTTGTATCCATGTGGTACATTTTTAGTCTTTGTTTCACCTGCACAGTATTCTTCGTGCTGCATGCATGCGCTGTCATATCTTTGGAACTGTCATTTGTATATTATCTCTTTCGTGTGGCCTTCGAGTGCCCTCTCATCTATCTACTTCAGTTTTTCTTTCATCTCCAGGGATGGGATGGGATGAGAATATAAACTGTTGTCAAGATCACGGGTATGGGATGAAAACATTCCCTTTGTCAATCCCTAGCCCCACATACAATACAATGTGGATTTTTATTACACCAGAATTCAAATGCATCTCAATACAATGCACAAAACACTGGGACACAGACATATATACTATGTGATACAAATGTGGAATTCAAATGCTAACTCATAAATGTTGTAGTGCCTCCTTCAAGACACATCACAGACCAAAATTTAGAACAGCTGGAATTCCTCGGCACTGTGAGATCTAAGTTCTAACCAGGATGCCTTTCTTAGCATACGACATCTGAAGTATAAATCTTGTGGATTCAGGGTGATTTTGGTTAAGAGTCACTGTTTCTATTCAATTCATATCTGCCTGTGTATCTGCATGTGTTTTGTCGGTATGTATGTACGTATACACGCCTAAAAGACTATCACTCTGTATTTCTTCATTGCCAAGCTGTTTAACGGCCATCTTTCTGGCATTCTCAGTAAGATGCAGACCAGTGTGAGAGCGTGCGAAAAAGTTCCGGACCTCAAAACGACCTTCCCCTTCCGCACAAACGCTGATCTTTTATCAGAGAAACATCCCGTTTTTAATACCGAGGAGTCAACAATGCCCCCCATTGTTAACAATGACAGGAGTATGCAAGTCTGCCTCGAAGACACATCTTTTTGAAAAATCACCAGGCATTCTAAGCTATTCCAAGAAGAGGGGTCACATAACCCAAATGGAAATGATCCAACTGTAACACAAGATAGAACAATAGATTTAGACTCGAAATCATTGCCAGTGTTTCTCTTTCCTGTTATCATATGTAAAAGCGTCGTTATTAATGAAGTGTCGTGATTGCCAGATGTCCTTCCGGTAAAATTATTTTGAAGAATAAAATCACAAGTTCAATTCATGCAGTAACTTGGTTATTCGTGACAATTTTAGGAAAACTTATAAGAAATTAAAAATGTTCTCGTGCCGAAATATGTATTGAACATTGCTTATCGGCCCATGTGCCCGGTCATGGGTCAACGGTGGAAATTCCGCTGTCTATGACAGGGACTGGTGCATTCAAAGAGGCAAAGCCTGTTGACTTCCCAAAAAGCTGTGCTTATTGTATTAACCCAGGACGAAAGAAGAGCTGTAGTGATCACAAAAATGGGATTTCAACTCACAACCTTCCGATTGTGAGTTGGACATCGTTTTTAAATGTGCCATCCACCTGGGTGGATGGAACAGTGGTCCGTACACTCCATTTAAAAAGGTCGCAGATTTTAAATCACAGTCGGGGGTCAACTCAGCCCTGCATACGAGTAACCCTTATCCTGCGAGGCTCGTTAAAGTGAGCAATGCTTTGTGGGATCTCAAAAATGGCTGGCCTATGGAGAAACCAATCCCACCATTGGAATGTGGATGTTTTTTTTATAACCTTTAATCCAGTGCCCCTGAATGAACTTGAACACAACACATGCTTGTTTTGACACAACAATATTTTTGACGATACTTTAAATGCTATTGGGTCAACAGGTTTTGGTTAAGCATTTGCTTCAGATGACAATGACTTTGGCCTGGCAGTGTTTACACATGAGCCAGCACTGCATTTCTGGATGTGACCAAGCATTTTTTAAACAATGGAATGAGCACCGGCCAAGACTTCATTCCGCACACAGCACAGAAGCATAAGTCTCTTGCAGAAAATGACTGCGCCAAGAGCTCACATCGCATTCATCACGTGTGACAGGAGTGCTGACTGTTCCAGGAACCATAGAAAATGTGGAATGCCGCGATAGCATCTCAAGTAAAATATATGTACACGTTTCATGCATGCACATGAACAAGCTATGGGGTTGTCATAATGTTATCTACTGCATGACAAACTGAACCACAAATGTTTTTCAACTATTATGTAACGTGCTGCCTTGCATATTAATGGTAATAACATTAATAAATGCAGAGGCAAGTGAGTTTGTGCACAGAATGTCAATACAACGTTTCTATATCATTGTTTGTTTCTATGACACTGTTTAATGTAAGATGCTTTCATGCAAATGTGATTTTGTGGTGTCAAAGAGAATTGAGGCAGTGCTCATCTCTTAATTACAGCCCTGAGCCGGTGGTGGAATTTCCACATTCTTATGGCAGAGGTGAATCAATCCATAGGACAACCACTGTTTACTCCCCACAAAGTAATATTCATTTTATTGATCCAAGCGGATGATGGCCTGAGTCGATGGCCAACCAGAATTAGAACAAGCAACCTTCTGATTGTGAACCGCTTGTTCTACCGCTCAGTTGCCGGTCCTGGACGGTACAAGATTGTGCATGTTTCCACAGTTATGTTCAAATTTTTATATCACTGTCATATCCCAAGGTGAATAAAGTTTAACGTGTAAATCTCAATGCAAAGAACGCATAACCTCATGTCATAGAATGGCACTGAAAGATGGCGTCACAACTACTTCTGAAGGCCTTTAAATAAGTGTCTTGTTATTTGTACGAACCTGTAACTATTGTGGCAAGACATAGGGACAATTACAACCTCTGTAATATCCAAAATTACTTGGCCGACCAGATTCAATGTACAGTAAAACCTTGGATTGCGAGCATAATTCGTTCCGGAAACGTATTCATAATCCAAAGCACTCGTATATCAAAGCGAATTTCCCCATTAGAAAAACAACCCAAAAATACTGTATTCATATAAAAATGATGAATACAAAATACATTTTATATTTGTATTATTTAAATTTAATATAAAGTAATCAAATGTATTAATTACATTGAATCGTGGCTGGTGTGAGGGAGATGAGAGAGGCGAGGAGGGTTATTGTGTAGGACGACTTTCACTTGCAGTACAGTTACTAAAGAACAGTCACTACACTTGGACACAAAATTTAAAACAATGCTTTACGCACACACTCGTGGTCACAACACTATAGTAAACAGTATACGCTCGCACGGATGTTGACTATACGAGTGAGGCATGCCGACTGAGACCGAGCATGGGAGACGATTACCCACAATCCCGCATCGAGAGAGAAGAACCATCGGCTCAGTTGTGATCACGTGACACTCGGCAGACAAAACATATACTGTACGTACTACAGTACTCGTATTGCAAGACCTCGCTCGTTTATCAAATTCATATTTATTTTAAAAAAATTGCTCGTCTTGCAAAACACTCGCAGACCAAGTTACTCGCAATTCAAGGTTTTACTGTAATAGCATTTTTAGTGAGGTCATTAGTGTCAGTAAGCATTACAGAACTGCCAGGCCGTGTAAATAGAAAAATAATGTATTCTAAAATTGCATAATAAGCTAGTATTTAGTCTCTGCCCCGATTAGTTTAAACATTTCAGAATTTCACATGGCAATCACAGCACCGTTTGGTCAAGAAGATCATATAATCAAGACGAAAGTATGTCACGGAATCACATTCACCGATGGAGTCACTTAATAACCAGTTGTTGACTCAAACCATCTTATTTACTCTCCCTTCTTGACTCTATTGCTTAAGTCTTTGTTTTCTCTCCGATTTACTTGTTCGATTAGTTTCTGCTGGTCGAGAATTTTGTACAAAAGTTGGTACGCCAACAGGGAGTTTCTTTGCTGTGCACAGCATTTGCATGATTTATCTTGGCCACACACGCACTTTGGCTCCCACAGACTAGAGCAATGGGTCGGAGAACCATAAAACCAGGCTGCCTTTGTGCATGCGGGGCCAGGATGTATACACATTTAGCAGCAATAACAAGCACCGTCTGGCACTGCTTTTGTAATAATTTCTAAGCATGTGGTCGTATTTCCTCCAAAAAAAAAAGGCAAATCACCTGTGTGTAATAACTGTCTGCATGCAACAAGCGGAAAAGGGTTAATCGATATTTCGTTTTTTATGGGTGTCTAAGGTTCTTTGGCAAAACGATAAGGGATCTAAACAAGCACTTGACGGAGGTATCATCCAAACCTGGATGAACATGAACCTTCCTCGCAATGAACAAATGATGGGCTCCAGTACGTCAGTTTAGACCAGGGGCCGGTAACCTGCGGCTCCAGAACCGCATGTGGCTCTATTAAGGACTGCCGTGCGGCTTTTGAAATTGTCAAACAAATGGCTCTTCTTGTTATTTTGGTTTCTGACCCCTGACCATGGAAGTCCAGTTCACCATGGAAGTCCAGTTCACCATGGGCATGGGTCGGCAACCTGCTGCTCCCTAGATGCATGCGGCTCATTAAGGACTACCATATTTTCCCGCATATAACCCACGGGGTAAACCACTTTATACAAACAAAACAAGACCCTGCGGGGCATATGGAGGTGCGGGCTATCCCAAAAATATTTTACACGTGTGACATGTCATAACTCGTTAAATGTTTTCATGGTAGGACTATCCACCATGCAACACTTACATTTGACTAAAGAACTCCTGAATAAACCACTCACACTAAAATTGCACATGTTATCACGTTTTAAATGATTCGAATTGTTTGTACAATGAAACGACAATGTTTGAAGTGGACGCACTTTGTTTACCGGCGACGGGAGAGCTGGGGGAGGGAGAGGTGGGGGGTTGGGGGGTGGGGCAATGGAGTTACCGTAGTTCCGCTATTATCTGCGCAGTGCGCAATCTACCAGTGCTAAAACAGTACTTACTTATCTACCAGTTAGTTATGTGTTACTTTTCGATTTAAAGCTTTCGTGACTGCAGGGATTCATCTTCTTGGTTCTTTCGGTAAAGTCACGTAGAAGGGAAGTAATAAAATAATAAAAATAAAACATAAAATAATTCTCACGACGTTTCGGCCACAACGCAAGCAGCCGTCCTCAGGTGAAAACCAGGTCTGTCGAGGCGACGTCTGAATGAAACAGCACACGTGCTTATATATATGCTCCAAGCACGTGTGCTGTTTCATTCAGACGCTGTCGCCTCGACAGACCTGGTTTTCACCTGAGGACGGCTGCTTGCATTGTGGCCGAAACGTCGTGAGAATTATTTTATGTTTTTTTTATTATTATTTTATTACTTCCCTTCTACGTGTGTGTTACTTATTTATTGGATATTTACTTTTGTTACTTATTTACTGTTTCACGTTCACTCGTTTCCGGTTAGTTTGTTTTCTTTGTGCACGTTATGATTTTAATGTTAACAATTGATAGTGGAATGTATTACAAATGTAAACTTCGTATTATGATGGAATTAAGCTGCGGTAATGACGTTAAAGATATGAATGCATGCGGGGTATATGGAGGTGCAGGCTATCTGAAATTTGTTTTACACAAAACGCTATTTTTGCGGGGTATACGCATCTGCGGGTTATATGCGTATGCGGGCTGTATGCGGGCTATATGCGGGAAAATACGGTACTTTGTGACGTTATTTATTAAGGACTATCTCGTATCCACATGCATTGCAGCTTTTTAAATATTGTTTTTTTTTCATGAAAAAAATATCTCTTCTTGTTGTTTTGGTTACCGACCCCTGGTCTCGACCCTTCACAAGGCTGAGAGTCAAAGATACAAACCGCATCGTCGTATTGCAAGCGGAAGTCTCTCACCATAAACCTTACCAACTGACAATGCGTCTCATCTATGGGACCATACATCTGCCAAATCTATGGCTGCTAGCCGGTCGCCAAGTTTTCATCATTTTCCATTGACCTCAGAGTGACTGCATGGGACATCCAGCTGGGAAACGAGTGGTTGAGATGCCCGAGACCTAGGCGTCGCATGGAAGCCCCCTGGGCTTTCAGAGTCATGACGAACGGAAGAGTAAAACTCCGCTGTCCTTCTGGAGGTAGAGCCCGATGGTCCCATAATCACGCGGCCTGCGTTCAGCGTCCAGTATTTGGACCATCATTCTTACCATGCCGGATGGGGCAGGCTCCTCTTTGAAGACCAGAAGATAGCCTTGCCTGATGACTGAGGGTCCATTCATCTTTAAATTATGCCTCTCACCTGACAGTGAAGTGGGACAGGTACTACCACAATAGTGGATTGGGGTGCAAATAGGGAATAATCCTGCAATCAGTGGTAGGACCCCCCCAAGGGAGCTGAATTGGTGTGGACGGAAACCTTCGGGTCAGGGTGCTACTTCATTTCTCCTTCTCCTGGAGCTTAAAGGTCCTCGACCTATAAGGCCCATTTTCTGTTGATGCCGGTGTGACAAGAGCTCTTTCTGCAAGGCCAGGGAGTGGTCCACAGAATTGTTTGAACAGTGACAACTCTGGATGTTGCTAGGTTGTACAAAAAATGAACAGGTTCGAATATTTGTTTAACAACCACTGCAGGACTTGTGCACACACGCATGTGCGCTTGAACCGAACCGTACCTGAGGTGAGACAGCCTGTACCATCCCATGGCCACGACCATGCAGAAGCCCATGCTGGGCACATAGAGAACGCGCTCTGCGACGACAAACCCCACGGGGAAGAAGAGGTTGCAGGCTGGGATGAAAGGCAGCACCAGCAGAGACAGAGCCTACACGGGAGATGAATGAACAGGTGACACTCATTTCCCACAAAGTGCTTGCCACAAATGAACCACAATACCTTGCTCATCTCAAGGAGCATCAACCATCACACGAACTCCAGCCATCCTCGAACAAACATAGCCATTGCATTGCGCGCTTTCAGGAATGCTTCTGCAGCCATCTGGAACGCTTTTCCGTTTGATATTCGGATGCCACTACAGCTATGCACTTTTAAATCTCAATTTAAAACTAATTTCTTTAGAATGGCTTATGTGTTTAGCTTTGTGTCCTTCCCCTGTACCTCCGATTAGCACAGTTGGCTACATACCTTACGATGCAAAAGAAGTTCAACATACATACATACGTGAGATGATATGCCTCTGTCAATGTCTGTTTTGGTCTCCCTGCCTCCCTTTCCCTCAGTCTCTCATTATTTGGCACTATCTCCATCTCATTCTGTATCAGTCTATCCTCCTCTACTCTCAATGCTTCCATCTCACTTCATCTTAGTCTCTCCATTTCATTCTTCCTCCACATTTCACATCGCCAATCAAAACGGGAGATTGACATTTCGACATCCGATGACTTCCTGACAACATTCGTTGTGTTAATGAGCGGCACATGCAGGCACAAACACACTGAACAGGAGCATCGTGCGAAGGATGTCTTCTTGCTCCCTAGCATATTAAAGTAGAATCCTGTTTCCATCCCTCTGTCTCTTGTCTCCCCCCCCCCCCCCCTCCGACACACGTGTCATCGCGGGCCCCGTACCATGGCGAGAGCCCGGTCACCAGTGAGGGCGCGTTGAGCCAGGCAGCCGAGCGCGGCGTACATCGCCAGCGTGGCCATGTTGCGGGGGTCGGCAAGCGTCACCAGCAGCGGCACCGTGCCCATGGTCCAGTCGCAGCAGAGCGTAGCGGGACACAGCAGCAGCCACGCGTTGAGCGGCAGCAGGTAGTTGTAGGTGAGCTGGCGTGCAGGCCAGCCGCTCACGGCTGCCGGGTTGTCGAACCTTCGAGGGACACACGCGGCACTAACTTCACCGCATTTTGTTTACCGACGCAAAGGCCCAGAATCACTTTTAAAAAAGTTCATACTCGTGGGATTTATATATTAGCCATAGCTCATGTTAAGCAACACGTGCTTACAGCAATTCCTAAGCTATGGGCAGTTGACGGTGAAGGTTTTAGAAACTAGTTGCAGCCAATAGAACGTTCAATTTTCATGATTGGTTTAGGGCCAGAAGCCCCCAAAAAGTAATTTGGGCAGAGTGAAAATGTAACTTTAATACAGCACTTGTTTTGACATCCTGCAACCGTAAATGTGGCTTATTTGTCTGTGTCTGTGCCGAAAAGATGTGAATTCCAAATCAAGCAAAATAAAGTTGTGTAAAGGATTTGAGATCCCACCGTGTCCTATGTTGTCCTTCCCCCGCACCTCCGATTAACATGGTCGGCTACGTACGGTGCAAAAGAAGTTCAACATACATACTTTGGAGATAACTAGTAGAGTGAATTGGCACATATCGGACGGGTCTGCCAAAACTGATGGACATGTTCGTTTGAGCAGTGAAAAACTTGAGCATGAACTTCAAACAGCACTAACCCAGCAAGTTGGCCCTGTTGCAGTTAAGTCAGTCAACTCACATTTCAAAGGGATGTGGGGCTTAAACCAGTTTCTCAACTCACTTGGTGAAGACAGGCAACTGCGACTGGATGACCTGCACTCGCAGCAGCAGTAGAAGCAGTGTGCTGGACACAAGGACCAGCAGTTTGGCAGCGGTGGTGCGCACCCACGGGGGCAGCCCAGTGCCGCCTCCCTTCTCGCTCACCACTACTGCGCGTGCTGCAATCAGCACATCGCGCAGCGTCAGCTGCAACAAATCAACCACCACCGCCAATAATTATTCATTCACACACCACCATCACTCCAAAATAATAACCACTGGGATATATTCCCTATGACCAAATCACCATACATATTCAATTGGATCTCAGATGCCAAGCAGGGTTGAGGCTGGATAGTGCTTGGATGGGTGGCCAGGAGAGCTTGCCATGTGTTATAGGTGTGGGGCTGCAAAGTGGCTAGGAGATGTCAGTATTAAATGCTTGATTCCTGGCCGCAGTTAACATCAGTAGCAGGTGATATATGAACAGGCACTGAAGCCACTTTTCACCAAATGGCAATGACCAGCTCGCAGAAGTATGGTTAAATAACCCAAATGACTTTGGGGAGGGGCCTTCATCCGGCAGTGAATTGCCAACGGGCTGTAAATTATATTGTTGTATATGCAGCGTAAAACACTTCAATACATTTCTTTAACTTCGGTTATTTTTTCCCAATGCAAATATTTACCTCGAGACCGTGACTCTGTTCTTCATTTGTATGTGGCTGCCGTATGCTTCTGCACACACGCATGGGTGCGTGCAATATTCACGTTGTGCTCCAGAGTGTAGCAGGGTGAGTTGCGTGCACGTAACAGAAAGATGAGTTTCATGTATCGCATTGTGTGCAGCCCTCTTGCTCGAATCCTTCCGATTCTGCTTATTCTCATGTCCTGCCACCACAGTAACACGTTTATCCAGTATTGGGCACATGATGATATTGGCTGGTCTGTGGCCATGGCGAGGTCCTTCAAATTCTGCTGGCTCCTACAGGAGCTCCTACAGGAGCCGGCAGACTGACAGGTCTTGCGTGGTTTGCGTTCCACCGCAGTCACACGTGTCGATATCGTCAGACCAGCCATGCTTTCCGCACGTTAACTCTTGAGTTTGAAGGTCATTTAGACACATCAAGGCTGACCGATTTCACTCGGCACCAGTGGCAAGGAGTTTGCCAAAGTGGACTTGCGCTTGCGACGTCGTTAATTATTGCATCAAGCCGCGTTTTCCCACATTTCCAGTCGTGTGGCCGTCCGTTGTTTATCAAGCAGTTCCAGGAAGCTTTTCCGTGATTGCTGGCAGCATCAAAATGTGGTGTGGCCATGTAATGGGCGTCTTAGTGTCCTCAACCCGTATCTCTGCATCTTGATTTTTTTCTGTGTATCTGTGTCTCTCTGTACCTGCGTATTTATATGGTGTGGACATGTAACGGATGTCTCATGTGTTCTCAAGTCATCATGATCATTACATTTTACGAGCAACCGGCCCCCCCCGCCCACCCCCGCCAATGTCTGGTGGGGCGATTCCGGTGAGCATATTTTTTATTTGTAGGCATCCAGTAATGCATCATCCGCTGTAATTTGGCACAAGGTCCAGCCTCGCCCCCAACCCCGCCTCGCCATGGCACTGCCAATGTGGGTGAAGCTGCCCCCACAATTGTAAGCTGCGTGCTCTGTAGTACAGCACCATCTTCGGGTGGAGCAGTGCAAACGTAATTCCCAAAGTCGCCTTGAGCACAAACTGAAACTTTAAATAGGCAATGACAACCTGGAGCAAGCAGATGCATTTATAAATGAACCTTATGGCGGTACCCCGGGGTACCATAGTACCCCGGCTCTCGCATGATGTCCGTGATGCAGTCATTTTTAGTCTGTTGATGGTCGGCGATGCAGCAATCGACTCATCTCGACGAGCTGTACACTATGCGCTAATAACTTTTCTATAACGGATTTTTAATGCTAATGTTTGGCGTTTCGACATCGCGGAGTGGCACTGATTTCGGGTTGATTGGTATCCCAGTCGTGGAGTTAACTACACCCCTGGAAAAAATTGTGTCCCAGAAATAAAATATTCAATTGCCTCGGCCATTTTTTATTATTTGGTACCCCGGGGTATCGCCATAAGGATCATATGTATATGTAGGAGGCCTGATATTAAAATTTGATTAACCCCAGATACATTTGGAACAAATGTAACAAGCTCTGAAATAATTAAGACAGGACTATAAAAACTAAAGCAAAAGTATGACACGATGGCGAGCCCACTAACCATATACGGATCGTAAGAATGGAACATGACCAAAGCTGATGACAAAAAGGTGTGATCTGCAAAGACAAGCTGGTTGAGGCGATTCATAGGTGTCCAAGCAACCTGTAGCGTGACCTTGTTTAAAAGAGAAGTGCACGGTCAACGGTTTAACACCCACAGTAATAATCAGGGCGGTCACTGGGTTCAAACTGTGAACCTCTACAACAGGCCGTGAACGCGGTACTGCTAGGCCATGTCACCAACCCCTACGATGTGCCCTAGGGCAGGCAATTAGAAGTAGAACCTGTGATGAGCCTATCACCACGGTGTGCAAATTCACACCGGTAATACTCTCAGGTCACCCGGGTAATGCGCAATTTTATTAGCAGTGGCACAGACATTTATATGTGTAAATGTAAATATCAATCCGACAGCTTTTTTGCCGGAGACAATAGGAAAATATTCTCAAAAAGATACGGCCATTAAAGCCAAGATAAGTGCGTGTACATATAGAGCCCCTTTGTGAATCCACTGCTGAATAGAGGGCTTTCTCACACCGTACAGGTCACGTGGGTCAACTGACCATACTTGACCATGCTGGTCAGTGCTGCTTGAAGGTGGAGAGAGCATAGATGTGGGCGCAGGTACAGATATTTGCACCAATGTCCTCTGCTACATACAACATAGCCCCACTAGTAGTATGCCTTTATAATTTTATGCATGGTGATCACCGATCCAAGCACTATTCATCCAGGCTTAAACATGCTTAGCCTCTGAGATCTGCCAAGACTTGGGTGCATTCCTGGCTGATTTTGTCACAGGCAGACAATATATGAACTCCACTAAATGTATAATGATGGGAGGTGTTCACATAACCAATGGCCCTGCAGTCTGCAACGCTTAACAGACAGACAGGGGGACAGAAGGGCACATGTTGGACGTACGCCTTGAGCGACGAAGACTTCATAGACGCAGCAGACGCCGATGACGGTGAGACCCTGCTCCTTGCAGAGAGTGGCGAGCGCCACGAGGAGAACCGTCAGCGTGATCGGCCACCACACTGCACAGCACAGCGTCATCCAGAACACACACACACGCCTTACTGCTACGTACATGATACCAATATACATACACGTAGTGTCCTCCCCACCCTCCTCTCCCCACCCAGCCCCTCCCTGCACGACAGACGGACACAATAATCCCCTGTGGGCTGGTGTAACCAGGAGGTTCCAACCAGAAAAACACTCAACATAATTTACGCCACTTTCCGCAGTTAATAAAGCAAATCAACCCAGGTGATGCATTTAAAATAATAACACATGCCAAGCTCTATAACATAACTCAAATTTTAAATTCCTTAACAAAAAGAGTGACATTTTAAGGTCAGATGTAAAATGAGAAGGGCTGTTTTACCAATGGAATTTTTGGGTCCCTTGGACTTGGTGTAGGTCAGGAAGGCGGACAGGAAGAAAATGGAAGACAGGAGCTCAGCTCTTCCCACCACACCTGTCACCTGCAGTGGGCAAAGTCAAGTTAAAATGCATGCCAGTATAAACTAAAATATTGAATTTATTGTAATAACAAGCATTGTGATTAGTGCTTATGTTTATTGATTAAAATGCAAATGCATTGTAAAAATAAAGTCCAAGTGTCTCCCTGCTCAGATGAGCAATGGGGCAATGCTTATCTCCAATGGTGGCCCTGAGCCAGAGATGGGAATTCCATGTTCCCATGGCAGAGCAGGTTTAGCACCTACAGGATGCCCTAAGTGCAAATAAGCTTGATAACTTACCCCTGCATGTGTAATATCGTTGAGGACTCTTGGACGCCGGGGTTGGAGGCACACGTATTTATTCCGCGTCAGTTGGCACAATCACGGACATACAACACTGGAGGGGGTATCGGCCCCCTCACCCGGCTAACTGGGGATACACTTGCTAGCTATGCCTAACCTACCTCCTAGTCCTCCACTAACGGGCTAGGGGAGGCTATCTGGCCCGGCACTGGTAAGTCGGGCTTACGGTACCCGGAGTCCCAGACCAGCTCTGATAAGAGCACCGGCTCTGGCTCTCGGGACCACGCCGCTGGCTCGGTCCTGTGCGGCCCTGATAAGGGCGGCGATCCAGGGGAGTCCAGGGCTCTATCTGGACGATCTTCGGTCTTCACTGGTTTAGCTTAACATATCTCCCCGAGCCCTCCGGCTCATCCCCTTTTATACCAAACCCCCCGCTGAGGGGTGGGGCCCCGGGGGATCCCAGCTCCGAGTCAGCCCCCCAGGCTGCCCGATGCGGACGTCGCTGGGAGCACCTGCCCGTGCACCGACATAGCCACGCCCACTGTGTTTCTTTCCCATCTGATCCCATTGTATACAGCCCCTCCGTAACACCCCTACACATGCACCGGGGAATGGCGCACAGCTCTGTACATGATTGTGTTAAACTTAGTTTGTTTACGGTTTGAAGATAGTTATTCATCTGTATGGCCAGAGATGAGTGTAATGTAATACACACACTAGAATGATGACACATGAAGGCCAACAATTGCATGCTTGGAATGTTTCATTATGTGATGTGTGGCTCTGATGTGAGTGATATATGCAAAACAAAAAAATATAGTTTGGTCTGTGTCCAAATGTCAACATGACTATAAAAAATAGAATTGGGTGAAAATGCTAAATATATCTGAAGCAAATTAGCAAACCTCTCCAAAAGAGGGACTTTAGATAACAGACTGACCAAACAGTCTCTGATGATGGGCCTTGAGCGAATAGACTCACATGGTTTCCACCAGTGTCTCTAAGACAATTAACTTTCAGACTGGTCAGCAATGTACATGCCAATCCAATGGTGGATGGGGGCCTTCCAACGCCATGGGTGTTTGGGGATTATTTTACCACACTTCACCCTGGTCAGCGTGGACTGAAGGCAGGAAACGCATAGCCACGGGAGAACAAAAGTACGGTACGACAATGGAATTTGCTGGTACCGACCTCTATCACCCACCACGTAACCCCGCAGCAGCACAACAAACCCATCGTGCGCGGCGATCGCCCACCCAAACGCAATCCTTGGCTCAACCCCACAGGCAAAATGCCAGATGATTTGGTCACACAGCATTAACACTCAAGACGAACAACACTCACGGCCTCGGTGTGCACCGGGTGCAAGGCGAACAGGGCTGCGGCGACACGACTGGCACCGGGACTCAGCAGCAGGCGGCATGCGCGCAGGTACAGCACGCACACGAGCCAGTGCAGCACGCCGTTCACTGCGTGGTAGCTTGCGGGATCCAGGCCGCTCACCACGTAGTTCAGGCGGAAGGTGAACACCGTGAGCGGCCGGTAAGACTTGTGGCTCTTCTCCTAGATCAGGGGGTCGACAACCAAAATAACAAGAGACGTTTTTTTCAAATTCGGTAAAAAAAACAATATATCTACAGACTGTTGTTGATAAATAACGTCACGAAGAGGTCCTTGAAGAGCCGAATGCGGCTCCGGATTCGAAAGGTTGCCGACCCGTCGTAGATAGATGGATAGAGAACGCATGTACATCCAATAATAACAACAAAAACATACAGCCCCTTGTTAAGCTACTGTGGGATAAAAGCTGACCTCCGCCATGGGCGTGCCCCAGAAGTCATTGCGAAGGAGGTTGACGAGCGGCGTAGACGGCCGGAGATCTTTGTTGTCGCGGATCGCCGAGATGTCGTCGAACACAAAGCCGCAGTGCAGGCTGTTGTAATAGCAGGCGGCCACCAGCACAGCCAGCCCGCCCGCCTCCCAGTAGCCCCCGGCCACCATTATGAATCCTGTTGGGGGCAGTTGTTGTTGAACTTCTTTCGCACCGTACGTAGCTAACGACGCTATTCGGAGTTGCGGGGAAGAAACAACAAACGAAACACAAAAAGCAGTTGGGATAAATGGAAGCAGTCGACTCCTGTTAACAAGTCGATGTGCACAGTGCATCTCTCATTAATTTGCATGACCTCAGAACTAGGTTGACAATTGAACATGGAAAAACACCATGGCAGAGCCTGAGTGGCAGGCGTAGAAAAAAAGTGGTGAACCAAGATCTGAAAGACAGTGGAGTGGATGGGGGGGATGGCCCAGGACAGACACGAGTGGACAGAGGACCAGGGAGACACTCAGTGGGAACATTTCCAGGAAGAACTAGGTTGAAAATATACACTTAAAGGAGGATGCAACAAGAAAATATAATTGTAGCTATGAAACTAAGCTGTATGTCTTGAGCTGCGTGACATACGTTTGAAACTATTTTTTTTAGAAAATGCACATTACTTTAAACTAACCGTCAGATAAACAATCAAAGCAACTCTAGTGAAACCGATTTCATTGAGAATGGAAACGTGTGAGTGAAGTGACAAATGTGCCGATTCACTTGACCATAACTTTCTCATCAAGCTTAAAACGGATTACAGACGGCCTGGGACAAAAGGTAAGTCGTGTATCTACAAGATACGCTATTTGTGCTTATGGCTGCAATTTCCTTCAAATGTGGTGTGCCCCTAACCTTTACATACCCTAGAAAATGCTCAAATGATTCATATTACAGTGTATCAAAACAATGCTGGTTTCCAATTGTTCATATTCCAACCAGCCTTCACAGCTTAAATATCGATGCAACCAAACATGATTTACTGGACAGCGTATGTTTGTAAAAGCATGCCGTTATTCGTCGTGAATTATGGGTGCTAAATGGCACACATAATTGTCTGGCATGTACTAAAGCAATGTACATATACGATATATATAGCACCGTAGTGGTAAGAACACGAGACTAAAATAGGAAGCACTTAAGTGCAGGATTAAGCCTAATGTGATTGGCACCCCATGCAATGTCATTTCTCACAATTTAAGGTCGTGATTTGGAGTGCATTGCCGTGCCTCTAGTGGTTACAGGGGGTTACGTAAACGAGTTACGTGAGTGACCGCTATCAAGTGTCAGATGAGTGTCGGCGTCTGTCGAGTTTGAATAGCAGGTGTCGAAGTGGTGTCTGGCTAGCGGTGGTTAGGTGACTGATGACTGCTAAATGTTAGGCCAAGTGTCGTCAGGTGGGTGTTTCGGTGTCAATGTTAAGGTGTCTTTGACGGCTGTCGAACACTTCGTGTTTGGCGAGTAGTGTTTGGTGTGAATGGTGCCGTGGTGTCAATCAAGTGATCGCTATCCGGTGCTTATGTACACAGGTCATTCCACGTTATAATGCCGAGGATAACACACCACATACGGCATACTACACGCTCGTATTACGTCTCAGTTCAAACAAGCGCCGAGAGAAACTCATCCCCGTCAGTCACCCGAACCCAATGGTGTCAATTCCACATTGCCATGACGGGTCCGGTACACAATTCAAAAATCCGTTTACAACTAACACATGCGCAGCATTAGGAATCATTGCCTTTGTCAGTGCGGGTTGGTAAAGTCGCTGAGAGCATAGCAGTTTAGTAAGCGCATAGAAGTACAGTACAGCGTCACACTCTGCGATTGCCTGCGTCGTACAATTCTAATACCACACTACAACATCAAAGCAGCATGCGGCATTGACACGAGGCAAGGCCGCTAAAAGCAATAGCAACCGAAGCACTTTAATTACCGTAACGGCAACAACTCAAAACCATTCATTACAACTTAAGGCCTTCGCTCACAAACTTAGCGGCCCAGGCCCTATCCTAGCCCCCCCCCCCCTCGTTAGCCCGGCGACTCAAACCGGCGGCGGCTACGGCTCTCGCGCCAAACTCATCGGCGGTAAACCTCGGACGATGCCCGCGTTCACGTGGAGATCGCCTAAGCAGTGGAGTCGTCCGCGCGAGGTTTCAGTGGCACCGCGGGAAAACTTTTTTTCCTTGAGGTTTTTCTTTTTTCTTTGAGGCGAATTTGACCGCCGTCGCCTGGAAACCGCCTACAGCCTTCTGTCTCTGCCGAGTGGCGTGACGTCATCCGTGTCGACGGTGACGTCGCGCGCGCGCCGAGTGGCGTGACGTCATGCGCCTCGTCGAGGGCGACGACGTCACGCGCCGCTGAGAATGGATACGTCAGACGCCGACAACTCCGTCATTATTATTTGGTTCTTTCGGTTAAGTCACGTCTAAAGATAAAATAATAAATTAAATAATAGAATACGACGTTTCGATTGCAACACAAGCAATCATCATCAGGTATAATGAAATAGCGACATAATATCTAACCAGAAAACTATAGACAGACATATTAGCAGACAGATATCACAAGATACATACATAGCGAGAGCAACACAGGTGACAGAGAGGGGTGATCGTCTCTGTGGGGTGGCCTTAAATAGACAGAGGGGGGGCGGAGGCAGAGAGAGGGAGGGGGGTTAGAGAAAATTAGCATATCAATGAGTGGTCCAAAAGAAAACGTGGTGCTGCGAGTACGATGGCACAGCAAGCAAGCCTGAAAATCAGGAGAAAGACACACTAAAATTAAATAACCCAGTAAAATATCGAAATGTAATGTAATACAACACAGAGGGTCGGTCAACACACAATTAACGCATAGCCTGGTTGATTACGTATTTCAAAGATTGCTAAGTTAGAATTTAAGTGTGAACATTCTAAAGAGGACACAGGCAGAGAAAACAAGTCGCCAGAGAGAGAGAAAAATTTATTATTTTATCTTTAGACGTGACTTAACCGAAAGAACCAAATAATAATTCCTGCAGTCACGAAAGTTCTAAAATTAAGATTGAACCACTTCTACGGGGAAGTTTTAAGCTTATCTTTTTTCTCTCTCTCTGGCGACTTGTTTTCTCTGCCTGTGTCCTCTTTAGAATGTTCACACTTAAATTCTAACTTAGCAATCTTTGAAATACGTAATCAACCAGGCTATGCGTTAATTGTGTGTTGACCGACCCTCTGTGTTGTATTACATTACATTTCGATATTTTACTGGGTTATTTAATTTTAGTGTGTCTTTCTCCTGATTTTCAGGCTTGCTTGCTGTGCCATCGTACTCGCAGCACCACGTTTTCTTTTGGACCACTCATTGATATGCTAATTTTTTCTAACCCCCCTCCCTCTCTCTGCCTCCGCCCCCCCTCTGTCTATTTAAGGCCACCCCACAGAGACGATCACCCCTCTCTGTCACCTGTGTTGCTCTCGCTATGTATGTATCTTGTGATATCTGTCTGCTAATATGTCTGTCTATAGTTTTGTGGTTAGATATTATGTCGCTATTTCATTATACCTGATGATGATTGCTTGTGTTGCAATCGAAACGTCGTATTCTATTATTTAATTTATTATTTTATCTTTAGACGTGACTTAACCGAAAGAACCAAATAATAATTCCTGCAGTCACGAAAGTTCTAAAATTAAGATTGAACTCCGTCATTGATATCGATTAACAGAATAAAATTATTCATTGATGATTATTCGATTTAAAAATGGAAAAAAGTATATCTCTCAACGCCGGCTCCGTGCAGCACTTCTAGCCGATTAAATCGAATAAATAGAGTGATAATCGATTACGTCGGATTGCTCAAACCGGCGCGGTGCAGCACTGGATCGATTAATGCATTGTATTGAACGGTTACGTTTCATTCCTAACGCTGCGTCATTGTAGCATCGCAGTCGATTAATCGCAAACATTGCTCAATTGATTGAAGTGGATGCCTTAATCGGGGTCAGGGCAGCATTGCTATATACTGCTGTACATCGATGTATCGATTAACGTCTGGATCGGTTTCAGCACACCTAACCGAGTAATGAAATACGGCATTAATCAATAACGTCTCATTGCTTAAGTCGTGGTTAGTGCAGCACTCCACGGATTAATAAAGTAGATTAATCGATTGCATTTGACAGGATTATCCGTGACTCCCATTATCTGTGGATCCCAATATCTGTGGATATGTTGCAGATTAGAAGTTATCGCAAATTCACGTGGATAAGGATTTTGTATATATATAGAAGAGCACCTGAGATAGAGTTACTGTTAAGATGTACACAATTCGAGGTGTTACGAATTGCATTGAAAGACGAAACAATGGTGAGAGAACACGAGGTTTATGGCATCATTCAAATTATCCAGAAGGAATTATGACCAAGCATTATGGACAATGACAGGTCGCCTAGGAACGGAACGCGTTTGAGACAATGCCCGTAGTGGAGATGGAGCGATGGAATCCGTTCCTTGTGAGAGGTGGATTACCAACGTCTCAGGATCGAGAGAGTTGAGTGGCTTGAAGGATTTATCAAGCAGTGGAGTATTGATCATGGTTGAGTCTGGTGGGGAGGGGATAAGGTCTACTTGCAATTCACTTTTTTTTTTAAACCTCCATGATATGCTCGGGAGAGATCACCGAAATCTATAGAACTACGCATAGTGTTCTCAAGATTTATAATCGTGTACGTTTTGTCTGGGGATGTTTTGTCTTCCTAAAAATCGAAGCTCCATTGGGTTAAAGTTACCACCGTTACCCCATCAAATTGGAGGTAAAAAACACAATAGTTCAGGAACGGTTGATAGTCTTTGCATGATGCAAAACAGTACGGGTTCCCCCCCGTTAGGATGGGTTTACCTTGTCATTTAAAACATGTTTGATGGGGTGGCTGACTCGGTAAATTGAAGTTTGGTCAATAAGGCCGTTGCATTCACAAACGTTAAAATGCCGACCCGTTTGCCATACTTCAGTCCAGTATTTTAAATGTCTCCGCCCTTACGTCACTGCCATTGCTGTAGGCCTCGGGAATGGCACGACAGTCAGCCGTTTTGTACTGGTAGGAACCTCCTGGTTACACCAGCCCACAGGGGATTGTGTCCGTCCGTCGTGCAGGGAGGGGCTGGTCACCCCGTGATGCCCTTATAAAACTCAACGTTTAACCTACTCACGCCGGCTTGTGCCCGCCCTCAGTCGGCCATATTTGCGGAATACACCACGCCGCCGTTCACCCTGGCCATTGATCGAGCAACCCAACGTTCCTACCAGCTCCCTCCGCAGGAATGTGTTCATCCATTCTTCGCCATTCTAGTGCGGTACCAACCCCCTTTCCATGGCCTTATGTAATCCAGTCTTGTCCAATGGTATCCCGTGCAAAAGAACCGAATGCTGCAACCATTTCATTTTCGCATTCTTTGGGTCTTTCGGTAAAGTCGTATAGACTGTTTTATATACACGACTTTACCGAAAGACCCAAAGAATGAATTCCTGCAGTAGCGAACGCTTTAAGTCATTTCATTGAGTAAAGTTTTATTGTCAGTCAAAAAACAATTCAAAACATAACCACGACATTAACCTTACTGTGCATAATTTACACGATGTGCTGGCAGATGAAACAAAATCACGTTACTTTAAATAACATATATAAACACATTTACACACGCGTATTAAGGCTTTGAATGCCGAGGACATCTTGGTTATAGGTAAGATGGAAGGCAACAAGCCAATAGCCTCAATTCACAACCATTATCCTCAACAAGGGAGACATGGAGCACTTGTAACAACAAGCACACCCCTGTGGATATTAGCACACCTGCTACCAAGGGGTCTACTCTACCACCCCTCACTTTCATCCTCATTGCAGTATCAAAAATCACCAAGCAGAATCGCACCCACCGCCAAATCACCTTCCTCAGACTCCACCATCGCTACCAATCCATCAGTTTAGCTTTGTCAACCATAGGACACAAAATGGGAAGAAAAAAAATCAAGCAGTGTTGACAAATGCGTTTTTTTGAGTTTTGTTCATTGTGTTCCTGCGCCACTGCCAACACCGCCCTCAAAATATTTAAACATCGCAGAAGTCGGAACGGAGTGGTTAGCTCAGGGCAGGATGCATGCTATCACCACCTCCACAACACCGATACCCAACTAAAATCGGCCACTCATTTTCTACACCGCATGGGCAAACCCCACGCGGTCGTGATCGCGGTCGAACTCGGTGTAGAACTTTCCAATGAACACGTCGCCTAGGATCCAGAGCGGTCCTTCGGAGCTGGGCACGTCCATCACCATGAACCCTAGCAGGCAGAGTATGCCCTCCACCGTCTTGTCCTGTCAGGCAAGAGCAGGGAGGGGGGCAGAGAGTCATTGGCTTCAGAGTTGCAGTGATGACAATAGTTGAGCCAGCACAAGTTCGAATCTGTGCGAACTACGTTCTCATTAACAAGCACTATACACATTAGGATTGCCAGCCACAGCGAACATCAGTGGATAGTGATCAGAACAGGCCCCTTCCCTTCCAACTTCACCAACTCACCAGACCAGCAAAGTATAGTATGGCAGAGGCGCAACTCCATGAGTGGACCGAAACTGGCTGGAATTAATTCATAATCCCATGACTGACTATGGGTAAAAAAATGTTTTATTGGATTTGAAGACTAAAGAACGTTTCATGTCATAGCGTCATAGATCATTCATCGAGCGAGCCACCTACCACGATCACGTATTGCTTCCCAGAGAGGTGGTACGGCTTCCCTCCCAGTGTCAGCACGATGTCGGGGAGCGTGGGAATCGCCCGGCAGTCAATAGAATACTGAAGATCACAAACACACACACATCGTGCCCTTTGTCGCAAAGACTGAAAAGCTTAATCACATTTTTGACAACACCTTTGTTGAGAGGCCACCAAGGTTTGTGGTGGTCAAGATGAAGACACGAGTCGAGATGACTCGATGCAACATCCCCTAAACAGGTCCTTCAATAAAAAAATACGATTTCTTGATTTTAGGTTGTATTACACACAAGCTATAGTATTACATCGGCTGTACGCTTTAGAGAACAGTGCATAATGCCAGCGGAAAGGTGCTGTTTATGGGGTAAGAGTGAATGTGGCCAATATCGAGGGGGGGGGGGGTTGCTACCAGCTTACGCTCGTGTCACTATTGGGCCTCAAAATATGGTGGTAGCGGTGTATTAGGAATTTGCATGTTCTACCCGTGGACGTAGATTTTTTCCACCCGTTCCTTCGGTTCGAGTATGCGCCTGCTATAAATTTACACGACGAGTCACTTCGTCGAGCTATCATTTGCGGCGAGGTCGCTTCTGAAAGAGCGCTATATAAAAGTGGGCCTTACCTGGTAAAAGAGAGTTGTGTTTGTTTCAAGTCACTCACCTGTCCCCAGGGCAAGGCTGTGGCCCCGAGGGCCACCTGCAGGATCCGCAGCGCGGCAGAAGGCCCCGCGATGACGGAGGTGCCCGTGTCGACGATGGCCGGACACCCACCGACGCACAGAGACGGTCCGCCCACCACGGATATCCTCCACCACAAGACAACAAAAGACGGGCCCTTTAAAAACGCTGTTGGGACAAATGCTGTTAGATAGCACCTATTAAATAAAGGTTGTCATGGCAACGGATTGAGGTTGAGGGTACCGTGGCCAAAACCACATTCAGGCACCTTCTCCTCCCAACCCACCGAGGGGCAACTGCTGCGCCACATTCCACTAGTAACTGTAGCAACAAAAACACGATTTACACTGTAGGAGTACACACATACCAGATAATACAACCCAAAGCCATAACTCCATCGCCAGGCATTAAGCAGACCACAAACTGTAATCTCCATCAGCAGCCATGACCAATGAAGGCCTCTTCAAGCCACGAGACATCCCAAGCACCTGCGCACGTAACCAATTCCATCTCTCCCATCCCGTTCGTTAAAGTCGTCCCCCCCTCCTTGGGCACGTTCTCCCCTTTAGCTGACGATGCCACATTGGTCTCGACTGCGTGCCATCCCTTCTTACATTAAAAAAGGGATGCAGCTCGCACAAGTACACTTCAACTGAACGATAAAAAAACACAAAGCCAACTCGACCTTTACTAGTCACACAAGGTCTAAAATCGTAAAATTTTATTTCAGACAGCATAGTGCAAGGCAAAGAATACAATGTCTGTTTTTGGCTAGGGTCACGTCAACTCGAGCCACTGGTGGCGAGAACAAAAAACTCTACAGTACTGTATTTACAGTATTGATTTTGCACTCACATTTTTTATTTGGAGTGCAACGGGACGTGAATTAGCCGCTGGTAGAGTTTGCACAAGCAGAGAACTGTGCCCTTTGTGAAGACAATTACAGCATCTCGTCCTTGGTCAAACTAGTTGATAAATTACATTTTCCGTCTGAAAATATAGCTCGAAGGCAGGCCATCGTGAGCGTCCACACTTTGAGATTCATGTACAAGCACTTAAAATGCATGGCCCTTAGACAACGGTCTCCCAAATGCACTCGAGTCATGGGCGTTTAGTGACCATACTTCACCATGCTGGTCAGTGCAGAATGTTGAAGGTGGGGGGGCAGTATTAATTCCGGCAAAGCTTCAACCACCTGATGTTAGCAGTTGCTGGAACTCTTCGGATAACTGGGTCCACAGCCCGGTTAACATGTAGAAAGTGTCGCTACACTGTGTGCTTGCCAACCATTGTGACACTCCGCTCCCCCCCCCCCCCCCCCGTGTGCTTTGCGATCAATGCATGCAAGTATTTGGTGCATAGCCATTACAACATAGTGGAAACACCATGGCAATGAATGGAGAGATACACGGGACAACACGCTCTTGGGATTACCACCTCGCCCCACCTAAAGAACAGTCGGCTTAGGTTGACAAAGGTCACCACTATTTGGTTCACAAATCTATATTTAGGCAAGAGCCCCCGTTGAGGCGTCATCTTTTGTGACAGACCTGGGTTTGGACAAAAATGGAACATTCCTGCGGAAGGAGCTGGAAGGAAGGTTGGGTTGCTCGGTCAATGGCCAGGGTCAACGGCAGCGTGGTGTATTCCGCAAATATGGCCGACTGAGGGCAGGCACAAGCCGGCGTGAGTAGGTTAAACGTTGAGTTTTATAAGGGCACCACGGGGTGACCAAGCCAGCCCCAAGCCAGCCCCAAGCCAGCCCCAAGCCAGCCCCAAGCCAGCCCCAAGCCAGCCCCAAGCCAGCCCCAAGCCAGCCCCAAGCCAGCCCCAAGCCAGCCCCAAGCCAGCCCCAAGCCAGCCCCCAAGCCCTTTTTGGATTCCCGACGGACGGACACAACCCCCTGTGGGCTGGTGGAACCAGGTGGTTCCTACCAGTAAACATAGTGGAACTGCAACAAGGCAACAGAGTGGCGTCGCCAAACCATGCCGGGCTGCAGCTCCGCTCAGGATGCAGGGGTGGGTGGGCTGCAAAAGCGCTTCTATCGGGTTTGGGGGGGGTGTCACCGTTACGATTCACCACCACGGAGAATGAACTTGGGTGGGTGGAGGGGCCAACAAAAAAAAGGGACATTTGGTGGTGCAGGGCCTACATCCCAGCATCACCCCAACTCAGACCTACGTAGAGAGGGAATTAGATTGGGGAGGGGGGGGGGGGGGTCATTTATTGCACCAGGGTCCATGCCAAACCAGTGCTCGCCAACAAATGAACCACAATACCTTGGCGATCTCATCAAGGAGGAGTAATAACACCATTATGCAAACACCGGACATCCCCATAGCAGTTTTTTGGCCAACCATCGCACAAAAATGGTCACTGCGTCGTGCGCTCAGGCGTGCTTCTGTGGCCGTTTGGAACGCTTTTCCTTCCGATTAGGAAGCTACTGGGGAGCCTATGCACTTGTAAATCTAGATTCAAAAACATAGTTTACAACCTATGTTTGTGCTTAGTTTGGTCGCCCTTCTCCCACACCTCCGATTAGCACGGTTGATTACGTAAAGTACACTTTTGTGGACGTGAATAGAGATGAAACTATTAATAAAAGCAGCCTCACAAATGCTGCATGCAAAAGGAATTGAGTAAAGTGGACAAAAAAAATAGCAATAGCAGAGGCATAATAAAATAACGGACAAATGTACAACATGCAAGATAACGTATCGCAAAATTTCAAAACAGATTTCACAATTAAAAAATAAGCATAGCAGTCAGCCAATTACAGGGATTTTAAACATTGCTAGCCACCACTGGGCGAAGGCCTCCATAATCCGTGTCAGTCATGGGGGCTCTTAAAAACACTGGTCAGTGCAGGTTGGTGAAGGAGTGGCCGGGGCCACCAAACCGGTTTAAATCACTCGCCACTGATGCTAGCCGTGGCTGGTATCGAACTCCACGGTCGCCTGGTTAATAGCGCAGCACGCCAACCACTCTGCAGTGTCAATACCTTAATGTAACTGTTACAACTTTTAATAGTTGCTGCGAAGAGTTGTGCAGCGAGCAGCCTTAGACGTTTATTTACATTCAGCCATTAGGCAATTCTCTAAATTGAAGTTTATCGAGGTGGAAGATTATACGACACATTAACTGGAAAACCCCACAATGTTATTGCGCAACGGGAACTTGGGTCGGTGTCGTGGCTGCCTGCAGTGTGGTTCACACGGAGCAATCAAATTACCAGCGTGTGGGGGACATTAAGAGAGCCCAGCTGGTACCTGGGTGCCAATGAATGCCCGTAGTTCAACCGAGTTTAAATAGAAGTGCTCAAATCCACCATTTGCCGCACAAAAACCGCAATTTAATTTGGAAAACACTCCGATTCTGACATTGGTTTGACAGTCATGTGATAAACACGACTGCCACCTGGCTCCACATCTCCAGCAGGGTTAGCTTAAAAAAAGATGGCCTTGCCCCACCCGTGCATCTACTTTGGGGTTGTCCATTGCATCCTCTTTCCTCACCCAGGTCGCCCTGCACCAGCTCGTTGCAAAACTCTCCACAGCAGCGCGACTCACAACCTCCTCCCTCTCTATACCAAGGGCCAAGACCACCACTGTCGGGGACATCGTTTCTCCATGGCAGTTCGCTATCCCGCTCGTAGGTCAAGGTCACGTCCGTGAAATATCGTGCGCGTTATACCATTGGCAACGTCATACTGGTAGGAACCTCCTGGTTACACCAGCCCACATGGGATTATCGTGTCCGTCCATCGTGCATCCAAAAATGGGAGGGGTGGGGCTGGGTGGAGAGGGTGGGGAGGGGCTGGTCACCCCGTGGTGCCCTTATAAAACTCAACGTTTAACCTACTCACGCCGGCTTGTGCCCGCCCTCATTCGGGCATATTTGCAGAATACACCACGCCGCCGTTGACCCTGGCCATTGACCGAGCAACCCAACGTTCCTACCAGCTCAACTTGAACACGTAGGCTTTCGCGACCAATATTATTCATAATAAAGGTTTTTGGGTCAGATCGCGTTATTTAAAAATGTGTCGCAACCCTCCACCACGCGACACGGGCATGTCGGGTGGGTGGAGGGTTACGACATATACAAATAACGCGATCCGACCCAAAAAACCTATATTATGTTCCTACTAGCTCCCTCCGCAGGAATGTGTTTATTGCTGTCGTCATGCCTGCGGCCAAAGCGGATGTGAAAGTGCTGCCCCCTGCCGTGCTAACCAGGTAGTCTCTTGAAGGAAATTCAGGAGGTTCCTGGGGCTTTCCGTTCAACACGAAGGGTTTGCACAGCTATCCGTTCCACACCCAAATGGATACTTCGTGTCTCGGGTCACCAAAACGCAATTGGGAAGCATGTTTTTCTTATTATTTTAAAAGTCGATAAACAAGGGCATGGGTGAAAGACTAATTTTAGTAATTACTCATGTGGACATGGCCGAGTAGCACATGTGGCTCGGGTTAACGGCCAAGCCGCTCAGCGCGCGAGGGGATGAACCCACCCACTCAGAGCACGTGGTAGACCGACGGATGCAATTGATGAAGCGGTGCCCGTGGGACACATCGGTTTCACCACGTGTGAAGTTATGCTCGTGGCGACCTCGCGCTCTTTCGTGGGGACATGTATTTGATATTTTTAAAAAGCACACAATTATTAGCAAATAAATCTCTATTTTATGAACATCGTCTTCCAAAAATGTCTTTGCAGCACCCTAAATATATCCACTTGCCCGATTGCCTCGAATGCAGAATGCAGCTTTTGCCGCACGCACAAAGACAAAAACAAAGATTACCCGTGTAGCCTTAGACTGTTGGAGCAAGTGCTGTTAGCGAGACACATTTGACGGTCGGAAGGGAACACCAGGGGGTGGGGGCAGCCAGCGCCACGCCCAGCCGCCTTTGTCTCCCTAGGTGGCGATGTTTACGCACGCATACGACTCACCCGTCCATCGTGATCTGCCAGTAGTGCTTTACGGTGAGGGGCAGGTAGTGGAACTCGCCGGTGTAGTAGCGAGGATCGCTGCCTCCCAGCAAGAGCTCCCCGCCCGGTTGCGAGTCCTGGTCCCTGCAGGACAGACGTTGGATGTTACCGTTGCAGTCCGAGCTCGGACAAGGGTCAACTTCACTTGGGTCGGTCGGTACCACCCCGAGGTGGCTTAACCGGTAACGACGATCTCGTCAAGGAACATAAACCAGCACTTGAACGCCGGTCACCCTCACACAGCAGCAGCTTTTGGTTTACCGTTGAACAAAGACGGGTCACTTCAGATGTGCTTTTAGAGGCCGTCTAGAACGTTCCTTCCGATGTTCGGAAGCCACTGGAGCAATGCATTTTTGAGTCTAGATTGAAAACGAATTTCTTTAGAACAGCTTATGCGTTGTGTTTTTGTCCATTCCCCGTACCTCCGATTGGCATGGTTGGCTACGTACAGTACAAAAGTGCAATATATATACAGACATCCAACGATATGTATTTGGTCATTGTGGACAATACAGCAGACTTGATGCCTTGCAATAGGTTTAGATTGACCATTAATATCAGGTTTAATTTATCTTTCTTCAGGTACGGTTTTCCCCCCTTCACATTTGAGAAAGATTCGGTGAGTATTTGGCTGTTATAAATGTCCACATAAGCGACTTCTCGTTTGACTAGTGTGACCAGGTTGCTTTTGAATAACAATAGCTATAACATCTCAGTGGGCCTTACCTCGTAAAAAAAAATATGGTCAATTGCCAGAAAAGGGGTAAACCCGATTCCTATTTTTCATCAACAGTGAAGATGACACTGGGAGAAAATGTATACATACAGGGTGTTCTAAATGCTCGTTTAACACTTAATGGAAAAATAAAACGGATAAACACACCAACAAAATGTACGTTAACAGCGTCAAAAAGTCAAAGAGTCTCTACTTGCTCGCCATCAGTAAAAATCATTGGAATCGTCGATCTTAAATTTAGAGCTTTCGTGACTGCAGGAATTACTCTTTGGTTATTTCGGTAAAGTCACGTATAAAGATAAAATAAATTAAATAGCATACGACGTTTCGATTGCAACACGAGCAATCATCATCAGGTATAAATGAAATAGCAACAAAAATCTAACCAGAAAACTAGAGACAGATATATAAGCACAGATATTACCAAGATACATAGAGAGAGTAACACAGGCATAGAAGAGAGAGATCGTCTCTGTGGCGAGGCCTTAAATAGACAGAGGGGGGCGGGGGCGGAGAGAGGGAGGGGTTAGAGAAAAAATTAACATGTCAATGAGTGCGACGACGCGTGGTCAATTACGCAAGCTTGAACATTAGGGAAGAGGGCGAAAGAACACACTAAATTGGAATCGTCTCCAGAGACCCGGAGGGGTTACATTTCTCGTCGTATTGTTGCAACAATCTCGGAAGGTGTTAACTTTTTTTTTAAGCATCCGAACATATATAAACAAAGACGAGGGCTGGAACAGTAAAAATAAGCAGGGGGGGGGGGGGGCGAGGATAAGACGCGATACCGGTTGAGGTAGAAGGAGAAGGCGTTGCGAGGGAGACGCTTCTGCTGCATGATGGAGTCGAAGAGCGGCGTCGCCCCCGTGACGGCGAGATTGGGGTAGCCGAGTCCCACGATGCCGTCGAACTTGGCCAGCAGGAAGGTGAGGCCAGGTTCCAGGACGGCCTCGCCAAACACCTGGCCCGGCACGCTCAGCTCGCCCACCTGGAGCGGAGCGGGGGGGGGGGCAGCGATCGTCGTTAGCAGCGATCCAGCCACTGCTGGATGAAGGTCTCGACAAAACCTCACGGGGCCTGAAGAAGTTACACCACGGGAGTAATGAATTCAAGCAAAAAGGTGAAGTTTCAATTTGAGGGGGCTACAGGGAGGGGTTCGCGTTGTCCCTCATTAAAAGTATGCACCCGCGATTCCTAATGTTAATTGTAAAGTACCGAAAATAAATTAAGACGTGTGTAGTTTGGGGGGCATTGCCCCCCCCCACACACTGCGGCCATGGCTGCAAGTCCGTTTCCACCTTTGCATCACCTCCCTGGTATTTAGAGGGCGTATCGGATAGGGGGGGTGGGTATATTTCTGTGAACGATATTCAAATCTTCGATTTAAAGCTTTCGTGACTGCAGAGATTCATCCTCCTGGTTCTTTCGGTAAAGTCACGTAGAAGGAAAATAATAAAATAATCAAAATAAAACATTATTTTATTATTTTTATTATTATTTTATTATTAAAACATAAATAATTATTTTTATTTTTATTATTTTCCTTGTACGTGACTTTACCGAAAGAACCAAGGCGATATTCAAATCGGCCACCAGATGGCGACCCACAGACACCGCCACCATCGTCAACATCAGGCTTGGGGTCCACACGGTGGTGGTGGTGGCGGGGGTGATAGAGCGAGACCAATAGACATCGGCCTCGCTTCGTAAAAACAACGCGTTCAGTCGTGGATTAAGGAGAACCTCTTGAGTAGACACGTTCCACAATATGGATTTTACGGGAGGGGTCCGATGAGCTATTAAGCTCTTCCCCCCCTCCCAACCACAGACAACCAATAAAAGCCTAAAGCAAGAAGACGTTATACTATTCTTGGTTCTTTTGATGAAGTCGCGTAGATAGAATATAAAATAGTTTTTATTTTATCATTTTTTATTTTTATATCGACGTGACTTTACCGAAAGAACCAAGAAAATGAATTCCTGCAGTCAAAAGTTTTAAATCAAAATGCAAGACGATGTTAGCTTAGAGACACCTTGCGCGTTCACAAACTGGCTACATATAAAGTTACAGGTCGGTTAAATTGAATGTCTTCGTGTTATGAAAAGACATCATAAAACAAACGAAAGATGAATATCCCCCGTGTAGCGTTAACAGATGATTTGGGGCAAATGCTGAGCGAGCAGCATCTATGAAGGCCGGCACGACACACGAGGGGGGGGGGGGGGGGGGGGGGAGCCAACATGACGCCCAGCCGCCTTTGTCTTCCTTCCAAGTGATGATGTTTATAAAGGCAGAGTCAATGTTAGGGAGTCCGAATTCAGACATTCGTCACCGTTATTTGGTTGCGAGCGGGAATCTAACTTTGGGTTCGTAGCGCAGTGCGCCAACCACTGAACCACCGCTCCCCACTACACAGATACGAATTGCTCTACAGTCGTGTGCCAACTCAACCACTTTCCGCTCCGATCGCTTCTGGATCTCGTCCGGCAAGTAATCGTTTACAATGCAAAAACGGGGGTCGAGAACCGGTTCAGACATCACTCGCCACTGATGATGGCCGCGAGACCTGGAACGTCTAAACTCTGGTAACCGGGGTTCAGAGCAGTACACGAACCACTGCACCACCAACTACTCCCCCACGTGAGCAGCACACCAATTAATCACCCGCACCACGGGCAAATGAAACTAAACGTCAATGGAACTCATTCCATCGATGTTTATAAACATCACGAACGTGGAACTTGAGGTCACTTGCTCAAGGGCTGACCAGAGTCGAAGGCTATACAAATTGCTCGTGGGAGCAGCAGGAAGACCCGCAAGTCTTAATTTGTATAAACTTCTTTTGCACCATACGTAGCCCAACCGTGCTAAATCGGGAGGTGCGGAGGCAGGATCAAATTAAAAACCACGCAAAGCAACGCTAAAGAAACGAGTTGTCAATCTAGATGTTAAAGCACGCAGCGCCAGTGGAATCCTAATATCGGAAGGAAGAGCGCCTTCCAGACGGCCCCAGAAGTGCACCCGAAAGCGCGCGGTGCGGCAACCCGTTTGACGGAGAGCCAAAAGCCAGCAGCAGCCGCAGCCGCAGCCGCCCAGGAGGCGGATTCCATGGAAAAACAACTCCCAGGTGCTCGTTTACACACGGCCTGTCGCAGGAAGAGAGTGGGTGGGGGAACACCCTTAATGCGTGGTCGCTTGACATTTGGGGTGACAATATTCTGAGGTCACGATGAGCGCTTCAGGATAAACGTGGGGGGCGGGGGGAGGAGTACGTCACGTGTCGAGAATCTGGAGTCTTTGGAGGCTCTCGCCCAAGGTTAGTGCCCCAAAACAACTGCGCTATTGGAGGGTGTAATCGCTCAAGATCGAAGAGGCTTCGAGATTCGTTCGAGCAAGGTTGTTATTATAATATTGATGTTTTTCGTCTGTTTGCTACGGCTGTACTCACGCAGAACGACGGATCAGCAGTGTAAAAATCGCCGGGCAACCGGTTAAACGAGATCATCATCGAACCAAATCAACTGAAAACGCACAAGAAGTTAGCAGGCCCCTCATGCCGAAGAGTCGTGAGACTCTGGATGCTTTCCTGGCTTAGCAGACTACAAACAAAACATTCCAAGAACGTGCAAAGATAAAAGCGTTGCCCATCTGGTGAGATCAGGTGCATCCTAGGCGATTTGTTCTTGGGGAAAAAAAATCAACCCACCTTGCTGTACTGCAATTATTAAAAACTCAACTGCCACACCACATACCCACCCCCTCTGCTTTTTTACGTGGCAATTTTGCGCACCCATTGCGGTCATCGGCAACATTTCTCTACCGTCTCGGACAGGACACCAATTCACTGCATACACACAAAACACGCAATCCCAGTGGTGATCCACCAACCCCCTTTCTCCAGCGATTGCGTGCACCAGCGCCGCCACACGAGGGATTGCGCGACCATCCAAACGCGTTTAACCACAACCGATCAATCAAGTCTCCATTTCTATAGCACCATTTCGAGGGCGTGTATAAAGTATGCAACAATTATATTACTGGTAGGAACCCACTGGTTCCACCAGCCCACAGGGGATTATTGTGTCCGTCGTGCAGGGAGAGGCTGAGTGGGGGGTGGGGAGGGGCTGGTCACCCCGTGGTGCCCTTATAAAACTCCACGTTTAACCTACTCACGCCGGCTTGTGCCCACCCTCAGTCGGGCATATTTGCGGAATACACCACGCCGCCGTTGACCCTGGCCATTGACCGAGCAACCCAACGTTCCTACCAGCTCCCTCCGTAGGAATGTGTTATTGGTGCCCCCCCCCCCCCGCAAATGGGAGATTTAAAGTAGTACCCCCCTTCACCCCGCCTATTGGAGACACGCCAAGCGAGGGCGATCATCGTGCGAGAGGAGCTCCGTGCGTCGAAGCGAGATGGCGTGGGAGGCGCGACAGGGCCACGAGGGACGTGGCAAGAGGCGTGGCGAAACCTTCGTCGAGCAGCGAGATTCGGCCATTGCGGGTAATCGGGGATTCGGTTTTAGCCAGGGCCGTCTCGTCAGTGACGTGGAAAACGCTTGCCCACCCGGCAGCCCCAACATCCAGTGTATGCCTCTCGCTGCGACGCACACTGCAGTCGACCAGCAAAATCAGAAAATTACCAAGGAAAACCAAATGTGCCCCCCGTTGACGATTCGCAGGCATGGTTGCCAGTCGATGAGCTTTCAAAATATAATTTGGCAAACCAGCAAAAGCTCAAAGCCAACAAAATGCCATAGTTCCGTGCTTTGTGCTTTTCATTTCGCCAAACATTCCAATTGTGCCCTGGGCATCACGTCATGAGAACGCATGCATTTTCAGTTCAAACACTTGCAAGCGAGCAGTGCACCACTGTGTGTCAAGCAGACTCGTTTAACGTTGATATGCGGTGCTTTTTCTGGAAGAATTTGCCGTTTTAGCCCGAATTTCTGTTGCGTAGTCCCTTTAAGATATGTCTTGTTCATGTTTTTGTTTGTTGCGGTTGCACCCGATTCAAGAGATGAATGGCTCACAGGGCTATACCTCATACATGAAACTGAACCGATCTCAGAGGGCGACCTCACCAGAACCACTTTTTAAAAAAAGACCACCTCATGCATGTTGAACTTCTTTCGTACCATACGTAGCTAACAGTGATAAATCGGGGAGGTACGGGGGGGGGGGGAGCGGTAAAAACAAAAACACAACAAGTAGCTAAAGAAATTAGATTTTCAATGTAGATAGTGCACATGGCTTCCTAATAATTTGAAACTGCGGCTGTCCCTCATGTCCTAGCTTGCAAAACAAGTGCATCGTACGCAGCGATCGTAGTGTGTACGGTCCGTGCAATCAGTGGCGATAGTCATTACCGCGGTTAAAACACGGCAATCTGGTTTAAATCATGCGTGGCTTGGGGGTGGGGGGAGAGGTAGACGGAGGTGCGGGGCACACCTTTCATCTGCCCTGCAAATAATTTTTCATTACAGATCAGTCGAACCAAAATAGAAAATAACCAAACCAAGGGACGCGAATTGCGAGACGTCCCATGCAGAGAGTGGCGACAGAGATGACCCCCCATCAACTCGCTACACAGAAGCCTGCCGGGTTTAATTACTGGTGGCCCGAAACTCGACTCAAAACCTAGGGCCTCAGCAGTGCTGGTTCAGCGTTCTTGCTGTAGTCATTCGTCAGCAAGCAGCCAGCAAGGCCACCTCCTCCAGTGCGCACTTCATCTCCGCTAACGAGTCTACAAAACACGTGGCCGAGCTTCTATTGTTATTGGCCGCGAGAGACTAGCCAACAGTCGCGGTCTCATTTGGAGCCAGAACATCCACGACCATTGGAATGTGCAAAGGAAAAAAAATCACATTTCTCTTTTGGTCACGCTTAAACCTTTAAGGAGGAAGTGTCAATGTTCTCTCACACACACACACTTGCAAGCACACAACTTTCCAATTGTCAGTCGAACTAGAACAAAATGGCACTGCCTGGCTGGGACGTTTATTCACTGTTAGAAATTAAGTACAGATACAAATATTCTCACACGTGGTGGCCGGTTGCTTCTCCACTGCTGCGCCTGCCCCCCACACTGACAATCTGGGACTTCCGTTTCCAAGCCATCCATGCTGTGGTCTCCCTGCTCCTAGTCCAAGTCCACGGGGAACGCCACCTCTGTTTATTGCCGTTACCCCATTCACCCCCCCCCCCCCCCCTCTGTAAAATAACTAAATATACCTCAACTGCCAAAGATTCCCACATCTCCCACTGTTTTGAACGGTCACGAGACGCGGTTGTATTCAAATGCTGCATGCACATTGAGTTTTAAAAAAAATAAGGGGGGTGGGTGAAACAAATTAAAATTTGGCACAAACATAAAATCACGTTGATGTTTAGAACCAGAAAAAAAGTGCTGGGTGCATACGCGGTCACTTGCACACCAAAAGTTCGCGAATGCGCAGACATGCACCCACCACACCAAAAGCCCGAACACAAAAAAACACGCACAGACATGCATTCACTCAAGAGCCACCCAGTGAAACTCGCCACCCAATACTACAAGGGCAAATATCCCCCGTATAGCCTTACAAGAGTGTTGGGGCAAGTGCTGTTAGCGAGCATCTATCTATTAAGGCCAGCACACCACACGGGAGCAGGCGACCAGCATGACGCCCGGCCGCCTTCGTCTCCCCAAGGTAGCGATGTTCACGCCATCTCACACACAAGTACTAAGTTGAGGCCGAGTCGACCTAGGGGAGGCCCCGGGCACAATTCGCGCGCGCGCGTTTACCGTGATGGTATCGCTGCTGAGGAAGCCGCTGAGACTGCCCGTGCCGTACTGCAGATGGAAGAGGGTGCCGTTCGGCGCGTAGCTACTCGAGCGAGAGGCGTCGTACCGCCTGTGGTTCACTTGGAGGGGGGGGGGAGAAATCGGAGCAGCGGTGGACGGAAAGGCAACGGGTAGAGAGCAAGTGAAGAATATGAGGACTTGATTTGAAGCTTTCGTGACTTCAGGAATCCACACTCTTTGGTTATTTTGGTAAAGGCACATAGGTATAGCTACGTGACTTTACCGAAAGAACCAAAGAGTACAAGTGGATTGGCCGATGGACTGGTACCCAGCGGTGACAAGATCGGCCTCTGTGGAGGAGGCTCGTGAAGGACGCTACCGGGCAGTCGGAGACAGTCGCCCTCGAACAACAAGAGGGCAGAGGAGCGACGCTCGCAATGAGCGGTGCGTGCCGGGCAGCGAAAACTCAGCAAAAGTTGGCACAGGTGGTGCATCAGCCAGTCATCTCGGTCAGTCGACCCGTGGGCACCTGGGTCTGCCTCGTGACCTCCTACCAGCAGGCGTTCGACACTTCACGTGGCCTAAACGTGCACATAGCCTGGTACAAGGATAGTGGTGACGTCACCACTACTTCGTGGCGAATGACGGTTGTTGTTGGTGGCACATGTGCCTTGCAATGGTGTTGCTGGTTTTGGTGCTGGCGATTGTACCGACGGCCGTGGTGATGGTGCCCAATTGTGTGGTGCTGTTGCCGATGGGGGAATTGTCATGGTCGTGGGACAACCACCAAAATGAATGTGCCACAAAGTGGTCCTCATCTTCACAATTGATGGAGGAGATCCCGGGGGGGGGGGGGGGGGGGTTGGCATTTTATATTTGCGGCTTTTGCGACCGCACCATTAGCATAGTTTTACATACCATGGCCCGATTGAAGTACTGTGCTCACTACTTAAATCTTCCCAGAAACTTGTGGAATTTCTGGACATTATACCTTTAAAAAAAGTTGGCACACTTTCACTCGGCAAAAATAGTGGCTCTATTCTGCACTGACCAACGGCCAATCACCTAGGAGAGGGACATTTTACAACCGGTCCCATGTCACAATGATAGCCCTGCCCGTAAGAGCCTGGCGACCAATCAGGTTCTTGTGCACTCAAAATATACATGTGTGGCTCGAAATACAGCAGGTTCAAAATCATGACAGCCAGGAGTTATGCATGCGTTTATCTGCAGTTAAATGCCTCATCCATAATTCTATGAAAATAATTTAGTTAATCTGCTCAACCAAGAAACTCCGTGAGAATTTGTTCTTCACGATTAATGCTACCCACGAACTCTTAATTTGTATTGTCCATCAACCCGATAACCTGCAAATCCTTTTATCCGGGAATGGAAAAAACCTTGACCCATGAATCCAATTCGGTATGAACTCTGTTATCCATCTGGAAACTCTTTTAGGCACGCAAGCCTTTTATTAAAGTAACTTCATCCCCGAATCGACAACAATTTGCATTCTCAAATCCTCTCAATTGTTAAAAGCCCCTTTAAGGCAAAACCCCACCTCCCTCCGTGCATCTAACAATGGCATAACCACACGTCTGGGGAACTGCAAGGCCCGAACGAACACAACAATTATCAAAAGCATTAACGACACCAGAAGCAAACGCACAAATGAAGCGACCAATTGGGAGGTGCAAGCGAACGAGTCATCCCGCCGTGGTGGTGGTGGAGTTAGGGAGTAGGCGGCCGTGGGGTGGAGGGGGGGGTAACTCACAGCAGGCGTGGTTGGTGGACGGGCATCGCGCCGAGGGGACCCACGTGTTGGACGAGCCGGTGTCGAACACCACGCCGAACGGTTGCGGCGGAGTCCCAATCCAAACCGTGCCGTAGTACTGAGCCTACGGGCAGACACCCACCCGCAAGGGTTTCCCCCATTTCCTTTGCTCTCTCACCGTCTCTTCTCCGTTCCTCCTCCACTGACCGCACAAGCGGATCCCCACTCCGAGAGTCCATGCCAACCACCAAGGTTGCTTTTGCACCGTAGAACCAGAGCCGAACTTGCGACGTCGGGCCTCACACGCACGAGGTGTGACGATAAGACTCGACAGGTGCCCATCCACGATGTCGCACGATGAACATGAACAATCGTTGCGCGCCCCCCCCCCCCTCACTGCAACCCACCACACCTCCTGGCCCTCAGTCAGTAGGATGATTTTGGAGAGCAAAGGGCGCATTGTGGTCTCGTGGCTCGGTAAAACGACCGTTGGGAAACTCCAGCAGGCACCACGAGTCGCTTCTCACTAAACAACCTCGACTGCCACAATTCTGATCGTGAACTTTACAAACGCGGTTTTTTTTTTCCAAAACCGCACGCACGTATTCAGTGACATTAAACAAAATTGATAGCGCCACATAATCACCGTCACAACCTCTGAAAAGCGATTCTACACAAAGCAGTAATTTAATTTATGGCAGTCGTGTAAGACAACGTTAAACTGGAATGTTTAATGCATTGAAAAAAATTCTAGATTTGTATTTCTCCAAAACAATAACCGACGACAATCACGATCTTGTGCGGAAACAGACAATGCGCCGTATTGCAGACGAGTACGAGTGTATCGACAGTGGCAACCACTTTGTATCAAACGGTTAGAAATGAACAACACAAACTCCCATCTCCATGAATACACGGGGGAGCACAGGAGGAACTCTGCTTTTCTTAAAATAGAAAACAGCTACAACAACCTCGTAAATTAATCGCTTCACATTGCTCAACCACAACGCTCTATACTTGAGCGACTCGCTCGAATTAGACCCAAACCAACGTGCGCAGTTCAGAGCCGTTCAGCGCCCCCCCCCCCCTCCATAACGCTTTTGGACGCGATTACAGCTTCCATTGTTCCTAGTTGCAAAACAAAACTCCGCTTCATCAAAACGCCTTTGTGTTTATCCAATTCGGCCAGGATATAGCCACACCAGAGCCGTAAAACTGCACGCGTGGATTACAAACTTTTGACTGTAAATATAATAAAAAAAGTTTCATTATTTCCGTGCCAGCATTTACGTCTGGCTTTGTGTGCCGACAGAGACCCCAGGATTGAAGCCGCTTTTTGCTCAACAGAGAGATCAACAGAGATGGCCATCGCGGAGATTAAATCCCGATAAATGCAGCCGCTGTGCTTTTGGAGCAAGAATTGTCTTTCACTCCGTCTGCGTATGAAGTCACGATTACATCACTGGCTGCATTCCACTATGCATTTCCCTGCTGTATGCACTTTTGAAATACGGGACGTCTGCCCCGGGAGGCTCACATGTGCCCCCCCCCACCACCACGGCACGTCATTTACCAGCAATTCACCATGTTTGGTAAATGTTGATTAATCAAATTGCATGATGCAGCCATTGCTGCCTGGTTTGCTGCGTAATCCCACAATCCCAACAGGGACGTTTAAAAAAATCCCAGCCTCAACATTTTTATGTTTTCCTGCAGATGGCCCCAGAGGCTACAGCCTTGCCCTTGGGAGAGGCGAGTGATTAAAAAAAAATCACTATTTTACCAGGTAAAGCTTAAGAGGCCCGATTATGTGGAAATGTATAGCAGCTCAAATACTCGAAACGCATGTCGATTCTAAAATGCGGAGGGAAACCCAATCCTATCTGGCAGGCAAAAAACACAAGACTGAATGACTATGGCATGACGCGGGACCTTACATCCAACAGTGGCTAGACCAAGGCGAAGCATGACCATTTCACTTGGATATTATTTTCTACATAGGCCGGAAATTAGAATTGACACAGGATGAGTGCAGTTTGCAAGCAGCCACAACCCCCATTGCATAATAAATAACAAAGCCACACGATCCAATTTGTCATCAGGTAATGTATCGCAGTTGGCAGTAGGCAACAGCGAAACGCTCAATTGAATTGAGAATGTAAAAGGCAGAACAAATGGCTCGGCAAATTATTTAACAACAAACCACTGTTGATCGGATCAAGAGTTGTATTGGAAGTACATTTCAAATTTACGTTTCATTATTACCCACCACACGCACATCGATTGGTATCCATCCTTAATGACTGCAGGGGGGGGGGGGGGGTGTCCTTATGAAAGGCACATTGAGACCAGCACGACGTGGTCAAAACGAAAAAAACACAAAGATCTCCCCCGTATAGCCTTAATCTATGAAGGCCAGCAAATGTACACGAGGGGATGGGTGGCCAGCACCATGCCGGGCCGCCTTTTGCCTTCCCAGTGCCGATGTTCACACATCGCAACAGGCACTCATTTGAGCAAAGATTCGACCTCGAGAAGGCCCGGGACCAGTTCAGATATTCATTACCGATGTTGGCCGTGAGCGGCAATCGAACTCGGGTCGCCGGCTTTGTAGCGCAGCGTATTCCAACCGCTGCACTACCGCTTCCCAAATCCATAGAAAAAAGAAAAAAATAACCTGTAAAAACAAAGTTTTTCACTATAAATCCTTTATATGCGTGGCGGCTAGAGTCCTCTCGTCCTCTGGCTTGAGATGGCTGCCACCTATGGGTCAGATGATTGCCTGCCACCATTAAGCAAGTGGTAATTAAATATAAAAAAAAATTCTCCTAAAAAGTGTAAAATTTTGGAAAAAATTTTTCACGAAAATCAATTGTCACGCACAACGAGTCTGTGTGCAAAATGTCAGCTCGATTGGATCACGGGAAGTGGGTTAAAAAACGACCGAAAAAGTTGCACGGTCCTAAGCAAGCAAGCGAACTTAATATAAAGGATTTAAAAAGAAAACCTGTAACCCAACAACCTACATCGAAGTAGTTCTTGAGAGACTCCACGTAGGTGCCATTCCACGTGCCACGCCCTGCGAGGTCGGAGATCCACTCCAGGCTCTGCACCTCGGCGAGGAGGCGACGGAGCGGCCGCACGCGAGTCAGCGGGATCCTGGCGGGTACGGGGGACACGAGGGCGGCGAGCGGACGTGGCAGGCTCATGACAATAACAATACTTTGCGAGGTTCGGTATTAGTGTCGTTCTCATAGCGAAGGGCCATTATGGAGGAGGAGGGCGACGCTGCTACGTTTCACGGCGATGTTGCCGTGTAATCCCAACATTAGGAGACCAATTTGTTGCGGGACTTTTTTTAATAATGGCAAAATTTGGTTAACTACGCCGGCAACAACTGCGGCTCTATCGCTTCTAAACGACGTTAGTATGGCACTTTAAAAAACCGTCCACTGTTAAGCAGTCTGGTTACGGAAAAAAACACCCGCAGTAATAACCAGGGTGGCCCATCGGACTCCAACCTTCGCGCGAACAAGCGGCGGACGCACCACCAACCGCTGGGCCACGCCACCGCGATCCGGTCAGCGCAGTTACAAGTCGACGGGTTACCCTACCAAAGCTGGGATTAACTTCACCCGAGATAAGGGGTGGGGGGGGGGGTCGGCAAACTTAAATAGAACGAGGAGCCATTCTTTTTCTAATTCGGTACAAATAAAAAATAAAACACCTCTATATTGCAAGAGCTGCAATGCATTCGAAGACCAGCATTGATGACGTCCCGAAGCAAGCCCGTCGTAAGGAGCCACATCAGACTTCGGAGCCGCAGGTTTCCACGACCCCTTGCACTCGAGAGCCTCCCGAGTCGCTGGTCGACTGGAGGGAGGCACGCGACTCGCATCCACAAGGGGCGAGAACCTCTCGGAGAAACGCTCCTTGGGTGAAGGCAAATTACCGCTTTCCGCGATGCTCCCCGTTTAGAACGGCGACCAATTATGTTTACAGTCTTGCACAGACGCAATTACTCCTGTGCCGTGAAATAATAAAAATAGTGCCAGCCTTATTTCATGGTATCCCCCCCCCCCCCCCCCCCAATTCATTTGAGAAATGAAAAGCCAGCCGTGTAAATATTTGCCCTGGTCCGGAGTAGGCTACATTACTTTCAAGAATTGGTTTAATTTAAAATGAAACAGATTCCCAAGTGTCGGTTCGACTCCATGTGCACGGGTCCCTTCGTTAATTCACTGCCGAACGATGACCTCTCCATTACCGGGTCGGTCATGGGGAAGTTGTTTGACCATACTTCACCACGCTCGTCATCGGTGTGGGTTGGGGGGGGGGGGGGAAGGTGGCGGCGAGAGAGTATAAATTTGACTGGTTCAAATATAATTCGCTATTAACGGGAGTCAAACTCGTACGGCCGGATTCTTAGCGTAGTGCGCCAACCGTTGTGCCACCTTTCCAGAGTATGGCGTGATTATTTTCGGTGGGTTATTAAAAATGTTATTTATTACGTTAAAAATTAATTCCGCTCACGATTCGTGCTCTTAAATCACGCCGATGGAAAAAAACAATTAAGTACGTAGATTTAAAAGCCTTGCAAATCAAAACCGATTTAGATTGGAACATTGCATTTAGGTCAGCGATGTGTAGACGGTACCCCGTTAGGAGTTGTACAAAACGAGTCGGAACAAACAATACCAGGAGACAATAAAAATAGAGTCCACAGACGATCATCGATTATTGAAAAGTGCGCGCAAACCTCGAAATTGCGACAATGTCATCAACATCGGGATGCAACGCGCATCCTCCAGATTATAAAGACCAACATTCAAGCCCGTGTGTGTGGGGGGGGTGCGTCTTATAGTAGGTAGGCGTCAGTATGCGAGACCACATTTAAAACTTGACACAAGGGGGGAAATGGGGGAGGGGGAAGTCTCCAAGTCTTCAGGGAACATTGCGAACCCGGTTTTTTGTCAGTTGCGTAATTAGCGCAGAGATCCACTTCATACACTGCGTATCGTACATCTTCAGGTTATAAAGTCGCACTCGCATTACTCGTTTCCCCGTTGCCGATAACGCTTTAACAAATCTGGGCACACGCACAGCGGATTACAAGACGCTCCCCCAACGTTTGCTCTAAAAACAAACAAAAGTGCGTCTAGCAATCCTGTAAAATGAGCGAGATACGATTCAGTCCTTCCCCAAGATAGATCCTCTCCCGGTTCACTGCACTTTCACGAGGTCGCTCCCCTACGTGGGTTCCGGCCGTGGCGTCTGCGCGTCGTCCCCGACCTTTGAAACAGGCGCTCCCGCTCGGGCACACCCCGTCCGTGCGGCTCGTACCTGAAGAGCGCGTCTCCCCCACGTGGCAACAGCAGCGCGAGCAGAATGGCGAAACACGTGACACTCATGGCGGCGGACCACGTGCTCCTCGAGACAACGGAACAGCCTCACGCGCAAGCGATTCCCATTGACACCGCGCCTTTTAATTGCTCACCACTTTCCGCCGCCGTCACCATCATCACCACCACCATCGCCGTAATCATCAGCATCATTAATCATCATCAGTCATCATCGATGGGCCATCTGGAACCCTCGCGTCGCTTTCTCGGCGGGGACAAGTGGCACCCGTTCCGAATTGGGGCGGAACGACGCCACTTTACGAGTGGGTGCGTTGTTTGCGCGTATATTTAAAAGCCATGCAAATCAAAACCGCGTGTTGGGAGAAAGGAAGTGTGCTTGGATTGCTATGATTTGCGGAGAGGTAGCAACCATTGGGGCAATAGTCGCTCATTTTTGGTACAGCACAAATACATAAATAAATAAACCCACAAACTAATGTCCACAGTCAAGTTCCAAATGGCAGGGTCGTGCATCAACACGGTAGAGGCAGCACGACCACTTACAAGGTGGATGGTTTGAGAGGGATGTGTGTTGGGATGAGAGGGAGGTGTGCTGGGATGAGAGTAAGGTGTGTTGGGATGAGAGGGAGGGAGACAAGGAGGCACGCATGGTGATGGTGGGCGATTTTGGAGTAGGTGACAGGGAGCTTTGATGGGGGATGATGGGGGTGAGGAGATGAGGAGGATGATGGATGGTGGTGGTGGTGATGGTGGATGGTGATGGGAGGGGCGGGGAGAGGCGTGTTGAGCAGTGCAGTGGCGTGAGCGAGTGAGGCAGGACGGTAATGATGAATGGGTCGAGAGGAAGATGACTAGCGACGATGATAATGGGTGGATTCGTGCGAGCGGATGCTGATTGTGTGTGTTTGGGTTGGTGGGACACGTTGGGGGTGATGCGGGTGTGATTAGTGGAGAGAGAGGCAGAGTGAGCGAGCGAGCGGATGGGAGGGTGATGATGATGGGTTGTTTGGTGAGAGAGGGGGTTGGTGGGGGGCGAGGCTGGAAGGGGTGGGGGTGAGTGTGGAGGAGGAGGGGGCTCTGTCTAATTAATGCCCGTGCACTCTGGCAATTATGAACGCGCGCGTGTAATCGCGCGTGCGTCGCAAATGCGTGAGCTCATTCCGCTCTTTACGCAACACGTGCGCGCTTCCTCCGAACGCCCACCACATCTACAATCGGCGTGCGTTTAGACTACTCGGAGTATTTGGCTGCTGTAGGTTTCCACGTGATAAGCCACTTCGTTGAGCTATCATTTGTGGCTTCTGAACAAAGAAGCTAATGGCTCAGTGGGCTTTACCTACTAAAATAAAAATAGATAATTTTCGTGATTTGTTTACTTTCCGACGCTTTGCACTCCTATCGTGTTTTTTTATGTTCTTGTTGTAACATTCTGACCCGTCCCTACTGGACATCTGTGGGGGGGAAAAGAGCTTCATAGCGCATCGAATTCCTCCAGTAAAAAAAGATTCCGATTCTGACAGTGTGGGCAGCCAACACACAACACCGCGCCGCAGCCTCGCCTGATAACCACGCAAAAAGCAGTGGTCCCACTAGGTTGCGGGAAACCGACACGGAGGGTTGCCTGATCGCGTGAAACAGAATAGTAATTTTTCGATTTAAAGCTTTCGTGACTGCAGGGACTCATCTTCTTGGTTCTTTCGGTAAAGTCACGTAGAATGGAAATAATAAAATAATAAAAATAAAACATAATAAATTAATTCTCACGACGTTTCGGCCACAACGCAAGCAGCCGTCCTCAGGTGAAGACCAGGTCTGTCGAGAAGACAGAGTTCTTCACCTGAGGACGGCTGCTTGCGTTGTGGCCGAAACGTCGTGAGAATAATTTTATTACGTTTTTTATTATTTTACTATTTCCATTCTACGTGACTTTACCGAAAGAACCAAGAAGAATAGTAATTATAGTTTCACGCGAAACCTTTGTCCCATCCGTTGCCCCAGCCTTTAAATCTGACGCAACGTGAGCGACGCGCCTTGTCATCCAGCTCTGCGGATGAAAGCGAGGGGGTTTTCATTTCAGTCGGTGATTGTCCCGGGGCTGCGCACCGGAAAATACAAAAAAACATTTCCCCAGTGGGCGCGGCGAGTGAGTCGTGATGTGACGGTGCGCCGAGTGGGTGTCTGATCCCATCTGTGCGGATCTTCGAGTGTCACCCAGGCGTGTAACTCCAGTTTACTCTCAAACGCAATACGACTACTTGCATGCAACTGAGCAATCATTCCAGTTGCAGGATCCTCCTGAAACGCAGTCTTGAGACTCGGGTGACGTTTTCCTGGACAACATTAAGGCGATGTACTGCATGCATACAATGACCCCGTTTGGTAGATTCAAACAGAAGCATTGTCCCATGTAAGATATAAGAGTTGTCCCATCTGGCATAACCCTCAATGTCTCATCTAATACAGAAGCATTGTCTCGTCTGACACAACACTTGTCTCATCTGATACCGAACTCGCATGTCATCTGACACTGAACATCTAACAAGATACATCGTCCTATCGGGCAGAGCGATCTCGTCTAAACCAGTTAAGATATTTTCCGTCATTATTCGATTCAAGAAACCAATAAAATCCGGACTCAAGCCACGCACGATTAAACCAGGTTGTCGCGTTGACCGAGGGAATGACGATCGTCACTGATTGCACGGACCGTACACACTACGACCGCATCACATCGTACGATGATGCACTTTGTTGCCAGTTAGAATGTGAGGAAAGCCTAATTTTTAACTTATTAGGAAGCCAATTGAGCCGCGTGCACTTTGACACCGACATTGAAAACCTCATTTGTTTCGAGCTGCCTGCTTGCTGTGTTTTAGTTTTTGTAGTCCTGACCCCGCACCTCCGATTAGCACGGCTGGCTACGTACGGTGCGAAAGAAGTTCAACATACATACACACTGTCTCGAGGAGGAAGAGGGGGGGCGCTTTAGACAGATGTTTAATGAGCGCAGTCGACTAATGGCTAAGAGAGACGTAGTAATAAGTAGAGACCCATACTACCCCAACCAAAAGACCTCAACGACTTGAACAGAGATCTTGGTATCACCAAGTCCAATGCCGAGATTTTGACGTCTAGGCTCAAGCAGTGGAATTTGTTGGATGAAAGTCGCAGATCAGAGGAAGCGTCACCAACCTTTTTGCAGCTTCTTCACCCGTCAAGATGGGCTCTGCTTCTGCCACAATGTGACCAGTCTGTTCGAGGCAATCAGAATCGCCTGTAACCAGAATGAGTGGCGCCTCTTCATTGACAGCTCAAAGCCGTGCTGCTCCATAACGGTAACAAGTACCCGTCTCTTCACCTGACTCACTCGGTGCACCTCAAAGAGGAATTACAACAGCATCAAGACTTTGCTGGACGCCTTGAAGTAGCATGAGTACGGCTGGGAGGTGGCATTCCTGATTTTTGGGAGGGGGGGATTTGGGGAGGGGGGAATTTGGGGAGGGGGGGGATTTGGGGAGGGGGGAATTTGGGGAGGGGGGATTTGGGGAGGGGGGGGGATTTGGGGAGGGGGGAATTTGGGGAGGGGGGATATGGGGAGGGGGGGGGGATTTGGGGAGGGGGGGAATTTGGGGAGGGGGCGATAAGAGAGAGGCGGTGGAGTGGAGGCAAAGCTCCTACAGATGTTGGGTTCGAATACATCACAGGGTGTCTGTGTGGACGCGCTGTAGCCGGGGTGATAAGGAACACGGTGGATTTGTATTATTCTTTATTTCGGTTGTTCATCAAAGAAAGCCACACTGAGTCTCGTGACTCCTTTGGAGGAGGGTCCTGCCAGGTATTGGCAGTCGCGGGCGCATGATTGCTACGCGTATGCATGCATGTTGAACTTCTTTCGCACCGTGCGTATCCAACCGTGCTAATCGCAGGCGCTGTGCAATCCCATTTGAGTAACTTCAGCTTACAGCGTCTCTCGACTGATCGACGCTGCCTTGCCATGTGATTACACCTTCAATGTGTTTACAGATGTTACTTTAACAGTAAATATATATTCAGCTGACTTACACCACTCACCAGCCACTCACCGCTAACACTCACCAGACACCCACGGACTCACCTCTCGCCTAGCGGCATTCATCAGATACTCAGCGGTCACCCGGTAGACTCAAAACTCACTGGACATGTATGTACGTTGAACTTCTTTCGCACCGTACGTAACCAACCGTGCTAATCGGAGGTAGAGGGGAAAGGACCAAAAAACCGCATAAGCTGTTCTAAAGAAATTCGTTTTCAATCTAGACTTCAAAATGCATAGCTCCAGTGGCTTCCGAACATCGGAGGGAAGAACGTTCCAGACGGCCTCTAGAAGCACATCTCACCTGACACTCACCACTCCTCATAGACACGTGTCACCCATGACGTTTCCATTTAGCCCGTATTGCTCTACATCTGATTAATAGTCATGTAACTACATTTCTGTTGCACCCTTGATCGGTCCAAACATAATTCGCACGAGCCGTCTTGCGCTCCGGGTTATTTATGATTTAATATCGATTTATGTTTGTGCAGTTCATTTGCGATGTGCCGTGTGACACGGCAGTTGTTTTCGCGCTCATTTCTCATCGCTTCCTCGCTTCCGTGATGGTGGTGACCCGGGGTCACTCTCACGAATGCGACTCGCCCGTGGTTTCTCGAGGTCTCTCCTGGGGCGCCACAGTGGCGAGATGTTAACCACCTCGCCTAATATGCAGGAGCTCATGGCTTCGATCTCCTGTATATTTGGAGTTTGCGTGTCTCTCTCTCCCGTGGTTGTGTGGATTTGTGTTGCTTTGTTTATCCAGGTTCAAGAGCGCAATGGCTCACAGGGCGATACCAAATACATGAAACTGAAAAAACTGAAAGGTCCTCCTCCGGTGTTTCCCTCCACATTTAGAATCGACGTTCAGAGTATTTGGCTGCGATACATGTCCACGTGATGAGCCGCTTCGTTGGGCTATCATTTGTGCCAAGTTCGCTTCTGAAAGACAACTATGTAGCTCAGTGGGCCTTACCTGGTTCAATAAACATTTGTTTCATCAACTTGCCTTGCCCGATGCCCTTCACGCGCAATAGCGCGGTTTATCCGGCAGGCGGCGCGCCACTAATTGCGGTCACCCGTTGTGAACGTTAAAGGCGCAGCCCTGCAATGACTGGTTCGCGCCACTACCAGCAGAAGGGCCTCCACCAGCGGGAGCTCTAGAGAGCTGTAAAGAATCCCCCTTCCACACTAAGAGGGTATCTTTCGGCCCACTATTTCACCACGCTGGCGAGATGTTCACGACCTCAACTCTGGTATGCAGGAGGTCGTGGGTTCGATCGCGACCCTGACTCCGGCTGTATATTTGGAGTTTGCGTGCCTCTCTCCCGGTGGTCGCGTGGATTTGTCTCCCGGATCTTCCGGTGCTTCGCTCCGCATTTACAAACAACGCGCGTTTCGAGTATTTGGCTGCTACGTGGATGCGCCACGTTGATGAGCGATCAATCGTGGCCAAGTCGCTTCGGAAAAAGAGAAGCGCAGAGACAATACTAATCCATACCGATAACAGTGATGTACAACCATTCGTCATTGCAACGTTTATCCTATGGGCAGACTTTGCCCGTTCCATACCGATTTGGAATCTTTTTTCTTTCGGTTTTGTTCCACCACCGTCTCAGGACTGCCGACGGATACAGGCAATCGCCCAAGATGGATAGAGCGGGGAGAGAACGCTGTCGGATGTTGTATTTATATATATCTTTTTTAATATTGATTTCAGTTTATCGCCTCCAAATTATTCACGAATGCCAAAGAACGCGCAGCCCCGCGACCCCACCGCCCACGCCCAACACTCTCACCTCTCTTCCCTCCACTCCCTCCCACTCCATCCTCCCAGTGGAGTAGCCATCGAGTCGTGTGCAGGCGGTGCAACTGCACCAGGGCCCACGGGTTGGAGGGGTTCCAAACAATTCCCATCGACTCCAATCTGGACCGAGGGGGGCCCATGCCAAGCACGCTACGTCACTGCCCCCCGCCCCCCCCCCTCTTTAACCCCCAACCCAAGCATGTAACCTGTTGTGCGAGGAGTCAATTGGGAATGGGGCAGCATAACCAAAGAGACTCGGGGAGAGCCAAGAGAGAGAGAGAGCCGATACATCAATGGAGAGTGGGCAGGACAGTCGAGAGATAGAGGGACAGAGAGAGAGAGAGAGGGAGACAAGGGGGAGAGAGTCAAGAGCGATCGTTTAGAAAGGCAATTGAGGACGTGGGGAGAGTCAAGAGGAGGCACGTGGGAGAGTCAAATGGGATTCGGGGAAGACGGCAATCCACCCACTCCACAATCACCCTTCATCCCCCCCACTCCCCCCCCCCCCCAGGAAAAAAAGCCCAATGCCCCCTGTGCGCCGGAGACAAAATGCTGTCTCATTGGCCGGGCCGGGCATTAAAGGCAGGGCTTTCCACAACCGCCTCCCTCTAACCACGCATCCCCGGCCACCTTTAACCGCCGATGCCCGCCCACTCATTCCCACTGCACTTACTCGCCGCCGAGAGCAGTAGCAGCATCAGCAGCTGCTGCAGCCCGCCAGCCAGCCAGCCTCCTTTGCACCGCCCGTGCCCGTGCCGTGCCGCCCACACGCACCGGGTGGTGAGGAGCAGTCGGGTCCAGGAGGAGCAAGCAAGGAGGTCGAGTCGGGAAGGAGGGAGAAGGAGCGACCAGCAGCAGCGGTTGTTTGCTCCCCTCGACTGCCACTCTGCGACAAACAGGAACTCGAAGGTGCGACTGAGTACGCGTGTGTGCGTGCGTGCGTGTGAAAAGTGTGAGTGTCACTGTGCATCGAAGTGTCGGCGTGCGCCGTGCCGGCCTTCGTCAGTGCTCGCTAACAGCACTTGCCCCAAAAAGTATGTTGAGACTACACGGGGGAGCTTTGCGTTTGTCTCTGTCGATGCCGGTGGCGCTACTTGCACAGAGACATGCGTGTACACACACGCGCACGCGTGCATACGCATGCACACGTGCACGCGTGCATCTTCCGTAGACTCTTGGGGCAATGCGTGGGCGTCTATTGAAGACGTTATGCGAGGGTGTGTTTTTTTTTGCCACCACGCTTGCCCGCCTTTGTCTCCCCGCGGATCTGATGTCTGAACAAATGAGCCAGGCACTGGGTGTTATTTACGGCTGAGTCGATCTATATGCGACGGCGAATGTCACTGATGTTAGCTGTGTGACCGGGGTATCGAACTCATGTCGCCGGGCTCGTAGGGCGCAGTGCGCTCATCATTACGCCACTGCTGTGAACAACGCATTCACACGCTCACACACACACAGCAAAGAGAAAGATCCACCGTGTAGACCTTTAACAGAACTGTTGGGGCATGTTCTGTGAGCGAGCAGCTATGAAGGGAGGCTCGGAATACGAATGGGCGGGTGGCCAACACGTCGCTCAGCCGCATTTGTCTCCCCAGTACTGAGGGTTACTCACCCGCATCAGGCACTCATTTGAGGCCGAATCGACCAGGGGGAGGCTCAATAGAAGTTCACATATCGCCACGGTTATTGGTCGTGAGCGGGAATGGAACTCGGGTGGCCGAGTTCCAAGGTAGAGTGCGCTGACCACTGTGCCACCGCTCCCCATTGCTGCTCGCACACACACGTACGAACGTATACATATGCGCACGCATGCAAACACACGTACATACACGCACACACACACGTGTAAGCATACCTACATATACCTACACATATACCTACACGTGCACACCCACCATTGGTGGTAGCGTTCAGCTCTCACAATGCAAGGTCTGCGCGCGGATATCCTGTTGTAGCAATTTTGTTTGAATTTTGTAGGAATTTTGCAGCGGTTGTCCTATGGATAGACTTGCCCCGACATATGAATGTGGAATTTCCCTCGCCAGCTTCGAGCCGTGAATAGAGTTGAGCGCACCCTAACCTACTGCGTATCTGTGAAAAACTCCTGGACATCCATGAAAAAAGAGCTTACAGCTCGTCGGATACCTCCGGTATGAATACATTTTCTCATTTTTGATTGAGCAGGAGATGTCTTGCCAAGCACGCACGCGGTGACGAGAGGCATCCGGTATAGCAGTTCTCAGGACTGGCGGAGCGGGGCTTGAGAGCTTCAGTTAGCGAGCACCTATTGTGGCCTCAACGGGCGCGCGCACGTGGTGGGGGTGGTGTGGTCAGGTCCGCGGCGGGGGTCGCCTTTGTCTCGCGAATGCCGATGCTGAAACAACTGATTGCTCGTGTGAGGTTGAGTTGGCATTCACGAGTGGTCGTCGTCGGAACCCGCACCAGATTTGACGAGCCGCCGATGTTGCCCCGTGTCTGTGGATCGAACCCAACTCGCAGCGTTTGAAGCGCAGTGCGCTCATCGCAGCGCCGCCGCTACCCACATGAAGACAGCGAAAAAGATTCCGCCCCGTATACCCTGAACAGTGCTGCTGGGGCAAGTGCTGTTAGCGAGAAGCAAACGCCTATGAACGTCGGTACGACACTCGAGGTGGTGGTGGTGTGGCCAGATTCTACGCCCGGCCGCCTTTGTCTCCCCGGTGGCGATGTTTGCACATCGCCACCATGTACTCACTTTGAGGCTGAGTCGACCTAATGGGAGGCCAACGACCAGTTCAGATATCCGCCACTGATATTGGTCGTGAGCGGGAATCGAACTCAGTTCGCCGGCTTCATAGCGCCACCGCTCCGCACACACGCGCGCACGGAAACATGTCAATGCAGTCCACATCCACTGACACGTAGCATACGCGTATGTAAATACACGGACAATACGCAGACCTATGCAACACGCACACGATTTTACAAACTGTTGGCCGGTGCGGTGATGTTTTGGCACCACGCCCCCGGCCGCCTTTGTCTCCCCAGGGCTGACTTCACGCAGCGCACACCAAACACTAAATGTAAGGTTGATCTGACCCAGGGATAGACTAAAGAGAAAATTCAAATGTGAATTGTCAGTGATGAATTTTTTGACGCACACATACACACACGATTACATCGCAACGTGTGTGTGTGTGTGGTGCAGCGGTTAGCGCGCTGCGCTACGAACCCAGAGACCCGAGTTCGATAGCCGCTCACGGCCAACACCGGTGACGATTATCTGAACCGGTTCTGGGCCTCCCCTAGGTCGACTCAGCCTTATGTGGGCACCACCTGGTGCGGCGTGTAAACAAATATCGCCACTGGGGAGACGAAGGCGGTCGGGCGTAGTATTGGCCTCCTACCCCCTCGTGTGCCGTGCCGGCCTTCATAGGTGCTCGCCAACAGCACTTGCCCCAACAGTCTGTTAAAGGCTATGCGGGAGATCTTTGTCTTTAGTATGTTTAGTTGTGAAATGCGCGTGTATAAATGTTGCCGCTGATCTGTCCTAGTTTCCACATATTATCATTTATTTGCCTGTTACGCGTTAAGTAATTATATTCGTGGCAATAGCCTCTGCCACTGTCACCCATACAGCGTGTGACTGTCTGGAATATGAACGCATTGTGTGTGTGTGCGAGTGTTGGTCATTTATAGCATTTATTTGTGGTAAGCGCACTGCACTCCGAACCCGACTAACCCGAGATCGATTCCCGATCACGGCCAACACCAATGACGGATTATTATCTGAACCAATCCTGGGCCTCCTCTAGGTCGACTCAGCCTCAACTTAATACCTGGTGCCGATTTTAAACAAGACAAAGGCGTTGTTGTTGATGACCACCGACCCCCTCGTGTGTCGCGCCGGTCTTCATAGGTGCTACTCGCGAACAGCACTTGCCCCAACAGTCTGTTACAGGCTATACGGGGGTCTTTGTTAGTCACAGTGCGTCATCAGATGTCTTCGTGTGTGAGTGTGTGTGTTTCCGTGTTTCACTTTGCCCCAAACTCGGTTAAGGCTATACCGGGGAACTTTGCCTTTTTGTCTTTGCGTCCGTGTGTCGGGGTGTGTGTGCGTGCGCGTGTGTGCTAGTGTGCGTGCGCACGTATCACTGTGTCTGTGTGCTAGTATTTGTGTGTAAGCGTGCTTGCGCGCGTGTAATCTATGAGTTCACATTTGTCAGACACGGGATCGGTGGCGGTTAGCAGCGCAATGCTATGAACCCCCCCCACGACCCCCCAACTTAGTTTGATTTTCGGGTCACAGCTAAGCTAATTATCAGTAGCGAACGATATCAGAATCTTCGTCGTCTTTGCTCGAGGATCAAAGGTCAAGGTGTCATATTCAAAGCTGCTCATGCCACCGTGGTATTCGCCAACGGTGGCGACATGTTAACTACCTCGCCTCTCTATTTCGAGTTTGGCACTTCGTCAGTTAGACTGATGGCCTTAATCTAAGTTGTCTTGTGGTTGTTGTTGTTTCACTTGCATCCCACTGGGATTTTTGCACACAGTGTTGGTGTACGGTGCTTTTTCTGCAATGTTTTGCTGTCTTTTCTTGGATTTTCTGTTTGCACTCAGTCACATATTCACTTTAAGATGTTTTTTGTTCATGTTTTTGTTTTTTGTTTGTTGCGGTTGCACCCGATTCAAGAGCCGAATGGCTCACAGGGCTATACCTAATAAATGAACTTGAACTTGAAGAACCATTGTTTGTGGCAAGGTCGCTTCTGAAAGAAAGCTTTCCAGTGGGCCTTACCTGGTAAGATGAAACATAAACAAACATACGGGACCCGTTCCAGCCAAGCATTCGTTACGATCATTTACAACCACGCGTGCTCGGGAGGGTTTTGTTTCCCCCCCCCCGCACATCAGTCGCTTCAGTGCAGGCATTACATGTCAAGTATCCAACGATAGCACCTCCCCCCACCGCAACATTTTGAGACATCACACGGAGTTTCAACCACTCCAATGTTCCCTTGTACGCCCAGGGTTGGGCTGGGGGTGGTGGTGGGGGTGGCTGCTCACTCAAAGCCCCACGTCAAACGCTCTGCCGTTTCCCACATTTGAATTCGACGCGGCGGTGAGCAGAACCGGAGACACGAGGCAGGAGGCGGAGGGAACCCTCATTGGGTCATTTTTGGTCACGTTTCAGAGGTAATTGATTTTTTTTTGTCTGTGTTGAAACTCGCGGCCAGGAAAAAAAAGGTTCACTGTAATGTGACAAGAGGGACATTCTCTGCGCGCGCGTGCCCCTGTGCGTGTCATCGTGCGTGCTCGCTAACTGCACTTGCCCCAGGAGTCTGTTGAGGCTTTATCTTTGTGATTGTGTATTTGGGTCGAGCGGTAGTGCAGCGGTTAGCGCTACTCGCTGCGCCACGAAACCCGGCCACCCGAGTTTGATTCCCGCTCAACACCGGTGACGATTATCTGAACCGGTCCTGGGCCTCCCCTAGGTCGACTTAGCCTCAAATGAGTGCCTGGTGCGATGTGTACATGTCGCCACTGGGGAGACAAAGGCGGCCGCGCGTGGTTTATCGGCCACCCATCCCCTCTTGTACTGTGCCGGCCTTCATAGGTGCTCCTCGCTAACAGCACTTGCCCTAACAATCTGTTAAGGCTACACGGGGGATATTTGTCTTTGAATATCAGTTCAAGTTGTAATAGATGTCTATGACAGTGACTGGCTGGAAATATATTATTGAATGATAAATAAGCAAGCGTTGTGTATCACCACGAGTAAATAAACTAAAAACATTAGTCCGCCAATCCGATGGGTCTTCTTGGAGTGGCTCTTGTTCAGACACACAAGACTCGTCAATAACCAGGGTGGCCTTGCAATGGGAATTATATAATAGGCGACGTTTCGGGCAATGGTCCTTCTTCATAGCACGGATATCATTTCTTATTGTGCTGAGTTCGAATCCCGACCGTGGGTAACATCAGCAGCGAGTGATATGTGAACCCCTCTCTTCACAAACCGGCTACGAACCGGCGTGGTGAAGTATGGTCACACAACCCTCATGAACAAAATGCGTGGGGGAGGACCTCATCATCCAACAGTGGATTGACATGTCCGTGAGTGATAGTTCTCTATGAAAGCATTTGGCTGTCCAGTAGTTCTGTAGAACCCTATGAGAGTTGATGGCTTTCACTTTAATTATGGATTTCTATGGAAGTGAATGGCTGTCTTTTTAATAATGCATGCCTGTGAAAGTGAAAGCCTCTTTTGAATAATATATCTCTATTAAAGTGAAAGTCTACTTTTAATGGTTGTCACTTTAATATGTAATGGCATTCCGAAAATATTCTTCGGGCGAGGTTCATTGTTGTTGGATTTTTAAAACTTAGTAATTTCAGATGATTTTTTGTCAGATTGTAGGGATTTTCAGTTCGCTCAAGGTGACATAACAACAACAACCCGATTCGTACAAGAAAACCCCCCCAGACAAATCATCCCAACACCGTAGACGTGGATCACAACGGTGTGACGATGCGATACAGCGCCACCAAGCCCGAGTCGACGAGCCGTAGGCGGATACCGGTAAAGTCGCACGGCATTGTGGGGCAAGCGACTTCAAAGTACCCGAGTGACGACGACGACGACGCTTGGTGCGCCTGATTGGTCAGGCTACTTTACCGAGACAGCCACTGGGGTGGGCTGCGGTGGCGTAGGAGTGTGGTTGGCATGGGCCCTCCCTGGTGCAAATCATTATTAAATGGGGCCCTCTGACCAATTCCCCCAGCCCCAACTTCCCCTCTATGTAGCTTGGCGCCAGGGTCCCAGTCGAACGGTTCGGGTCAAGCCGGGTCCTCTTCTTGCGTTTGCCGTCAAAGTCCTACGTCCAAAGTCACTCCATCCGATCGATCCCATCGCCGCTTGATCCACATCGCTCAGCCTTTTCACACCACCTTCTTCTCTCCGTCGCAAGGGACGGTTCTTCGACGATGTGGATGGAAGGCTCTCTGCTGGGCAGCTCTGGAGTCATCTGTTGTAGTATTCGTAGGGGTGGCACACAGAGACGGTGCCAAACCAGCGTGCCAAGGTGCCCAATATCCACGCAACATTCTGTTGAGCCTGCTCCAAGACAATCTGGATAGCTGGTGCCAATTTCCTCGAGTGATTGATGGGTGGTGGAGGTGTAAGGCAACCCGATCTGAGCCCAGGGGGACTCGGGGTTGTTTGCCTGGATGGGGTTGTGGATGCGGTTGGAGTTTGTTTGGATGATTGGCGAGAGCTAGCGCAGAGTCTTTTTGAAGAGTTTACTCTGCCACCCCAAACTGATCGCTCCTCCCCCCTGTGTCCATGAGCGGGGAGTACTGCACCTGCCCCCCCCCCACTGCCCTCCACCCCCACCCCGGCCCCCCATCCCTCCCTCCCAAGATCCTTCCATTGTGTCGCCACTGCCCTTCGCGGTGACTCAATCTCACCGTGGCAGTCTCCTTCACCCGGGATAGGATAATACCCATTTAATACAACAATGCACTGCTCCATTTCATATTGTCATTGTCGCGCAGATGAGAGTGGAAAACGAGTGGGCAGGCACTGAGCCAGAGACCGTGGTGGGGGCGTGGGGGGGGGGGTTGGATGTGGGGGAGGGGAGTGGGCAAGGGGCATGAACACGCTGGAGGTACCAGGGCAGCGGAGGAAGGTGGGAGCATTGAAACAACAGTCAAGGTCGTAGGGTCACTTATCCTGGGACTTGCCCAGCAGGGCTTCGTCTTTCACCGAACATCCTCTGGGTGGCTGGAAGACCTGGGATTAGGCACGCGGCTCGTAGGCAACAGCCATCACGAGGGGTGTACTGGATATGGTGTGCCGGGTGCGGAGATGTATGAACGTACGTGCGTTGAACTTCTTTCGCGCCGTACGTAGCCAACCGTGCAAATCGGAGGTGCGGTTAGAACGGAATATTATACATATACATTTCGGGTGGCCGACCTGGCTGGAATGAAGAGCTTGTGTCGGGAGGTTCCCACTTCGCAATGCATGGCTACTGTCTTATTGAGCATCTGAATTGCTTTGTCGGCCGCGATTCGAATGTTGTGCTCAAAGTTCCGAACGGATGGGTTCAAGGGCCCACTTGGCCCGACTCGGGTGGCCACCTCTTACGATTATCCCAGGGTGGTCCTCTCTTGTTATTGGGGCAGTCCATAAATGACGTCACGCACCTAGGGGGGGGGGGTCAGACATTTGTGACGATGTGTGACGAGGGGGGGGGGGGATTTGAGAAATGTGACGTCACATCAAAAGGCGCAACTTTAAATAAATATAGACAACACGTTCTATTTAATTAAATAGACTTTTTAATCAATGTTTTCTCCTTCAACCTCAGAGTGCAGCGCCACATTAAATACGCACTACAATGACAATACTGTAGTTTAAAGCGATTTGAAGCATGCTTTATTTGGGGGGCGGGGCAGAGCTTTGTGACGTCATATTCGAGGGGGGGTCTGACTTTTTGTGACGCCGTGTGACGAGGGGGGGGGGGTCAAAAATCGTCAAAAATCGCGTGACGTCATTTATGGACGGCCCCACTTCCGTAATAGAACACCACCGAAGACAACGCATCCGCTTGGAGTCATTCCCCTCTTCTGGTACTGAGAGATGTATTGCTCTTCCCGTGATGTGCCCCGGTGTTCTGTACCACAGGCCTAGCTTGAGCGTCAGCCAACCCGAGGGCTTTGCAGTTGTGGCGGTGGCGTGTTTCTGTGGAGCGGTGGTGCAGCGGTTAGCGCTACGCTACGAACACCGGCGACCCGGGTTTGATTCCGGCTCACTGCCAACACCGGTGACATATTATCTGAACCGGTCCTGGACCTCTCCTAGGTCGACTCAACCTCGAATGAGTATCTGGTGCGGTCTGTAAAGTCATCGCCAATGGGGAAGCAAAGGCGGACGGGCGTGGTACTGGCCACCTACCCCCTCGTGTGCCGTTCCGGCCTTCATAGGTGCTGCTCGCTAACAGCACTTTCCCTACAGTCTGTTATGGCTCTACTGGGGGATCTTTGTCTTTGTTTGGTGGTCATAGCCATAAGTTGACTGTCTCGCGGATGCACAATATGCGTCGAAATAACTCGTTAAGATTTAAACGTAACACTGATTGCATTTCAACCCCCACCCCCCCCCCCCCCCCCCAAAAACTCTCTAACCCAACATCGTCCCAACATTGGAGAGTCAACGACTCACGGGCACAAAGCACGTTCTCATGGAGCGCTGCCCAGGGTCACCACGGCTCATCGGCGAGCCGTGCCCAGCCACTGATTGCCAAGGAGATACGGAGGCCGTTATTAGGGCGAGTAGCTAGCCACTGCGTAAACAGCGGGTCCCTTGAAAGAGCAGCGGCGCGTAAATCATTCACAAACACATTGAGGTCAAGGTGTCTCGCTGCCCTTAACGAGCTTGGGACTCCATTCGCCTCCTACTGCGTGGTGGGAGGGGGGGTCAGCGCTGCACGGCGCTCTCCGACGCGTTTTGTCTTCGGGTACCGTCGCGACGTTGGTCGGCTCGATGTCCGACGTTTCGCTCTACGTGTCGGGCACCCCTTCAGGAACTTTAGACACGCCACGGTGGCGAGACGTTAACTACCTCGCCTCGCACGCAGGAGTTCGTGGGTTCGATCCCGACCTTTATGCCTGCTGTATATTTGGAGTTTGCGTGCCTCTCTCCCCGTGGTCGCGTGGATTTTCCCCCGGGTCCTCCGGTTTTTCCCTACACATTGAGAATCAACATCACGCGTGCGGAGCATTTGGCTGCTGCGATACATTTCCACGCGATAAGCCACCTTCGTTGAGCTGTCATTCGTGGCCAGGTCGCTTCTGACGAAAGAGCCGTAACAGCTCGGCGAACCTCACCTGGTAAGATAAAAAATTAACCCGTAAAAACAAAGTTTTTCACTATAAATCCTTTATATGCGTGGCGGCTAGAGTCCTCTCGTCCTCTGGCTTGAGATGGCTGCCACCTATGGGTCAGATGATTGCCTGCCACCATTAAGCAATTGGTAATTAAATAAATAAAAAATTCCTAAAAAGTGTGGACAATTTTTTTTCACGAAAATAAATTGTCACGCACAACGAGTCTGTGTGCAAAATGTCAGCTCGATTGGATCACGGGAAGTGGGTTAAAAAACGACCGAAAGATTTGCACGGTCGTAAGCGCGCAAGCAAGCAAGCAAGTGAACTTAATATAAAGGATTTAAAAAAAGAGTCAAGGGGAAAAAATGTCAAACCGAATGTCCCTGCAGCAAATGTCCCGACGAGAGCGCCCCGAGCACGTGGGGCGAATTGTCGGAACTCGTGACGGTGGAAGGCCTGAAAACGCATCGACAAATGGACATCTCCATTGGTGGCACCTGGGTCGGTGATGGGCAGTCCACATTACCGTGGCAGAGGTCAGTCCCTCCATGGGAAATGTATATGCACACGTTGTCCTGTCATATTTGGCAATCCACTGCTGAATGAGGACCTCCCTATGTCGCGTGGATCACGGGGTTGTTTGACCACACTTGAGCATGCTGGTTAGTATGGTTTGGAAGACAGCTGGGACCATCGAAGTTGGAGCATAGAAGTGCTGTACAATAGAACGATCCAGTCCACAAGAGAGCCACACATACAGGGCATCACCCTACATCAACAGATATTTATGCCTATGAGTAATTGATGATGGAGAGTGATATTCCACGATTGAACAATTTTGAGATACTTTAAGTTGCATCTTAAAGCATTACCTGGAGTCCTATCGTGTTCGATAAATAATGTCTTCAAGAATTATCCATTTGCATTTGCAAAGTAGTGAATCGTAGCACGGCTATTTTGTATGTATCTTTAATGTAGTTTGTAGCCAGCCTGACACATTGCGAGCGAGCAGCATGTTCAGCTCAAATGAAATGGCTTCTGCTAGATAGAGGAGGCGGAAGCGGGTGGGTGAACATTTTAATAATAAAACATACACAACCTCTTACAACTTTCTTTTTTCTTCTTGGTTCTTTCGGTAAAGTCACGTAGAAGGGAAATAATAAAGTATTATGTTGCATTTTTATTATTGTATTATTTCCCTTCTACGTGACTTTACCGAAAGAACCAAGAAGATGAATCCCTGCAGTCACGAAAGCTTTAAATCGAAATTTAACCTCTTACAATTTACCTCGCTGATCCCGTTAAGGAGCATCAACCACCACGCGAACTCCGGTCACCCTCGCAGCGGCGGCATTTGGCTAACCATCGAAAAACTGCGGCCACTGCATTGCGCACTCTTAGATGGCGCTTCTGCGGCCGTCTGGAACGCTCTTCCTTCCGATATTGGGTAGCCACTGCGAGCTATGATGCACTTTTAAATGATCCCGATTGAAAACGAATTGCCTGAGAGCTGCTTTTGATGTTTAGTTCGTGGTCCTTCTCCCGCACCTTCTATTTGCAAGGTTGGCTACGTACGGTACAAAAGAAGTTCAGGAGTGCGGGGGGGGGGGGCTTTATCCGGCAGTGGGTAGATATTGGCTGTCGATGATGACGATGATGATGTTTTTTAACATTGTCTTGGGCAGCAGCGTTGTTAGACCTGCACGCATGTTTTTATTCATGTTGGTCGTCTTCTCAAGCGGCGATGAAAATAGACAGCGCATTGTGTCTGTGTTTGTATCATGTCTTGATGTGAGGCCATCACAAGTGACGATGATCTGAATCGGTCCTCGGCTTCCCCAAGGTGGTGCTTTGTGTAAAACATCACCCTGGGCCGCGGGTTGCACTGGCTAATCGCCTCCTCGTGTGTGCCTTTCAGGCCTTCATATGTGCTCGCTACCAGCACTTGCCCCAACAGCCTTTTGTACTACATGGGGGATCTTTGTCTCTTGAGTCTGTTGAGCCACTGCATTTGTGTTGGAATGAGTGCGTGCGTGTGTGTAGATGTGTGTGTGTGTAAATGTGTGTGTGAGTAAATGCATACGCACAAGGAAGCGTCTTAAGAGACGTGAAGCCAGAACCATACCGACACCTCCAATCAGCGACGACACCTGCTCTGTCTGTAGCAAACGCTGTGGGTCGAGGATCGGACTTTACAGTCACACACAAAGCCCCACAAATAGAGGCGGAGGGAGGGTCATCATCGGATACGATGGACAACCCCGACGAAGTGTGCGTAAATGCATATACATACAGTATAAGAATGCTTAAACCATCACGTACACACAAAAGCCCAATTAAATATGCTTTGGTTTTTTCGGTAAAGTCACGTAGGTAAAAAATACAATTATTTAATGATAGCATATTATCAAATTATTTAATTATATTGTAGTATTTTATTTTATTTTACTATTTTATTTTTATTTTACTTTTATTAATTAAATTTTTTTACCTACGTGACTTTACCGAAACAACCCAAGAATATGAATCCTTGCGGTCACGAAAGCTTCAAATCTCCAATTAAATAATATACTAAAGTCGGCTATCCATCACCGCTGGGGGGAATTCATCGTTGTCTGGGCCGCACGACCCCAGAGTCACCGCCACTATCGTACACGCGGAATCGGCAGAGTGTCCGTGCGTGCTTGATCGCTCCCCCACCGCGTTATCGATGTTTTCCTCCCCGATACGCTTCGTGGGAGCGAGGACCCCTTTCAGAGGCCGCTGCTAACGGCGTGTTCAGGCCTCTGAGTTATGGGAGATCACCAAAGTGGCTTTGTGCTCGGTTTGCCACCAACCCCCCCCCCCCCCCCCCCGGTGGTGGATCTAACGATGTGACTTATTATTCTGCGCTGTAGTCGCGTTGGTTAACGTTCTGTCCATCTGTGCAATACATTTATATAAATTGTAAAAGCCCGGCGTTCCGTTTGTTCACTTGTCCGTCAGCTAAATTATAAGAGCCTTTCAGAAGGCCTGAATCTAAAGGTTAAAGAAAGTTGACCCCCACCCCCGTCCCCCAGGTGTGGGGGCGACATTTTAAAAGTTGATCCAAGAGTGATTTGGAGCTTTCGTGACTGCAGGAATTGCTCTTTGGGTCTTTCTCTATTTAAGGCCTCGACACAGAGACGTTGTTTCTCTGTGTCCCTATGTTTGTGTCTCTCTCTCTGTGTCTCTGTGTTATCTCTCTCTCTGCTTATGTGTCTGTCTATGTGTCTGTGTTTTGTCTCTCTCTCTCTCTCAAATTTAGCAATCTTTGGAAGAACGTAATCAAGCAGGTAGGGTGTTGACTGTTATGTTAGCCGATTGGTGGGCGCCCGTAGGCTCCCACCAATCGCGTAAGGTCGTCTAATTTGCAATTGTGTCCACGTGCTTTACAACACTCTGCAAACACGCATGCGCCATCGTCTCCCCGCAGTTGGGCTATCGTTGGTAAAGCTTTTAAACGTCCTCAAACGAAAATTTTTTGTTTGTTTTTTTACCAGCTAAGGGCCCATTGAGTCATTTAGCTCTTTTTCAGAAGATACCAGGCAGGAAACGATAGCTCAACGAAGTGGCTTATCACGTGGACATATTATAGCAGCCAAATATTCTAAACCAGTGTTCTTCATTGCGAGGCCCGCGGGTCACTGGCGGCCCGTGACGTGCGGCCCCCGACAATAAACAGAACACGTGGAGAGAAAAATAAAGCCATCGTGCTGTCAAACCCCAATGGTTTCAAATGTGTGGCGGCCCTCAACACTGATGATGACTTCTCGGCGAAAGTGGCCACTATCCTGAAAATTAGTGAAGAACGCCGCTCTGAACGCGTGTCGATTCTAAATGTGGAGGGGGGGGGGAAACCAGAGCACCCGGAGAAAAATCCACGCTACCACGGGGAGAGAGAGAGAGAGGTGAGACACGCAAACTCCAAATATACAGCAGGCGTCGGGGTCGTGTTCCAGCGAGCCCGCTCCCCGAACGCTTTCCTGCAAAGGTGTTGTCACCGGATGGCGTGACTCGCGTGGAATGACGTGTGCTTCTGTTTTGCAGGAAACACCGCGCAGAGAATGGCAGACGTCAGCGTGTGAGTACCGGGTGACATCAGCTGCTCGCGCGAGTGCATTCCATTACTTTGGTGTGTGTGTGTGCGCGCGCTCGTGTTTGTGTGTATGTGTGTCACGTGGGGCATAGTAGGGGGCACAAGTGGTGCATCGGCTAGTCATCTCAGTCAGTCAACCCATGGCACCTGAGTCTGTCCCGTGACCTCCTGCAGGCAGCGGGTGGTCGACACTTCGTGTGGCCTTAAAGTGCACATAGCCTGGCACAAGCGCCGTAGTGATGTCACCGCCACTTAGTGGCGGGTGGCGGTTGTTGTTGGAGCGGTAGTGCCGCGGTTAGCGTGCTGCGCTATTAACCCGGCCACCCGAGTTCGATTCCCACTCAAGGCCACCAACATAGGGGATGATTATATTAACTAGTCCTGGGGCCTCCCCTAGGTTGACTCAGCCTCAAATGAGTACCTGGTGGTGCGGTGTGCAAACATCGCCACGAGGGAGACAAAGGCGGGCGGCCGTGGTTCTGGCCACCCACCCCTTCGTGTGCTCGATAACAGCACTTGTCCCCCAAAATCTGTTAAGGCTATCCGGGATGTCTTTGTTTTGTGTTTGTGTGTCATTATCATCATCACCATAATCGTCACTCTGCAGTAATCTAAAAATGGTATATTTCTTCATCAGCATCGTCATTTTAAGGACGAACGTATAACCTGTGTTGCATCATCATAATTATAATCACCATTCATATGATCATCGTTCTATAATATAGTATGTCGGCTGTCATTCTTCATCATGAACTGCATACGAGTCTCTACCGCCAGCTTTGTTGGAGCAATGCGTTCAACTCAAAATATGTTTGACAAAACCTCGCCCTTATTAAGGCTTTGGAGAAATTTTGCAGCAAAACGTGAATGGTAATGAGCCGAATGTAGGTGGCGCAAGAGAAGTTCCTAATCAAATCTAACACGTGTAATTGAAATAATTGGAAATAAGTTAAATCAAGATACGTTGGCAACATCTCAAAGGAGATACCGTGAACGAGTCTCTCTGATCTAAGGACCTTTAACAAGCAGCAGCAGCAGCAGCAGCAGTTTCCGTGTGATCGGCAAGGTTCCAATTCCTCGAGGGGCACCCAACTGAACACGTGGCACCGTATCATTCCCAAGGATTCATAATCATCATCAGCCACCATCTATCCACCGCTCGACGAAAACCTCTCCAAGCCGTGCACATCTCTCGCGGTTCTGCAGTGTGACCAGTCCACGCGGTGCCTGTCCACGATCTTGATTTTGTTTTCCGCGCCCTTGTGATTTTCTTCGCTCAGTCGGTGTTAGCGCGACGGATTTATCGTTTCATTCTTGTTGCTCTATGGCGAGCCATCGAACAAAAGACGGGTCAACCGCATCGCCCGGCGCTTTCGAATGCGCTTCCGCGGCCGTCTGGAACGCTCTTCCTTCCGATATTCGGAAGGCTATTGCTGGAGCTATGCACTTTTAATTCGTCAAAATTGAAAACGCATTTCTGTATAACTGCTTTTTGTATATAGATTGTTGTCCTTCCCCCGCACCTCCGATTAGCACGGTTGGCTACTTACAGTGCGAAATAAGTTCGACATCCATACATACATATTCTATATACGTACTGCTCCTTCTCTGCGGTAATTGGCACCGATGACTACGTCATTGAGGGTGATTATTGCCACGTAAAATGAAGACCGATTGATGGATGATTGAAGTGCTCCATCCGTCGGTGGGTATTCTATTGGTAGTGTTCCATCCCTTGACTGCCGTAACCACCATCACCACCACCACCACCATCATCACCACCACCACCATCACCACCACCATCATCATCATCATCACCACCACCACCACCACCATCACCACCACCATCACCACCACCACCACCATCATCATCACCACCACCACCATCACCACCACCACCACCACCATCACCACCACCACCATCATCACCACCACCATCACCACCACCACCACCATCACCACCACCATCATCATCATCACCACCACCATCATCACCACCACCACCATCATCACCACCACCACCATCATCACCACCACCACCACCATCACCACCACCACCATCATCACCACCACCACCACCACCACCATCATCACCACCACCATCATCACCACCACCACCATCACCACCACCACCACCACCATCACCACCATCACCACCACCACCACCACCATCATCACCACCACCATCATCACCACCACCACCATCACCAGCACCACCATCACCACCACCATCACCACCACCACCATCACCACCACCACCATCATCACCACCACCACCACCATCATCGACGCTCGGAGCCTCGTTCGCCCGTGATAGCGACCGCTCACGTGCGCACGTTGCAGGAAAGGCGAGGATGGAGGAGACTGCTTTGACGATGGTGACTATGAGGAGGTGGACGAGGAAGAGGATGAAGGCCACGGAGACAAGAAAGGTAAGGCCACAGCCTCCCGGCACTGGCGACCTTGACGCACCGTCACCGCCGTTGGCGCTTTGTGACGCGTCGGCACACGAGCGTGCATCTGGAAGTGTGCGTACATGTGCACGTGTGACTGAGCGTGCCGTGTGTTTGTCATTGTGTTTTGTGCAGTGTTATAGAGGTTTCACCGAACTTGCCCCTGCAGTCTATACTGTGTGTGCGTCTTTGTAGAGGCAGTAGCGTAGTGGTTATCGCACTGCCCTACGACCCGAGTTACTTTCCCGGTCACGGCTGGCACGAGTGGCATGAGCCTCCCCTAGGCTGACTCAGCCGTAAATGAGTACCTGGTGCAGCGTGCAGCCACTGCTCGCCTCCACCCTACCTCGTGCGACGCGCCGGAATTCATAGGCCGCTCGCTCAGAGCGCTCGCCCCAATACTCCGCGTAGGCTAGCGCTGGGAGGGCGGGGGGGTGGAGGGGGGATCTTCATCCTCGTGGTGTTTGTCGTTGCAGCAGGTCAGCCCCTGGTGGTGTCCCAGGAGGTGCTGCAGGACCCTGACATGCTCGCCTCCCTCAAGCAGCGCCTCGACAGCGCGACCACCAACCCCTCCGACCACTTCCACAGGTGAGAGTTGAGAGCCCGCTTGGCAGAAGGAAGGAAGTGATAGCCACGTGGCGACATGAGCGACGTAATCCGTGGTGACCTCGCGATCCGGAGTGTTTTGCTCGCAATTCATCTTGCAGGGTTTGCTCCTTGCTGATTAAATGAATGACACAGAGATTAATCTCTTTCTAAAGCCGTAATGAATATCAATAGCCCTTCAGCTAATGAAATGAAGGGTTTTGCAGAGTATTAGCGATGATGATTGTCACTTAACTCTTTGTAAACAGAAAGGATCTCACCTGCTTTCATCGAAGCCAGACTCCAACGTCTCTCCATATTCAGAGGAGCATTGAGACAGTAGTGGAAAATTCCACATTTTTATGGTGGAGACGAGTATGTCCGCAGGACGAGAGGATGATGGGCTGGATCAGCCAACGGCAGGTATTTCAGATGATTACTTTATTTTAGCAGCAATAGCCGCACCAACCCGCCACCTTTGACTCCATCTGGTTGACTGAACACAATCATCCTTAACTGGTTGTTAAATCGAGTATCACTTTGAGAAAATCCAACAGTGGTTGGTATGGCGATACTGCTCTTTGCCATAAAAGAGTAACAACTCAATAATAATAACAATCGTACCATCTGAACAACGTACAGCCCTTTAGTCAACGTGCTGCTGGGTGAAGGCCTCCCCCGCGCCATGTCAAATGATGGGAGGTGGGGGGGGGTTGTTTGATCATACTTCACGGTGCTGCTCGTCCACTGCTTCATCGTGTCTCTATATCCGAGGTCCGTGTGGTTTTCGTTGCGGTGGGAATTTCTGCATCCAGAGGTCCCGGTGCGTGCCGTCAGACGCCCCTCAAGGGCCCTCTTTGGCCGCGCTTCAGCGCTGTGGCTATCCCGTGGGCGGCGGTAATTGTAACCATTAAGAACCGGTCCCGGGCCTCCCCTAGGTCAAATGAGTACCTGTCGCGGTGTGTAAACATCGCCACTGGGGCGACAAAAGGCGGTCGGGCGTGGGCCTGGCCACCCACCACCTCGTTGACTGTACCAGCCTTCATCGGTGCTCGCTAACAGCACTTACCCCAACGGTATGTTAAGGATATACGGGCGGGCGTATGTCGGTATGTGTGGGTCGGTGAAGGGAGGTTTGGATGCGACGGTGGTTTGTGTCAAAGTGGATTTATTTGTGTCACCGGTGTGGGGCATGGGTTAGTCTGGGTTGGGGTGGGATACGAGCATTGGTGACTTGCCTGGACTGCTGAGTCCTAATTAGGATGAAAGCAGTCCACAGTCTGTCTCTGCAGCACCGCCGCTGCCGCTGCTGCTGCTGTCAGTTGCTCACATTTGACGGTGGCCTAAGATGAGACGATTACAATGCACTCCTTCAGGAAGCGCTGATGGTTATTTGCATAATTTATCAAAGGCTGGGTGGCTGTTTTTTTACACGATTTTACGTGTTTGTTGAAACTCGTGGGGTAAGGGTTGTTATCAGTTGTGAATTTACATGGTATAAGGCATCAATAGGTATGCGAATGGCTATCTGAATGTGTATGTGAATGGGTACGTTAATGGATTTGTGAATGGGTATGTGAATCGATACGTGAACGGGTATGTGAATGTGTATAATAAAGGTTGTTTTTTTTGGGGGTGAGATCATGTAAATATAAATGTATGGATAATATTGGGTCGCAAAAGCCGCCGTGTCAAACGCAATGGGTCGGTGAATGGGCATGGGCTTGCATGGGCTACGGGATAATTATCAGCGGAGAACATTCTAAGAGAACGATTGACCCCGCCGAGAATGCGCAGTCATCACCCCGTGTAACAATAGCCCCACGGTCTGCGCTAAACCCCGTGGCGCTTGCACAAAATCGTGCCCCCCCCCCCCCCGCTGCAATTAATTGGACAGCGTCGTCGATGCGTGCCCACTGTTTCTGCTTCAGCGTGCGTACCACGAGGCGCCATTTGGATCGCCGTAAGCCCCCTTTTATATGCTAAAGCTCATCCTGCCACAGTCAGCCAGTCACCAATCCAGGAAAAGAGAGACATCTGCCCAGACCGTGAGACAGTCTCCCACGCAACCAGCTGCCTACCCACCCAGCTAGTTACCCACCCAGTAGATTGTCCACCCACCCAGCCAGTCACCTACCTATCCAGCCAATTGCTTGCCAACCCAACTAGCCACTCACACCCAGCCATATATCTACTTAGCTAGTAACCAACTCGAATTACCATACAGTCACACAGCCAGCGACGTACCTGTATCTACCCATCAGGCCAGCTTGACGCCTCGCCAGCCAGCTATTCAGCCACCAGTCAGCCAGCCACTGGGTTAGCCAGCCACCCGGTTAGCCAGCCGGCCAGTCAGCCAGCCACCTGGTTAGCCAGCCACCTGGTTAGCCAGCCAGCCATCTGGCAACCAGTCAGCCAACCAGCCAGCCAACCCATCAGCCAGGTGGCTAGCCAACTAACGGGTCAGCTAGCCACTGGGGCTATGGACTTTTAAATATGAATTGAAAACAACTTTCTTTATAACTGCTTTTTGCATGTTTAGTTTGTTGTCTTTCTCCCGTACCTCCGATTTAGCACGTTTGGCTACGTACGGCGTGAAAGACGTTCAACATCAGTACATATGCACCCACACACAACCACGCACACACAGACACACACTCACTCACCCACACGTGCGTGACAGAACCGCGCCACCGCTCGATGGGACGGAATGGATTTCCCGCTCCACTGAAACGGATCGCTGTGCACGTGGGGGGGGGGGGGGGGGGGTCACCGTCCGGGGCACGGCGAGACGGATCGAAGCTCCCTCCTAGGGGCGGCGAGGTCGAGACGGCCGCTTGACCGCTTCACGGGTGGTGGGCAGAGAAAGAGGACGAGGAGGTCTGGGCTGACGGGGCATTGAGAGGTCATCGTCAGCGTTGGTAGGGAGGGCATGGGGAGGTCATCGTCAGGGTAGGTAGGGAGGGCATGGGGAGGTCATTGTCAGGGTGGGTAGGGAGGGCATGGGGAGGTCATCATAGTAAGACTGGTCCTTGTAGGATGTGTAGGAAGCATGCATGCACACGTACAGCCCTTTGTCAATCCGCTGCTGGATGAAGGCCGTCCCAAGCCACGTGCATCGTCGCGGTTACTTGACCATACTTCGCCACGCCGGTCAGTGCGCATTGGTGAAGGTGCAGAGCATAGATGTAGCAGCACAGATAGTGCAGTACAACTATGCATTTTGCACACTTGCCCTTTGCACACTTGCCCTGTGCTGCCCACAAGCCCGCAGTCTATAACACCTTTGTTTGTGGCTGCCCATCCGCCGAGCGCTCACCTGCCTCGGGACATGCCGTGAGCTGGGCAGCAAAGGGTGAATCTAAATCTAAAGTGGCTGCGGGTACAGATTGAACCTGATGTGACCTCAAGAAAGCGGTGAGCACTCTCGTGTGCCAGTAAGCCAGATGGCGGCGGTGCTGACGACTGTGACGACGACGACGATGATGATGATGATGATGAGATGGTGAGGGCGGTCCTCTGAGGTCGGGTGTCAAGCGTGCAACGAGCGGGGGATTTTGCGAGAGACAGGAGGCGATGGTCAGAGTGTTGTTTGTGTCCCCAAGCGCTGATTGCGAAGGACCGGAGGCTGCGGTGGACGCGATTATGCGACGACAACCACAAAATCAACACATTCGTCAATACCACTGCGTGACCTGGAAAGAATACGTGTTAGAGGCGACGTTTTGAGTAATGGGTTTCCTTCGATTATGTGCTATTAAGAAAGGTTATTAAATGGGGGCTTCTTATTGCGAGAAAGGGTAAAACCCTATTCTTGTTTTTGTCATACTTTGATACTGGCCCATTTAGTATCTGCTCACCCCGAGCTATCAATGCCCTGATGGTGCATTGCCCTTGTGCTGTTCGCCTTGTGGCGTTGTTCTCTGGTCTGCCACTGCTGGTGAGACCAGGCCCTAAAGAAGGCCGTCTCTGGTGACGGCCAATTCGTTTCAAAGACAATGCGTTTGTCATCAGAGCATGTTGTTGTTTGCATGCTCGTCACAAGTACTGCGTGTGGTGGATGCAGATTTGATTCCCCGTAAAAGGTTTCTGTTTGGTGTTTGAACATCTTAACACCACCTGTTTTTTTGCCAGGAAGGGTAAAAACCTATTCTTGTTTTTTCATCAGAAGTGTTATTACCCGAAACGTCGCCTATTGTATGTATGTTTTTCTTTGAAGGCCACAGTGTTGTTATTGACGAACGTGTTGTGGTTGTTGAGTTGTTGTTGTTGTTATTTCGTACAATCACCACCAACGCAGCAGCAGCAGCAGCCGTCAGATGATTTGTTTAAACGTGCGAATATTTAGCATGCAAATGATTTGCAAGAAAGTGTAACAGTCCTTGAACCAGGTGGGGAAACAAGGGGATTCGTTATCTCTCAAAATAGAAAAATAAACATGCGTAACGTAGCTCAACCTGTTATGCAGTCCCTTGGATACCATCTATTTAGATTCGCGTTCAGACTTTAGGAAACATTGCAGTGCCCTTCATCAGGAAATAGTTTCATGAGATCTGCTGTTTCTACGGCAAAGCAGAAATCTCAAGGTCACCAATGCTGGCGACCTTGAGCCTGGCAGTTATAAAGGCGCAGCCCTGCAATTGCCTGCTCACGCCACTGCTTGACAGAAGGGGTCCTTCACTGGAGGGAGCCCTGGAGAAATCCCCCCCCCCACCCCCCCACCGCGCCCCTCTAGATAATATTTGCTCCACTCTTTCACGCTGTGTGGTTGAACGTCTCGGAAGAGGTGACAGTACCTACACTTTATCCCACCACACACTATCGGCCAATCGGCGTGCCTATTTGGGTGGACAGAGGCGCGGATGTGAGATTACAAAAAAAAAATGCTCTCTGTTTCGGCTCCCGCGCCAGGAGGTGGAATCGAGGAACTATTTACTATTTTATTTGACCAGGTAGGGCCCACTGAGCTACGTGGCTCTTTTTGAAAAGCCACCTGGCGATCACAAATGATAGCTCAACGACGGAAGTGGCTTATCACGTGGACGTTTATAGCAGCCCAATCCTATAAACACGTGTTTGTTAATTCTAAATGTGGAGGGGGAAACCCGGAGGACCCGAAGAAAAATCCACGCAACCACGGGGAGAGAGACACGCAAACTCCAAATATGCCGGGGTTCTGAAATCATTTTCAGAGGGGGCCACTTTCAGGGTCAGGATCGTGAGAATTATTTGTCACCTTACCGGTGAATGAGCTGAAACAATAACAACGTGTGCTTTAACGCAATTTAATTTGTCTTGGCTGTGTCGGGTGGTCGAGGGTTTTCATGGCACAGAGTCAGCCGGATCGTTACGTGGTGGCCTAACCCAAAAGAATTAATAACGAATCGTAACATTGACTGCGGAAAAAGTGCGCGTTTAATATTGATCGTGGATATTTAAGTTTAATTACAGGAACCACTATTAATTTAGATTAGTTTGGAACCTAACCATATGGTGCAATGTTTCCCCTTGATTAATACAAGTGAATTGGGAGGCATCTTATCGAGCGCTTGTGCGTGTTGGACAGGAAAACTGGAAACAGGGAGATGAGCAACACATGTTGCGCAGATCTCAAATGACCGCGAGAGGTGGAGAGAGTCGATTGCCAAGCGCTCCCTGGTGGCCCATGACCTCCACGGTTAAGGGACTGATGATGATGCTCCTGCTGCTGCTGCTGATGATGATGATAATGTGTAGAAAAAAATATAAACGCCTTGAAAAGACTCGCCCACACAGGGGGCTTAACAGTCACATGCCTCGCGGTCGGATGAGACGGCGGCGGCGCTGTTAGGAAGCACATCAAGTAAAAGCCTCGGGCACCCAAGTAGCTCAAGGGACATGGGATTCATCATCATGTACAAATCCTAATGAGCGTAACTAAACTCATTAACATTGCGAGACAATGCATCCGTCTTCTCTGTTTTGCTTGCATCCCTGTCTTCTCTCATCTCACGACATCTTATTCTTATGTCACTGCATCGATAGCTCTTGTCTCTACGCCTCTTCTGTCGCTTAGTAAACTGGGGGGGGGGGGGGGGTCGGGGGCTTAGTGGGGTGGGTGGCGACTAAAAGATTTCTGCTCAGAGAGCCCCAACGTATCGGCACCTTCACTACGGAGGTCAGGAAGCTCATTATCTTGGCAACCGTAACGATAATAAATCAGATTATCTGCTTTTTGAATGTGAAATAATAATAATTTCGCAGTGATGAAAAAAATGCAAGGAATATATAAAATCACATTCCTCTAAAACATACAATCGACGGGGCCACGTGTTAAATATTTATTGGGCCAGGGCACTACACTCTGCCATGATAAATTATATAAATGAAACACTATTTATAGCCAAGATAAGCATCTTGTTTCAAGATGGATTGTAGCATCAATATGAATGACCGTCAAAGGGTTGGCAAAGGCAAATCCCCAGAGCCTCTTCTCTCCCGCCACCCCTAGCTTTACCTGGCCTCGAATATCTAGGGCTATCCCAATTAGCCTAACCAATTATCTTGGGATATCTCAATTAGCCTTACCAATTATCTTGGGCTATCCCAATTAGCCTTAGCAGTTGTCTTGGGCTATCCCAATTAGCCTAGCCAATTATCTTGGGATATCTCAATTAGCCTAACCAATTATTTTGGGATATCCCAATAAGCCTTACCAATTATTTTGGGCTATCCCAATTAGCCTAACCAATTATCTTGGGCTATCCCAATTAGCCTAACCAATTATTTTGGGATATCCCAATTAGCCTTACCAATTATCTTGGGATATCTCAATTAGCCTTACCAATTATCTTGGGATATCTCAATTAGCCTAACCAATTATTTTGGGATATCCCAATTAGCCTTACCAATTATCTTGGGATATCTCAATTAGCCTTACCAATTATCTTGGGCTATCCCAATTAGCCTTAGAAGTTGTCTTGGGCTATCCCAATTAGCCTAACCAATTATCTTGGGATATCTCAATTAGCCTAACCAATTATTTTGGGATATCCCAATAAGCCTTACCAATTATTTTGGGCTATCCCAATTAGCCTAACCAATTATCTTGGGCTATCCCAATTAGCCTAACCAATTATTTTGGGATATCCCAATTAGCCTTACCAATTATCTTGGGCTATCCCAATTAGCCTTACCAATTATCTCGGGCTATCCCAATTAGCCTAACCAATTATTTTGTGATATCCCAATTAGCCTTACCAATTATCTTGGGCTATCCCAATTAGCCTTACCAATTATCTTGGGCTATCCCAATTAGCCTAACCAATTATTTTGGGATATCCTAATTAGCCTTACGAAACAGTCGTACAACCTGTATAAGGGCAATAGTCCCACCACCAGGTACTCATTTGAGGCTGAGTCGATATAGGGGAGGCCACAGGACCGGTTCAGATTATCATCACTAGTGTGGGTGGCTGTGAGCAGGAATCTAATTCGTGTCGCCGGGTTCGTATGTAGCGCGCTAACCGCTACACTACCGCTCCCCACTGCACACACACACATACACCGCTGCGCAAACACAGACACACATAGACATGCGCTCTCTCGGTTCTCCACGATGTTGTTCTGTGATCACATCGCGCGACGCACGTGGGATACCTGCCAAAGCCGACAGCGGCGGCGCGAGGCGCGTGAGCCTCACGTCCCAAAGTCACTCGGCTAACGAGGGGGGCTGAGAATCCCCCCCCCATCCACCACCTCTCTCTTCCCTCCCCCACCACCACCGCCTCCCCGACTCGCCCATTCGCTACCGCCCCCAGGCCACGCGCGGCATCGCAATGCACGGCGACAGGCGCCCTTCGCGGCGCGCATTCTCCCGGACTCACAAGTGGCTGCCCCCCACCCCATCCCCTTAACGATGACGGACAAACAACGCCGCCTGCGTTTAACGGCACGCGGGCTCCTCCTACTCTTCCTCTTCCTCCTCATCCTCCTTCTTCCTCCTTCTCCTACTCCTCGTCCTCCTCCTTCTCATCCTCTTCCTCCTCCTCATCCTCCTCTTCCTCTTCCTCATCCTCCTCCTACTCTTTCTCCTCCTCCCGTGCATCGTCCGAAAAGTACGATGCACAGAGGCCGAGTGTGCCCTTGGGTTTGTTGTTTTTTAGAATCTGAATATTTATTTATAATGGTGGAATCCGATTAGCTATAAACTTCATTTTCACAGATGTCCATTCGGGGCGGGGGGGGGTCAGAAGGTTACAACAACAAACAGTACAACAAACACGATAGGAATGTAAAGTATATTAAAGCTAAGCAAATCATAAAAACAATCTATTTTTATTTTACTAGATAAAGCCCACCGAGCGATTTCCTTTCTTTTCTGAAAAGCGACCTGGCCACAAATCATAGCTCAACCAAGTACAGAACACAAATGAAAAGTGTTTCTTACGCACACCATCAGCGCGCACAGCCTTCTGGGAGAGCGCAATTTGATCATATTTGGTTGAATGCAAGCAACGCTCTGGACAGGCTTTGGCGGCTGATATTTGTATCGCGTGTCAGTGTGTGTGTATTGTGTTGACTGTCGGTCTGTTTTTACGTCACTGTGTTGCAATTGGCATCTGAACCTGCCCCCGGGTCTCCTCTAGGTAGACTCAGCCTGAAATAGGTTACCTGCAGGAGCGAGCGTGTAGACATTAAAACTGTACCGGGACGGGACGCCTACAGTGGGGGGCTCCGACAATTGAGATCAATGTAATCTATAGGGTTCAATATGAAGACAGCACAAGGCCGTCTTGATATTCAATCTATGTATTCTATGGATTTAGGGAAGCCTTATAAGGTTCAGAGGCAATCCAACGCATGGAGGAGATAAATCAGGCGCGGCGCTGCAGCCACGCCAGCCCCACCGCGCGTCTCGAAGCTTTAATGTCGGCACTTGTCTCCGTGGTCAATGGTGCCAGACGGGGGGGGGGGGGGGGTCTTTGTTGTACGTTGTGTGTGTGTCTGTGTGTATGTTGAACTTTGTTCACGCCGCACGTAGATCGACCGTGCTAAAGGTCGAGGTGCAGCCCCGCAGTTGAAAGGGGTGGACGCAACCTGCAAAGGTCGATCAAATTGTTCCTTTAAAAATTCAACAATTTGTTTTATCCTGGTGATGATGCTGCTGCTACGTTGGCAGTGGTGCGCACGCACACGTAAACAGCAACAAAGACGCGAACCAAACGTGAACACGTTCGTCGATGACAATACAATGCGAATATGAACGTTTCGGAGCACATGCTCACTCACCTGCTATGCAGAATGACAATTTGCCCGGTATGTCGCCGATTCTATTTTCTTTTTCTTTTATGGAGGCCAGGGTGGTATTGAGTTTTTGTTGTTGTTGTTGTTGTTTTTGCTGCTGCTGTGTCTTCCTTCATACAGATGGGTGGGTGGAAACGAGACAGGGGTGAGAGGGGGACGAACGGGGGGGGGGGTGATTTAAGAGACTTGCACATTGCAATGTGCCGCGTCGGCCGGGCGATCAATTTAATGAAACAAGCGATGCCTGGACTGCTAGCCCAGTGGACCAACCCGTTCCATCACGGCCCGCAGAAGCTATCGTTGTCTCAGCACTTAAAAACACACCGCACATTTCAGTGTTCTTCACTGCAAGGCCCGTGGGCCACTGGGGTCCCCTGGTGAGCACCACAGTGGCTCGGAGATGTGAACTACCTCGCCTGGTACACAGGAGGTCGTGGTTTCGATCCCGACCCTGCCGATGCATGCTGTATGGGTCTCTGTGGGTCTATGTGGGTCTATGGGTCTGTATGATATGTTAACTTCCTCGTCTGGTGTACAAGAGGTCGTGATTAGGACAAATCCACGCGACCCGTGGTCGCGTGGATTTGTCTCCGGGTCCTCCGGCTTTCGCCTCCACATCTAGAATCAGCGTGCGTTGAGAGTATTTGGCTGTGATGAATGTCCACATGATGATGAGACACTTCGTTGAGCTATCATTTGTGGCCAGGTCGCTTCTGCAAAAGAGCTACATAGCTCGGTTGCCCTTACCTGGTTTAAAAAATATATATAGTTTGAACTATATTTTTGGAATGTGGCCCCTGACGCATCCCCATCATGATGCCAAATCCCAATGGTTTCAAATGTGTAGCGACCCTCACACTGATAATTTCTTATCGGCGACAGTGCCCCCCTTTTAAAATGAGTGAAGAACACTCCCTTATTTATTGCGCTAAACTGAGCTGGTCGCAGCCTCCTTTTAAAAGTGGAATAAGTAATTATTTCATACCAGGGATCCAAAAATTAAGCGAGTAGACATCTTTTACAGCAACGCGGCTGCAAGGATTATAACAATACAGTATACCGTGTTCTTCATATATATCTACGCCAAGAGCATTAAACGCTTGGATCACGCTGGCTAATGACGCACAACCGCAAGTAATGAATGAGACCAAGTAATGAATGAGACCAAGTAATGAATGAGACCAAGTAATGAATGAGACCAAGCACTGTGTATGGGAATGGTGTCGCGGAGCGGTGAGCGCGCTGCGCTGCAAACCCCCCGGGTTCGATTCCCGCTCATGGCCAACACCCAGCCACGATTATCTGAATCGGTCCTGGGCCTCTCCTAGGTCGACTCAGCCTCAAATTAGTACATGGTTACAAAGGCGGCGGGCGAGGAGGTGGCGCTGGCCACATCATCCCCTCGTGTGCCGTTCCGACCTACTCGCTAACAGCACTTGCCCCCAACAGGCTGCAGAGGCTATACGGGTGACCTTTGTCCTCGTGTGTGTATCCGCATTGTGCGGTCTACGTTGGTGTGATGACGGCGTCCTCGCAGAGTCGTCGAGCGTTCGCCGCTCTGTTTGCAGAGATTCACGGTTCGAATCCAGGCGGCCGTCCTGGTTATTGGACATCCATTTGAAAATAGAGCTTCGTGGCTCATCGGATTCCTTTACGGCATTCGGCAGAGCACGGGAACGTGCCGCAAGTGAGAGAAATTCATCAACGGCGTCGTCGGCGAGAGTATGAGTGACGAGACGCTGTAGCGTTTGCTGGAATTCCCCGAGCGTCAATAACTCAGCGACGATGTAACGCGCAAACACAACACGTTCAACTCCCACGCACAGCGTCAGTGTCAACCCATCCAATGTCACTCTACCTCTCTGGCCTCTGCGAAGAAGGGCCATTACCCGAAACGTTTGATAGTACCGTACATTGCGTTTTTTGACGAATTTTGCAGATTTTTCGTCCATTTTTATTTAAAATCTGTCCCAAGATTCATCTATAAAAGCCAAATTTTGTGCTGTCGGGCGAAAGTTGCTGTTGTGATTCAGCAAAATGAAAGACAACAAACTTCACTGTGCGTGCGTATGATGCCAGGAAGTAAACCCGTGCACACCCCCATTGGATTCTGTAACGCTTTTCGACGTGCCGTCTGTCCTCCCGGAAACATTTAATTAGCGACGCAGGCGCGACGGGAAGCGTCGAGAGCGCCTGTAAGCAGCGACGACACCTCTGGGGGTTCAGCTGTGTTCAGGACAAGTCACCGATAGCAGCAGAACGTCACGCAACAAAAAAAATCCACGTACATCGTCGGATCGTCTCGATGACAGCTACCGTGCGAGCAGGCAGACAGACCAGAGGTAAATGTATTAACTGTTAAAAAAGACTATTTTTCTGTTTACCAGGTAAAGCCCACTAAAGCTGTATAGTTTCTATTTTTTCAGAAGCGACCTGGCCACAAATGATAGCTCAACAAAGTGGCTTATCGCGTGGAAATTTATAGCAGTCAAAAATGCTCCGAACGTCACGTTGTCGATTCTAAATGCGGAGGGGAAAACCAAAGGACCCGTGGGGAAATCCACGCGACTCTTGGGAGAGAGAGACACGCAAACTCCGAATATCCGAATATTCAGTACAGGCGTCAAGGCTTAGTGTCGAACTCACGACCTCCTGTATACCAGGCGAGGTAGTTAACATCTCGCCAGCCCTAACCGTGACAACGTGTTCAAGCTTGGCTGGGAGACGTCGTCAAAAGGTAAACGGAAGACCTTCACCTCATGAAAGCGCAAACAACACCAAGAACAACAACAACAACACGTGCATTGAAATCGCATCGCATGCGTCGCCACGGGCTTCTAATGCAGCACTGTACGTGGGGCGAGTTGGCTTGGTAGGAGACGAGGGAGGTGGAGGGAGAGGAGGAGGAGGAGAGGGAGGAGGAGAACCATCACCATGGCAACGACAGTTTTCTGACAGGACGTCGCCTGGCAGTACATCATCATTATCTTCACCAGCTTTGACAGGAGCTCCACAACTAGCCGTGACGCTCTCGTTGATAGAGCCCCCCCCCCCTCTCCATGGCACGATGTCTGCCCGGCACGATCACGATCCATCGGACGTCTACCTGACCCTCTTCATCACCGGCACAAGCAGCTGACGCCAGCCCTCATGAACTAGCTCCAACCCCCCACCACCCACCCCAGCAAATACCCCCCCCACCCCCACCCGTCCCCGGGCAGTAGCATGGACAGCGGTATTGCCACAGAGCACGAGGGCAGGCAGATTGAACAGATCGGCAAACTTATCGGGGTTTGTGTTGGGGGGAAAAGCAGATGCCCGAGGCATCGGTGGTAGTGCTCGTCTTGCGACTGGTCTCGCGCACGAGCACGATCGTTTTAAATATGATATTTTTTTGGGTGGGGGGAGTGGAGAATAAAACATTACTTGATCCTCGACTAAAAAAAAAATCGCCTAAACTCTCTTTGGGGCCGCCCATAAATGACGTCACGCACCTGGGAGGGGGGGGGGGTCAGACATTTGTGACGATGTGTGACGAGGGGGGGGGGAGGAGAAATGTGACGTCACGTAAAAATTCGCAACTTTAAATAAATATCGACAATAAATGTTTTCTCCTACAACATCAGAGTGCAGCGCCACATTAAATACGCACTACAATGACAATAGTTTTAAGCGATTTGAAGCATGTTTAGTTTTTTTGGGGGGGGGGGGCAGAGCTTTGTGACGTCATATTTGAGGGGGGGGGGGTCTGACTTTTTGTGACGCCGTGTGACGAAGGGGGGGGGGGGTCAAAAATCGTCCAAAATCGCGTGACGTCATTTATGGACGGCCCCTTTGCTTTTTGCTTCCGAGCATTGCCTTATCCACTCTACCTTTTTACAACAGCCACGTCGCGTTACGCAATCGTCGTTTGAAAATAATACAACGGATAGGCGCGTGGCAGTGGTGATGACGTTCCCTCTGAGCCGTAACAAGTGACGTATTGGTATTGAATCTCAAAGGACTTCCCACTCGGATATATGTAGAGTCTCTCGGATATGACCACAGAAGGGTCTGTTGCCAGACGTTCGCGATTCATTCCCTCGCAAGCGGAGGCGCGTCACGTCTTGTCCCTCGTCGTGATGCAAGGTTCTCGGACATTTGGCAAATGGTACCGCTTCTGCGGCCGTCTGGAACGTTCCTCCCTCCCGATCTTAGAAAGCCACCGGAGCTATGCACTTCTTAATCGTATGCAGTGAAAACTAATTTTTTTTTAGAACTGCTTGTTGCGTTTTAGTTTTTGCCGTCCTTCCCCTGCACCTCCGACTAGCACGGTTGGCTACGTACGGTGCGAAAGAAGTTCAACATACACACATACAAGAGTCACGTCTCCTCCCTAACCGAGGTGTACGGTTGGCGTCCCCCCCCCCCACCACTGCTGTACCCACAGAAGCAGCGATTTATTTCTTGTGGGAGATTCCCTGGGTCGCTTGGAGACTGCACTACACTCGTGACCAGTAGCCGCAGTCGTAACACGAGAGGCATACTGGATGTGGCGTGCCGGCACGAGAGGAATACTGGATGTGGCGTGCCGGCTGCAGAAATATGTTCTGCGCAGACGGCGAGACGAGACCCGGGTGAAAACACATTCCTGCGAAGGGAGCTGGTAGGAACGTTGGGTTGCTCGGTCAATGGCCAGGGTCAACGGCGGCGTGGTGTATTACTGTATTCCGCAAATATGCCCGACTGTGAGGGCGGGCACAAGCCGGCGTGAGTAGGTTAAACGTTGAGTTTTATAAGGGCATCACGGGGTAACCAGCCCCTCCCCACCAAGCCCCTTCCAACCCTCCCCACCCACCCAGCCCCTCCCCACCCTCCCCTCCCCACCCAGCCCCTCCCTCCCCACCCAGCCCCTCCCTGCACGACGGATGGACGGACACAATAATCCCCTGTGGGCTGGTGTAACCAGGAGGTTCCTACCAGTATTAAGCAATGGACATGGGTTTGATTTTATTCTTTGACTTAAAACTTTCGTGACTGCAGGAATTCATATTGTTGGTTCTTTCAGTAAAGTCACTCTCTGTTAGGAATGCGTGCGCGTGTCATAGTGACGTCACGCACCTGGGGGGGGGGGGGGGGTCAGACATTTGTGATGTCGTGTGACGATGGGGGGGGGGGGTCAAAAATCGTCCAAAATCGCGTGACGTCATTTATGGGCGGCCCCATAGATGATGTGGGGAACGGTAGCCGAGCGGTTCGCGCGCTGCTCTACGAATCTGGCCACCCGAGTTCGATTCCCGCTCACGGCCAACACCGGTGACGATTATGTGAATCGGTCATGGGCCTCCTCCCCTAGGTCGACTCAGCCTCAGACGAGTCCCTGGTGCGGTGTGGAAAAACCTCGCCACAAGGGCTACAAAGGCGGCCCGGGGCGTGGTGCTGACACACCCACCCCCTCGTGTGCCGTGCCGGCCTTCATAGGTGCTCGCAAACAGCGCTTGCTCCTACAGCCTGTTACGGCTATACGAGGGGGTCTTTGTGTCACAGATGAGTCGTAAGTTGTATGCGTATGATACGTTTCCGTGAGCTCCGTGCTTACACATTAGACGTGTCAGCTCTCGCATTGGCACGGTGGAGAAATGCCCGGTACATTCAACGATCATGCTTCCCAAACAGTCCCCGGTATAGATGCGGGAGTGCTGAAATTCTACTTGGCCGCACAGCGTTGTGCATTCCTCCTTCAAACAAATAAAAAAACACCCCCATTCTATCGTGCGCACTCTGCTGCGTTTTCATCCCAACAAAAAAATACTTGCTACGAAGAAGGGCCATTGCCTGAAACGTCGCCTATCACATTACCCTTTGAGGCGTGCGTTGCTCACAGCTGCCAACGCAGCAGCAGCAGAAGGATCGGCATCACCGCCCAACGATTTGTTGTATTCCAAAGGTTTGCGCCATTATTCAACCAAATGATCGATGCCCACCGCCATTAATTCATCACCAACCCCCAACAACACGAATCATTTGACTCCGTTCCTCGCTGACACGTCAGGTGAGCGCTCTTCCTCTACTCTCGGCGGGGAGCCCTTGGCGAGCACAATGTACACATGTTGAACTTCTTTCGCACCGCACGTAGCTAACCGGAGGCGCGGGGGAAGGCCCGCAAACTAAACACGAAAATCAATTCTAAAGAAATTAGATTTCAAACTAGATTGAAAAGTGCCATAGCTTCAGCGGCGTCTTAATATCGGAAGGAAGAGAGCGTTCCAGACGGTCGCAGAATGTGCATCTGAAAGCGCCGAGCTATGCCGGTGACCGCCATCTTTGTTCGATGGCCACCAGCCAAAAAGCCGTCGCCGCTGCTGCTGCCGCTGCTGCCGCTTGCTGCGAGGATGACCGCCGGACTTTGCGTGGCGGTCGATGCTCCCTGAGGAGCATCGGCGGCGAGGTATTCGTGGTTCACTTGCGTGTCACGAGGAGGTTCCGTGGTCGACGCCCGCGGGGTCTCTGCGCGTCGCTGCCGGCACGCCGCACGAGGAGGTGGCGTGACCGCTCGTTGGTGACACTGAACGAGCGGTGGAAATTCCACGTTACTCTGGCAGCAGTGGTTGTTCTCCCCAGTGAGTGGCACTCATTGTATTAACCCATTGTGACCATCACCATGTTATCATCATCATCAGAATTGTCACGCATCGTCATCTTTGACACAGGACTTTGACAAGGAGCCACCACCGGCATCACGCGTGCCCACTGCAGTCCCCTTTTTTCTCGACGAGGTGGGAATTGACGCGGCACGAAAGCCGACTTCTCAGCCTTATTTTTGGCCAGCGTTAATTCAGTCTTGTATATAAATATTTTTTATATATTTGTCGAAGCCTTAGGCTAGGCGTCAACGTTTAGAATTGTATTATGGGTCTTATCTCCATCTGCTCGTTGACTAATTACCCCAAGCACCGAGTTAGTCCTTGATTCTAGAACGTTGGTGTGAGCACACGTGCGATGCGCTGTCACAGCACGGCTGCATCAGATATATGCACTTTGCTCTTACGTGCATGCACAGTACGCATGTGTACACATTTCAAGCCTATATTAATCTGTGTGCGTGAGAGTATGTATGCACCATACATACATGGGGAGCGGTAGTGTAGCGGTCAGCGCTGCGTTACGAACCGGGCGACCTGAGTCCGATTCCCGCTCACGGCCAACACCAGTGACGGTTATTCTGAGCCTCCTCTAGGTCGACTCAGCTTAAAATGAGTACCTGGTGCGGCGTGTAAAAAAATAAAAACATCGCCACTGGGGAGACAAAGGCTGCCGGCCGTACTGATGACCACCCACCCCCTCGCGTGCCGTTCCGGCCTTCAAAGGTGCTCGCTAACAGCACTTGCCCCAACAGTCTGTTGAGGCTATGGGGGAGATATTTGCCTTATATGTGTGCATCCGCCCATTCCGAGCTCCACCCCCCACGTCTCCCAATTCACGCGGTGGAACGCGGATGAGAAATCGCACCGTAATAGCAGTAGACGGGGCCCGCCTCTGCGCACCACGTGCATTGGAATTGAGTCTTCACGGCTCGCCGAGCAGCTTCGGCTCTAAACAAATAACTCCACCTGGAGCAGGGAATGGGATGGCGAGAGTCAAGGATGGATTTGTAGTAGGGGGATGGGGGGGAGTGTTGGAGGGAGGGGGCGGACGCGCGCGCGATGCGTCGGGTTTAACAATTCATTCAATGTGCCTCGTTTCCCGCATTCCACATGCAAACACTGCCGCCGGTGTCACGCCGTGAGAAATTTCCACTGAAAACCGACACATTCCCATTGCGCGCGTCTCTCTCTCTCTTGGAGCTCTCGCGTCCAGCAGCGTGTAACATCGCCGCATCTCAGAGAGCAGCGTCCGGAACAGGACATCGCAGAACTACTTCTGAGGCGCCACTCAAATTCCGAATCTATTACTGGTAGGAACCTCCTGGGTACACCAGCCCACAGGGGATTATTGTGTCCGTCCGTCCGTCGTGCATCCAAAAATGGGAGGGGTGGGGCTGGGTGGAGAGGGGAGGGTGGGGAGGGGCTGAGTGGGAAGGGTGGGGAGGGGCTGGTTGGGAGGGTGGGACTGGGTGGGGGCTGGGAGGGGTGGGGCTGGGTGGGGAGGGGAGGGGCTGGTCACCCCGTGGTGCCCTTATAAAACTCAACGTTTAACCTACTCACGCCGGCTTGTGCCCGCCCTCACAGTCGGCCATATTTGCGGAATACACCACGCCGCCGTTGACCCTGGCGATTGACCGAACAACCAAACGTTCCTACCAGCTCCCTCCGCAGGAATGTGTTTATTTATACTGGAGGAATACGACGAGCTACAACAATTTTATTTTCACAGATGTCCAGTCAGGTGATGGCGGTGGCAGTGATGGTTGCGGTGATGTACCTTATCATGTGTCCTGCTACTGAGTCGATTTGTTGCGTGGCAATCAGACCAACAATGTCATCTTCTTCACTCACTCTCTTCGAGAGAGTGAACACTGCCGCACAGTATTGGCAATGCACCGCTGCCAATGCAGTCTCACAGGAAGAAACAAAGTTAGCATTTGCATCAGCTGAGCAACGTGGCATTGTTTCTCTTTGAACAGCTCCCGCTGGCTGCCGTGTGATGTGATTTACACCGTGTTTTATACTCTAATAGGTTATCCCTGATTATAACCGTCTGTGATTGGCTGGAATCCATCCTGTGTCGCTTATTCTGATTGAAAACGTATTCGCTGTGTGCATTCATTTGAATGAATGAATGTATGATGTTGAACTTCTTTGGCGCCCTACGGAGCCAACCATACTGTGTGCACGTCTTATCCGAACCGTGAATATGATGACACTGTATTTTCTTTAGAGGATGTATGCATTTGTTTATAGCTCATAATTTTCTCAAATACCATTTTATTTTGAGAAACGCCCGCTTATATGAATAAAAAAAAACACAGTCATCAGAAACATGGTAACTGTACCGAACGTGGATTACCCACAATCCATCAGCTAATAGCTCATCCCATCGTCCCTCTGCGGTCAATGAAATCAGAGCCACTTTTCTGAGAATTCATCAACGGTTCGTTTCCCTATGGAATGAGCAAAAAATAAATGTCCGTACGCAGCACCGTGTCATTTCTACCGCTGAGACAGAAACCGACCACCGACGGAGCCGAACACAATCCCAGCGCGTACGCCCCTTTGAGCAGCGAGACATTTTGATCTCCCCTGGTAACAAAAATAAATTGCGGTGTCTCTAAAAGGAATGCCACTCACTGCACCGACGGCTCGCAGATCAAGATCTTCGCCGCGCACCTGTGAAACGCTCCGTGAATATTTGACGACATGCGAAGTGATTCAACCACCTCCTTTATTTATACACCGTGGTTATTTTTTCCCCTCTTTCCAATTAAATATTCACTCGACAATTAACCCCGGCTCATTTCATGGCTCTGTTCGTTAAGCCTCTCTGGATAGGTGTCCCCTCTAACCTTCTCAACCCCCCCCCCTCCCCCACGTACAATTTTCAACCCCTCTGTTCTAAACTAAACTATTTTTTTTATTTTATCAGGTAAGGTCCGCTGACCTATAAAGCTTTTTTTTCAGAAGCGACCTGGCCACAAATGACAGCCACATTAAGTGGCTTATCAAGTGTAAAATGTAAAGCAGCCAAATCCTCTAAAAGCATGTTGATTCCAAATGGGGAGGGGGAAACCGGAGGACCTGGAAAATGTTTCACACGACCAAGGGGAAAGAGACGTGAAAACTCCAAATACACAGGCGTCGGGATTGAAGCGACGACCTCCTGTTTCCTAGGCGAGGGAGTTAACATCTCGCCACAGCGCCGCCCTAATCCTCCCCTACCCACATCAAGGCCACCAGCATCCCTCCACCCATCGTCTCCAGTCAGCTCTTAACTCTCCCATACCGGGAGATGTAAAGCCGTTACCAGATTTATGGGGCATGTGCTATTAGCGAGCACCTATTACATTCCGGCACGCCGCACGAGGAGGTGGTGTGACCGCTCGACACTGAACGAGCGGTGGGAATTCCACGTTACGCTGACAGCAGCGGTTGTTCTTCCTAGTGAGTGGCACTCATTTTATCAACCCATTGTGACCATCGCTATGTTATAATCATCATCATTGTCACGCATCGTCAGCTTTGATACAAGACTTCAGATTAGGATGTGTAGCATGCAACAACATTTTATTGCATACAATATTTCAGAAACGCGGGGTAAAATATGCCCTCGCAGATAGAGGCGTCGAAAGTCGTGAAGCAGCAATAAAATATTTCTTTTTTAGCCAACATCAGCGTAAACATATTCTTGGTTACATTTTTACCTAAAACTTTCGTGACTGCGGGAATTCATATTCTTGGTTCTTTCGGTAAAGTCACGTAACTAGAAAAAAATAATAATAAAATAGATTTTAAATAAAACATAAATAAAAGCAAAAAACCCACGACGTTTCGATCGCAACAGAAGCGGTCTTCATCAGGCGGAGAGAAATTATCTCTTTTCTCCGCCTTTTTTTTCTTTTATTATTTTCAAAGTATAATTTTTATTTTTTCTATCTACGTGACTTTACCGTAAGAACCAAGCATATGAATTCCTGCAGTCACAAAAGTTTCAAGTCAAAATAGAAGCATAAACAATCTCGCCATCATCATAATCAGCAGCAGTAGCAGATACAACAGCAGCCGCAACAGAAATAGTTGCTACCTTCGCCCTGGAGTCTTGATCAATTATTCAGCGACCTCATGGCGTCTGCACGTGTCACACCTCAGCTTCAGGGAGGAAAGTCGCTGCGTAAGTAGGTCTCCATAAGTGTGCATCCGTGCGTACGCGTGAGAGTGCTGTGGGTCGGTGTCCTTGCACGTGCTCGCAAACAGCACTTGCCCCAACAGTCTGTTGAGGCTACGGGGGGATGATAATTGTTTTTTTACCCTTTTATCTGGCAACAAAACTGACACCTTTTTTAACAAGCAGTCATGTTTGCATTGACCACAATACCTGCGGTCGGAATGCAAACAAAAAACACAACTCTGTTAATGTATGCACTGTCCTTGAAATTGATTGGTCCACACCCGAGACAGCTTTCCTTAGAGCCTAGTCTCACATGGTGTTGGACCAGATGACGCCAAAAGGCGCACAACTCAAAGACAATGCACCATCAGAGTATGAGAGCTCGGGGATTACGCATATACACCATTGGAACCTCATTTGCCAGTAGCAAAATATAATTGTTTTTTTACCCTTTTATCTAGCAACAAAACTGACACCTTTTTTTTGTTTTACGAGGGGGATCTTTGTCTTTTTTGTTGTGGGAACGGCGGTGAACAACTCGCGGTTCGTTTGCAGATCGCGCTCTGAAACCAGACAGCATGGGTTCGATTCCCGGCCGTGGTTAACACCTCTCGGGGAGTGACATCTCATCGGGTCCTGCGTCTGCGTTTTAGGTTGACTCGGCCTTAAATGAGTACCTCGTTTGGTGTGTGTAAACATCGGTGCTGCGGAGACAAATGGGGCCGGGTGTGGTGCTATCCATGCCGTCCTACTGTTATGCCCTCTTCAAGACCTCCTTGATAAGTGCTCGCTGGAAGCACTTGATGCAACCTCCTGTTCAAGGCTATAGAGATGAATTTTGTCTTTTTTTATATAAGATACATGTTTATGGAAACGTATACAAAAACGAACAGTAGGCATCGGTTTTCATTGCGAAGGTAAAACGGGGTTGTTTTTTTTCTTGATTTGAAGCTTTCGTGACTGCAGGAATCCATACTCTTTGGTTCTTTCGGTAAAAGAGTATGTTTTTTTCTATCATCTTTTCATCTTTTCACCCAATTATATTCCAACCGTGCTACAGCGACGGGTTATGAGACACGTGGTAGTCTCTGGATTCTTGACGTTGAACGTCTCAACATCGCTTCGTGTCAGCAATCATCGCTGGACAATTACTTCAGAACTACTTTTGAGGTCACTTCAACGGATCTCTCCTCCACCAAGACAAAGATCCCCCGTGTAGCCTTAACAGACATGTTGGGGCAAGTGCTGTTAGTGAGCAGCGTCTGTGAAGGCCGGCACGGCACACGAGGGGGTAGGTGGCCAGCGCCACGCCCGACCGCATTTGTCTCCTGAGTGGCGATGCTTTAGACACTGCACTCGGTACTCATTTGAGACTGACTCGACCTAGGGGTAGCCCAGGACCGGTTCAGACAATCGTCACTGGTGTTGGCCGTGAGCGAGAATCGCCGGTTTCGTAGCTCAGTGCGATAACCGCTGTGCCACCACTCCCAGCTTAGTGGACAAACAACAACAACAGCAGCAATTCCCGTTCACCAATAAGCGGCGGTGACGTCACCGCAGTGCTCGTGCCAGGCTAGGTGCGCCGCGCGAAGTATGGAATGCCCCGCTGGCAAGAGGTCGCACGCAGCGCCTGCTCCGTCGACCCCGTGCGAAGGCGACGCGCGGGGCGGACCTCTTATCGATGTGCCCCCCCCCCGTCCCTTGCCCTCAGTCTGCCCGGCACGGTGAAGCGCCGGGTGAACGCCCTCAGGAACCTGCAGCTGCGCTACGTGCAGCTCGAGTCGCGCTTCTACCACGAGGTGCACGGCCTGGAGTGCAAGTACGCATCTCTCTACCAGCCCTACCTGCAGCGGGTACGAACCGGTGTGTTGATTTGCCGTATCGAACATTCCCTGCCCCCCCCCCACCTCCTCCCTCCCCCTATTATTTATAAATGAATCGCCGTTTTTATAAAAAAAAAGTACATACTACTTCTCTCACCCGCCATGGGAATGCGGAATTTCCATTGCTGGCGAAGAGCGACTAGCGGAGGATGAGCGCGGCATCACGGTGGCTTTGACTTGTTCGTCTCTTGTTCATTCCCACTGTAACCCGACGGCTATGCGCACGTCGCATCCCCCTTACGCGCTGCCCCCAACCGTCGCCACACTTCAGTTTCGTGTCCGGCACGTTTACCGTGACCGGACAAGCGACCAAACTGGGGACGGGAGGAGCGCCGGTGCCAGGCAGCGGAAATGCCGAATGGAGCGGCTAAGCATAAAAAGAGCCGGCATAATAGGCCTCCTTGACAACAACAACAACAACAAATAAACCCTGACATCGCATTGCGTCATTGCTACAAAAACCCGGACACGGCGATCAATTCCTGGGCTATCCGGGTCACACCGGGGCATTGGGGCGATTCCCCCACGCGCGACCCCCTCCCCCCCACGCCTTTGGGTAGATTCCCACCCAGCGACGGTCGGCGGCTGCTGCTGCTTCCCCCTCCTGCGGGCGGTCATTCGGCTGTAGCGGGGTGGGCATAGGTGGGGGGGGGGGGGTCCCATGAAGATAATCATCGTGGCTTAATTTCTCCTCTCGATATTTTCCGGAACGCTCCTCGACTGGCTTGGAGCAAGGATCGTCGGCATGAGGCACCACCAGTAGAGTACAATATACGCATTAACCATGATAATCCTCGTTTGAAAAATAAGAATACGTGTTACCTTTTCTGGCAATAAAACAGGTGTTAAGATGTTCAACCACCAAATAGATGCTTTTGGCAACACCTCTTTTATTGCCATTTTTCATACTTTGATGCTGAGAATAAATGTCCCATGACATAATTATCCTATACATTATGCCCTATATTCCTACGATAACATGAACAAGCTTAAGCACAAAACAAGGCGAGTTGGATGTGGCTAGGTGCCAAAATAATTCCAGGAAGAGCAGAAATAAATCATTGCTCATCGTCGTCATCGTCGATCGTGCGGTGCAAGTCGAGGCGCCAGTACCAAGGGGGCATTCGAGGCGCCCTGAGAACGATTCTTTAAGGGCGCTTTGTAAATTTAAATTATTATTATTACTACCATGATCGATGAGCGTGGAAGGGAAGGGATCGAAGACCAAACGCAGCGTGCGGGGTGAAGGAGGTCGGAGTGGGAGCGGGCGGAGGGGGCGGTGGTGCGAGATGGGACGACGACCACACATTTGACGGGGGAAGCCAACTGCACGTGTGGAACTTCTTTAGCTCCGTACGTAGCCATCCGTGCTAATCGCAGGTGCTGGGTGAAGGACAATAAACCGAACACAAAAAGCAATTTTCCCACCTCGGGCCAAGCACGGCTGAGGGCCACTCATGAACAGATGGTGAATGTGTTGGTGCGATGCTTGATCACCATTGCCCCCTTACTTTGGCATTCGCAGCATTCGCAATTAGGGGAATGGGCAGCGCGTGGAGGGTTGCCGACCGCGTGGGGGCGTGAGATTAACGAGGGGTGGCGTGAGATCATCCGTGGCGGGGCGAGGGAGGGGGGAGTGGTGGGCATGGTGGCATGGGAAGTTTCTCAATCGCTGGGTGGATCTGCGGCGTCGTGAGAGGCCAACGGGGAGGGGACATTTGCGTTGCGTCATTCGTCCGATTTGTGGAGTCGAACTCAGACCACCGGCTTCGTTGGCGCGGTGCCCTGACCACCGCACCGACGGTCCAGCCCTTGAAATGTCATATTAATAGTAAGCACTGCTGCGTAATATATTGAAATGTGCATGGGATTATTTTGTTTTCTGGACAGATTATTTGGTGACACTGCTTTGGCAGTGGTGGTGCACAAATAGCAGAAATCTCGACACATTTGTCAATAACACTGTGGCCTTTAAAAGAAAAATATATAACGGACGACATTTCGTGCAATGGCCCTTATTCGTAGCGCGTGCTATGACGCGGGGAGGTGACATCCATCTCACGTGCTACGAAGAAGGGATATTGCCTGAAACGTCGCCTATTATTCTCTTCTTCTTTTTTATTCTGCAGTGCTATCGACTAACCTGTTGCGGTTCTACTTATTAATTAATACAAATGCTGCGTGGCACTCGCCCGGGAACGCCGGAACGTTCCGCCACTTCGACCGCGAGGTCTCGAGACGGCGGGCGAGCACAGCAACTGAATTACAAATCGCCGCTCGCAGTCATTCACTTCTTCCTACGGCTCAATTCTCTCCACAACCGCGGCGCCGCTTGTCGAACGCTCGCGTGGCGGGCGCGCGACCAGCGTCGGTGTGCCGGCCGCGAGCGATTTCAGCCCCATCCGATGTTCAGAAAGTTATTGATATAAAATTCCATGGATTCGGCAGTTTTTTTTTTCTTTGTGCAATGCATTTTGGCGGAAACCGCCTCCACCCCCACCCCCCGCCTCTGCTGGCGCATATCAGCCTATTTATGCAGACTGCAGTAAGAATCCGAAGAGCTGTGAAGCTCTTTGTCACAGATGTCCAGTCGGGGCGGGTCAGCGAGTTACGTAAATCAGGCTGCTGCTGTCGTCGTCGTCGGCGGCGGCGGTCGCTTGTCTTGATCTCGGGGGTCACACGTCTCGACCGTTGTTGATTCGCTGCGTTTCCCGACAGAGGCGAGATATTGTGAGCGGGACGCTGGAGCCCTCAGAGGTGGAAACCGAATGGACTCTCAACGACGAAGAACACGTGAGCGACAAGACGCGTCAAGTCCGCTCGCCCGTTTCCCTCGCCCTCTCGACCGCCGTGCCCACTACCCCTCACCCCATCATCTCTCCCCCACTGGCTGCCTCGCAGACAGTTCGTGGAGTGCTTGCAATCGGGGGGCGGGGGGGAGGTTAGGAGTTGGATTCCATGGTCGGGAGTCGACTGAACCCGACATCCCTCTGGGGTTGATGGATTGGTGCGGGATCTCCAGGGCGGTTTGTCTCATGCGGGAGCTTCCCCCTCCACCATGTCCGTGCAGCCCTCTTATCTCTCCACCGCTGGATGAAGGCCTCGGGCCATGCGGTGCGGGTCATGCGAGTTCGTTCATTTTCTGACCGCACCTTACCAAGCCGGTCAGTTGCCCGGTTGGTGAAGCTGGGGAAAGTTGACGTGTGAACAGAAGGGTATGGCGCAACACTCGATTTGTCTGCACTGTTCTCTCTGCTGCCCATCGCCACGTAGCCCCACAGGAGCCGATAGTCACCTGTGTTGTGATGCATGGTGGCCACCCGTCCGGGCACTATCCAGGGCCAGGTTTGTGTGACCTTCTGAGATAGGACGACACTGCCTGCCATGGTACACTCGGGGTTAATTGGTCACGCACCTCTCGATCTTGGTGTGCGTTGTTCTTTGGGTCTTTCGGTAAAGTCACGTAGATAGGTTCAAATTAATAAAACAAAATTAAAAAAAATCCACGACGTTTCGATCACTACACAAGCGATCGTCATAATTTGAACCTATCTACGTGACTTTATCGAAAGAATATGAATTCCTGCAGTCACGAAAGCTTTGAATCAATAATTAATGTGCGCACTTTATTTTGCTCGCCTCCTCTCCCTCTCTCTGCCTCTCGCAATCCTCCTCCTGTTCTCATCACTCCCGGCCTCTCTCCATCTCTCTCTCTCTCCATCTCTCTCTCTCTCTCCATCTCTCTCTCTCTCATTCTCGTTATCTCTCTTTTACTTCGTCTTTTAAAATGTCCTTCCCTCTCTTCCCCCTCCCCTCCCTCCACCTCCTCTCTCCACCGCCCTCCCTCATTTTCTCGGAATCTCCCTCTCACACCTCCCACCCTCCCTTCAGACCCTCTCCTTCCCAAACTCTCATTCCCTCTCGCCATGCCTCACCCCCTCCTTATCACCCCCCACTAGCCTTCTTCATTCTACTGTCTCATTCCCTCTCGCCATGCCTCACCCCCTCCTTACCACCCCCCACTACCCCTCTTCATTCTACCGTCTCATTCCCTCTCGCCATGCCTCACCCCCTCCTTACCACCCCCCACTAGCCCTCTTCATTCTACTGTCTCATTCCCTCTCGCCATGCCTCATCCCCTCCTTATCTCCCTCCCTTCTCCTCCCACTCCTCCGCCCGGCCCCGTCCCTGTGTCCCTATGACATTCCCATCAATACCGCCCGCGCCTGGCCGCCGTGAATGTTAATTGGCGATCTCCCCCCGCAGCCCCCCCCCCTCCTCCTCCATCCTTTGAGCCCAGACCGGCGGCGATGCCCCCCCCCACTCCCCGTCCCTCTCCAAGCCGATGACGCGCCTCGGCTCACGTCCAGGGGGGACGGAGAGCGACGATCGTTACCCACGGGGGACACTCGTTCTCGACGAGAGTCGGCGGGGGGCAAGCTAATTGTAATTGCGTAATCACTCATGCGCCCAACTGTGTTGTTGGCCTCGCGATTACCACGAAAAAAGAAAGGGAACGGCCAGAGAGCGAGGAGACTTGGGCCGCGTTCGACAAATACAATCGGAGATGATAACCGCACTCTTAACCGGGGTCTTCCTGCACACAGATGCCGTCTTATTTCTGTCCTCCTTCCCATGTCCTATAACACGATTGGTTGGTCAGGACTCGCGTTGCTTTGTCTACAGGGCCCGATATAAATATATTTGCCGCATGGGCAGCAGAGCAGGAAAACCCCAGCCGCCCCATCTCCACCTGCCTTTTACAAAGACAGGCACGCAGACGCATTCACATATATACGGACTGACACACAAAGACAAATATCCCCCGGATAGGCTGAACGGACTGTTGGGGCAAGTGCTGTTAGCGAGCACGTGTGATGACCGGCAAGGCACACGAGGTGGTGGGTGGCCAGTACCACACCCGGTCGCCTTTGTCTCCCCAGTGGCGATGTTTATGCACCGCACCAGGTACTCATTTGAGGCTGAGCCTATCTAGTGGAGACCCAGGACCGGTTCAAATATTCGCTACTGGTATTGGTCATCAGCGGGAATTGAGCTCGGGTCGCCGGGTTCGTAGTGTAACGCGCTAACCGCTGCACAAGACACACACACAGTCACATACACACAGACATACACACATGCAGGCGCACACACAATCCCCACCCCCTCGTGTGCTGCGCGAGTGCGATATGGCAGGGTTAATCTGTGTCGGATGGGGAAATTGGAGGGAAAATTAGAACGCCCACATACAACAGTAATGCATAAAAGTAGCAGTGCTAATGTATTTTGACCCAGTTTATGTAATAGCATGTGTGATGGGGGCGGGGGGACTTCCCCGTGGGGACCTCTGCAGTTTTGACGCCGGACAAAATGTCCCATTTGCCCTCCACTAGGATGAAACTCCCTCCCCGTGCCTGCCCCCCACAAAACGAGCCTCATCCATCACCCAGCTCGACCCACCACTTAGCCCCCACCCACCACTTAGCCCCACCCACCACTTAGACCCCACCCACCACCTAGCCCCACCCACCACTTAGACCCCACCCACCACCTAGCCCCACCCACCACTTAGACCCCACCCACCACTCAGCCCCACCCACCACCTAGCCCCACCCACCACCTAGCCCCACCCACCACTTAGACCCCACCCACCACCTAGCTCCACCCACCACCTAGCCCCACCCACCACTTGGCCACACCCACCACTTATCCCCACCCACCACTTAGATCCCACCCACCACTTAGCCCCACCCACCACCTAGCCCCACCCACCACTTAGCCCCCACCCACCACTTAGCCCCACCCACCACCTAGCCCCACCCACCACGTAGCCCCACCCACCACTTAGCCCCACCCACCACCTAGCCCCCACCCACCACTTAGCCCCCACCCACCATCTGGATTTAAAGCTTTCGTGACTGCAGGAATTCATACTCTTGGGTCTTTCGGTCAAGTCACGTAAATAAAAAAAATAGCTCACGACGTTTCGATTACAACACAAGCAATCGTCTTCAGGTGAGAGAGCCCACCCACCACTTAGCCTAACCTACCACTTAACCCCCACCCACCACTTAGCCCCACCCACCACTTAGCCCCACCTACCACTTATCACCACTCAACATAGTCCTGGAAGATGACGTTAGCCAGCGAATGTTGAGGTATCTCGATGGACCCCTCTTTATCCACACTCGGTCACGTGATGCTGCCCGAATCGCACAACATTTGTTTCCGTGCAGTCATTGGTGGACTGAAGGCCATCGACTCGCTGAGCTTGAGAGCCCGGGGCAATCACGCGTCACTGCTCTGGAGTCAAGCCCCGGCTCTCAGTGGTTGGCGGTGCCTTTCTCTCACTCCTGAGCCTCCTAACTCACTCTGACCCACTTCAACTCTCCACCGTGCTGTCCCTCATCTCGATCTGTGCTCCTCTGTCTCGTTCATTTCATTCGCCTACAGCTAAAAACGTGTGTATAGTTTTGACGAATTGTAAATAGATTGAATCTTACCCACGTGATTCTCTGTAGAGATAATAATATATTTTTAATGAACGAATTCATGATTATGTCTATGTTGCTCCATGCGTAATAAATGCATGTAATCGATGGCGCATTAAGTGCATGCATGAGTAAATGCTTCCAGTGTTTACGCACGAACGCACACAATTGTGTGCACGTGCAGTGATCATGCGAATCAATTTTAATTCACGAGTCGATGAATTTGTTGCGTGCCTAATAAGCACGCGTCTAACAATCACCACCACCACAAGCGACCACCACCAAACCACCACCACCGCTCCCGCACCCCAACAGGAGGCGAACCAGGGAGAGGAGGAGGAGAAGAAGGAGACCAACAAGGAGAGCCACGACGAGCAGAGTGAAGACGTCTTGGGAATCCCCGAATTCTGGCTCACGATCCTGAAAAACTCGGACCTTCTCGCTTACGCAGTTCAGGTAACGGCCGCAACAACCTCAGGATATCCACAGTTGTTGTTGTTGTTGTTGTTTTCTTCCTCTGTGTTTACTAAAAACGCAAGCGCCCTCACAGCTCGTCACGCAATTCCGGGGGTCCAAAATTCGCGAGAACCGTCCCGACGGCAATGGGCCGTATATGGGGGGAGGTACCTAAAAGTTGGAGAGACGGGGCCCGCTGCAATGATCACGTGGTGCCTTCCTGAGAAAACAAGCATCGTCGTGATCATAAGCAAATATTGTAATCATGGTCGACATTTCGCTGCACACGCTGCGAGTTTGCCCAGCTGAAGATTAAGAAGCACGTGGAGCGAAACGTCGGACATCGTGCCGGGCAAGGCGCAGGTACAACCCGACAACCAATTCCAGAGCGTCATGGGAACGTGGAATTTTCCACCAATAACAGAGGCGAATGGCCTGTAATCTCCCTTCCTCCTCCTCCCTCCCTCCCCCACATGAATTAATTTGAGCAAAATCTCAGCGAACTGTAACCAGCGGCAGACAACGGGGGGCACACGTTTTTAAATCGGGCATTTAATAGGCAAGGATAACAGATGCGGATAAGTAAAGGAGGGGAATTAATTAGCGCGTGGAACGTGCGAAAAATCAAATGCGGGGAAGGCGTCTCGGGGAGGATGGTGGGGGGGGGGGTTGGGTGGGGGGGGTGTTGGGTGGGAGGTAGGGGCCGTTCTTGAAGTGTCGGTGCATTGGAGAAGAGTCGGTGAGAAATCGCCCTTTAAAGTCAAAACAATCAAAACTCCGACTCCTGCTCGGGAGAGGAAAGCGCAAGGGTCAGTGTTCACTTAGCGAGGGGGGTTTGTACTCCCGTCACATTCCAGCTCGAGTCAACGACACCGCCTCGTGCGATGTATTCGTCGAGTCTTACATGGTCTGTGGAGATTCATTTAATCGTCGTCTCGACGAGTCTAGACGACTAAAGCGGTCAAACGCAGAGTCTGACTTTCCGCGTTATAAAATGTTGGTTTGTGGAGCGTGCAATTGTCTCGACGCACCCCCCCCATTCTCCCCCCACACCTCCACCTCCAATATGACCAAGCCCAGCCAATCGGTGAACACGGTCGCGTTAATGCACGCGGTGGATTTGAACACGAGGCGTCAGTCCTCGCGTGTGCTGTCAAACTTCGCGGTGCACCGTCCGTCTCCGATTGCGCTATCAAATTACCATGGGCCCGCGTCTCCATTGAGTCACCTCGTTAGCCTCCACCTCGTTACGCTCACGCTTTGGTCTCTGATGGGCCAGCGGCCCGTTGGTCACCGATGATGATTTGTCGCCCATCAACGCACGCCACCGTCGGCTACATTTAACGCAGACGCGCGCACAGAAAGCTCCTTCGACGAATACATTCGCGGCACTGAATTTGTCAACGGCACGAACGCCGGTCCCGCGCTGGGTGGCCACCCATCCCTCGATGCCGGTGACCCTGAGGGCGAGTGATGGAGAGAGATCCCACGTTCCTCCTGTGAGCTCCCGTCAAAGCAAGAGTCATCCGGGCCGCCAAAGTTTCGGGGTGGTATTTATTTTAGACCATCAACACAGCACCACGCACAGAGACGCGACGGCTTGGGAACAGGCATCCTCGCGACGATCTCCACCTGATCCACCGACTCTATCCCTCCAAAGCGACCCCGGGCGTCGCTCGCGGTGCCAACTCGACCGAGTTCATAGGGCCGAGGCGGTTACTGAGATGGCGGCGGAGCTCATTCGATTTACTTAATGGAGAAAATCAAGACTTTACGATGTTTAATTGACCGTGGGTTTATATTTTTCTCCTCCTAAGCCTGCCCCATTGCGTGTGTACGTGCGTGCTCTTGCATGCGTTGGTATGTGTTTCATTTCATTGTCTGTGTGTGTGTGGTGTGTGTGTTGAGTGTGTGCGTGTTTGGGTTATGGGGAGCGGTGGCGTAGCGGTTAGCGCGCTGCGCTACCAATCCGGTCACCCGGGTGCAATTGCCGCTCACGGGCAACACCAGTGGCGATTATCTGAACCGGTGCTGGGCCTCCCCTAGGTCGACTCAGCATCAAATTAGTACCCAGTGTGGTGTGTAAAGCTCGCCACTAGGGAGACAAAGACGGTCGGGCGTGGTGCTGGCCACCCACCTCGTTGTGTGCCGTGCCGGCCTTCATAGGTGCTCGCTAACCGCACTTGACCCAACAGTCTGTGTGCGCTATACCGTGGATCTTTGTCTGTGTTCACTCAATTCAACAATCCCATTTTCACACCTCCCAGCGAATTTCCTCGGCGTTACCCTCATCACTTTCATCCCATTGTACGTTTGCTTCAGATTTTTGTCGTTTCATCTCCACGTGCATAATTACATATGCTCACACACACACACGTAGCCTCCTCGTGCATTATACATGAGCTCCGTTAACTTTGAACATTCATCTCCACGAACAGGATATAGAAGAAGAAATTTCCCACATCAATAGCGACAGCAACAGGGGTTAGGGAAGGGAGGGAGGTGGGGGAATGCCATTCCATTGTTATTCTTTCCTGAAAACTGTGTTTTTAAGTTGTTGTTTTTTTCTTCAAAAGGGCAAGAGAGAGAGAGAAAGGCGCGTTGTGCCAGATTTCACAGCGCGAGCTGCCTTCAAGCAAACATTTAAACGGCCCCGCGTCGTCGCGAGACACCCTGCAAGCACGCACGCGCCCGCTTTATCGATCGCGCAATTTCCTTTTGTGGAGCTCACGTCTCTCTCTCGTCTTGCCCTTCGAGATTGTTCCCTTGGGCGCTCGAGTCCTTTGCCTTGGCAGCATTAGCAACATTAGCAGTCCCAATAGCATCAGTAGCAGCAGCAGCAATAACCACAGCGGCAGCCTGCCTCTGCGATAGCCGTAACCCCATGGGCTGTGCTCGCTGCCTATATCTGGCGAGGCTGCGGTGTAACTGTGGTCCTTTGAGTTGTATATTTTGCAGTCGTAGTCTTCTTAGAGTGTCGGCGAAGGGGGGGGGGGGGCGCGTGGAGTTTTAGTCGAGTCTCAGTCGGCTCGATTTAAAGCGGTCAAGTTTTCAGTCGACTGTTGTTGACAACGCCGTGGTCTTAAATAGAACAACAACAACAAAAGGTTTCTATTGGGCGACGTCGCACGGGCCACAGTCCTTCGTCGCAGCACGTGAAGAGGCCAGAGAGGGCAGCCTCCCTCCCTCTCTCTCTCTCTGCGCCGTGAAGAATGGCGATTGTCCAAAATGTATCCGATTTACAAACGTTTCATTTCTAAGACCGCAGTGTTACTGACGAATGCGTTGAGTGTCGTTGTTGTTATTTGTTCAGCAGCAGCAGCGGCATCACCAACATAATTTGTTCCTTAATACAGGTTGTTTGGGGTTAGATCGCGTAAATATATAAATGTGTCGTTAAAACCGCCACCACCCGACACAGCCAATTAGTAAAGTTTGTCACGTAAACGCAACGTGGCCAATTCGTCACTAGTACAGCCACACCGGTGTGCTGGAGAGCAAATCCGCAACATTTACAATCTCGAGTACGACGCTTCGCCAGTAATTACAACCAATGTGTTTAAACTCACAATCTGTTCCCACTGCCATTCGCTCAGAGCTCGTCAAGTGAGCACACGTGACCTTCGTCGGTGCCCTCGCGGCCTCGAGCAACGGGCACTGCGTAGACTCGCGCGAGGTGGTGACTCTCTGCTTCATCCCCCCCCCCACAGGAGCACGACGAGCCCATCCTCAAGCACCTCCTGGACGTCACCGTCTCGCTGTCCGAGGACGAGGTCCCTCCCGTGAGGCTCGCACGGCAACAAACCCGGCAGTTGGAAGCCGGAGCGCATGACAGTCCGGTGCACGCACACATCACGGCACGCACAACAACAACAAACAACAACAAACAACACCAGCCGCCATTCACCACCTAAGTGTCGGGTCAGGTGCACTTTGAGGCCACGTGAAGTGTCGAAGGCTCGCTGCTGGCAGGAGGTCAAGGGACAGACACCCAGGTGCCATGGGTTGACCGACTGAGATGACTGGCAGACGCGCCAGTTGTGCCATGGGTTGACCGACTGAGATGACTGGCAGGCGTGCCAGGTGCCATGGGTTGACCGACTGAGATGACTGGCAGACGCGCCAGTTGTGCCCGCTATTGTGCTAACTACGCTGCACTTTACCCGCCTGGCGCTCCGCTCGTTGTCGTGAGCGTCGCTCCTCTGCCGCCCGTTGTTGCCGGAGGGCGGCTGCCTCCCAACTGCCCAGTAGCAGCGTCCTTCACGAGCCTCCTCCAGCACGCACAACCCGCATATCCGTCGCTATGACTTAGCCTGCTCGTGTGACTGACTACGCGACGCCACTGCCACTCACGTTACCGGTAACGATCACACTCGGGGTGCGACCAAATCACCCGCAATGCGGGCCCCGATCTCGCCCCGATCTCGGAAGCTAAGCAGGGGTTCGAAGCCTGGCTAGTGCCTGGACGCATCGATCGCGTACGCACGAACAGGCTTGCCGTAGGCTGCTTCGGCGCTGTGCATAGCGGGGCAGCGGGGAGCAGTGAAGCAGCACCAAAGGCTGTCCTGCGCGGCTATGCTCCCTGCTGTTCATCGAGCCGTACCGACCAGAGTGGTGAAGTATGGTCGTAAGGACATATACAGCATGGGGGGGGGGGGGTGGGGGACTTCATCCAGTTTACACGCATCCACGTCGTGTGCCCTCGTTTTAGTGATGGGGTAAATGCCCCCACTCCCCCCCACCCACCCTCTCCATTTATATTGGTTATGCAATCGCACTGGAATATTGTTTGAAGCTAAATTGGCATGGACTCCAGTGGGAAAGAGAGAGAGAGAGAGAAATATAACTAAACGATCAGATTAAGCGACTGTGCAGCCTGCATCGTGACAATAGTGGAGCTGGCGACGGGGCTTAATCAGATGGAGGAGCTGTTCCTATACACAGACAAAGATCACCCGTATAGCCTTAGCAAACTGTCGGGGCAAGTGCTGTTAGCGAGTAGCACCTATGAAGGACGGAACTGCACGTGAGGGGGTGGGTGGCCAGTACCGCGCCCGACCGCCTTTGTCTCCCCCAGTGGCGATGTTTACAAACCGCATCAGGTAATCATTTGAGGCTGAGTCGACCTAGGGGGACGGGAGCAGGACGGGTTCAGATCATCCATCACCGGCGATGGCCATGAGCGGAATTCGACCTCGGATTTCCCCAGCGCGCGAACCGCCACACGACCGCTCCCCGCTCAAACACCTCCACACACTCACGTGGCGCACACACATGCAAAGCGCAATAGAACATAATAGCTCGCATCCCATTTCCAATCTGCTGCTCGATGAAGGCCCCTCCCCATGCTGCGTCAGTCCTGGGGCTTGTTGAGCATCCTTCGCCGCGCAGGTCATTGCATGGTGGTGCAGGGCGGTGACCCAGGACAGCTTCGGGTGTCACTCGCCGCCGTGGCCGGAAATCGATATCGCTCGGGTCACCAGGCTCATGGCACGTTGCGCCAACCGCTGCTCCGCCGCTCCTTCCCCCACCCACCCGCCCACTCACCCACCACCACCACCAATGCGTGGACACGGCCGAGGTTATTCCATCTCGACTTGGCCACCCGGTGCGATCGATGATGCTCTTCCGCTACCCGTGAACAAGGTTAGCAAGACATATATATACATTTCTACAGAGTCTTGAAGAAAAAAAACCTCTTGCGGCCGTTTCTGCCACCGGGCTCGCAAGGCCGCGTGCGTTCGTTCCGCGATGATGTCCGACGTTTCGTACACACGCGCCGGGAGCTTCTTTCCTCGAGCCGGGGTCGAACGCATTCTCCCACGCCCATCGAATTCCGTCCCCCCCCCCACCCCCCCCCCCCGAAGAAGCAGCTCCATGGCAGTGGTGCGTGGGTCCGAAACGTCGGACGTCGTTTTCGAGGAGACCAAACACGGGTCGGGTGGAACCCGCACGCAGCGCGGCTGCGAAAAGTCCTCGCGGCAAACACCGCCGACCCACCGCGCCGATTAATCGCGGTCAGACGGGGGGGGGGGGCGGGGCGGGGGGGGGCACGTGCCCCCCGCGGCTCATTCCTCGGTCTAAAGAGAAGGAAGACGCCGAAGGGTGGAGTGGGGGGGTGGGTAGCAGGGGATGGGGATGAGATGGGGGGGGGGGGGGTGAGATGGGGGGGGGGGGACGAGCGTGTGACGGATGTGGCGGTGTTGTCGATCCCAGCTGTGCAATCGTCGCAGGCGCAGAGTGTTTGTGTGTGGGGTGGGGGGGGCAGCTCGTTGTTGCGAGCTGCGCGTCAGCACTTGTCCGCGTGTCGCTGCTCGCGAGCTGCGTAGCGAGCGCCACGCGGCGCGCGGACAAATCGTCGTGGAGGCAGCGTAATAAATGGCGACAGGTGGTGGGCTTAATTCAGCAGCGGATAGATCATGGCTGATGATGATGATGACGACGACGATCGGCGGTGCGCGTCTGCACTGTGGAGGCGTGGGTTTGTGGATCAACACGTGGTGTTTCTTTCTTCCGAGGTGCCCATACACCCTTGGCTCGCCAGGAGATGGGGAAAGGGGTGGTACGGCAGAGTGTGGACTCATATCATCGGTACCTCCCGTATGGGATAGGGTCTTGCCCCCTCGCACGCTCGAGTTCTCTCCGACTGCTCCAGTTTCCTCCGACCTGTATACTTACTTTCATTAATTGGTTGAAAACATTATTCATATGTCGAGGACTGCAGAGCTTGGGCAATCGTTCCTCGTGCCAACTCCACCCGTCTGGCTGCTGTTGCCTTCCACCTCGTGTCTGCGGATCCACGGCGATTGTGCGATGCGGTTTTGCACGAACACGACTCTATGTAAAACTAAACATCATTATTAGTAGTGGTATTATCATGCATCTGCTTTATATATGTAAACACATGCACACCGTGAGCTCGTGTGGCAGGTGTTGGCTGGATTGTTACTTCGCAGGGCGGGTGAGAGGTGGCAGTGGCTTGGGGGGGGAGGGGAGGTGTGGGTTGTCTTCATCCCGCAGTAGACAGAGCACGCACGCACACACTGGCGTGCGCGTGCCATATCACAAATCCGGGAGCCCATCTGTTGGCACGGCCGAGGATGGGGCGCTCCTGCAGGGTCATTGCAGTCCGTTGACAATTAATTTCACGCACGGCTACCTGATCCCATGTAGATCACATTACATTAAATAGACCTCGGCGTCGCTGGCATCCGTCCAGGGTACAGTGGCCCACTTTTGCGTGTGGTGTGGTGCAAATATATGGTGCATGTATACACACACGCACGTTGTATTGTGTGTTCGCGCGCTGCGCCACGACCCGGGTTCGATTCCCGCTCACGGTCAACACCGGTGACGATTATCTAAACCGATCCTGGGCCTCCCCTAGGTCGACTCAGCCTCAATTGAGTACCTGGTGCGGTGTGTAAACATCGCCACTGGGGAGACAAAGGCGGTCGGGCGTCGCGCTGACCACCCACCCCCTCGTGTGCCGTGCCGGCCTTCATAGGTGCTCGCTAACAGCACTTGCACCAGCAGTGTGTTGAGGCTGTAAGGGGGATCTTTGTCCTTAGTATTTGACCACACTTCGCCATGCTGGTGAGTGCGTGTCGGTGTGCCCACTACGCACAGCTCCACGCGGAGTTGGAAGTTCCCCAAGCCGGCAGGACATTATCCAAATGGTGCTGTGCATGTTGCGAGTGTGTGCGGGGAGACAAAGGTGGCCGGGAATTACTCTAGCCACACCAGGGTCGCGTGGGGCCGTCCATAAATGACGTCACGCACCTAGGGGATGGGGTCAGACATTTGTGACGATGTGTGACGACGGGGGGGGGGGGGTGACGTCATATAAAAATGCGCAACTTTAAATAAATATAGACAACACGTTCTACTTAATTAAATATACTTTTCAATCAATGTTGTCTCCTACAACATCAGAGTGCAGCGCCACATTAATTACGCACGACAATGACAATAGTTTAAAGCGATTTGAAGCATGTTTTATTGGGGGGGGGGGCAGAGCTTTGTGACGTCATATTTGAGGGGGGTCTGACTTTTTGTGACGCCGTGTGACTGGGGGGGGGGGGTGGGGTCAAAAATCGTCCAAAATCGCGTGACGTCATTTATGGACGACCCCCGTGCCACGTCTGTCTTGATAGGTGCTCGCAAACAGTGCGTGACCCCCGACAGTCTCCACGTGTACGCGGGGCGTTGACGTACGTGGGCAGCGGTGGCGTAGTTGTTAGCGCACTGCGCTACGGGCCCGTGACCCGAGTTCAATTCCCGCTCACTTTCCTGCTGTGGATTAAACAATAATCATCATAATGATCCATACAATGTAACCGGTGTTGGCCAAACATCCTGACTCTGAAAACAATATCAGCGGATTACTCAATTGGGATTCCACACCGGCAGCGACATCGCCACCCCAACCCCCACCAACTGCCAACATTTTGGCAGGCACCTGGGTAAAGACTCGTCATAATAGATCATTAAAAATAAATAATTACAGTCGACTTTCGATAATCCGGGATAATGTTTTGGGGGAGGGCAAGGGGTGACCCAGATGAAACAAGATAACTAGCGCGCCGCCTGTAAATTCTACCTTCACCAACGATGCAACGTCGTTGAAGGCGCGGTACAACACAATGTGGCCGCGTGTTAGTGTCACACATTTTTCATATTTGTTTCACGAATCGGTTTACTTGCCGCCCGCCTGCCCGCCCGCCGCCACCGTCATCGCGTTTGCCGTCACGTGACCCCGGAGTTCACCGACCCGACGATCCTCGACGAGTGAGGAGCGGCCGAACAATGAAACTTCCCGCTTTGGGCGTGTAAAAACTTCCCGCTTCGGGCGTGTAAAAACAGCAACACAAACATTATCTCAACTTTATTTATATTTTTTGCGGACCGGGTAATCCACCAAACGGATTACCGATTATTGAACTGTTCCAATCAGATGATTTAATTATTTATACTGCAGGAATCCCATGAGCTATAAAGCTATTTTTTTCCACGGATGTAGCGGTGGGCATTGCTGCTCTCTTCGCCAGGGTTACGGAGCAGATTCCGCACCATCCCCCCCAAACCCCCCCCAGGGTGGTAATTGAGAGAGAGATTTTAGTGGGCGGCCTGCGTCTTAGGAATGCCAAGCAGCAGCAGAAGCGGCGGAGTTTTGCAGCGCGGGGCAGCGATGGCGACAGATGCCGCGGATTGGGTCCCACGCTGCCGGAGCGGCAGCGCGAGGCATCGGTGGGGCGGGGTTTGCGTGGGCAGCAGGAGGAGACAACGTGGGTCACAACGCACACCCCCAAACAAAAAAAAAGCCTGCCCGTGCTCAACGTGGGTTTAATTACCCAGAGCTACCGTGCACGTTACTTAACGTTGCGCATTGATTGCAGAACAGTGCCCTTCGTTCACGGGCGGCGGAGAGCCGTGAGTAGCGGTGTGGGCTGGCCGTGCGCCGTCATTGTCAAGCGCGTTCGTTGAAAGCGAACGCGGCTTTCGCAACGTGGCTTTGGGCCCCCACGCAGACCAAGACCCGCGTTCACCTTCGTAGACGTCCGTTAAAGCGAATGCCGTTCTTGTAGAGCAGGGGTGGGAAACTTTTTTTCTGCCAAGGGCCATTTGGATATTTATAACATTATTCGCGGGCCATACAAAATTATCAACTTAAAAATTAGCCTGTTATATTTGGTCAAACATTGAATTCACTCACCCCTAATGTGATGGCTGCAACTGCTTCTCTTTGGTGAGGCGTGTGATGTTAGCTGGTATTGATGGCGCAACTCGCAACTGCTTTTCCAGGTTTGCTCCTAGATTTATTGAATTTCGAGTCCCGCCTGCGGTTGCCTTGGCAGGGCCACACCAAATGATTTTGCGGGTCTTATATGGCACGCGGGCCGGATGTTCCCCACTCCTGGCGTACAGGGAAGCGTTTACAGTGGTCCTATTGACAGAGATATAGATACGTACGCGATACGTATTGTTTGATGTTGACTACCTCGCCTGGTACGCAGGAGGTCGCGGGTTCGATTCCGAGCCTGACGCCTGCTGTGCATTTGGAGTTTGCATGTCTCCCGCTCTCTCTCCCCGTGGTCGTATGGATTTTTCTCCGGGTCCTCCGGGTTTTCCCTCCACATGCAGAAACATGCATTTTGATTGATTGGCTGCTCTCCATTTCCCATGTGATTAAGCCACTTCCTTGACCTATCAATTGTGGTCGAGGTCGTTTCTGAAAAATATCGACATAGCTCGGTGCGCCTTAGCTGGTAAAATAAAATAAATGTTTAGTTTATAGTTTAGATTTCAACAGAAATCTACCCGTGTGGAATGAAGTCCCACGCTGGTGGAATGACGCCTGATGGGAAATGTGGCCTGGAGAAATATAGCGCGGGTCATGGAATACCACGGAGGTTACGGCGGGTAATGATACGTGCAGAGATCAGAGATGCGAATGTACATCGACATGAAAGGACAGTTGCGCCAATTGAGTGTATGTAGGTTACGGCAAAGAGAAAAAAAAATAACAAACTTGCTGTAAACACCTGGAGGGGTCGAACACACCCGAGAAAAACATAATTCGTGGCCGTGTAAAGAAGTCACATTTTGCGAATACCTGCAGAAATTTTTACCATATAAGCATAGGTTTTACTCTTTCTGACAATAAAACAGGAGGTGTTAAGGTTTTGAAACACTAAATAGAAACCTTTTGCAAGGAATCATGTCTGCATTAACCACACGCGGTACTTGTTGTGAACATGCAAACAAACATGCTCTGGTCATTGAAACTGATGGGCCTACACCAGAGCCAGCCTTCTTTAGGGCCTGGTCTCAGCCTGATGGGAAATGTGTCACTGGTGAGGCTGGTGAGGCTGGTGAGCCTCACCAGTGTCACGAGTGAGACTGGTGAGACGCACCAGTGAGAACTTTTTCATGTCTACAGAAAAAATGTCAGCTGCTCCGTGCACCAACACAATGCACGGAGTGCGCGTGGCGGTTAATTGGTCGGCGTGGGCGGATATGCGACGGTCGGACACGTGACTCGGTTCTGCCCTGCGCGGTTGGCCACATACGGTTGCAAAACACATAAGTTCAACACACATAACAATAATCCATTGCCCGTTAATGGGTGCTGACTTTCCGCACGCACGCACGCACGCACGCAAAACAAGGTTGTCTCTGGTAAAACCCGGCAGAACGGTGGCCAAAGAAATGCCTGATGGATTGTGCCCGATAATGAACACAGCCCAATTTTCTAATATATATAATACAGCTGATGGATATTATAGCTGTCCCTCTGCTATACATAACGGAACTAACCGCTGCCTCTTTGGCACCGCATTCGATGGAAGTCGATAGATTCAGACGATGACAAACTGGAATTTAAATTCGCCATCCCTGGAAAGATCGCGGCCGATGCTGATGATGATCACCCAGTGGCATGAGCCATGATTCGCGCGACGGGAAAACGGCATGGCTACAGCATTGTAAACGTCCCATTCGAAAAGATCGCGTTTCGCTCCGTGACTCCCTGCGTTTAAAAGTCCGGTTCATGTTCCAGGGTGTCCGATGTGAGAGGTTTTGGGGCTTCTGTTTGTTCTCTGTTCCACCAATAACTAAGGGGACTAATGATTGCCTATTATCGTGATGTCTCAAGAGTTTAAGGGACTTCAATTGATGTTTTTCTTAAGGTCAAAACTTTGTTGCGAAAGCCACGGTTGACCGAACGGTTTGTTTATCATTCTGGACACACTTGGAATTACAATCCAGTGTTTATACTTTTATATGGTGCCCGTCCTTCTGGAATTGTGGGGGTCACGTGGCAGACAGCTGCGGGCAAGGCAGCAATCATCCAAAGTTGTGCCGTACTTCTATGCCCCAGTGCCTGGCCAGCTGAATGAAGTATGCTCAACGTAGCCCCCATGACCAAATTCCAGCGTGCATGTGTACACGTGTACTCTGGAATTTGACACGCAACTCAAATCACAAATTTGGAAATGCAATCAAAATAATTTTGGCAACCCTTCGCCGTGCCAAACATCGGTGGTCGTAGCTGGCGAGTGTACGGGCGGTGCAACTGTTAGGGCCCAGGCACTGGGCTACAAAGATAGAGGGGCGAGGTGTACATGGGACAGGCGGGGTAGGGGTGCATTTAACTCCTTGCACCGGGGTCCCATGCTAGCCACACGACACCCTCGGGTTGCTAACTGTCCTGCTTTTCCCAGGTTCATTCTCAGTCTTCCCGGGACACTTGAAGCTCCCACACTCCCCCCCCCCCCCCACCTGTGTTTGTCACGTGCAGCTCTGCCTTCTCTTGGCACTGCGAGATATGTCTCTTGCTCCCACGGCACGCCCTCGGTGACTCGGTGGGATCGGCAGCCCCGAGCGTCGTCTGACTTCTTAACGTCCGTCGTCCGTAGAGAGCCAACGACCTCGCAGCGCCGCGAGCAGCGAGCCGCGGGGGGGAGGGGGGGGGCTCCAGGGCACTGCGCTGTAGCGAGGTGGTTAAAGGCGCCCCCCCCCCCCGTAAGGAGGCCAACGCCAGGCGGGGGAGTGCGAGCGAGAGGGGCGTGATGCCGGGACTCACGGGGCGCGCGCGAGACCGTAACCTTGAGACGGCGGAGACGCCATCGGTGGCTCGGGGCGTGAACACTGATGATGATGTTCGGTGCGCGGGAGAGAGATGGTGGTGGCGGTGATGATAAGAAAGGTTAAGATGAGGTCGACGATGATCGTGATCAATTAATTTGACAAATATGATTATGCTGATGTTGAGGATTATGCGATATCAGTGATGTGATTGATGGCGATGATGATGACAGTGGTGAGGCTACTAATGAGGATGATAAGAGTGGTCATTATGATGATGATGATGATCAAATCAAACATGGCAATTATTATATTGATGCTACTGGTGAGGATTGTACTGATTATGATAACAATGGTGATGCCACTGATGATGATGGTCATTTACAGGTAGTCACTATGATGGCGTTGATGACGATGATGCCATTCACGGTGATGCGATTGATGGCTATGATGATGATGACGACGAAGGATGAGTGTTCCCATGAGCCCATCGCGAAGCTCTGATTTGCTGCACATATCCTGGGTATTTAATTGGATTTTTAATGGGATTATATTCTCTATTTTTATCCCGATCATCCGTCTCTCTAGCACTGTCCTTTCCATTACATTATATATATATATTCCGCTCCTTGAAATCTCACAAACCATCTCTCTTAAACCGATTTGCAGAGCAACAGAGAAATAGCCCGTCTCGCTCAATCCCACTCTCTGCAACTCTCTCATTCCATCACCATATGTTCACCCTCTATCTCCTCTCCCCTCTCGTCCTCGCTTCTCCCTCTCTCTCTCTCATCTCCACTTGTCCCTCTCGCTCCATTTATTTCCACTCTGTTTCACTGCTCCCTCTCCCTCTCTCTCTCAAGCTCCTGGTATCTCCGCTCGCTCGCACACTCTCACATCCCCTCTCTCTCTCGTTCGCAAATTCGTGAAGCGTTCTCTCGTTCTCTTAACCCTACGACAGGTCTCTCGTTCCCTCTCTATCTCCCCCTCCATCTCCCCTTCCATCTCCCCCCTCTCTCTCCGTCCTCTCTCCCTCTGTCTCCCTCCGTCCCCTGACAAGTTTCATTTCATAGATTGAATCACTTATTGGCATTCGTGAGGGTAATTGTTTGGAATTTCACAACGCAGACAATTACAGCAACTAACCCCGGTTATTGTTCGAGGTAGCCGGTGGCTGAGGAGACGACGATTATGCAGCACTGCGAGCGTGTACATTGCACGCCGCTAATCGTGTGCGCCCGGCGACCCGAGTTCAGTTCCCAGCCACGCCTGAGTCGTCCGTAGCGAGCGGTGTCAGAAACCCGTCCTTCACCAAACTGTTGCACTGAGCGGCGTGGTGAAGTATGGACGAACAGAAAGCCACGACCGGCACGTGGGGGGGAGGGGGGTGTGGAGGCCCCGTCGTCCCAGCAGTAAATCGACAACGAGGCTGTACGCGTGTATTTTTTCTGCGGCGCGCAATGTGCGTGGTGCACGTGTTGTGTGAGCGACACCCGCGCACGTGGTGCACGTGGTGCACGTGTTGTGTGAGCGACACCCGCGCACGTGGTGCACGTGGTGCACGTGTTGTGTGAGCGACACACGCGCACGTGGTGCACGTGTTGTGTGAGCGACACCCGCGCACGTGGTGCACGTGGTGCACGTGTTGTGTGAGCGACACACGCGCACGTGGTGCACGTGGTGCACGTGTTGTGTGAGCGACACACGCGCACGTGGTGCACGTGGTGCACGTGTTGTGTGAGCGACGCACGTGTTGTGCACGTGTTGTGTACGTGTTGTGTGAGCGACACACGCGCACGTGGTGCACGGTGAACCATTGCGATGTATCGACGACGCCGCCTTACGACGGGACAATATATAATCAGCTGACATTTCAGACAATGGCCCTTCTTCAGATGGGAGAGAAGCGAGAGGAGAAGAGAGAGAGAGGGGGGGGGTAGCAGATTTGTAGTCGGATATTGCACTTTGCACCGCGGGTCCCCTAGAACACCACAAGGGCGTTTTGGAGACAGTTCACGGTGGGGGGGGGGCGGTGGAGGGGGCGATATTCATCAGTGGTGCTTTTTTTCCCGAGTGATGACCGTTCAACCCCGTTGCACTGACCGCTCACGACGCGCAGGCCTTCTGGTCCGCACTCGCCATGGCTGCCCCTTTGACGGCGGACAAAAAATAAAACCGCGTGCGTTTTCAATGCGACACCGCGGGTTCTTGGCGCCCCACGTCGTTCACGCATCCCCGAGCTTTAGAGGTGGCTGCGCACGAACCGTGGACGCGAGTCGAGTTCGGCGAACGGGCGACGCAGCTTTTTCTCATCCACGCAGACCATGTTGGGCCCTGTGGACAGAGAAAAGTGTAACACAAACATGACGAAATGTGCAGTGGACACTTCCGGGCGATCTGCCCCATGGATCGCGATGATGTGACGACGACGATGATGGACGCGTTTTTTTTTCAGGAACGCATCTGCCCGTAACGGGTCCAGGGAATATTCCTCTTATCTGCGTTCTTTTCCTTCCCAATCGCTCTCCCCCTCTCCCCCCCTCTCACCTCGCTCTCCCCCCGCCCTGCTCCCGCTCTCTGCCACGACGCCAGTCGTTCACCCTCGAGTTCCACTTCTCAGGTAACGAGTTCTTCTCCAACGCGACGCTCAGGAAGACGTACGAACTGCAGGCGACGCCCGGCGACACGCAGCCCCTCGCCTACGACGGCCCTGAGATCGTGGCCTGTCAAGGGTGAGTGCAGCGCCCAGCGCTCACCCCACGCTCGCCCCACACTCACCCCTCGCTCACTCCATGCTCACCCACGCTAACCCCACGCTCACCCCACGCTCACCCCACACTCACCCCACGCTCACCCCATGCTCACTCCATGCTCACCCCACACTCACCCCACGCTCACCCCATGCTCACCCCTCCCTCCCCCAAGCTCACTCCATGCTCACCCCACACTCACCCCACGCTCACCCCATGCTCACCCCTCCCTCCCCCAAGCTCACCCCACGCTCACCCCACGCTCACCCACGCTCACCCCACGCTCACCCCACGCTCACCCCATGCTCACCCCACGCTCAACCCATGCTCACTCCATGCTCACCCCATGCTCACTCCACGCTCACCCCACGCTCACCCCACGCTCACCCCACGCTCACCCACGCTCACCCCATGCTCACTCCACGCTCACCCCACGCTCACCCCACGCTCACCCCACGCTCACCCACGCTCACCCCATGCTCACTCCACGCTCACCCCACGCTCACCCCACGCTCACCCCACGCTCACCCACGCTCACCCCACACTCACCCCACGCTCACCCCATGCTCACTCCATGCTCACCCCACGCTCACCCCATGCTCACTCCATGCTCACCCCACGCTCACCCCATGCTCACTCCACGCTCACCCCATGCTCACCCCACGCTCACTCCACGCTCACCCCATGCTCACCCCACGCTCACCCCACGCTCACCCCACGCTCACCCACGCTCACCCCACACTCACCCCACGCTCACCCCATGCTCACTCCATGCTCACCCCACGCTCACCCCATGCTCACCCCACGCTCACCCCACGCTCACCCCACGCTCACCCCACACTCACCCCACGCTCACCCCACGCTCACCCCATGCTCACTCCATGCTCACCCCATGCTCACTCCATGCTCACCCCACGCTCACCCCACGCTCACCCCACACTCACCCCACGCTCACCCCACGCTCACCCCATGCTCACTCCATGCTCACCCCACGCTCACCCCATGCTCACTCCACGCTCACCCCACGCTCACCCCACGCTCACCCCACGCTCACCCCACGCTCACCCACGCTCACCCCACACTCACCCCACGCTCACCCCATGCTCACTCCATGCTCACTCCACGCTCACCCCATGCTCACCCCACGCTCACCCCACACTCACCCCACGCTCACCCCATGCTCACTCCACGCTCACCCCACGCTCACCCCACGCTCACCCCACGCTCACCCCATGCTCACTCCATGCTCACTCCATGCTCACTCCACGCTCACCCCACGCTCACCCCACGCTCACCCCACGCTCACCCCACACTCACCCCACGCTCACCCCACGCTCACCCCACGCTCACCCCATGCTCACTCCATGCTCACCCCACGCTCACCCCACGCTCACCCCACGCTCACCCCACGCTCACCCCATGCTCACCCCACGCTCACCCCACGCTCACCCCACGCTCACCCCACGCTCACTCCATGCTCACTCCACGCTCACCCCACGCTCACCCCACGCTCACCCCACGCTCACCCCACACTCACCCCACGCTCACCCCACGCTCACCCCACGCTCACCCCACGCTCACCCCATGCTCACTCCATGCTCACTCCATGCTCACCCCACGCTCACCCCATGCTCACCCCACGCTCACCCCACGCTCACCCCACGCTCACCCCATGCTCACTCCATGCTCACCCCACGCTCACCCCACGCTCACCCCACGCTCACCCCATGCTCACCCCACGCTCACCCCACACTCACCCCATGCTCACCCCACGCTCACCCCACGCTCACCCCACGCTCACCCCATGCTCACTCCATGCTCACCCCACGCTCACCCCACGCTCACCCCACGCTCACCCCACGCTCACTCCATGCTCACTCCATGCTCACCCCACGCTCACCCCATGCTCACTCCATGCTCACCCCATGCTCACCCCACGCTCACCCCACGCTCACCCCATGCTCACCCCACGCTCACCCCACGCTCACCCCACGCTCACCCCACGCTCACCCCACGCTCACTCCATGCTCACTCCATGCTCACCCCACGCTCACCCCACACTCACCCCACGCTCACCCCACGCTCACCCCACGCTCACCCCATGCTCACCCCACGCTCACCCCACGCTCACCCCATGCTCACTCCATGCTCACCCCACGCTCACCCCACGCTCACCCCACGCTCACCCCACACTCACCCCATGCTCACTCCATGCTGACCCCACGCTCACCCCGCGCTCACCCCACGCTCACCCCACGCTCACCCCACGCTCACCCCACGCTCACCCCACGCTCACCCCACGCTCACCCCATGCTCACCCCACGCTCACCCCACGCTCACCCCACACTCACCCCACGCTCACCCCACGCTCACCCCAACGCTCACCCCACGCTCACCCCACGCTCACCCCGCGCTCACCCCGCGCTCACCCCGCGCTCACCCCACGCTCACCCCACGCTCACCCCACGCTCACCCCACGCTCACCCCGCGCTCACCCCGCGCTCACCCCGCGCTCACCCCGCGCTCACCCCGCGCTCACCCCGCGCTCACCCCGCGCTCACCCCACGCTCACCCCACGCTCACCCCATGCTCACCCCACGCTCACCCCACGCTCACCCCACACTCACCCCATGCTCACTCCACGCTCACCCCACGCTCACCCCACGCTCACCCCACGCTCACCCCACGCTCACCCCACACTCACCCCATGCTCACTCCATGCTCACCCCGCGCTCACCCCACGCTCACCCCACGCTCACCCCGCGCTCACCCCACGCTCACCCCACACTCACCCCATGCTCACTCCATGCTCACCCCACGCTCACCCCACGCTCACCCCACGCTCACCCCACGCTCACCCCACGCTCACCCCACGCTCACCCACGCTAACCCCACGCTCACCCCACGCTCACCCCACACTCACCCCACGCTCACCCCATGCTCACCCCACGCTCACCCCACACTCACCCCACGCTCACCCACGCTAACCCCACGCTCACCCCACGCTCACCCCACGCTCACCCCACGCTCACCCCACGCTCACTCCATGCTCACCCCACGCTCACCCCACACTCACCCCACGCTCACCCCACGCTCACCCCACACTCACCCCACGCTCACCCACGCTCACCCCACGCTCACCCCACGCTCACCCCACGCTCACCCCACGCTCACCCCATGCTCACTCCATGCTCACCCCACGCTCACCCCACGCTCACCCCACGCTCACCCCACGCTCACCCCACGCTCACCCCACACTCACCCCACGCTCACCCACGCTCACCCCACGCTCACCCCACGCTCACCCCACGCTCACCCCATGCTCACTCCATGCTCACCCCACGCTCACCCCACGCTCACCCCACGCTCACCCCACACTCACCCCACGCTCACCCCATGCTCACCCCACGCTCACCCCACACTCACCCCACGCTCACCCACGCTAACCCCACGCTCACCCCACACTCACCCCACGCTCACCCCATGCTCACCCCACGCTCACCCCACACTCACCCCACGCTCACCCACGCTAACCCCACGCTCACCCCACGCTCACCCCACGCTCACTCCACGCTCACCCCACGCTCACCCCACACTCACCCCACGCTCACCCCACGCTCACCCCACACTCACCCCACGCTCACCCCACGCTCACCCCATGCTCACCCCACACTCACCCCACGCTCACCCCACGCTCACCCCATGCTCACCCCACACTCACCCCACGCTCACCCCACACTCACCCCACGCTCACCCCACGCTCACCCCACACTCACCCCACGCTCACCCCACGCTCACCCCATGCTCACCCCACGCTCACCCCACGCTCACCCCACGCTCACCCCACGCTCACCCCACACTCACCCCACGCTCACCCCACGCTCACCCCACACTCACCCCACGCTCACCCCATGCTCACCCCACGCTCACCCCACGCTCACCCCACGCTCACCCCACGCTCACCCCACGCTCACCCCATGCTCACCCCACGCTCACCCCACGCTCACCCCACGCTCACCCCACACTCACCCCATGCTCACTCCATGCTCACTCCATGCTCACCCCACACTCACCCCATGCTCACCCCATGCTCACTCCATGCTCACCCCACACTCACCCCACACTCACCCCATGCTCACCCCACACTCACCCCACACTCACTCCACGCTCACCCCATGCTCACTCCACGCTCACCCCACGCTCACCCCATGCTCACTCCACACTCACCCCATGCTCACTCCATGCTCACCCCACGCTCACCCCATGCTCACTCCACGCTCACCCCATGCTCACCCCACGCTCACCCCACGCTCACCCCACGCTCACCCACGCTCACCCCACACTCACCCCACGCTCACCCCATGCTCACTCCATGCTCACCCCACGCTCACCCCATGCTCACCCCACGCTCACCCCACGCTCACTCCATGCTCACCCCACGCTCACCCCACGCTCACCCCACACTCACCCCACGCTCACCCCATGCTCACTCCATGCTCACTCCATGCTCACCCCATGCTCACTCCATGCTCACCCCACGCTCACCCCATGCTCACTCCACGCTCACCCCATGCTCACCCCACGCTCACCCCACGCTCACCCCACACTCACCCCATGCTCACTCCATGCTCACTCCATGCTCACCCCACACTCACCCCACGCTCACCCCACGCTCACCCCACGCTCACCCCACGCTCACCCCACGCTCACCCCATGCTCACTCCATGCTCACTCCATGCTCACCCCACGCTCACCCCACACTCACCCCACGCTCACCCCACGCTCACCCCACGCTCACCCCACGCTCACCCCACGCTCACCCCACGCTCACCCCACACTCACCCCACACTCACCCCACACTCACCCCACACTCACCCCATGCTCACCCCACGCTAACCCCACGCTCACCCCACGCTCACCCCACACTCACTCCATGCTCACCCCACACTCACCCCACACTCACCCCATGCTCACCCCACACTCACCCCACACTCACCCCATGCTCACCCCACGCTCACCCCATGCTCACCCCACGCTCACCCCACGCTCACCCCACACTCACCCCATGCTCACTCCATGCTCACTCCATGCTCACCCCACACTCACCCCACGCTCACCCCACGCTCACCCCACGCTCACCCCACGCTCACCCCATGCTCACTCCATGCTCACTCCATGCTCACCCCACGCTCACCCCACACTCACCCCACGCTCACTCCATGCTCACCCCACGCTCACCCCACACTCACCCCACACTCACCCCACGCTCACCCCATGCTCACTCCATGCTCACTCCATGCTCACCCCACGCTCACCCCACACTCACCCCACGCTCACCCCACGCTCACCCCACGCTCACCCCACGCTCACCCCATGCTCACTCCATGCTCACCCCACGCTCACCCCACACTCACCCCACGCTCACCCCATGCTCACTCCATGCTCACTCCATGCTCACCCCACGCTCACCCCACGCTCACCCCACGCTCACCCCATGCTCACTCCATGCTCACCCACGCTCACCCCACGCTCACCCCATGCTCACCCCACGCTCACCCCACGCTCACCCCATGCTCACTCCATGCTCACCCCACGCTCACCCCACGCTCACCCCACGCTCACCCCACACTCACCCACACTTACCCCTTGCTTACCCTACACTCACCCCACGCTCACCCCATGCTCACCCCACACTCACCCACGCTAACCCCAAGCTCACCCCACGCCCACCCCACGCTCACCCCACACTCACCCACACTTACCCCTTGCTTACCCTACACTCACCCCACGCTCACCCCATGCTCACTCCACGCCCACCCCACACTCACCTCACGCCCACCCCACGCTCACCCGAAACTCACCCGACACTAACTCCACTCTGAGATGATGGTGATGATGGTACTTTTAGCTTTTTTTGTAAGTGTCAAACCATTGCCTTTCTCCACAAAAGAACCCATATTTTCCTTTAAAACGACACCCCCCCCACCCACCCCCCGTGTGTATCTTTAAAATTACTTAGAGATTCTGACCGAGGTCCCCTAATGTGCGGAGATGCCCCGTGGGCGCTTTGTCTCGGACGTCTGCTGCTTTCGAACCTTTAAGGTCAAGCCAGAAGGAACGGCACCCAAAGCCTTTCTCAATTCTTGATTTTGAAGAAAAATAAAAAAAAATCTCCCCGGAGCAGCGCACAGGCGAGAGCGGCGTTCGTCACTCATTTTCAGACATCGTCAGTGCGAGGTGCCTCCACACATTTTAAACCATTGGGCGAGGGGGGGGGAGTTTGACAGCAGCACGATGATGATGATGATGGAGGGGGGGGGTATTGACTCTTTGTGCATTGTCTGGGGGCCACACCACAGGGGCCGCGCTGAAGGCCACCAGGGAGGCCGCCAGTGGCCCATGAGGCCTTGCAATGAGGGGCGCCGGCTCAGAGAGACGTGCACGGGCATGGAGGCAGACACAGACGGAGAGGGGGGGCCACTCAGACGGAACGCTAAGGGGGGGGGGGGGCAGGAGGTTCTAGGCAGACAGAACAGGCAGAGTTCATAGACGGGCGGATAGACAAGCAGACACATTGGGCAGGCAGTCTGGAATGACAGGCAGGTCGAGGGTCGATGACGCACGTGTGTTTGTTAGACTTCTTTCGCACCGTACGTAGCCAACCATGCTAATCGGAGGTGGGGGAGAGGAGGGAGCGGTGGGAAGGACAAGAAGCAACTGGGCAAGAACTAGACAAGGGGAGAGTACATGGACAACCGGACAAACGTGTAGGGGATGGAGGAATACAGTGAGAGCAAGGGAGAGAATATCTCCTCCACCCCACATAAAAAAACACAATTAATCATCCCTCCCCCGGACGAGAGCGAGAGAGAGAGAGCGCGCACACACGCGCGTCAATAAAACACGGCGCTGCGGCACACTTGGAGTAATGCGCTGAAAATACGGACAACGCCGGACGACGCAGCCGTGGCCGCCTTGTTGCTCAGAAAGCTTCGCGACGACTGTGCCAGCGTTGCCGAGCTCTTAGCGGAATGAATTTTTCAAATTGCAGACTCCCGCGATGGCCGCGCGCGCCGGTTACCTAGAGGAGTTGGGGGGGGGGGAGTGGGGATATTTCTGCGCGGGGTGATTCCTGTGTACCCCCATGTACCGCACAAGCGGTTTTTTTGAAGTCTCAGCTCGGTTTGGGCATTGCCCGGAGGAGAGGACACACGGGGGTAGGGCAGCAGAGCTTCCGATCGTGTGATCGTCGGTTCCAAGGTGGTCATCCATCATCAATCATCCATTATCATCATCATCATCATCTATCAATCATCATCAGTAATGATCAGCGTCACAGTCATACCTAATCAGTAATCATCAAAGTGATATTCCATTTGTGCTATCGGTGGGGATGCCGTGGAGATTAATCCGTCCCATTTAGGACCTCTCACAGCGAGCAGAGCGCGACATGACATCACGTCCCCGATAATGACGTCATAATAATTCCCTCTGAAGTTGCCTTCAATGAATGGGTCTCTTCACCCACGTGATCAGACGGTGCGCCCCGATGTGCCTGGCAAAGAGCGTTTGCTGCGTGACAACCCAGCCTACATATTTCATCTTTAGAGCTTGGTATATCCTGAATTATGCACCGAGCACAACAACAACAAAAACTGGTGACCAGGCTGAAATCGTCAATTCACCGCACGGGAAAATTACACTTCAATCACGGGTCCCTAAATGTCAAATATGAAGCCAGGATCTCCGTGGCGGTTCCAATTCAGTCCATCGACATGGCCATTATGAGCCATGCCTTGCACGCACATACACTGTACAGTTTTTTCCTCACTTTATGTGGTAGTAGATGCGTTTAAAAAAACGGGGCACACGAAGCAGCCGCCTGCTAAGTGGCGCGTACAACAGCACGGTGGCAAGATGTTAACTACCTCGCCTGGTTTACAGGAGGTGGTGGGTTTGATACCGACCCTGACGCCTGCTGCTGTATATTTCAAGTTCGCTCTCTCTCCGTGGTCGTGTGGATTTTTTTCCGAGTCCTCCAGGTTTTTCCCTCCACACTTAGAATCATCGTCACGCGTTTTGAGTATTTGGCTGCCGCTATGAATTCCCACACGATGGTGACGATGAGCCACTTTGTCGAGCTATCATTTGTGATCGCCAGGTCGCTTATAGAAAAAGAGCTAAAGAAGCTCAGTGGCCCTTTCCTGGTAAAAATAAAAAATTGGTATTTAGATATATTGATTAATTATCTGCGTGTGATATAAACGAGATCTGTGAGATTTAATGTATCGTAAGTATGCTCGCGTCTGTCGCCAGAGTTAGGTGGTGCAAAGAAAAAGAGTTATATTTAGCTGAACGTGCCTTACCTGGGAAAAAAAAAACGTTTCATAAATACAGGGACTCCTCCACTTATGAACGAGTTAGGTTCCAGAGGTGAAACGTTGTATAATCTCCCATAGATGTAGATGCCACTGGTTCTTCACGTTCTGCAGATGTAGATGCCACTGGTTCTTCACGTTCTGCAGATGTAGATGCCACTGGTTCTTCGCGTTCTGCAGATGTAGATGCCACTGGTTCTTCACGTTCTGCAGATGTAGATGCCACTGGTTCTTCACGTTCTGCAGATGTAGATGCCATTGGTTCTTCATGTTTTGCAGATGTAGATGCCGCTGGTTCTTCACGTTCTGCAGATGTAGATGCCACCACCGCCATCTATTGCTCTGGTGGTTGAACTTACGACTCTCGGTCCGAACAAGCAACTAGACATACGGACCAGGTTTGTTCGTGTCTCTGAAAGTTCGTAAGTCGAATAGTGGAGGAGTCCCTATAGCTTAGTGTGCTTGCCCCGACAGTCTGTTAAGGCTACGGTGGGGGGCCAGCTGGTGTCAGAAAACGGCCGGGGGAATCATCCGTGCGTGTGCTTGACCGTCGCTCTTCCCTCCTTGCCCCTCGCCACTGGCCGTCGCCCGTCGCCGCCGTTGGCGCCCGCGCAGCTGCGAGATCTCGTGGCTGGAGGGCCGCGACGTGACGCAGCGGGTCGTGCGCAAGCGCCAGAAGCACAAGAGCACGGGCAGCGTGCGCGTCGTCACCAGGACGGAGCGCGCAGAGTCCTTCTTCCACTTCTTCAGCCCGCCACGAGGTAACGAGCTAACACCCACGATGAGGTAACAGAGTAACTGCCCTGTAAATGTGGAACGTTGGGGCGACGTTGGTCCAGCGGTTCCTTGCCCCATCATACCGTACGTAGCCAACAGCGCTAATCGGAGGTGCCGGATTTGAATCGCACCGGGGTTGGATAACAATCGCACTGCGCTCGAATTAAAAATCGATCTGGGCGCGTACAGATGCACCTCCACGCTCTCTGTGCCGCCGTCCGTTACCCCCCGGCGTGTTTCTTTTGCTATCCCAGTATCGGACACTGAGTGCGACAAGGAGGACTTCTTGATCCAGGCGATGCTTGCCACGGACTTTGAGGTCGGCCACTTCATCCGCGACCGCCTCGTCCCGCGAGCCGTGCTCTACTTCACGGGCGAGGCCCTCGACGACGATGACGACGATGATGATGACGACGACGATGACGACGTGAGTGAAGGATGCGGCTCACGTCGAAATCCCCCTCCACCGGTCCCTCTTCTCTCCTCCTCTCTCTGTCGGCTGCTCCGCATCGACGGCAGGTCCTCGGCTGCCACCTTGCTCCATCCTCCAGTCCCCAAACGACCCCTTCCCTCGGCTCCCCCTCGCAACGTCCCCGTCCTCCCTCCTCGTGCCCGTCCCTCTCGCTCCGCGAGCTCGCCGACCGAGGCCTGCGACGTGCCGGATCTGAGACTGGCGCTGCCACTAGAGCCGCGTAGTAGCGACGTCTCCCCCATATCCCGCATCCCCCCCCCCCGTCTCCCCCATCTCCCCGCGTGTCACCACGTCACCTGCGACTGCCCCGTCTCCCCGCGTGTCACCACGTCACCTGCGACTCCCCGCGCAGCTAAACTCGGTCGTCTCTCTTGTTTGCAGTACGAGGACGATGATGAAGAGGGAGAAGAGAATGAGGTGAGCTCCCTTTTCCCATTCTCCGTAGTTTCGGAATCGATGACCGAGGCCCAGACCCTACAATTTCTTGCTTATGCCCCCCCCCCCCCCCCCCCGCTGGAGGAAGGACCTCCACCAGCCAGAGAGCCAGAGGAGAGGCCCCCCCCCATCCCCCCACGGGGATGCTGCCACTGGACTTGGAATCTCCGGTCACGGTAGTTAAAACAATTGTGAAATGTTCAACCCCGCAGTACAACAGATGGGCACGACCACAAGTTAGTCGGTCAGCAGGTCACGTACGCTGGGGTGAAGCGTGCGTGCTCCCACCTCGTCCAAAACGCCTGGCCGTTGTTGGAAGAGTAGGCCAAATACCGTATTGATGTGTTTCTGTAGGCGCATCCACCAGTAGTGGCAAGTACACAAATTAACTTCATGGCGGGACCCCAGGGTCCCATAAGCCCCTGGCTCTCGCATAAACTGCGACGCAACGTCATTTCATGTCTGTCGAAGGCGAACGACGCGGCGATCTATTCCTCTCGACGAGCTCCACACGATGCGCTAATCAAAGTTTCAAAGTTGTGTTTCTTCTGCGCATTCGTCCTCGCTGTGCTTGGACGACATGACTTCAGAATGATCCGTGCCAGGTGGGTCGCGGCGTTTATGTGCGCGGTGGGACAGAGTCGCCAAAAACTAATTACATAATTGCGATTTTGACTTCGGTTTATTAGGAACCACGGGGTCCCGCCATAAGGTTCATTTGTTGAACTTATTTAGCGCTGCACGTAGCCAACCGCATTCATTGGAGGTGCGGGGGAAGGACAACAAACTAAACACGAAAGGCAGTTCTAAGGGAATGAGTTTTCAATTTAGGCGATTTAAAATGTGCGCAGACCCCAGTGGATTCCTAACATCAGAAGGAAGAACGTTCCAGACTGCCGCGGAAGCGCAACTGAAAATGCGAGCGACACGATTTATTCTTTGGTGTCTCTCAACACAGACACCAGGTGGCGCTCTCATACATCTCGAGGGAGGTCTTACAAACTTAGCCATGAGTTAACGCGTGGGAGGTTTTCGCGACCAATATTATTCATAAGAGGGGGTTTGGTTTAGATCGCGTGAATATAAATGTGTTGTTAAACCCGCCACCACCCGACACAGCCAACTAGTAAGGTTTGTCACGTAAACAGAACGTGCCAATTAGCAGAGGTGTGGACTCGAGTCATGTGACTTGGACTCGAGTCAGACTCGAGTCATGAATTTGATGACTTGCGACTCGACTTGGACTTGCATAACAATGACTTTGTCCCACCTATGAGATGTGGACTCGAGTCATGTGACTTGGACTCGAGTCAGACTCGAGTCATGAATTTGATGACTTGCGACTCGACTTGGACTTGCATAACAATGACTTTGTCCCACCTCTGCCAATTAGTTACGAGTACAGCACACCGGTTGTGTGCTGGAAAGTAAACCCACAACATTTACAATTTGAGTACGACGTTTCCCCGGTAATTGCAAACAGCCTCTGAATTGTGGATAATTCCTCCTCTTTCTGAGCCATGAGATCATTATTGAAAAAAATCAAACGTCTATTTGGGTGATGCTCGGTGCCTAATTTGCCGTGGAACATATTCCACTCGATTGGAGAGTCTGAGGTCAGCAGCTGATGCCCCATCTGGAGTGTAGTCTCCGCCACAGTTGCGTGGCACTCGTTCCACAAACTTTGGGGGTGACCAGAAGTTTCATTTCAGCAGGAGCTTCTCCACTGCTGATCTCCAGAAAGCATTTACGCCCTCAACCCAGAAGGTATGGCAGCAAGTACTAATTGCAGGGCTCCCCCTTTACCTTGACCTTTATCCAATTATCAGGCTGAGACCATCACTTCACTGAGCGACAACCTGGTTTAACCACCTCGTCTGGTTTGCAGGAGGTTCGTGGGTTCGATCCGGACCCTGACCCATGTATATTTTGAGTTTGCATGTCTCTCTCTCCCCGCGGTAGCGTGGATTTTTCTCCGGGTCCTCCAGTTCTTCCCTCCACATTTTAGAATCAACGTGCGGTTAGAGTATTTGGCTGCTATAAATTACCACACGATAAGCCATTTGGTTAAGCTGTCATTTGTGGCCAGGTTGCTTCTGAAAATGAGCTACAAAGCAGCTTACCTGGTAAAATAAAATAAACTGTTTAATCGTTATGGTTTTTAATCGCGAGTGGCTAGAACCTGGATTTGGAATCCATAGTCTTACACAGTGGTGCTGGCTGAATGTTCTGACACGGCCATTAAAATCCCACTGAGCTGGACAACCATCCCCCTTGCTGTTTTTAATTTCAGTTTTTCTCATTCTTCACTGATACCCCCCCTCCCTCCGCCGCCCCCACCGTGGTAATTATAATTGATCGCCACCAGCTCGGACAGGGCTGCATATAGAGATGAGCACAGGCCCCAATCAGTGCCGGATTAAGCTAGTGCAGGGCCTGTAGCATATGTTATAAAAGGGCCCTAAATAAATGAAAATAAAACATAAATATAAAAAAAGACATTTTTTACTTGCATAGTTAAGTAATTATATTTTTAATTTGCTATACAGCCAGATGATACGACAAATCGCTAACCATAAACACCCAGTGGTTCGTCAAAGTTGAAGGCAGTATAGTACTATTGTAATAGAGCAAGTGCAGAATCACTGAACCGGAATTGACAGCTTGAAAGCATTTAGCGCGGGGCCCTTGAAAGTGCGGGGCCCGTAGCTACTACATATGTAGCTACTTTTGCTACTACGATAATCACACACTGGCCCCAGTGATCTTTCAATTTGGGTCCCCGATTATGCAAGATGATCTATTTCGTAGATAACCCTCCCCCCCGCACTCAATTGATAGGGAGAAATAATAGGGGTTTTAAAATTGTATTGCAAAGCCTATAATTGTCTCCCTCGCCCAGATCGATACACTTATTACATCCTATTAGCACGCTCTCGATACACCCTGTCCAACATCACCGGTCTGATTTGCTTTCAGCATAAGCCGAGGATCGTTAGGAATCAGCGGAATTTCCATAAATGGATAACTCTGTATAATGTTGTCTTTATGGACGTGTCTGTGTATGTGTGTGCTCGCTAACAGCACTTGCCCCAACAGTCTGTTCAGGCTATACGGCAGATCTTTGTCTTTGTACTTAACGGAGCGGAGTGGAAGTGTAGCAGTCAGCGCGCTGCGCTACGAACCCGGCAGCCGCCCGAGTTCGATTCCTACTCACGGCCATCGCCAGAGACGATTATCTGAACCGGTCCTGGGCCGCTCCTAGGTCGACTCAGTCTCAAATGAGTACCTGGTGCCATGTGTAAAACATCGCCACGAGGGAGACAAAGGTGGCCGGGCGTGGTGCTGGCCACCCATCCCTTCGTGTGCCGTGTTGGCCTTCATAGGGTGCTACTCGCTAACAGCACTTGCCCCCACAGTCTGTTATGTCTATACGCTGGGTTGTTTGTCTTTGTATTTAACACAGGAGCTCGATGGGAAGAGATGCAATCAGAATGAGGACACCAAGCCCCAGGTAATAAGGGGGTTTCTCACTTACACAACACATCGTCGTCATCAGTCATTATCCACTGTTGGATGAAGGCCTCCCCAAAGTCATTGCCATCTTCCATCGTCTTCTGATGCAAAACAGGCTCATTTAAATGCCACTCGTTCTCGCTCCCAAATTATTTTTATTGTTTGGGGGTTTTTTTAATCTATTTTAACCAAATTCTATGTATATTGTGCCGTTGTCGACACACGGTAAGGTGAGCAAATTTCCACTTGAAGCTCGCGCAAATTTGCACTGCCCCATGTTCGAGAATGACCTTGGGAACATGACATTACAGAACTACTACAAGTCACGTCAGCACACAATACAAGAAAGTGAGATGGAGCCAAGTTAAGCAATTCAACAAATAATAAACATAGGCATAGAATGGCAGTACACATTGCACGAGTATATACATTTTCACAGATTCGTCGAGATAAAATGTAAGCTGGAGCAGGGGCAGAAAAACGACAACAGAAACAACAACAACCCAAAAGCAGCACACCGAGACAACACAGTCTTTCGATTACATTACACTTTACAATAGAACTCATTGATACTCCCACGGAGGAAAAGGTTGACGGCTTCCAAAGCTACGGTTGCAATTGCGGCCGACCCTCCATCTGGCACCGAAATCGTTCAAGCTCGCGATTCGCGTCGCTCGCGGGAATGGTTTTTAATCCGGGTTTCGTTCTTCTCCCTTCGCACCAGGTGGGGTGAATGAAAACATTTGCTACTCGCAGCAAGAGGAGGAGAGCGGATCTGGATGACGGCCCACGAGGCTTCGGGAGTTACTCTGGACCCCCCCCCCACCACACCCCCACGCTCGACTCTAGCCAAGACACCGCGACGGCGGCGAGGACGCCGACGATGTTTTTGTACACTCTGCCTAAACGAATAATTCACAAAGACAACAACTGTAACACCACTACTACTAACGGTATTTAAATATACTATTTTAATTTAGTCGTGCGTGTGTGTGTGTGTGCGCGTGCGTGCACACGTGCCAAAACGGTCAAAATGTTTTGAGAACGGAAGGGAATTCATATTTGAACCAATTTCATGTTTTATTCTGGTAGGGTGCAGTGAATGCTCAACGTCAACAGCGAACGAGCGGTGAAAAAGGCCTTATTGAACAACGGGAGCGTAAGGGGAAACTGTTGGGGATCGTACATAGGAGCCAAGCAGATATGAGGCCTACCACTGGTCTTAATCACAACTAGCCAACCAGACGCCAACACTAGCGTAACCTTAACCAAACTTCCCAAACAGACACAACAAGCCCGCCCTACCCTTTATACCAGCAAGCTAGCCAATCAGCACCTAACACTTGCCCAAGGGGTTTTGGTCACTAAAATAACACAGAGCAGGCATTTTCTTCGAATTCGGTAGTAAAGAACAATACAACCTCGCTATTTCAAGAGCCACAATGCACGTGAATAATGTCACGAAGCAGGCGCAGGTTGCCGACCCCTGCACTGGCCCTACTCCTGACCACAACCCCTACAGCCTGATCTTCACCTCCTGCACGTCTGTCGGGACGCATTTTCACTTTTTCACGTTGGCGTTTCGCTATTTTGATTTTGACGACACGTGGGCTCGGAGTACATTTTTTTTTGCCAGCCACGCCGGCTTGGCGATGTCGGTAACCCTGTTGACAATCTGCGCGCAGTCAAGTTACACGAGCCGGTTGCTCGCGACTTAGGAAGGCGGCTAGACTGGAGCCCTGTTTGCTGAACGTTTACCTCGACTTGAAGAGTGCTAAACACGCAGGGAGTTGACCTGCTCGAATCAAGTCGGTCAATCGGGTTTGAGTTTTTTTAGTTTTCGCAAAAATATATTTTCCCCCAACTTCATGCCGATTGTGCGATCGACGTCACGTCATGAGAACAAGCACCGGAGTGAAACCCTTTGTGTTTAAGAGGGCGAAGCACAAAAGTGGATGTCACAGAGCTACCTCTGAGATCCCCCCCCTTCCTCCAAGTGACGTCATAAGTTTCGCCGCTGAGAGACGGCGCAGACGAGAGACGGCGCGAGCGGGACAGAACATACGCGACAAGACGATACAAATGGGATGGGGCAGGCAAGGAGGCGATAAACGTCGTTGAAGCTAATGGTGATGTCGCGTCATGAGAGTTGGTCGAAATCTCCGGCGGTGGGTTTTTTTCTGCGAGGGGGGGGGGGGATGTTAGGAGAGGGTGGCGATCCACTACTCACCAGCTACTAAAAGGTGCAAGTGCCAAGCATTGATCCAAGCTTACCTGCAGTGACATTTTTATTTTTTTATTAAAACGTTCTTGTGTCCCATGGAAACAACGATCATCGATCATCTCGGTTCGTCGTCCTCAGGCAGTGGGGTGGAAATTCCACGCTCTCTGCACCGTGCGGGATGAGCCCATCCTTACCCACCGTTGACGTACCGTGAATATCATCCGGTATGTCTTTTAGCGACCCCAGAGGTGTGATGGTGTTCTTTACGATGATGATGATCGATCGTTCGTTAATGCGCTGGGTCTGGGGTTACCCCGGCGTGGGGATTTCAATTTGTGTCCCCGCATTTTTAACTTGCGCCGTTCTTGACAACCCATTACGAAGGAGCAGACGTTGCCTTCTCATTCACACATCTTTCCCTCCATCTCAGCAGCACCGGTTCAACACAAGCAAGCTTTTTGACCGGTTTCGACACACAGTATCTCTTCAGAGAGTCAGGTCCGTTTGAACCGACGTTGATGAACTGCCATTTATTTATAGGCGATGGCCCCTCTTTGTAAGATATGGGTCTCCTATAGTTCAAGCGTCATGGAGAATATAAATAACAATGAGCAGACAATACATCTGCACATAACCTCCTTCACGAGTAATTCTTATTGCAATGGGTAGCTACTACTACTACAATCGTCATCAGCCTCGATCTATCCGCTGCTAGACGAAGCCGAGCTGCCGCCATTCTGCACAATATGGGCGATTATCAAAGATAAATGTCCTCAACTCATATTTATTTACTCAACATATCCCTTTCTCAAAACGTTTTGACACACCATGCGCATATATATATACTGTAATAGGGTCAACATATGTGCTTTGGAAAATGCCTATACCAGTCGAAGTGCATTATAAATGGAGACGTGTGCGCTATGTAGTTACAGTCGCTCGGAAAATGACAAATCACATTGTACTCATTGGGCATTGCTGCTGAACACAATAAACAAGTGTGCACTTACAGGTGCCTCGTGCATGCGCGTGTGTTTCTGGGTGCACATGCACGGTCAAAATGGCGTTTTGGACCAATGACGCCCCAATTTTGGTTCAACGTTGATCCAACGTTGGGCCGTCGTTGGTCCAACGTTGGTCCAACGGTTTTGATGGTCCCAACCTCCGATTAGCATGGTTGGGTACGCACGGGGTCGAAAGGAGTTCTTCAACACATGCGTACACATGCCAACGTTGGCCTCAACATTGGCATGTTTCACTGGGTATATACGGCACAGGGGTGGGAAACCTACGGTCATCGTTTTGTATGACCCAACAGCCACTTGAGGCCTTCCACTTCAATACAGCTCGCAAATAATATTTATCCATCACTCCAAGCCATCTTAGTAGCACTAGTCAGGCACTAGAGAGGGACATTTTGGACCCAGCAACAAAATTGTGTTACTAATTTTATGCTCGGGTCACTTTTGCCAGTTTCTGCCACCATCTTGGATTTTAAAAAATGGCTGACTTGGATTTCAAAATGGCTGCAATTGGCAACCAACGTACCTAAAAATCTGCACTTCTAACACAGGGAAGTTTCATTTGCCATACACGCAATTTTTCTGCGGCTCAGGATTTGTTTAGCGTGCCTTAATATGGTATAACACAACAAGAAAACATTGAATATAATGCTGTGCCTCTTGTAGAATTTACAAGATCGCCAGCACTAAGCTCGAGGGAGTAAACGAGTCTCTTGTAAGTTCTTAACACACTTGGGCACGTGGGTACCCATGCGATGAGTACAAACTTTGTGAAGGAAGATGCGTGCATCAGTTCTGTCGACGACAAAAACTAAAAAACAATCATTTTGTTTTGCCGGAAAATTTATTGGAGGACTGGTCACTTTCACGGATATATATCTTACATTCCGTCAAGCCTACAGCGTTCCTCTGCCCTTCAGACTGGATCCGATGTGATGGAGTAGGGTTGGGGAGAGGGAGCGAGATTTGTATCCCTGGGACTGCACTTTAAGTTGTCATCTCCAAGGAGGCTAAATATATCCCGCCTGCAACTCCCTCCCGCTGGATAATAGATTTGGAGATTACAATGCCAGGGTTGAGCCTGGTTAGTGCTTGAAGCAGGTGTGCTGGGTGTGGGGCTGGCTAGAGGTTTCAGCACAGCAATGGATTCTGGCACAGCTTGTATGGGGGATTTTTGTGTTTAAATCCCGGGTTCTCTCGTTTCCTCTTACAAGAAGACAAACACTCATGTTTATTGCAATTGGCTAAACATGCCACTTTTACACTACCCATGGGATCTTGGGAACCGTATATGCGGAGTCCCCACTTCAATGCTATGGCTATACGGGCCCCAATAAGTGTGAAAATTGAGGACTCTGCAGATGCTGTTTCCAGAAGCAAACCTTGGCAGCAGTGAGCATTGGTGGCTATGCTTTGCTGATGAGTCCTAATTGATAATAATGATAACCAAACGGTCCACGTTTTTGCCTATCACTGCATCACCGCTGCTTGTCAGTTGGGCGCATTCGCTCATATTTATGATGATGGTGACCTCAGAAAAGCGAACCGCAATGTACTTCTTGGGAAATGCTGGTGGGGTTTTTGTGTAATGCAGAGAGGGCCGCGTGTGTGTGATTTCTACACATTTGAGTGCGTTGTTTGAAACCTACACCCAGCAGAGGAATGCAGTGGATTACTGTGGGCCTACCCTGCTGGAAACTCACACACTCACTCCAATCTATATAGACAGGAGGTCGTGGGTTCAATCCCAACCCTGACGCCTGTATAATTGCAGTTTGCATGTTATCCCCGTAGTCATGTGGATTTGTCTCCGGGTCTTCCAGGTTTTCTCTCCACATTTAGAAACGTACGTTTAGTGTATTTGGCTGCTATGAATTTCCACATGATAAGCCACTTCGTTGAGCTAACATTTGTGGCCAGGTCGCTTCGGCAAAAAAAGCTACATAGCTCAGTAGGCCTTACCTGGTAACAAAAAACTAGTTTAGTCATCATACTGGCATATAGTTATTGCTTACATTTTTTAGCCTGTACATTCTAAAAGCAGCCACCCACCACTCTTAAGACGTGTATGTACTGAGATTTGTCAGATTTACATCGCATAATCACCGACTGAAATAAAATCAACACGTATGATATTAGCTTGGGTAAGGAAGATGTTATACATGATGAAGTTGGATATGGTTGATATTGGTTATTATTTGATGGCTTTCTTGAATAAATGGCAGCCATCTTGAAATACAAACCTGGCTGATTGAGTGGTGTAAATCAAAACACCTTGGCATGTTGGTTTGCATGTTCACCACAAGTCCGTGTATATAATGCAGACTTGATTCCTTGCAAAGCAAGTATCTATTGGGTGTTTAAACATCTTAACAACCTCCTGTTTTATTGCCAGAATGGGTAAAACCTATTCTTATTTTTTTATACTTTGATACTGGAAAATGCGGTTCCAGGATATGGCCACTGAAGTCTTCCTCTGTGGCTGAGAATTGGCCGCCATGATTTGATTATTTCATCTCGGCACCCACCCTCCCTCCCTGAAAGTTCGGTAGTGATTGATCTAAGCATTCCTGTCAAACGCTCTGCTTTGATCACAAAGTGCACTCTTGCTTAATATTACATCGTCTAGCTTGCCCCCACTCGTTCCAAGGCTGAGCCACGTGGTGTACGTGAGTGTGTAACAGAGTTGTTATGGAAATTATCATCTTCAGTGGAATGTGTAAAAAATAAAAAAAATAAACATAGAGAGGAAACCAAAGTTCCCCACAACAAAGACCTTTACTGCCAGAATAGGCATGTTTCCAGGAAAGGTAATAATACACGACATCGCCACACTGGGACCGACACCTACGCAGACATCCGTTCGCTCTCACACCCTCGTCTCCTCTACCTTGTACCCTCTCTTTTCCGCACTCGCTTCTCTCTTCCTCACTCTCTTGTCATCTCCTCTGGCTATATTCCTTCTCATATGCCCCCCCCCCTATCTGCTTCCATCTCCTCCTACTCCTTTTATCCCTTCGTCCCCCACATCTTTCTCTCAATGCCCCGTTTCATTTCCTCCACTTCCTCTTCCCTCGGGCGGTCTCCCTTCTCAAATCTCCCTCCTCTTATCTCATCTCCCTCCCTCCCCTCTGCTTCCTCCTAGCCACGGTGGCGAAATGTTAACCTGCCTCGCTTGGTATACAGGAGGTCGTGGGTTCGATCACGACCCTGACGCCTGCTGTATATGAGGAGTTTGCACGTTCTCCCCGTGGTCGCGTGGATTTTTCTCCGGGTCCACCACTTCCCCCCCCCCCACTTTTCGAATCAACATCACGCGCTTAGAGTATTTGGCTCCCGCTATACATTTCCGCACGACGACGACGACGATGATGATGACGAGCCCACTTCGTTGAGCTACCATTTATAAGAGCCAGGCCGCTTCTAAAAAGTAGAGCTATCTGGTATAGCTGAAGTGGGGCCTTACCTGGTAAAATAAAAATAAAAACATTTTAATAGTTCGGTTTACATTCCTCCTCCCTAAATTATTCTCCCCATCAGAATGCTCCAATCTCCCCCCCCCCCACTCCTGCCCCCTCCCCCCCGGTGCCCCCCTCCTTGCCCTCCGTTATTTCTCCCCACTTGCGCCCTTGCGTGGCGCGTCTCCACATGCTCCACGTGCCGCTGACGTCGCGACAACGAAGTGGGGGGGGCAGGCGGGGGGGGGGTCGTTGCGCGCCGTGAATTGGGGGGGGTGGGGGGCTCATTGTTCGCAGCTCCCGAGACTCCACGTCGCGTCTCGTTACGCCAGCACCAAGCGCATGAGCCAACACGCACAAGAGCCGCCTTTGTCCACGTGGACATTCTATTCAATGGGAGGGGGAGGGGGGGGGCTAGGGGGAAGAACAAAGGACACTTCCACAAAATGTTGACGGTGACGTTGTTGCCACCCAAAGTCAAACTACCGCCACTGACAGAAATCGAGAAAACTTCCCGTGTCCCAGGTTCATGTTTCACTCGGTCCGCAACTCTCTATTACTTATTCATAGAGAATTGCAGATTTGACGAACGTGGCCACGTGTTTCAACATGCCACGCCAGGCTTTTGTTCCAACGTCCTATACAAATCGATGAAGGGACGTGTGATGAAGTGGGCTGCCTGTATGTGTGTGTGTCGAGTGAGTGTGCCTGCGTGTCACACAGCAACCCCGGGGTAACCGCGTGCGTTTGAACGCCTAACAACAGCCGCTCGCCGCTGCCTGTGCGCTACGCCCTGGCTCGCTAAGCGACCGGGATGCTGTTACCACACACCCCACGTGCTGTCGAAATCACGAGCAGCGAGCGGATACTGAACGGATATCCCTTTTGGTCATTGTTTCTTTTTTATGCAAATTTTCTTTGGGAGAAAATGGTTTCCTGAGCAGCCTCTTGGCCGCAAGCCAATTGACGGGCATCTCAAAACGTGGACAAATGATGACGGCGATACACAATAGACTGCCGAGTGCGCGAAGAATAGTTGAACTTCTTTCGCACCGTACGTAGCCAAAACCCGTGGGAATCGGACGTGCGTGTACAGGCGCGGGTGTTGAAACAGAGAGAGGAGCACGTGGGTCAGAGGACATCCGCCAATTAGGAGCCATCGTCTTCTTGGTTCTTTCGGTAAAGTCACGTAGAATGGAAATAGTAAAATAATAAAAAACGTAATAAAATAATTCTCACGACGTTTCGGCCACAACGCAAGCAGCCGTCCTCAGGTGAAGAACTCTGTCTTCTCGACAGACCTGGTCTTCACCTGAGGACGGCTGCTTGCGTTGTGGCCGAAACGTCGTGAGAATTAATTTATTATGTTTTATTTTTATTATGTTATTATTTCCATTCTACGTGACTTTACCGAAAGAACCAAGAAGATGAATCCCTGCAGTCACGAAAGCTTTAAATCGAAATTTAGGAGCCATCGTGTTGTCGAGTGAGCGGGCTCTTTTGTAACATCGCACGTCCGTGAATGAGGTGCCGCGGTGGAGAGATGTTGACTACTTCGCCTGGTATACAGGAGGTCGTGGGTTCAACCCAGACGCTGGTATGTTTCGAGTCTGCATGTCCGCTCTCTTCCCGTGGTCGCGTGGATTCTTCTCGGCGTCCTCGCTTGTGATATTCGCCAGGTGGCTTATGAAAAAAAGAGCCATCTAGCTCTGTGGGCTTTACCTGGTAAAAGAAATGTAAAATTGTTATTAATTAGATTTATAGATTATCTGCGGTGTGATATAAACGAGATCTATTGGCTTTAATGTATTCGTAAATGGACGCGTGTCTCTAGCCGGAGTTGGGTGGTGCAAAGAATTGCTTAATGCTGGTAAGTACGCGTAATTGGCTGAGAGAAAAAAAAGTTATTACAACACACCTTTCAAGCTCGCTCTGTGTTTGTGGTATTGGGCGTATGGTCGTATGCACCCAAAGGGATGACACGACAGAATACCCAGAAAGATGAAAGGATGTCACTCGTTTCAAATTGATCACTTTGTGTAGCCTTCTTCATCATCATCATCATAATTTATTTTCATCATCATCATCATCATAACCACTATCATCAATCTGCCAGCATTAATCGAAACCATCGTCACGAGAGTTGGCCTTTCCATTTCTGCAAGCAATCGATTACTGCAGTGATTCTCAGTTCAATTACGTGACTGATCGGATTACACCATAAGTACAGGTCGGTAGTTGAAAGAAAAAGAAGAAGCGTCACCTGCGTTCTCACGTGTGCCGCAGAATGAAAGTAATTAGGCCGCTCTTTGTCACATCATTTGTATCATCCAGAGGTGGGACAAAGTCATTGTTATGCAAGTCCAAGTCGAGTCGCAAGTCATCAAATTCATGACTCGAGTCTGACTCGAGTCCAAGTCACATGACTCGAGTCCACATCTCATAAGTGGGACAAAGTCATTGTTATGCAAGTCCAAGTCGAGTCGCAAGTCATCAAATTCATGACTCGAGTCTGACTCGAGTCCAAGTCACATGACTCGAGTCCACATCTCATAGGTGGGACAAAGTCATTGTTATGCAAGTCCAAGTCGAGTCGCAAGTCATCAAATTCATGACTCGAATCTGACTCGAGTCCAAGTCACATGACTCGAGTCCACATCTCATAGGTGGGACAAAGTCATTGTTATGCAAGTCCAAGTCGAGTCGCAAGTCATCAAATTCATGACTCGAGTCTGACTCGAGTCCAAGTCACATGACTCGAGTCCACACCTCTGGTATCATCAGCCTCGACACGTTTAGTCAAACGTCCCAACATTCTCAAAATGACCAACATCAAACTCCCAACATCAATAATCACCACCACCATCATTAGCATGGTGCCAGCATTAATCATCAGACTGACAATGTTAACCTCCACCATCATCATCATCGCAGTCGTCACTGCAGTTGAAAAATAATCTGCATGACCACATGAGACGCATGGCGCCATGTCTGAGTGGACGCGCGTGTGTGGGTACACAGCCCCTCCTGTGCGACTTCTCTACCCCCGCTGTGGTTAACGCCGCTTCGCTCCCAGATCGGAAGTCTGCGAAACCTCTAATCTTGTTCGTTGTCTAATGCGGCAGGGAAGTCTCGCCACAGGAATGTGGAATTCCCACCATTGCCTCAGGGCCGCTGGTGGAGCGCCACCCCTACACACTCGGTCGGGCATGGAGAGGGTTTTGATCTTTTTAACTTGAACTCGCATCGTCCAATGTTTCTTTTATCTATGGACCGTGTCTTTGATTCAAGCAAGCCTGGCTCCGCTGATGAGACACTGCGTGTATCAAAACCGACCCGAAGTTTGCCCGTATCGAATTCATCGCCGCTACTATTATGCACTCCCATAAATCCGTGGGGGCGGTGGGTTGTGCATTCCTGTAGACCACAGACATGCGAAGGAGACGTACAAATACGGACGATGTGGTCATCCAGCAGTGGATTGATCATGGCTGACGATCATGATGAGGCCACGTAGATTATTCCGCTTTCAGATGCACTTCTGTGGCCGTCTGGAATGCTCTTCCTTCCGATGTTAGGAAGCCACTGGAGCTAGGCGCTTTTTAAATCTAAATTTAAAACGTATTTCTTTAGAACTTATTCTTTGTGTTTAGTTTATTGTCCTTCCATCGCTCGTCCGATTATCACGGTGGGATGCGTACGGTGTGAAAGAAGTTTTCCACACATAGCCGCACTGCTCTATGGTACTCCATGGCGACCTCCGTTCGATTCCCGGCCACGGCTACCATCAGTGGCCACTGATATCTGAACCGCTGCTGCCCCCCCCCCAACCCCTTCATCAACTTGCACTGACCAGAGTGGCGAAGCATGGTCTAACAACCCCCTCGACCCAACACGGCGTTGGGAGATCTTCGTTGAGCAGTGGATTGATACGTGATCCTCATGGCGGTACCCTGGGGAAGCAAATATAATACGAAATGGCTGAGGCAATAAAATATTTTAATTTCTGGGACACAATTTTTTCCCAGGGGTGTGCTGAACTCCGCGACTGGGGTACCAATCGATCCGAAATCGGTGCTACTCCGCGATGTCGAAACGCCAACATTCGCATAAAAATCCGTTATCGAAAAAGTCAACTTTGAATGGTGCATCGTGTACAGCTCGTCGAGATGAGTCGATTGCCGCATCGCCGACCATCAACAGACTAAAAGTGACTGCATCACGGACTTTATACGAGAGCCGGGTCACTATGGTACCCCGGGGTTCCGCACAATGTTCAATTATGGTGTGTCCACTTACTTGGATACAGTACAGTCCACGAGATAAACATTTTATACACCGTTAAAAAAAAACACTATAAAGTTTTGCCACGTGTGGTATACAGTATCTCAGAATCAGAATCTGTATTTACACTGGAGGAATCCGATGAGCTATAAATCTATTTTTCACAGATCTCCAGTAGGGGCGGGTAACAACGTCACAACAATAAACAGTAGAAAAATACGATAGGAGTGCAATGTTCAAGGAAGGTTAACAAATAACCCAAACACGTACAAATGAAACTAAACCATCCCCGTCCTAACAGATAAAGCCCACTAAGGTATTAACTTATGTTTTAAAAGCGACCTGGTCACAAATGATGGCTCAACAAAGTGGCTTATTCTTTGGTTCTTTCGGTAAAGTCACTTTACAGAAAGAACCAACGTGGCTTATCATGTACACATCTATATCAGCCAAATACTCTAATCGTTTGTTGTTTCTTAATGTCGGATTGAAAAACCGGAGGACTCGGGGCACAAAAATCCACGCGAACACGGGGAGAACCTGCTAAACAAACTCCAAATATACAACAGGCGTCAGAGTCGGGATCGAACCCACTACCTCCTGCATGCCAGGCGAGGACGATAACATCACACCACGGTGGCGCCCAGCGTTCGGTTTGGAGGCCCAGGATTGGTGGACCACGCATAGATTTGTTTCATTTTCTATTAAACTTCCAAACCGTCTGGGTGAAAAGGACAGCCACGAGCTGGCGGTACAGCAAGAGGGATCGTCTGTGCGTGGGACTTTTGAGTGACTTCCCCGCGACCCTTGCTTGGCACGCAGCAACTCGAAAACGGACTTCACCAAACACCTCAAATTTAGAAACCGAGCCCGCTTCGTAGAATGCCTGAGGCTCATCGAGCCTGTTCCAGAAAAACCAAACGTCTCACGACCAACGGTAAATCACACGACTTTCCACCGCTACGCAAATACTACAACATTAAAGCACTAAACAAACCCCCCCCCCCGCCCCGCCGTGTAGTATTTCCTTTGGAACCGACGTGGCCGACCCCTTTGCGGTGAGACACTTTCGCAATCCTAATTCGGTGAACAAAAGGAGAGAGAAACATCGGGCGCGGAAGAATCTACATAGGGCAGACGCCCACGCAGCCCGTGAATCACGCGAGGTGGATTACACGGCCCGCACCTGGCCCCCTCCGCATGCTGCCCGTGTCTCCCCGTCTCCCCGTGTCTCCCCGTGTCTCCCTGTCTCCCCGTCTCGGGCGCCTGCTGTGTCTTGGCGCTGACACGCAAGCACGCACAACAGACAAAAGCCTCCTCGGTCGAGACCCTGAGGGTGTGCGGTGGCGTGGTGGTAGTTGGCCACCACCCAACTCATCGTGTGTGTGTGTGCGCGCCCCATCCCGGGCTGCACTGGTGCTGCTCGCTAACAGCGCTTGGACCCAACAGTCTATTCAGGCTACACGTGGGATCTTTGCCTTTGTCCATGTGTTCAGCTGCTTGTCGGAGAGCGGTAGCGTAGCAGATGGGGCTCTGCACGACGAATCGGGCCACCCGAGTTTGATTTCGGCTCATGTCCACCACCAGAGACGATTATCTGAACCGGTCATGGGCCACCCCTAGGTCGACTTAGCCATAAATGTGCCGTGCCAGCCTTCATAGGCCCTTGCTAACAGCACTTGCCCCAACAGTCCGTTGAGGCTAAACGGGGGATTTGTGTCTTTGTAACCCGCGTGTGTGTTGAGGGCGGTGTCGCGCTATGAGCCAGCAATATAAATATAAATATGTGAATAGTGCCACCCTAGAAACTGCTCTGTGCGTCCGCGATGTCACTGCCATTCAATGTGAGAGGTGCGATTCCTGGCCACGGGTCCCGTCGGTGGTCGTCACGTCGACCCAGGTCTGAGCCTCCCTCCGGCCCTTTGGTCGACTCAGCCTTAAACGAGCACTTGGTGTGCACGCTCGATCAGCATCAACACTGGGGGAGACAAAGGCGGCCGCCAACTCCATTGGCATGCAACCAGTTCCCCTCCCCCCCCCACGTTGTGCCGTGTCGACGTAAAATTAGCGCAGGTATTGCCTTAATAGCACTTGCCCCAACAGTCTGTCGGGGTTACACTGGGGACCTTTGTCTTTGTACACAGTACGGTGCACGCGAACACGTTGAATCGTAACCGGATGTCGTAGAAGCATCACGGAAACAGGGATGGGATAAGCTGAGCTGACTTATAGTTTGTCTTTTTTTTTAAATACAGTCGTGTGCACACATTTACGCGTGTCGCCGGTTTTATATCGCATGGGGTCATACACGCGGCACGTTTTGATTTTGTTCTACGTTGCTGCACTCTTGAAAGTAACTCTCCTTACCAGGTGGTTTGTTTTTTTACGCGTCGACAGGGAGCGCATCGCCCGCCCCTCCGTCGCGTCGACTTTGAGCATCGCAATCTTATAAAAAAAAAAAGGAATCAACTCAACCGAGTTAGAGAAATCTGATTTCACATTGGAATGTCAGGGAGAGCTTCGCACAGCCTCGAGTTACGTCGTCACCTCGGGCCTATTTGTAAAAAAAAAAACAGCTTTATTTTAAAAAAGTTAACATTTTAGCCCCAAGTTAGGATTTCTGTTTTAGAAGAATTACAAACAATTACAACGGAACAATTTTGATTTGAAGCTTTCGTTACTGCAGGAATCCATACTCTTTGGTTCTTTCGGTAAAGTCACGTGGGTAGAAATAAAATAAAATAAAACAAATCACGACGTTTCGATCTCTTTGCCTGACGACGACCGCTTGTGTTGCGATCGAAACGTCGTGATTTGTTTTATTTCTAACTACGTCACTTTACCGAAAAAACCAAATAGAACGGAAACATTTTACGTCCACTTATCCCTCCAAAAATCCTCGACATTTCGTAATCAGCGCGTGCTGGGGTGGGGGAGGGGGGCAGCAGCGGAGGGAACGATCCAACGACGACCTTCACCGGGGGGGTGGGGGGCGGGGGTGCAAAGGAAGCGTGCTTGGAATGAACACGGCGAGGAACGCGCGGGGTTTAGAGACGATGCACGCCGGGCTCAACTTGCAGGGGGGCGCATTGGCCAAGCGCCGCTTCAGAAGCGAGGACGGGAACGGGAACGGCTAAGAAGTGAGAGAGGAGGGGGGGGGGGACCCGCCAGGGAGTAGGAAAGACGCGCGGACGATGAGGACCGATGGAATCGGCTTCGCGTGCGCCGCACGGATTGCTCCGTCGCAAGCCCGCGACGGATATCGACGGCTTGGTCGGATTGATCCAGCGGCGGATGAAGCATGACCTCGTCGTCATGACGATGACGATGATGATCATCGAGTCACCGCGTTGCTACCGCAGCGTCAACGTTGGACGGGAGTCATTTACGTGACTCAAAGGCGAGCCGGGCGTAGCTCGGTCTCACACCGCTCCTTTGTGTGCCGTTCCGGTGTTAATAGGCGCTCGCAAACAACGCGAGCCCCCAACAGTCTGCATTGGCTCGCAATACCGGAGGTCTTTCATGCGTTAGTCAACACGCGTGTGCGTGTCTCCAAGGTCACGTGTGTGTGTGTGTGACGGTAGCCGCGCAATAGGCACAGAGTTCTACTCCCGGCCACGGCGAACATCGGCGGCGAGTGAGACCCGCCTCGGTCGTGGGTCTCTTTGAGGATGACTTCGTCTTAAGCGAGTAGCTGGTGCGATGCACAAACATGAAGCACTGGGGGAGACAAAGGTGGACGGGTGTGGCGCTTGGAAACACGACCCCGCGTCGGCCTTACTATGTCCACCACGTGTTGGCTATGCGTGTGCCAATCCACACCCAAGGACACCCTCGCAAATGTGGTGTCCCATCTCAGGTGATCAATATATTCCAGCAAACACGTGGAGAAAAATGAGCATTCATCGATGTTCGCTAACAACCCGTGTACAGTACTGTGCGTGTCCATCCATGCACGTGGCCTCGTGCAATTAAATGAACATACAGCAGAGGTCACGGCCGGCTGGTTCAGTGGCAACACGCGTGCCTCGCAGCAGTGACGCGTCTGGGTTCGATGCCCGAGTCGGGTGCCGTTCTGTGCGGAGTTGGCGCGTTCTTCACGTGCTCCGCTCGGCTTTCCTACGGGGTTGTCCTACCATAGCGAAACTAAAAAACCCCACAAATAAACCAAACAAACACGCAATGTAAATCTGGATTGAGTTTTTTTAAAGGAAAATAACTCGCATCAAGGAATGGCGATCGTCGCCCCCCATTACTGGCAGACTAATATCCCTCATAATCAACGTTTTTGGGTTAGATCGCGTTATTTATAAATGTGTCGTAACCCTCCACCACCCGACACGGCTAATCAGCAAAAAAAATGTCACGTTGACAAAAGACAAATAGTTCACTACTTTAGCCCACCGGTGTTTTGAAGCGTGAAACCAGCATCATCGGGCAATTCTGGCTAATTGCCCGATGATGCTGGATGCAATTACCAGCGAAACGTCGTACTACTCAAAAATTTTAAATGTTGTGGTTTTACGCTTCAACACACCGGTGGACTAAAGTAGTGAACTATTTAGTCTTTTGTAAACGTGACACTTTTTTGCTGATTGGCCGTGTCGGGTGGTGGAGGGTTACGACACATTTATAAATAACGCGATCTAACCCAAAAACTTTTATTATGAATAATATTGGTCGCGAAAGCCTACGTGTTAAACAGACTAATATCCATCAACAAGACCGGCGTTCGATCACCCTTGTGCCGCACAGGGACAGCTGCCAATAGGGGGGGGGTGGTGGTGTGGGTGGCTCTACGCTCTGATACGTTTCGTTACGTGATTTGGAAGGGAAGGGTGGGGGGGGGGAAATAATTTGAAATCACGGTCCGATGACGTCACCGCGTCGACGTCTACTCTCAACAGGAGTGACGTTCCAGCGCCGTGACGACGCGCTGGCCACGTGACTTTGACGGTGGGTCTCACGTTCGTTCATCTCATCCGAGTTCCAAACCTCGCGTCGGACAAGTCAACGAGGTGGAGGCGCCGAGATTGGCTGACGTTTTGACAGTTCCGTCTCTTGGCTCCAACTCGATCGCTCGTTCTTTTGCTGTTGCCAACACGACGCGAACGAAAATTAACAACGCCTCGCACGACGCGGAGGAAGCGTCGCATCCCCTCCAGCACATTGCCCCGTGTGCTGTTTGCACGTAAACAGCACACGGGGGGAGGGAGGGAGGGGGGGGGGTCATTCATCATTGATGGCTTTTTATTTTGACAGCGGTGGCTGTAAAAAAAAAGGTTTTGTTGGGTGAACAGTCGACAGTAAGTTTTTGTTAACGGCTTCCTGACTCAACCGATCAAAGGGCAAAAAATCGTTCCCGTAAGAGCCGAGAGACGACGCATGGGGGTGGGGGTGGGTGGGGCTGGTGGAGGATCGGGGGTGGGGGTTCAGATGTGGGCAGCGCCACACCCGGTCTCAGGTGAGACTCCCAACATTTAGCGTGACATTGATATTCATCAGAGTCTATGCAATGCACGTTTCACTCTATTGGCATTGTTAATGGAGGGCGGCCCTACAGTGACTTAAGCGAAACCTCTTCGTTCCCTGTGGGACAAAAGGCCGCCAATGAGTTCCCACCACTTCTTCACGTCCTTGGCGACTTGTTGATCCTCTGCCCAAGAGAGGTTGATCGCTGCCACCATCTCGGCATTCACGGCAACGTGGTATTGGGTCTCATTTGTCGCCCGGTGGTTGTCCATCATAAGGGCAATGTTGGCTATACGGTCCCCTGGTCCATTCGGAGAACGTGACCGAGCCATCTGAGTCGACGTCTCTCGATGCCTTGCGTGGTATTAGGACAACGCAGTCTTCCTGTACGACCCTATGGCAAGTTTCAAGATCCGCCTCTGTCGCCAGTGAGCCGATGGTTAAACCACTCACCGCATCAGATCCACCCGTATCGCCTTGACAGACTGATGGGGCGAGTGCTGTTCGCGAGCAGTGCCTATGAAGGCCGGCACAGCACACGAGGGGGGTGGGACGCCAACACCACGCCCGACCGCCTTTGTCTCCCCCAGTGGCGATGTCTATTTACACACCGCGCCAGGTAGTCCATTTGAGGATGAGTCGACCTAAGGGAGTCCCAGGACAGGTTCAGATAATCGTCACTGGTATTGACCGTGAGCGGGAATCTAACTGGGGTCGACAACACACACACACACTGCCACTAAACAAAAATAGGCAGATGGTAAACAGCACTAACCTGCAAACAAAGGGTAAACCGGATCTTGTAGATTGTAAAATGTTGTTTATCATTGTTAATAGAGGCGGCTGTTTGCAAGTCATATATTAATTTTCACAGCACGGGGCGATCGTAAAGCTACGGAGCCGTGTGGCCGGGTGCTCTTATCGCGGTCAATCATCATACCCATTGGCACATTGGATAACAGCTTCATTTGGCAGTTGACGTTCCTACAGGTGCCTTTTGTGACAATTCCACGTTCCTATGACGATCGCAATGGCACGAATTACACTCACGCAAAGAGAGAGAGACAGACAGAGAGGCGGAGGAAACGCATTGGTGTAGACTAGGAAGTACGCGCAAATGAAAACAAAAAACCGCCACGTTTGACTGTTGGGAAAAAGTTAGCGGGACTTGACCAGAGCACGACCCGGGGGGCGATGGGGATGGTCGAGACTAACGACGGAGCGTCAGCCAAAGGAGGGGAAACTCGTCCGGGGAGTACGTGCGCAGTGGGAGAGCGATACGATCGGGGCGTGTGACGGTTCCAAGAGAGAATCAGAATCTTCATTTTTAGACAAGAGGTGCAAGCCGATGAGCTACGAGGCTATTTTATTTCCCACAGATGTCCAGTGTGGATCGTAAACATCGCAAAGTCGTGCTAGATGGCGGCGGCTTTGATCGGCCTTCATCCAGCAGTGGATAGATCATGTATTTTAATGTTTCACCTGCAAGCAGCATACCTGCAATGACATGTACGCTCGATCGGCTGTCACGAATATGTTTTTTGAAAGCTTTTCGGTTCGTGGGATGTCCAGGATGCGTCGCGGGGAAGCGAACACGTTTCGCATTCTTCGGTACTCATCAGCAAGCCATGACCTGCAGCTACAAACGTCAAATAAAAGCCGAGAGTGTTACAATAATACTAAACAATAATAATGTTCAGCTCGTAAATGTATTCAGCCGTATCCGGCGAGGTGGCTCAGCGGTAGAGCAAGCGGCTGCTAGTTCAAATCCTGGTCGAGGGTTGACTCGGCCCATCATCACTCTGGGGTCGATACAATTAGTACCACTTTGTAGGGATGTCAACAATGACCGTCCTGTAGATAACTCGCCACTGCCATAGGAGCGTGAAACTTCCACCACTGGCTCGGCTGTTAAAAGGAGATGACCACTGCCTGAACGCTCATTTCCTCGGAAAAATAAATGTTGACTTTGAAGCCCTTTGCCCATCTCAGAATCGCAATCTTTATTTAGACTGTACGAGGAATCCGAAGAGCTATGAAGCTCTTTTTCACAGGTTGTCCAGTGGGCCGTCTACTCGCTGCATGGCCACACCGAGTCGGTCACATGTGTTGGTTGACCATACCTCGCCCCATCGCATCAGTGCGGGGTGAGGGGTGGCTCAGGACTGGTTCAGATATGACTCGACACCAATGTTACCCGTGCTTAGTTATCGTACTCAGGTTGCCACATTTTTTGCGCTTTGCGCTAACCACTTCGCCACCGCCCCCCCCCTCCCCCACATTGTGACATGGATCATCAGCAAGGGATTATCTGGGTGGGTGGTGATGTGCCAGAGGGATTTTTTTATGCACAGGCGTGGCAGCGCGCCGCCGTGGTTCCACTTGTGTCTCATTGAAAGAAGAGATCCTGGGTTCTATTCCTGACTCTGGCGCCAATCTGTGTGGAGGAGTTTGTATGTTCTGCCCCTGTTCTGCATGCGTATCCTGCAGGATCTCCAGGTGTTTCTCCCATATTTAAATACAATACAACTGAACTGGTGTTGGTCAAACATCCCAATGCTAGAAATATATATACCTGCACATTACTCAATAGGGATTACACACAGCAGCAGCAACAGCAGAGGCAGCAACGTGTATGTATGTATGTACGTGTATGTATGTATGTACGTGTATGTATGTATGTACGTGTATGTATGTACGTGTATGTATGTATGTGTATGTATGTATGTACGTGTATGTATGTATGTGTATGTATGTATGTATGTGTATGTATGTATGTACGTGTATGTATGTACGTGTATGTATGTATGTACGTGTATGTATGTATGTGTATGTATGTATGTACGTGTATGTATGTATGTACGTGTATGTATGTGTATATATGTATGTACGTGTATGTATGTATGTACGTGTATGTATGTATGTACGTGTATGTATGTATGTACGTGTATGTATGTATGTACGTGTATGTATGCATGTACGTGTATGTATGTATGTACGTGTATGTATGTACGTGTATGTATGTATGTACGTGTATGTATGTACGTGTATGTATGTATGTGTATGTATGTATGTGTATGTATGTATGTACGTGTATGTATGTACGTGTATGTATGTATGTACGTGTATGTATGTATGTACGTGTATGTATGTATGTACGTGTATGTATGTACGTGTATGGATGTACGTGTATGTATGTACGTGTATGTATGTATGTGTATGTATGTATGTACGTGTATGTATGTATGTGTATGTATGTATGTATGTGTATGTATGTATGTACGTGTATGTATGTACGTGTATGTATGTATGTACGTGTATGTATGTATGTGTATGTATGTATGTACGTGTATGTATGTATGTACGTGTATGTATGTGTATGTATGTATGTACGTGTATGTATGTATGTACGTGTATGTATGTATGTACGTGTATGTATGTATGTACGTGTATGTATGTATGTACGTGTATGTATGTACGTGTATGTATGTACGTGTATGTATGTACGTGTATGTATGTATGTGTATGTATGTATGTACGTGTATGTATGTATGTGTATGTATGTATGTATGTGTATGTATGTATGTACGTGTATGTATGTACGTGTATGTATGTATGTACGTGTATGTATGTATGTGTATGTATGTATGTACGTGTATGTATGTATGTACGTGTATGTATGTGTATGTATGTATGTACGTGTATGTATGTATGTACGTGTATGTATGTATGTACGTGTATGTATGTATGTACGTGTATGTATGTATGTACGTGTATGTATGTACGTGTATGTATGTATGTACGTGTATGTATGTATGTACGTGTATGTATGCATGTACGTGTATGTATGTATGTACGTATATGTATGTATGTACGTGTATGTATGTATGTACGTGTATGTATGTACGTGTATGTATGTATGTACGTGTATGTATGTATGTACGTGTATGTATGCATGTACGTGTATGTATGTATGTACGTATATGTATGTATGTACGTGTATGTATGTATGTACGTGTATGTATGTACGTGTATGTATGTATGTACGTGTATGTATGTATGTACGTGTATGTATGTATGTACGTGTATGTATGTACGTGTATGTTAAACTTCTTTCGAGCTGTACGTAGCCAACCGTGGCCACCGGATGTGCCAAACATCGCACCCGACTGTGGAAAACCCAGCAGGACTCTCCTGAAGGATGCTTGAATCTCAATGAGGCTCTGCTGGGCAGAAAGCATAACAATAATAATAATACTACTACGACATCCTCTGGGGTTGATGCTTTGAATTCTACATTATAGGCCATCAGTCAGCAGTCGTTGCCCAAACGAGAGCCTTTATCCCTTCCCGCCATGGTAACGTGGAATGTCCAGGGGCTGGCACGATTCGTTGAGCACACGCGCCACATACTCGTTCTGAGCATGGGAACCACGGTTCACTTGACTTTGAACGATCCCCAAAAATCGGCCGTAAGAGACCCCACTTACGGAACGCGAAGCAAAGTCCAGAGTGGATTATAGGTCCCGTACTCGCTCTCTCTTTCACAACCACATCCCCAGCCACCCATCCACCACCACTCCGCCCCACCCCCTACCGTCTCTAACTTTATCCCGTCACCCCTGGCACCACCCAACACCACAAAGAAGCGTGGCTCACATCCCGCTTGACGTCAGTGTCTGTTAATAAGTGAGGGCTTGCGCAGGAAATGAGACGAGTGGGTGGAGGATAGAGAGCGAACGAGAGTGGGGGAGGGGTGGGGGATGTGAAGGCGACGCGGGGAGAAGGAGGAAGGGAGGGGAGGGAGGGAGGTTGGTGGTGGTGGTGGCCGGGTTGGGTGTGTCAGTGACTACGACTGCGTGGGTGCGTGGCATGCTGAGCCGGTGGTGTGACGGTTGGCTTGGTGGGTGTGTCCTGCACCGGTGCAACACATTAAGACGCCGAACGGAGGAGCGGTCTTGCCATTTTCTGTCGAGTCCCGTCGCAAAGAGGCGCCGCGCAGGACAAAAGGCGCGCGACTCAAGACGCCCCTGCCAAACCATCAGCACCACCACCGACCTTCGGGTGGCATCGATCCAAAGTGCAAAAGCCACTCGACAATCGCAACGTAGAACAAACAAAAGCTTCAGCCTGAAGGCGTCCGCAGCAGCGACACCGGCGAAGAAGCGAGCGAGCGAGCGAGACATGCCCGAGATGGAGACTTTGGAGTCAATCAATCAGGTGCTCAAGGTGGGTCAGCTGGAGAAGCGCAGCGAGAACTTCCTGCAGATCTGGAAGAAGAAGCGAGCGGTGCTCACGGGCGATGGCCTCACGCTGGTGCAGCCCGGCAGCGGCGGCAGCGGCGGCGGCGGCGGCGGCGGCAGCAGCAGCGACTCGGGTCTCGACAACGGCGGCTGCGGGAAGCGCCTCGGCTTCGACTTGGTGCGCACCGTGGACTGCGTGGAGAGACGCGGCCGCTACACGTACTTCACCGTGGTCCTCAGCAGCGGCAAGGAGCTGGACTTCCGCTGCCCCGCCGAGGCGGGATGGAACGCCGAGATCATCCTCGCCATGGTGCAATTCAAGAATCGCCGCGCCGTCCAGGAGGCGAGGGCGCGACTCGCCGGAGGCGCGGGAGGAGATGGAGGAGGAGGAGGAGGAGGCGGTGGCGGTGCTGGAGTCGTCGGCGGGGTTCGAGGTGCCCGCTCCAACGGATCGAGCCCCGAGCGCAGCCCGAGCCCGAGGCGAGGGTGGCCGGTCCGGGACGGCAGCCTGAGGCTCTCCCTGAGACGAGAGGTGCGTGGCTGGTGGAGTGGAGGGTGGATAACGGTGGTTGGGGTGGGGTGGGGTTGGCGTAGCTGTTAACCCACACGGGTTGACCCCGTATTCTTGTGCAGGGAAATTGAGTTTTCAGGTCCATACGGCATACAGCCGTTTCAATACGGGACAATATTTTTTTTAAATATATTTCTTTGTGTTTGTCCCTTGCGATGGGACTTTGTAGGATGAACGTTGAGATGTATAAGGGTCACGGGGTGACCAGCAAAGTCTGAATTGGTCTCTAATAAGATGGTACACTAATAAGGGGTTGAGAGCTATGGGTAGCGGTGGGGCGGGTGGTTGATCTACTCGGGATTAAGTGGCTGTGGGGCATTGCAGGATAATCGTCTGGTCGGGGTGGTTGCAGAGTCACGTCGGCTCACGTAGCCTGAGATGACTAATTCCGTGGCTCTGTGACGTGTTCAGTGTGGTCACGGGCACCTTATCAGGTCACATGTTGACCCATCACCATGCCGGTGTTGCGAAAGTAAGTGCCCTCTTGGAGAGGTACTCACCGAATGCGTGTTAATTACCCTACAGTGTCAACATCCGTGCTGTGCATTAATGCACACGCAGTTTCGTTTCACAACCCACTGTCGATCCACGGCTGGCTGGAGTATGTTCGACCATACCAATACGTGTTTCGGACGGGTCAGATATCACTCGTCACTGATATTATAGCCGTGGCCGGAAATCGAACCCAGGTCTCCGGGCATGATTAAATATTAACCTTGAAATGTAGACTCGTTGGTGAAAGTGCCGTTTGCGAGCATCGATTACCGAGTCCGCCTTGGAGGGCGACACAATGGTGACGTGGGCAAGCCCAGGCATGGCCGACTCTGTGCCCATGTTGACGAACGCCATTTAAGGCTGAGTCGACCCAGGGGAGGCCCAGAATAGGTGCGGATACCCACGGGCCAATGAGCTATCGTTCGCCGTGGCCGGGAATCGAACGCAGGCGGTCAGGTTCGTAGCGCAGTGCGCGCGGACCACTGAGTTAACAGCACCCCGCTCAAACCCACGAAGGCAAAGGGCCCCGTATAGCTATTCACGCTGTTGAGGCAAGCACAAGGAGTGGTATAGTTAGGAACAACAAAAATCCCCACGTAAAGCCTCAACAGAATGTTGGGACAAGTGCTCTTAGCGAGGCCAGACAAAGACACTGACACACCCACCACCCCATGGACACGCGGTCACACATACACATGCACACATACACATGCACACATTCACTCGGCCACACACACGCACAGGCGCACACACGCGTGCACACATAGAGCAGCTGTTGAGGCCCGTTGAATGGTTGCTGGTGGTGGATGGGGGAGGTGGGTGCTTTAACGAAAGAGTCAGCACTTCAGAGAGGTCAGGCAATGTTGTGACCCCTAACATCCGTCGTTAGCGCCACGGGGCAGCTGCATCTGCTGAGCGGGGCCCTGCGTGTCCACCCCTCGCCATGTGGCAGTGAGGAACAATGGCAGGGGATTGTGTTGGAGAGAGAGAGAGAGAAAAAAACTCGAGGCATGCGTAAATTACACTGTGTGGCCTTGCATTGGAAAAAGTTGCATAGGCGACGTTTCGGACAATGGCCTTTCTTCGTTGCAAATGATGGCAGCCGTTTCTTCACAGATGCTTGGGGAGATGGAGCAGGTTTTTGAGGAGTGGGATGTTGCAAGGCGAGTGGTGGCGCGCCGTGGATAGCACGCGGCCTCTAAGCCGAGGTGGATTCCAGGCCACGGCGAACATCAGTGGCACTTTAATCAGTGGCTGGCGCAACGCTGGAATTGTCAGCAGTGCGGGGAAAGAAACGAATGATTAACCACTTCTCGTCGTGCGCCGTGTCGGCCTAAATAGGTGTTCGCTAACAGCACGTGCCCAACAATCTGTTAAAGGCAACACGGGGGATCTTTGTGCTTGGAGGGACACGAGGGGTAATAGAAGGTGGAGGCAGGGCAGAGGAAGGGAGGGGTGTGGGGGGGTGGAGGCGCTGGTGTGGGGAGCGGTGGTGTAGCGGTTAACGCTCCGCGCTACGAACCCGGCCACCCGAGTTCGATTCCCGTTCACGGCCAGCACCAGTGACGATTATCGGAATCGGTCCTGGGCCTCCCCTAGGTCGACTAAACCTCAAATGAGTACCTGGTGCGATGTGTAAACATCTCCACTGGGGAGACAAAGGCGGTCGGCAGTGGTGCTGACCACCCACCCCCTCGTGTGCCGTGCCGGCCTTCATAGGTGCTCGCTAACAGCACTTGCCCCAACAGTCTGTTAAGGCTACACGTGGGTGGGGAGGGGGGGAGTCTTTGTCTTTTTTGGAGTCTCTGGTAAAGGTATGCATGCCCCTTCTTCGTGTGTGGGGGAGCAGGAATTAGTCACACGACGAGGCGAGGCGAGAGACGGGCGGCGCTGGGTGTCCCGCATTCGTCTGTCGGGCGTTACGCAAACCCTGAGCGATTCGAGAGAGAGAGGGAGGGGGGGTCACGGGCGTGCGTCAGAGAGCGTGGGCGCGTGCGTGCGCGTGACCTCTTGGAACTGCGGAGGTTTTTCGTTTGTTCTCTCACTTCGAAATTGCGCAACAGATTGAATAAAGACAGTGGAGGGGCACTTCCTTTTTTTAAAGAACGAAATGTGGAACGACAGAAGGGTAAAAGAACGACGGCACGAACGAAAACTTGGTGCGAGTAAGAAGATGAGAGGCAAAAGCGAAATTTACTCGCACAGAGCGAGACGGACTGAAGAGGTTTAAAAATAAAAATGAATCGTAAACTGGTGAGCTGACTCGTGGTGTTTAGTGATACCAATTGAACTGCCCTTGTCAATCCAACGCTGCATGGTGGTTGGCCATATTTCACCAGTGTGTGTGTGTGGTGTAGGCGTGATCTCAAACTAGTTCAAAATATCGACATCTCGTCGCTGCTACTGATGATGATGATGAGGATAGGCCGTGACTGGGAATCAAACCCAGTCACCGGGTTCGTATCGTCCAAGGAAAAAGAATTGGGATATTGATTGATAGGACCCCCAAAAAAAATCTCTAATTGTATCGGTAGATTGGTACACCATTTATTCAAATAAGGGTGAGTGAGAGAGCACACGAGAGAGGACCGACGGATAGTTTGGGAGATGGCGTGGCAGATCGGAGGCAGAGATACAAAGAGAGAGAGAGAGCTTAGCTAGGACTAAGATTCGCGAATTGAACAAGATGCATTGTATACCATGGAATCATGCAAAAGACTTAAGCAGATTTGCTTAACGTGGATAAAGCGATGACTTTGCGAAATATAAAAAGACAAAACGGTTTCAGAGTGAGGCGTCATGCCTCCAAAAGTGCTGGGAGATGTTACGGTAATGAGTAAACACATTCAACAAAAACTGAAAGGGTGAATGGATGAATGAAAGGGGGAATTTAATGAATTAACGAGGAACTGAAAGACCCCACGGGGAAAGGAAGCTAGAGAGAGGGAGAGAAAGGATGATACGATACGGAACAAATATTTGCACACTAAACTGAAAGACTGCTAAGATGAAGAAAGACAGAAAAGGGGAAGACACGGAACATGTCACGAAACCAATCCATCGCCATGGCTGCGGCCAGTGGCATTGGCGGGCACAGCGCTCACAGAGGCCCACTTGGCGTGCGTGCGTGCGTGCCCAATGTTTAAGATAGACAACGGATAAACAAAGGGAGATTTATCTACAGAGACGCAGCGGGGTTCATGAAATCAAATCATAGCGGTCACGAAGTGAATGAAACCAACAATTACTGTTCCACAACGGCATCGTCTGCCCACCCCTCCTCCATCATCCACCATTTAGTACGCGGAATTTCCACCAGTGGCCTGGGATCGTCAGCGGCTGTGAGATGCGTTTGTCGAAGCCGGGAGGCTGCACGTTGATTTTTTGGACGTATGGACGGTGGAGGCGGATCGGTGCGTGATAATAACGATGCCATCTCTCGTTTTTTATCGTTTTCAGGCCATGCACAGATGAAATCAGCTGCTTCCTGCCAACTCATCCAAACTTATCTTGCCGACCTATGAAGAGCGGGAGAGAGACGGAGATGCGGGGAGATGATGCGGGGACATGTGGGGAACAATGCAATCGGTCTTGACGACAGAGTGTGGGTTCCGTGCGCCGCTGGGGTGCGGGGTGGGGGGGGTGAAGAGGTGAAGTGAAGAGGTGGAGTGAAGTGGAGGAAGATGAAGAAGAGACTAAAGGGAGTGATGATGAAAAACTCTGCCCTGCATGGGATGCTATAGAGATGGCGACCGGGCGCGCACGCACACACACACACGCGCACACGCACACACACACACGCACACACGCACACACACGCACACCACTACGTGACAAAGATCCCTCGTGCAACTTGCAGTCTGCCATACCAGTGGGGGGCATAACCCGCCCACCTTTGTCCTCCCATTGCCGATGCTTGTGACGAACACCATGGCACCGGTGACTTAGGTTGAGTCGGCCTAAAGGAAGCCAAATAACAGTTCTTTTGTAATGCGGCTTCCAGTTGCTTTTGAAGATGTGCATCGTGGTCAGGAGTCGAACCCGGGTGACCGGGGTTGTAGTGTAGTACACTCATCACAACGCCTTCATAGGTGCTCGCTAATTGTTCTTGCACTGGCAGTCTGTAAGAGCCGAGGGATCCGTGTCTGTGACGCACACACAAACACACAATTGTACACCGTACTACAAATGACCAACTTTGAGAATTAAACGAAATACATTCTAGAGTACAGTATATATTGTAGTAAGTTAATATTTTAGGACAGCAATCTGTGTTACTAGCACAACAATGATTCAGCAAACATTATGATTCTTATTATTATTATTGAGGTATGGGCCTTTGCCAGTAACAACCTCTTCTGTCATAACAATGACAATTGTTGTCATGAAAATGCCAATTGTGTATACGTCCAGTTGTGACGATGATCTCCAACGTTCACGAAACCCAGTCCACGTCTCGTCGCCCAGACGGAAGGGCCGTTGCGCGCGATGGTGATGCGCTAAATATTTTAGTTTGTTAATCCAGACGCAGTTTTGTTAAAGACGACAGTCGTAATTTATTCTTATCCATGCAAGTCTCATCGCTTGGTGTAAATTTCCCGATGGGGTTACGGGAAAGACCCCCCCCCCCCCCAATGCCTATTGGCCAAAGAGAGCCGACAGATGCCGACGATCGGCACATTTTTTTACGCGTAGACTTTGCATCTCGTAATCAGCGCGCCGCGCCGCACGCGGTTAAATCGACGGAACGGCGAATGTGTCCAGGTGCACGGGACTGCGTTCGGGTGCCACGCGATCGAGCGTCCAGCGTGGTCGTGCGCCGAACCGCTGCGACTCGACGGCCACCACCCCCCGGGTTCGATCCCTGGCCGCTGACGCACGCTCGTTAGGACGTCGTGTTTGTCGCTCCAACGCGGCGTTGGGCCTCCCCCAGACCGACCCGGCTGAGAGAGCGTTTCGCCGAGTGGCCCCAGTGGCGCTGGGCCATGCCAAGCCCTCGCACTCGAGGTGCGCCATTTGGTCTTCGATCATTGCTGCTCGATAACGGCACTGGCCCCCCACGTGGCTATAAGGCTGAGAGGGTACGGTGGTGGGGGACGGGGGGTGGGGGAGGGGGAGACTTTGCCATTGCCTTGTGTTCGTTCGGTGTTGGCTCTTTTACATTCAGTCCTGCTAATGGTATTGGTGGCGCTAATGACAATAAGCAGCACTGCATTCTTTCCTCATTCTGTTCCCATGTATTTTATTTATTTCTCCACTGATAGGCGACACCGCTTGTCCTATTAATTTATACGACACCTTGCCCCCGCGTGTATTTATTGTGGATGTGACGGGGAAGTCGAAGAGGACACGCTCGCGCCGATTCGTATGTATGAGAGGCGCGCCGATGTCGTTGTTGCACCCTTGTTGCGTATTGTAGTCTGCGTATCGCTTTGCGTATGAAGCTGGGGCACAGATGTGCGAGAGCTCGTGTGATTCTCGTACAGGCTCTCAATAAACACGTCTTCCTTGTCATCCGTCCGTCTGCCCGAGTCGTCTGCGTACCGCTACAAATATCGCTTGCTTGTCAATGCGTGTTAGTTTTAGGGCCACGGCGGTGTGGCCCACCGGTAGTGCCTCTCACCACTCGTTGTTGCCGAGGTTCGAATCCCAGCGGCTGCCCTGATTAATATTGCTGGTGCATTGACCGTAAAAAGCAATACTACTGAAGCTCCTACTAAGTGCGGTCTGCTTCGCGGCCGACGTCAAAAGATCCCGTGACGTCGTTCGCAAGAGTTTGCCACTGCGTGTGCCGGCGTCGCGGTCCAAATTTGCACACTTAAAAAAAAATTCACACGCCAAATGTATTCGATTGGGAATCGACAAAACAATAACTTGCCCCCCCCACCCGCCCATACTGCAAAAACTTGGCAGGACCCTCCTGAAAAAGAGTCACGAGACTCGGCACGCTCGTGTAATGTGCCTTATGAACAGGACCAATTTACCCAGAAATGCAACTGATCCCATCACACCTTGGATACTAAAAGCGAGAGTTGAACGTGGTTAGAGCTTGGATGGGTGGCTTGCATGAGAGCAGAACAAAAACTACGTAGTCTTTTGTTGTTCTCACTCCTGCCCAACTTCATCACCCCCCCCCCCTACAAGCGTGGTGAAGTATGGTTAAATTACCCTCCCGGCCCACTCGACGTGGGTGCGGGGGAGACCCTCGTCCAGAAGCGGTTTGACAAACGGTCTGCACGTGCACACACGTACTTGCAGGAAAAGCGTCAAACGAACGACACACCTCAAACATTGCACAGAGCCAGATCGTGGAGTAGATAACATGAATAATCGATCCTAAATTTGGAGCTTTCGTGACTGCAGGAATTACTCTTTGGTTCTTTCGGTAAAGTCACGTATAAAGATAAAATAATAAATTAAATAATAAAAGGCCTCGCCACAGAGACGATCTGCCTCTCTGTGCCTGTGTTACTCTCTCTCTATGTATCTTGGTGATATCTGTCTGCTTATATGTCTGTCTATAGTTTTCTGGTTAGATTTTTGTTGCTATTTCAACATGAATAATCGTTAAAATCGGGATAAACGCACCAATTTCGGCAAGTATTCGCTCGGACGAGAGTTTCTCAACGAGGAAAACACGTGAGCCACCAACATATCAAAGATTGCCGCCCAGAATCAAAGAGTGCCACCACCAAAAAACTGGTGGCCATCTTGGAAAAATGTCAACCATATTGGAATGTTTGGGTGGCTAACCTTTTATTTTCCCGAAAAGTTCCACCGCTGTGAACAGCTCTCGCAAGTGTCATGTTTGTATCACGATGTTAACGATTCCCGCGAGAGAAAAATAAATGCACATCTGCTCCACTTATAAACGTGAACCCTTACATAACAAACTGGCCACCTGCCTCACCAAATGTGACGCTTGACGGGCTATTTCAGATCACCGTTAATGGGACACTTTCGCTCTTTCAAAAGTCTCAATCCTTCTTTATGTGTGTCCCGTGCACTCTCGACTAAACTTGAAAAAAAAGTGGCACCCGAGCATTCCGTCATGGAACAAAAAAAGATATTATTTCATCAGCATCGCGTTACTATTTGCGCAACGGAAATATTCCTCCCGTAAGGACGGCGATGTCGTTGTCCAAAAAATGTTCCCACACTTGCAACGATCATTCAAAGTGTGGGCGTGGCTGGATGGTGGGGAAGGTTACAGATGATAACTTGAGAGTGCCAGATTAGGAAGTGGTGGTGTGGTGGATGGAGCAGCCAGCCAGCAGCAGCAGCAGCACAATCCACCGGAACTGTGTAATGGCCATCTGGATTGTTGTTGTTGTTGTTGTCTGCCTCGTGTGAAGGCTGATGCACGTTAAGTTGGAGGGGAGGGTTTCTGCCATCTGAATGTCAGGACCCGTTCGCCAATAAGCAGCGTGTCAACAATCTATCAAACATTTTCACTTTTGTAAGGATGCAATAACAACGCTAAATAAGAGAAGGTACTTCTGTTTTTTAAGTAAACCTCGTTTGTTTAAAAGAAAGCCACAACATATAAACATACTAAGGTTGAATATATATTATAACTTTAAAAAAAGCATGCATCATTAAATAAAAGTATCTTAAAGGACTAGTGGCCGATACATCAGCAGCTACATATTCACAACAAAGCAGTGGTTCGTGCGCTCGACTATAAACTCAGCCACTTGAGTTAGATTGCCAAGCACGGCTCACATTAGTGGCGAGTGATAGCTGTACCAGTTAATGGTCCGACCCCTTCACCAACCCGCACTGACCGGCGTGGCGATGTAAGATCCAACAGGTGGCCCAGCGGACTTGCCCCAGCCCCTGTCATCACAAGCGGTAAACAGCCCTCCATTCAGGGCAGCGATAAAAAAAAGAATGAAAGCGGGCTGAGCGTTGCGACGATGAGTTTGTGGGCTCTTGTGGGCGAACCTCCCCACCACATCATCATCATCAGGAGGGTGCGAGGAACGGTGGCGGCGGTTGCCTCTTGTCATGTCGAAGATGGCATGTCTGTGGAGGGCCATGGGCCCTTGGGTACGACGAATCGTGGCGACCGTCCAGGGCCCCGCGCTTTGGGGGGGGAGGTCGAGCTTTGATGTCACGGTGTCAGATGCAATACTTCTGGTTTAGTTTGAAGGCGTTAGGGAGCCCGCACTCTGGGATTTGCCCAGGACCCCACACTCACCCCCCGATATGGATGGATCTGCTCGTGAGCAAAGTGGATGAGTCTCGGATGGCTTGTGTGACCTCAGCCTCGGACGTTGTCTAAAGTGGCCCCGAGGGATACGGTCATTTGATTTGGGTTGGCTCGAATGCTCGCGTAGAGGACCGTGATGCTCACGCATGGATAGGAGTAATTGGAAGGTATGGGCCAGATCAGTTCAACAATCATCATGACAAAAGTTACAAAAAGTGTAGCCACTCAATCGTGGAGGCCCGAAACAATAATATGCGTGGCATTTATATTTTTAACACTGATTTAATATTTTGATTCAGCACTTTAAAACAAAAACCGCCAGTCATACAATTTAATTGAGCTGGGTCCATTGAGCCGTGTCCAAATCTTGAAAATATATATATTGGAGGGTCAATTTAAAATTGGATATTTATTTGAAGTTGATAGCAGTGTTTATAGGTGTGAAGCCATACACTTGCATCATAGGTGAGAATTTCGAGGTCGTAGAAGCACTGTGTGCATTGAGGCGGTAGCTCGCGTCGTGCAAGGGGGGGGGGGGGGGGTGAGGGAACAATTGAGCTGTGTATTCCGTTACCAGGGCGAGTGCTTAACGGATGACACAGAGCACTTTTGGAAGAGTAGAGATGTCAGTGCGATGAGACAGATGTTCGAGGCAACGGTAATGTCTGTGTTGCTGCGTGAGTCAGAGAGTTTCTTGAAATTTAACAAACGAACTTGAAAATTAACGTCCGGCCTATGAAACGCAGGTGAAGGATGTTTCGAGCTTCGTGAAAGGTTTTATGGTTAAGCCCCTGGGGCGTCTGTAACATAATATTCCGACAAAAGTGCTGCCGATGTCATCGTGGAGGAGGGCAGGTTGGCGAAACAGCCTTTGGAGCGGCACCCAGAGGGTGAGCCAACGCTGGACCCATCGCGCCTGATATCGCTTACCAACAAATGTCGGCCGCGGTTGGGAATCGAACCTCGGTCTCACTGGCGCGTTGGGTCCGTCGGCGTTTGAGCGATGTCGTTAAACAGCGTGGCCCACACGCAAGCCGGGAATCCCCCCAACCCCACCCCACCCACGGTAACGTGGCCGCAAAGGTGCGGGGGCAAGAGAGCGAGCGAGAGAAAGAGAATTGACTTTGAGTCAGGAATTCCCCGCGACAGACTCGCTTCTGAGAATCAACGGAACGCGCAGACGGGTGGGCGGGCTGCGGGCTGGAGGTGCGTGGGAGGGGATGACGGGGTTTCGGGGTGTGGGGGAGGGGTTGCAGGTCACGGTGGTGGTGGTGACGGTGGTGAGGAGCTGTGGAGCAGCGGTTAGCGCTACGCTGCGCTCCGAACCCCGTGATGCGGACGTTAGATTCCCGCTCGCTGCCACCAACACCGGTGACGATGATCTTAAAGCTGTATGGCTCAGTGGGCCTTACCTGGTCAAATGAAAAGAAAAGAAATAAACCCGTCCTGGGCCTCTCTCCTTGGTCGACTCGGCCTCAAATGAGTACCTGGTGCTGTGTGTAAAACATCGCCACTGGGGAGACAAAGGCGGTCGGCCGTGGTGTTGACCATCCACCCCCTCGTGTGCCGTTCACGGCCTTCATAGGTGCTCGCCAACAGGACATGCTCCTACAGTCTGTTAAGGCAACACGGGGGATCTGAAACAGTCCAGGTTCTCCCTCGAGGTCGGCTCAGCCTCAAAGGAGTCCAAGTACCTGGTGCCTGCGGTGTGTATACATCTGTACGTACAAAGAATATCGCAAAGATCCTCCGGGTAGCCTTAATGGACTATTGGGGCAAGTGCTGTGAGCGAGTAGCATCGATGAAGGCCGGCACGGCACACGAGGGGGTGGGGTGGCCAGCACCACTCCCGGCCGCCTTTGTCTCCCCAGTGGCGTCGATTACACACCGCACCAGGATCTCCATTTGAGGCTGAGTCGACCTATGGGAGGCCCAGGACCAGTTGGGATAATCGTCACTGGTGCTAGCCGTGAGCGGGAATCGAACTCGGGGTCGCCTAACCACTGCGCCACCGCTCCCCAGCGACACACCCACCCACCCACCTCGCCGCTACCCTCATCGCTGCCGCGTTCCTGCGAGTCACGCCACCTGACAAAGCGCTGTTCACACAGAGACGTCACGATGATGGTCCACACCTGCGTGTCCGCCCCGCCTGTAAGGCCAACGCCCGTGTCGTCGCAGAGGCGACCCGAGTAGCATCGTCACCACCACTCGGCACGGGCCCTCCTGCATCGAGAGCCCTCTATTCACGTTCACTCAGATGTTAAGTCAATCCCCATTCACTTACATTGAGACCCATCCAATACACATCCATTCACTTTCATTGAGATATGTGAAGACTAAGTTAATCCCCATTCACTTACACTGAGACCCATTCAATACACATATATTCACTGTCATTTCCATATGAATATATATATATTCTTTGGTTCTTTCGGTAAAGTCACGTAGATAGAAAAATAAAAATATAGTGAATAAAAATAATAAAAATTTAATAAAAATAATAAAAAACTAAAAACTACTAATGTTGTTCCACCTGATGACGATTGGTTGTGTTGCGATCGAAACGTCCTGATTTGTCTTATTTAATTGTATTTCTACCTACGTGACTTTACCGAAAGAACCAAAGAGTAATACAATGAATAACATGGACACGAAAAACTGATAAGTGCCCTACGCCCCACCACTCATTGCGCAAGCAGACGTGACGGGGGGGAGGCGGGCGGGTGGGGTATTTGTAAGCCGGAGTTGCGTGCCTCGCAAATCCAGGCCGCGCACGCGACGTCTGCCATTGTTAGCGCAGTCCCAGCATCAAGGTGGGTATCCTCTTTCTCGCTCTGTGTCACTCACCGCGGGATCCGTCTACAGCTCAGAGGTCGGCGAACTGCGGCTCTGGAGCCGCATGCTGTGGCTCTTTAAGGACTGCAGTTCGGGCTCTTGAAATAAAATTTGAAAAAATGTCTCTTCTTGTTATTTTAGGTTGCCGACCCCTGACCGTGGAAGTCCGGTTTTCTATGGAAGTCCAGTTTACCACGGAAGTCCAGTTTACCATGGGAGTTCAGTTCACCATGGAAGTCTAGTTTACCATGGAAGCCCAGTTTACTATGGGAGTCCAGTTTACCATGGGAGTCCATTTTACCGTGGAAGTCCAGTTTACCTTGGAAGTCCAGTTAACCATGGGAGTGCAGTCCACCATGGAAGTCCAATTTACCATGAGAGTTCAGTTCACCATGGAAGTCCAATTTACCACGGAAGTCCAGTTTATCATGGGAGTTCAGTTCACCATGGAAGTCCAGTTTACCATAAAAGTCCAGTTTATCATGGGAGTTCAGTTCACCATGGAAGTCCAGTTTACCACGGAAGTCCAGTTAATCATGGGAGTTCAGTTCACCATGGAAGTCCAGTTTACCATGGAAGTCCAGTTTAGCATGGGCAGGGGTCGGCAACCCGCGGCTCCACGAGCTGCATGCGGGCTGCATTACGAATCGTTTCGTGACGTCATTTATGAATGGCCATCACCGTCTCCTATCCGCCGCACAGCGCATTGCGGCTCTTGAAATATTGGGGTTGTTGGTAAAAAAAAAATGTTTCACAGAATTAAAAATGAAATGGCTCTCTTTCTTCTTTTTGCTGTTTTGGTTTTTTACCGATCCTCTACTCGAGCTGACTTCCATCTGCGCGCACGCCGAACGCAGTCGTGGACCTCTCGACTCCAACGTGTTCATTGGCGTCGGTGTGGGTGAAGATTCAATCACGCGGATGAAACAACCGCCTGCTGTACGAGCACACACATTGTGACCTGCGATTTTATTGAGGCGCTGCGGCGTCGTCTTCGTTGTTGTCTTGGCGTGCTCTGGGGCTGTTCTTGCTGGGGTTTGTTTTTCTTGCTCTGTTGCTCAAGCTTGTACAGATGCAATTTGAACTCGTCAACTTTGTTGAGCCATCATTTGTGGCCAGGTCGCTTCTGAAATACAAGTGAATGTCTCAGTGGGCGTTACCTGGTAAGATAAAAAAAAAGTTTAGTTTATAATCTTGGATCTTTCGAAAAAGTCACGTAGATATTTTCTTTGCACCTATCTCCGTGACTTTACTGAAAAACCCATGAATATGAATTCCTGCAGTCACGAAAGCTTTAAGTCTAGTTGAGTTGTTTTCGTGATTTACTTACCTTTCCTATACTTTGCACTCCAAATCGTTTTTGTTGTTGTTGTTGTACTGTTTGTTGTTGTAACTTTCTGACCCGCCCCTACTGGACACCTGTGAAAAATAGATTCACAACTCATCGAATTTCTCCAGCACAAATAAAGATTCTGATGCTGATGTTGAAACCGGTCCAGATATTGCGTGTCTTGAATCAATGCTACTGAAAATCATGCGCTCCTGTTGAAGGCCGTCCGGCTGATGGCTTGTGTCAGAACGGTTTTTTTTTCTATTCTGTACCAGAGGGATATGTGAAGGAGACGTATCATCTGCTTATTTTTCTTTTATTGCTTTTGAGGAGTTTTTTGGGGGCTGAAATTCATCATATTCTTGGGTCTTTCGGTAAAGCCACGGATATAGATCAAATAATAAAAATAATAACAATATCACGACGTGTCGATCGCAACACAAGCAATCGTCATCAGGTGAGAAATATCGCTCGCGGGAGAGCTGTGTATATATTCTCAGCAGCTCCCCCGCGATATTTCTCACCTGATGACGATTGCTTGTGTTGCGATCAAAACGTCGTGATATTGTTAATTTGTTTTTATCTATCTACATGGCTTTACCGAAAGACCCAAGAATAGGAATTCCTGCAGTCACGACAGCTTGAAGTCAACATGAAATTCATCATCATCATCAGCAGCTATGATCTGCCACTGCTGGATGAAGGCCTCCCCAATCCGTCGCCATCTCTCACGACCCTACGATGCACCCGCAAGCGAGCTGGCTTCGTCTTCCTCATCATAATCCTCGCTCCTGGGTACGCGCGATGGAAGATGGATTGCAATTACAATAATCAAATGACAAAAAATTTGAATCGTCACTGAAATATTTCCCACCGCCCTCTGTCATCGGAATACTCCGTTAAAGTCATTGCTGTTTCGCACTATCGCCTCCGTGTGAGGTGAGGAAGGGACAATTTTAACTTGAGCTGTGGGTTTAAGTGGGGGGAATATGATAATTTTTTATTTTAAAGAAAAGCCAGAATTCTGGGGAAAGTCAGATTCCATTGCAGGATGGACACGCGGACCTAAGGGACAAGTTCAAAAAGTACCAGGGCATTGTCTATTGCTCTTCTGGTCTGATGACCAAGCCCATTAACAGCCACGCGTTATACAAAATGCCGCAGTGAGTGTATCCGACATGCGAACGTCACCTCAATGAACCATTCCAAGTCCACGGGGCTACAGGAAATATCCCCCTCAGCCCCACGGACTGTCGTGACCTCATCTGCCGAGATGTTTCTCATGCCTTTCGACTTACAATTGCCACGTGGCTCACATTCACAACGCGTTGCATCGTGAAACAATGCTACCGAAAGTATTCTTGGTACACATTCATGTGAATACATTTTTTTACTTAAAGCTATTATTATCATCAAAGCCCTCCACAAGCCGCGTTCGTTGAAGTCGTTCGGCTATACTTCACCAGACTGGTCATTGTGGGCTGGATCGGTTCAGATATCACTCAGCACTGATGTTGACCTTGGCCAGGAATCAAACGCAGGTCGCCGGATTCACAAATAATGATTATGTTATTATTATTAGAGATTCGCTGGGTGCAGTTAGCCAGACAGACTAAGGCACCCTTCTTACATGAATATTGTCAAAGTCAATGACCCAATCACACTGATCTTGGAAGCTAAGCAGAGTTCAGCCTGGATTAGCAATCCCCATGCATTAGACAGCTGTGGGACGATGATGTGGGCAGCAGAGAGCATTGCATGCCACAAATAATTGTTGTATGGATTCACCCCACGGCTATCGCCTCTAAGGGCCGTCACTGACCAGCGCGCTGAAATATGTGTGTGGGAAGGCCCTCATCCAGCAGTGGATTTACAAAAAGAGGCCCTGTTACGTTTACACATTGTCAATGCCTTAGGCTCAGAGAGCCAGTGACATCATTCGGATTCTAAGGGTTACATCTTAGGACACACAGAAGGCCGTAGGGTTCGATCCAGACCCTGACGCCTGCTGTATATTTGGAGTTTGCGTGCCTCTCTCTCGCCGTGATCGCGTGGATTTTTCTCCGGCTCCTCCGATTGTTTTTCCTCCACGTCTAGAACCAACATCACGCGTTCGGAGTATTTGGCTGCTAACAATCTCCACGCGATGATGAGCCACTTCGTTGAGCTATCAAATTGTGGCCAGGTCGTGTCTGAAAAAAGAGTTATTAAAGCCCAGTGGTCCTTTACCTGGTAAAAAAAAAAACCCAAACCCGCGGATAGTTCCATGAGCAACATATCCGGTAATTAGCAACACACCAATGTTCCGTATCCACGTGCTTAATGTCTCCTCCCGGTTGTCGTGTTTACACGGTCGGGCATCGTCTCGCCTCTCCGTCGGGTGCTGTTGGGTGTTTACGAGGACTCATCGCTGCCGTTGCTAACGCGACATCTCACCGCAGCCTCCCTGCGGCGAGTCGGCGGAGGTTGGAGGAGTCCCGACGGGAAGAGCCCCCCCCCCACCCCCACCACTTTTGTGTCTGCGATGGGAGTCAGGGCGGACCCCACTGCGGTGCATCGCACACAGCACAGGAAGCAGGAGGCGTTCGGCGAACGAGACACGCAAAAGTGTTCAGCTTGCACTTGATCATGTCACCAAACGCGTCGTCGTGCGGCTGCTTAATTCGACGCAGAGCACCACCGGACTACAATGTCACACTCAGGTGGTCAAGCCAGACAGCCGCGTCAAGGTCAGCGGCGGAGTGGCATCGCAGCGACGTCTCCCTTCGGGCACTGGTGCGGCCTGTTCTGGATGGCCCCAGTCGCATACTGGGGAGGGAGTTTGAACATTGCCATTCGAGCATCAGAAATCCGCATCGACGGCCACGGTGCGCGCAGCGGATGCGGTTTGGGGTGGACCGCCAGCTTCGTGGCAGGACAAATCCCAGGGGGATCTTCTGCGTTTGGCTCTTCCCTTTCGTTCATGCAGTGCAAACCGCGAAGCGAGTTACAAACCCAGGGGCAGTTTAAGACAATCGACCACATCTTCAGCGAAGATCGATGATGGTGGTGGTGAAGACGATGGCGGTGGTGTGGTGAGCGAATGTTGGCATGCCCTCACCCCCCCCCCCCTCCTGTGTACGCCTCTGGCTGATGTACAACAGCCAGTCGCGGCTTGCAGGGCGGGGAATGAAACAGAAAGCCGAGTTCCGTGCCTCCTGCACGCGACTGCCTCGCCTGACGGCTCCGCCTCACCCAGAACCGGCCTCAAAGCGATCCCTTTTCTTTGTCCATTGAGCGCGGCACGGGTCGAACCGTGCTGGCGTCGTTCCCGGAACGTGGCCAGCCGCAGATCGCGCGCGTTCCCATGGCAGAGCCGCACAGACAACAGCATGCGCACTCGCGTGGTTTGCCAAGAGCGCCTTCGTCTCGTGGACAAACGTGTTTCCCCGAAGTTTTTAACGAAATAAAAATCTACACGTTTTTTGTCATAATATTTCCCCCCATGTTTATTCCGACTGCGATACCTGCGTCTGCATCACGAACGAGGAATCCGTTCGGAACTCTCGCGGGGGGCAGTGCGTCTCTCTCGCGGGGGGCAGTGCGTCTCCCTGGCGGGGGGCAGTGCGTCTCCCTCGCGGGGGGCTGTGCGTCTCCCTCGTGGGGGGCTGTGCGTCTCCGCCCGCGGAAGCGGGTAATATCACAGAGCTACTACCTCCGAGATCCCTCCCAGGGACCTCTGTTCCACGAAGTAAAAAGGAAGCACTTTTTCAAACTGCTCCGCGCTTTTTAGATCTCTGAGCCAACCGGGGCCACTTTAAACGCCAGATTTTTGTCAGTCGAGCATACCCAGACATGGTCGATCATCCTCCGGTTTGTATCTGTACAGTCCTCCTTACGACAGCAATATGTAAATGGCACTGTTACAGCCGCTGAAGGCTTCTTGAGGCGTATAGTCAAAACGGTGTTAAACCGTGCAGGGGTTCGAGGGCATGGCTGTATCACCGCATCTCCCATTCGCCCCGGTTGGCTGCGTACGGTTTCGAAAGAAGTTTAACAAACAGTGCACACCTACAGGGAATGGCACCGACTCATGGCCACGCAGCTTTAACTCGGGCCAGCACAAGATCACAGAGGAGCCCTGGAATGATCATTGGGCAGAGGGTCAGGGGGCACCCAAATTGGGAAGGACACACCCACACCGAACGAACACAGACGAAGGTGCCGGTGAAGGCGCAGCCCTGCGACTGCTTGCTCTAGCCACTGCTGGTGGAAGGGTATCCGGTAGAGGGAGCTCCAGAAAGCCGTTCTAGAGGGGTATTTTATACTTACTTATCTACATTTCATTTTATTTTACCAGAAAAGGCCCACTGAGCTATATCGATATTTTTGAGAAGCAACATGGGTACAAAGGATAGCTAAAAAGAAGTGGCTCATCACGTGGACACGTACAGCAGCCAAATAGTCTTAAACACACGCTGATGCTAAATGTGGAGGGAAAAACCGGAGGACCCGGAGAAAAATCCACGGGGAGAGAGAGATAGACGCAAACTCCAAATACACAGCAGGCGTCAGGGTCGGAATCGAACCGACGACCTGCTGCATACCAGGCGAGGTAGTTAACATCTCGATATAAATGAACACGTCCACACATGTGGGTCACCCACGCACAATGCAACACAAAACAGCCGCGGCCAGGCCAGCGGCTGGCGTCATTTCCCCCGCGAGATCGGGTTTTACATTTTAATCCGTCCTCCCCGCACCCCCCGTGTGTTAAAGCGGTGCCATTCCTCTCCCACTGCAACCCGATCTCCCGCGCCTGCTCCATCTGTTGCCGAGCTGAGAGGAGCATCCCGCCATGCCGACCCCCACCAACCCCCACACGCCCACACCCCAGCTCCCCCCAACCCCCCCCCCACACACATCCTGGACACGTGTGAATAAGAAAGAGCTTCATAGCTCACCGGATTCCTCCAGAATAAATACTGATGCTGACATCCTCCGAGGCCGCCTAACCTCACCACGCAGGCAACATCAACAACAAGCGCCGATCACCACTAAGTGGCGGTGACGTCACCACGGCGCTTGTGCCATGCTAGGTGCACTTTGAAGCCAAGCGAAGTGTCGAAGGCTCGCTGGCAGGAGGAGGTCACGGAGCAGACCCAGATGCCATGGGTTGACTGAGATGACCGGCAGATGCACCAAATGTGCTAGCCCACTGTGCCAACTTTCTACGTTTTATCCACCCCGGCGCTCTGCTCGTTGATGTGAGACGTCGCTCCTCTGCCCTCCGTTGTTGCTGGAGGGCGACTGCCTCCAACTCCCCAGTGGCGTCCTTTACGAACCTCCTCCACAGAGGCCGATCTTGACACCGCTGGTATCAGTCATCGGCTCGTACCAACCACACACACACACGGTCGCACAGAAACACACCACCGGTCACTCGCTCTCTCGCTCGCTCGAGCTGACCTCTGAAGCCGAAGCCGCACTCACCCTGGACACACAAGCTGCACCACTGGGGTTTGCAATGAGCAGGATATAAAACGTGAATTTATTTCTCAAAATCAGTGTGTTCAGGATATGGATACGGTAAGGCCTCGCTTAACGCGGTTCTTCAATTAAGAAACACTTTTCGCACAACGCAGAACGCGCACACCGTTATAACGCGGAACGCGCGGCGCAATAACGCGGCTTCTGATCGGTCGACGTACTTCTTTCTTGAGCTGTGGGACGGTGATACAGTACGCGGAATGATACAGAAACGCGGCGGCGTACCCCTGAGTTCTCAGTCCCGCCATCTCGCTGTGTGCGCGTAGTAGTACATCGTAAACCCACCAGACGTGATCGTTACATTGTTCACGTGCAAATCGTCTTTTCGCTAAACGCGCTTTTCGCTTAACGCGGCACTCTCCAGGCAACGCATGTCACCGCGTTAAGCGAGGACTTACCGCACGCACACGCGAAGGGGTTACCTAATAAAGGCGACAAACCGGATCAATCAATTACCGCGGTCTCGCCTCGCATTCACCTGGGGCAACGCTGCTCGTTTTTGTTGCTTCACCTGCGGGGTGAATGTGGGGGTGGAGTGGGAGCCCGGGCCCCTCCCCTCCCCCCGAGCCCTCACCCTGCCCCCCCCCACCACCACTACCAGCCCCCCATCACACTCCACCAGGGCGTCATCTCGACTCTGAACGCCTCTTCATGTGTCACGCGCAATCAATCAGGGGACGACCGACGACTTAGTCACTTTCATTATGGAGTCAATTAATCTCAAAATGGAATGTCCACACCGCGCTTAGAACCTGCATACGGTGCTCGCAAACAGAACTTCGGAAAGCAGTCGACATAGGCCGTAAAGGGCATCTGCTTTTATGGTGGTGATGGTGGCGCTATGGTGGCGGCGTTGGCGATTGTGATGATGATGATAATGGTATCGGTGGTGGTGATGGTGGTTGCGATGATGATGATATCAGTGGTGAAGGCGGTTGTTGAGACGATGGTATCCGTGGTGGTGGTCGTGATGATGATGGTATCGTTGGTGATGATGGTATCGGTGGTGGTGGTGGTGTTGGTGATAAAGGTTGTGATGATGATGATATTGGTGATGCCGGCGGTGACAGATGGATTATTCTGGCTGCACGCCTGGCACCTGCCCACGAGGAAACGACAAAGAAACCTCGGCGTCTTACGCCCGCGACTCTCTCTCTCTCTAACGAAGACACCCACGCGGTTTGTTTTTGTTCATTTTTGTTTCACGCAAGACTCACTGACCCACTCCACAACCCAACACACGAATCAGCCACCAAGAGTCAGTGTTATTGTCCCAGACACAAGCCCCACCGTGCTTTTTAAAGTTGGTTCGCCCGCAATTCGTGCTGCGTTCCGTCAGTTACAACTCAGGGGGTTGTGGTGGCGGGGGAGGCACCTTTGTTAATCAAGGAAATTACCACCACCACCACCACCCAGTCAGGATCGTGCAGTCTTGCACGATCCATATTTTCCACTGCCAAGCCTCAACTTGTACCGCCGTCTCTTCCTCCCGTCTGCCACCACCCACAAGTCACGCCACCCACTCTCCCCCCCCATCCTCCACTGCCTTTGTGATTGAATACAATTTTTTTTGCGGTTTCTCAAAAAAATTAATGTTATGGCAACAGGTGTGTCCATTATTAAATATATAGATGGGAGGAGGGGGGGGGGGCGCAGTGAGATGGGGCTTGCATGCGATTTACAATTAGCTTGAGGCTACATTTCCATCTGCTGTTGTGAGTGAGCCTCCGTGTATGTTTCGCCACAGAGATATCCTCCGTGTCTCGCCTGCGCTTGTTTATTTATACTGTGTGTGTGTGCGTATATCTATCACTGTTGCTGAGCACGGGTCCAAAGGACAAAACGCCAAGCGACCAGTAACAAACGGCGCCGTTAATGTTGAACTATCGATAAGACGAGTTCTAATGTCTCTTGAATTGAGCGAGGTTATTCGGGCTTGGGGGAGGGGAGACAAGAGGAGAGGGGATTCCACAGAGGAGCAGTGCGAGTGAAGACGTAGAGAAAGAGAGAGAGCTAAATAAGTGTTGTGACCTGCAGTGTGGTGAGCGAGTGGGTGAGTGAGTGTTTTGTTGTGACCTGCAGTGTGGTGAGCGAGTAGGTGAGTGAGTGAGTGGGTGAGTGAGTAGGTGGGTGAGTGGGTGGGTGGGTGAGTGGGTGGGTGGGTGAGCGAGTGGGTGAGTGAGTGGGTCAGTGAGTAGGTGGGTGAGTGAGTGGGTGGGTGAGCGAGCGGATAAGTGAGTGAGTGGGTGAATGAGTAGGTGGGCGAGTGGGTGGGTGAGTGGGTGAGTGAGTGGATGAGTGAGTAGGTGAGTGAGTGGGTGAGCGTGTCGTTATGACCTGCTACAGTGGTAGTTGCTGAACGCAGCCGTGCGCGAGAAGAAACACATCAATCTGCTAGACCGAATCCTTCGACACGACCCATTGAGTTCCAGTTCACGGAAACGGTGACCATTGTAGTCGCGATGATAACAGAGGGACGAGCAACTAGGAGGTGAGTCAATCAGTGAATCAGAGGTGCCACATCTTCAGTCGGTGGCTGCTTGGGAGTGATGAACAAAATGCCCATTTCGCACCGCGCATGTGAACGCGTTTCGCGACACGGGGAGACGTGCGTTGCATGAACGAAAGCTCTGGTCAATGGAAGAACAATACAGAAACAAAAATTGCGGCAAGTGATGGGACAGCGAACGTAATGCGCTACGGACAATGGTTCATGGACTTGAGTCAGTGGCAATGACGAGAGAAGAATGAACACGCAGTTCACGAATGAAATGCAAATCACATGCGTCGTGTCGTCTCGCGATGGAAAGGCGGTGATGCGAGAACTTGAAACGGCGTGGTGAGGCTTTTATCTAGAAGTGGATAGTGGCTGATGATGATGATAATGATTATAAATAACTAAAACAGGCACTCCCAAAAGCTGACGATTTAAGCCTGTCACTCATACAGTTCTGTATTTCCGTGTGTTCCACCTATCGTAGGTGATAACTCAAGACTTCCTACAAGCCCGCTGCCCCCGTCAACATGCAACGTCGAGCCAACGTTGGCACGCGCTTGGAACTGTTGGCCCCACTAATGCCATGGTTACTGGGTAAAAACATTGCCAACTTTCACTCAGAGTTCTGTTTTTGGTTTAGAGTGACCAAAAATTCCCTTCATACCCATCACAGTAGCCGTGCAATAAATACATTTTTCAGCCCTTTGAAAATCCACTGCTGGATGATGGCCTCCATGCTTAGTCTGTGCCCTAGTTTCATGGGAGCGCCGCTGTGTACCACAGATAAGCAAATTTCACTTGAAGCACTGTAGAGGTCGTGAGGTTCGATCCCGAACCTGACGCCTGTATATTTGGAGTTTGCGTGTCTCTCTCCCCGTGATGGCGTGGATTTGTCTCCGGGTCCTCCGCTTTTCCCTCCACATTCATAATAATCAGCATAAGTATTTGGCTGCGATACATTGCCACACGACAAGCCACGAGTTATACGCTTATTCAAGAAGATATATTGGATTAAGAAAAAAAGTGTCATCATGCATACAAAAAAAAACGTGGAATCTTAATTTTTTTCGTAGGCCCTTTTTGTGTTCGTAGGCCTACTGTGGCCTATTGGCCAATAGGGCCCTGCTTCTTGCTACTGCCGGTGACGACTGGTATCGAGGTGATGTGTCCCTTGGCGCCGGGGGAGAGGAACCGTGGCGTGCACGTGGGAGTGGCGCTTCTGTGCCACTCCTGTCCGGACCAGCCCAAGGCCCGCAGGCACCGGCATTGTGTGATGATCTGCGCTGACAAAATGTCAAATATCACCACATTTATTGTGTGCATATATCAACGGTTGTGGGGGGAGGGAGCGTGGGGGGGCGCGGAGTGGTTGATACAAAAATGGAGATACTGTACTACGATACCTCGTCGTACGGTACAACGTACTTTGAACTTCTTTCGCACCGTACGTAGCCAACCGCGCTAATCGGATGTGCGCGGGAAAGACAATAAAACCAAACGCACAAATCAGCTGTAAATAAATGAGTTTTCAAGCTAAATTGTTTAAAAGTGCATCACAGCTCCATGGGTCTTCCTAATATCGCAGGGAAGAGCGTTCCAGACGGCCGCAGAAGCGCATCGGAAAGCGACGCGCGATACGGTGACCACCGTCTAAACGTCCGCGCTTATTGTGCCGTCCGATTTACTAAATATCTGCAGGTCGCGATTTGCACGGGAAAGGAGGACTTTCAGACATCACCCTAACGAGGGCGTGGTGGAAGCGACGAGTTTCAGGAGAGAGTGGACGACCCAAGATAAACTGGATGACAGATGTGAAAACTTCGACTGATAAGTACATCACCCGACAAACACTGCACATCGTAGGAAAAGGTGGACAGAGTTGACAGCTGAAGCATTTCGGTTAAAGGACAGAACATTAATATTTTTTTATTTATAGATATGTTCGTAACATCATAGTACATACATGTGTGCAAGCTACGACTTGAACAGGAATGAGCCAATGTTGATAAATGTGGGCTCCTTGGAACCGGAAAGACTGCTGGAAGATTACACGGCAGTGACATTGGATGACAGGGCCCTTGTCTCAATAGGGTAGACGCTGGTGCTGACCACGCACAAAGTAGTACTCGTTTTATCAAACGTCGAGATGATGGGTTTCAGTTGACCACCTTAACCAGGATTTGAGTTTGAACCCCCACCGTAGCCATGGCCGATGCAGGATGAGTGATGCACGAATGGGCATTTTTATTTAAACTTTCTCGTGCGGGACGATTGTCACCCCGATTCACGAGTAGAGATCGCACGAGCGAGGAGGCATCGTCAGGGCAATGCCCTCAACCACCTCGATGTCACAGAATAGCTGATTGCTCCACGTCAATATCAGCCGTACAAAGGAGAAGCACCAGACTTTGAGCTGTTATATATTGTGAATGTCGTGGGGTTTACTCTAAAAGTAGTAACTAATTGGCAGGTTTTGTGTACGCGACAAACCTTACCAATTGGCTGTGTCGGGTGGTGGCGGATTAACGACACATTTATATTTACACGATCTAACTCCCCCGAAACCCCCTCGCCCCGCCTCCTCCGTAATTAGGGAAATTATTGGTCGCGAAAGCCTGCGTGTTAAAACTGTGATAAATTCTTCAGCAAACTGAATTCAGTTCAGTACAACCCTAAACAACAACAACAACAATAATTAACGCCATTCGCCACTAAGTGGTGGTGACGTCACCACGGCGCTTGTGCCAGGCTACGTGCACGTTGAGGCCACGTGAAGTGTCGAATGCCCGCTGGCACGAGGTCACGGGACAGACCAAGGTGCCATGAATTGCCTGACTGAGATAACTGACCAATACACCACCTGTGCCCCCCTACTGTGCCAACTTGCTGTGCTTTAGCCATCCGACGCTTCACTCGTTGTGAGCGTCACTCCTCCGCCTTCCGCTGTTGCTGGAGGGCGACTGCCTCCAACTGCCCAGTAGCAGCGTCCTTCACGAGCCTCCTCCTCCACAGAGGCCGATCTTGACACCGCTGGTACCCTAAACAAAGACAAAGATCCCCCGTGTAGCCTGAACATACTGTTGGGGCAAGTGCTGTTAGCGAGCACCTATAAAGGCTAGCACGTGACACGAGGGGGTGGGTGGCCAGCACCACGCCCGGTCGCCTTTGTCTCTCTAGTGGCGATGTTTACGCACCTCACCAGGTACTCATTTGAGGCTGAGTCGACCTAGGGGAGGCCCAGGACGGTTCAGATAATCGTCACTGGGTGTTGGCTGCAGCGTAGCGCTGACTGCTACTACACTACCGCTCCCCACGGAAACGCCGCAGTCGGTACCTTGAAACTTCGTTTTATCTGAAGTTTCATTCGCAAAAGCGTGTTTATGTTTTGTTTTGTTACCAACTCATTACAGCGCAGAGGTAGGTGGGTGCGTGGGTGGTTTGGGGGGCGTTCTTCTTCTTACGTTTGAGCACAAATGCGAAAGTGGCAGAAAGGGTGAAGGACAGACCCAATAACCAACCTCAACCGCATCCACACACACACACCCACCCAGGTGTTTGCCCAGGGCGGCAAGTTGCCGCTGGATCACCGTGGTGACTGCCAAACGAAGTCGGGCGGGAAACTACTTAAGTTTGGTATTACCAATTAGTTCGTGAACATCACCCACCATCGGCCATGATCTTAATCCACTTCACACGAGGGCATCCGAAAGCCGTCGCCAAAGCTCACGGCGCGGATTCGCAAAGCCACAGTCCTAGCTCCTGCACATCCCGCCACGGTGGCTAGGAGATGTTAACTACCTCGCCTGGTGTGCAGGAGGTCGTGGGTTCGATCCCGATGCCTGCTGCTGTATATTTAGAGTTTGCGTGTCTCTCTCTCTCTCTCTCATCATCACGGTGGCTAGGAGATGTTAACTACCTCGCCTGGTGTGCAGGAGGTCGTGGGTTCGATCCCGATGCCTGCTGCTGTATATTTAGAGTTTGCGTGTCTCTCTCTCTCTCTCATCATCACGGTGGCTAGGAGATGTTAACTACCTCGCCTGGTATGCAGGAGGTCGTGGGTTCGACACCGACCAAGACGCCTGCTGCTGCTGTATATTTGGAGTTTGCGTGTCTCTCTCTCTCTCATCATCACGGTGGCTAGGAGATGTTAACTACCTCGCCTGATATGCAGGAAGTCGTGGGTTCGACACCGACCAAGACGCCTGCTGCTGCTGTATATTTGGAGTTTGCGTGTCTCTCTCTCTCTCATCATCACGGTGGCTAGGAGATGTTAACTACCTCGCCTGGTATGCAGGAGGTCGTGGGTTCGACACCGACCAAGACGCCTGCTGCTGCTGTATATTTGGAGTTTGCGTGTCTCTCTCTCTCATCATCATCACGGTGGCTAGGAGATGTTAACTACCTCGCCTGGTGTGCAGGAGGTCGTGGGTTCGACACCGACCCAGACGCCTGCTGCTGCTGTATATTCGGAGTTTGCGGTGTCTCTCTCCCCGTGGTTCGTGTGTACTTCCCTCCGGGGCCTACGCTTTTCCCCCCCGCCACATTTAGAATCAACATCACGCGTTTAGAGAATTCGGCCGCTATAAATCTGCACACAATCATACGCCGGCTCGCTGAGCTATCAATTGTGGCCGGTCGCTGCTGAAAAGGAGCCACCATAGCTCAGTGCGGCCTTACCTGGTAAAAGAAAAATAAAACAAAGTTTAGTTTAACTGATGTCATCTCTTTTGATTTAAAGCTTTCGTGACTGCAGCGATTCATATTCTTGGTTCTTTCGGTGAAGTATATTATTTTATTATTTCCCTTCTACGTAAATATATTTACATTATTTCCCTTCTACGTGACTTTACCGAAAGAACCAAGAAGATGATGTCATCTCCTTTGGCTGCCACTGCGTCATGAGCCGTGGCCACTGCCCATCAACGCTTCAGGCCCCGTGTCTTGCCCAAACCCATTGTCTGATCAGAGCAATGGCGTGATCAGACAATATGAGCGATACGCAACTTTGCACCGGTGTGTATTGCCTTCTCATAATGTGCTCGCTTCCGTTGCGCGTGTGTGTGCTGAACTTCCTTCGCACCGTACGTAGCCAACCGTGCTAATCGGAGGCCTTGCGCATGCGTGAGACCTATATGTTTGCATCTATTTGCTTTGGTTTTCCATAACCATGGCGGCGGGGGTGTTAATCAAAAAACGAGCATAAATTACACGTTAGTCGCTAAGTATATGCCTCGCCTAGTGTAAACGACCGAAGAAGTGGCTCGTTTGTTTGATCGTCATGCGACTTGCTCTGTTTGGGTAACTGAGTCATCATCCGTGGCTTCTATCGTCCGCGTTATAATAAGAGATTCAGCCCTCGGGCAGTTGCGTCTCGGGGTTTGCAGTCGCACTGAACACGATTCTGATTACACTCCAGCCACGTGTCGCCCCCCCCCCCTCATCTCCAAAGACAAAGATACCCCGCGTAATAGCCTTGGCAGACTGTCGGGGCAAGTGCTGTGTGCGCTAGCGCCTAATGAAGGTCGGCACGGTGCACGAGGTGGTGGGTGGGCAGCAAACACGCCCGGCCGCCTTTGTCTCCCCGTTGTTAGCGTCGCCACCAGGTACTCGTTTTGAGGCTGAGTCGACCTAGGGGAGGCCCAGGACCGATCTGTGAAACTACACAAATCCGAGATGCTGTATAGCCAAGGAGGGTGGGTTAGAGAAAGTAGTTGCATCAAGCAGTTGCATCAAACTACGTGGGGTGACCTTTGCAGTAACAAATCTTTGATGCACCTCTATATTGACCCCCCCCCAACCACCAACCAAAGACAAAGATCATCCGTATAGCCTGAACAGACTAGTTATGGCAAGTGCTGTTAGCGAGCACCGCACCTATATACATACTGTAAATATCAACAAATCACTTCTCGCTGAAGCCTTTCTCCCTGCACCGATTGATTTGGTGGTGCCACTCACACGGCTCGTGGCCTGTGGTTAATGCAAACGATCCAGGGCCGAGGGGGCGTGTCTCCAACGGTGACGCGGTGCCTGCGACGCTGGGTGACGTGGGGTGACCTTTGCATCAACACACGCACGGCAGCAAAAGCACTCAGCGGCTCGTGGAATTCGCCGGTGCGCGGGCAAAGGTCACCGGGGGACCTGCCCTCCGAATGTTCGCCGTAAAGTGCGTGAGGGAACCCGACGGCTTTATTGCGGCCCTCCTGAAACACGAGCTGCGCGCAAAACCGACGCGCCATTGTGCCTGCGGGACAACTGGAAGAGCCACAAAGGGCTTAGAGGTGCAGTCATCACGAGTCTGCTTTGTCATCTTAGGTCTCACTGGGCAAACACCCACCTGCCCGCCTAATTGTCTCCACTTCTTCAGCCCCCACTCTACGTCTCCTGGCCTCTGTGCTGTCAAGAAGGGCCATTGACCGAAGCGTCGCCGATTGTATGCTTTTTATTTCTGAGGCAGTGCTGTTGACGAATGTGTTGGGTGTGTTCTTGCTAGTTGGTGTTTGTGCACCGCTGCCAATGCAGCGTCACCAAATAATTAATCCATACTTCTCTACCCATCGATCCACTGCACCACAGCATGCACGGGCCATTTTGTCGAATCAATTGCTGGATGAGGCGTTCCATACGCCTGTACAGGTCGTGGAGGTTAATGTCACCTTACTTCACCATGCTGCTCGGCGTGGCTTGGTCTAAGCGGGGGATGGGAGCTAGGCGCCCATGCCCGCTTCATTCTGTATATAAATTGCCGCTGACGTGAACCGTGGCCAGGAATCCAACTCAGGTCGCCTGGTTCACAGCGCATCGCCTAAACCGCGTCGTCACGCACAGTTACACCCACCTACATTGCAAAATATGCCCTGCCAAAAATAAAGCGGACGGAATTGCGACGATGATTTGGCCGCAGTACAGAGAGGCGGCAGCCGTTGGCTCCACGCCGTTTCGTTGGCCACCCTAGCGGTGATGCCACCCGCCAAGAAGTGGACTTGGCAGCGCCGAAGGGACATGTGGTGGCGTAGGGCCCACCCACCCACCGGCCCACCCACCCACCCACCGGCCCACTCACCCACCGGCCCACCCACCCACCCACCGGCCCACCCACCCACCGGCCCCCAAAAACCCCGGAGCGCCGGTCCTGATTTAAAAAAAAACCCACGCGAGGAATTTACCCGCACGTGGTTTCTTTGTTGGAGTGTAAAAGATGCTGGGTGAAGGGTATTTCCCGAAAAAAAATACCTCGCGGCGTCTCGCTGATGCTGGGTAAAAGTCGCCGGCATCGGTTCAGTGCTGAAGAAACCCACACCTGTCGCGTTCCGTCTTTGACATCGCTTTTTGTCCCGTACTCATTCATGTACCGAACCGCCTTGATAGGTTTCTCGGAAACCACACACCCCCCCCCACCCCACCCCACCCCTCCAGACACACCTCCACGGCGCGACACAAACACCGCGCACACTCTGAGCTCACACCCGCACACGGTTTCCGCGCGCTTAGCTAAGAAACTCCGCATCTGCACGGTGCGAATTTGCCAAATTTGCAGAAGAAGAATAAGAAGAAATTGCACCGCAAAACCACTGCAATTGTACACAGAGAAAAACGCCGTCCGCCCCTACTGCGAAAACTTGGGAGGACCATTTTAAATAGGGGTCACGAGACTCGCTGAGGCTTTCCTGGGTAAAACACGCAGAATAATAATAACAATGCAGACAGAGCCGGCTCCAGCTCCACTCGGATGGTGGTGTGGTGGTGGGGGGGGGGCAAGGAGAGCGTGGGTGATGGATGGGAGGGGGGGGGGGCACCATACCAGTGATACACCATCAATGAGCGTGAACTCGGGAGGACTAAACGGAACACCTATCTGGTGGCGCATGGCCGGTGCAGATGTCACTCGCCACTGACGTTATCCGTGGCCGGGACTCAAACTCGGGTTACCTGGTTCACAGCGCAGTGCGGTGCGCGAACCATTGCACCACCGCTCTACGAGCGCATCTCGTCTGTTCAGTGTCGATCAAAGAAGACCCAATTTCGTGAGAAGTCCACGACTGTAGTCACCACTTAGAGACCGGCACCCGCCATACGAATGTGGAATTTTAACGACCCGGCTCAAAAGCCGCGTACAGAAATTAGCTCCGCCCTAGAATGCTACCGAGTGCCGTAGTGTCCCCCCCACCCCTCCCCCATGGCACATGGCTAAAGAACTAAATAAAGTTCGGAGCCGCGCGAATTCCGAAGTGTGAAATTACGGCCGTCGTTTGCTCAGATTTAGTGCCGCATGACGGCCCCTATCGGTTTTGTGCCCCCCCTCCCCGCCTCCCCCTCCCCGGTGTGATTGAGGTGCACCGCGAGGGGCATTCCGTCGCAGGGCGATCCACCTTGGGACAATTCATCACGGGCCCTGACGGAGCAAGCGGCATCGCGTCAGGCGGCGTGGTTGCCTCCTGAGAGATGTGCGCGCCGTGAGAAAGGAAAAACAAAATAACAACTCCCCGACAGCGATCGCCATTCAGCCACACGACAGACGCCGACTTGGCGTGCCGGAGTTGGAGGGTCAAGTGATTGACGTTGTCGGTGCAATGAATGTTCAACACGGGCGGCAGCGTATCTTCAAAGTCGTTCGTAAACATTCGTTCGCAGGAGGGGGGGGGGGGTGAGCGAGTGCGAGGACAGAATGCACGCCGGACGAAAAGCTGCAGATCGACATTGGTAGGCTACTGATTGTGTTTTGAGTTTGACGTTTGTTTTGAGATTGTTTAACATTCACTGTGCCGTGCCTTCCCCCACTCACTCACTTCCCGCCTCTCATTTGTTTTGTGTGACCCCCCCCCCTTCCCCCATTCCCCTATAAACAAGGTCAAGGTACAATGGTTGGTTGTTTACGCGGCAGACCCTCGGTTTTGCGTGGCTTTTGCAGGTTATCAAATTTGACCCTTTGAGCACGAGGCATTGCGAGCTGCTAGCGGTGCCGCCTGTTCTGGTTTTCCCAGGATCGTCCTCTTGTTGAGGCAGCAACTGTCCCGGGAAATCTGTGAGCCTTTCCGGGATATTACAGGTCCAGCTTTTTGTTAGTTGCATAATCCAATAACGCACCATTCAAAACAAAACCAACTCTGCACGTTCATTAATAGCACCGCCTTATAATTAAAAATATATAATAGGTGAAGTTTCGGGCAATGTCCCGTCGTCATAGTACATTATATATGTTTTTCTTCTAAAGTCGTAGTGGCATTAGTGGCAGTGGTGCAACTTCATTTGCACTTCATTTGCACCACTCCCTCCAGGGCAGTATCACCCAAACTATTACTTTTAAAACGACGAGTTTGCATGGACTACCTTCCTGGCGTCGTGGCGCATTCTTCTTCTTCTTACGATACGGATTTTCTTTTTTGTAGCCTGGAGGTGGCAACCCTACAGATTGCACCTCCGGCCTGGATTGATGAGTGCCGCTGGTGCACAGCGCGCCCTTACAGGCAGGCAGTCACTTAATTCAGGCAATGGGGTAGGATGTGAAGATTGAGCGCTCGCTGTAATTGCCGGGGCAAAAAAAATTCCATGCGGATGAATGGATTCATTCATGAATTAATGGGCGCGTTATTCTTTTTTTATTTGTGGGACGAGATTCTATGAGGACGTGGGTGCACGTCACACCACCGTTTTCTCCCCGCTCCAAGCCGTGAGCTGTTGCACAAAGACAAATCGCAAACATTCATCGTGCAAACATTACCCGCAAATTACTCAATGGGAGTGGAGTCTCTGTAGCAATCATTGCCCCCCAACTACGACAGCTTGGCAGGACCCTCCTGAAGTAGAGCGTCATGCTACTCCTCGGTGAGGCTTTGCTAGGCAAACAGGCATAACACATGGAGAGAGAAAAAAATATGCAAACATTGAGTAGCACAGAGTTTGCCGGTTATGTGGCCAGCACATACAACTATAGATGAGTGGCCTCTACACACGCCAGTTCAGATGATAGGCTGTATGCACACACACACACAGCAGACTGCATGTCAGGCTGTAGACACACACAGCAGACCAGATGTCAGGCTGTAGACACACACAGCAGACCAGATGTCAGGCTGTAGACACACACAGCAGACCAGATGTCAGGCTGTAGACACACACAGCAGACCAGATGTCAGGCTGTAGACACACACAGCAGTCTGGATGTCAGGCTGTAGACACACACAGCAGTCTGGATGTCAGGTCTCCGTGTTCACTGTGAAGTGGATGAACACCGCCCCACGCCAGGTCGGTTCTGCGGACTTCTCCTGACGTCACTTGCCACTGATGTTAACCGTGGCGCTAAGCACTGCGCCACCGCTCCGCCCTGATGTTTACTGACATTGTAAAAATAGACGTGTATATATTTATATATTTCCGTGCAAGGGCTTTTTTTTTTGGTGAGTACAATACAAGAATAACGTAAATAAATGATTATAAACAGGTTGTGGGAGTCAAGTGACAGGATGTGTGAGTGTAAACATCGGGTTTAAAAAACAGGTGTCGCAAGAGATTACTCTAAGTGAGGGAGGAGGGGGGGCGACAGCGCGAGAGGAACCGAGGTGGGACCATGGCAGAACATCGTACAGGGGGGGGGGGGCAGTAGTAGGGTCGTTATATTAATTTTAACAGATCACATTGGGTTATTTCATTTCTCCTAACGAATGCGCACGCTGACTTCCATGGGCGTAAATGCATGCCGCGTGAATTATCTTTTGGAATTAATGTCGGAGATTTTGTTTTTAAAGATTGCAACTGCTTTCTTCAGCATTAATTTTTCAAAAAAAACGAATTTAACTCGTTCCGTCTTTCGTCGATTATGGATTTCAGATGGTGTTTTGTTGTTGTTGTTGACATTTTGTTCGCACCGTACGATGCCATCGTTGCTCATCGGGTACGCGGGGGGGGAAGGACCTCAAAACTAAACACAAAAAAGCAGTTGGGATAAATGTAAGCCGGCGACTCCTGTTCACAAGTCGATGTGCACAATTTATCTCTCGTTGGTTTACGCGACCTCAGAACCAGGTAGACAAATTTAGCGTGGAAAAAATACAACACGGCAGAGAGCGAGAGGCAGGCCTCGATATAAAAAAAACGTGGTTGGAAGTGGTGAACCAGGATATGAAAGACTGTGCAGTGGATGGGCATGGCCCAGAACAAATATGAGTAGACCAGGGAGACACTCAGTGTAGAAAAACAAGTTGGGAACGCGAGAGAGATAGGGGGTGGTCATGTAACAATGTCACCGGGAAGTCCTTGAGCTACAATTCTCAATGGGTGGCCCAGATGCTAATGGAGGGGCAATCAATAGGGGGAGGGGGCTAATCGTAATCATAATCAGCCATGATCTATCCACTGTTGGACGAAGGCCCTGCCAAACGCCGTCATCATCTGTTGCCCTCTTAACAATCCATTTAGCTCCTGCACATGAGCTGATTTCCATCCACTGCAGAGGTTAGGACGGGAGGAGGAGGGGGGGGGTCCTCCAATATGAAACGCGTTTGACTGCTAAATCAACATCGATAAGGGCATTGCTGGCAGTGCCACTTCACCTTCGTACTTGTACCTACTTGCTGTGCTGTCTTCCTACAGGCACCACCGAATCACCCAGACGGTGGTGATATTAACCAACCTCGCCTTCTTGGTAAGGTTGGTTGGATGCACTCAGGTTCACCTTGCCGTCTTGAGGCAAGGCAATGCAAGGTTAGCTTGAGTGCATTGTCCGTGGACCCTTACCAAACCTTGCAGTGTTTGCCAGGTCTTAGGCAAGAGCTGGTATTTAAACTTCACCTGCATTCCATTACGCGGTCTCTGAACCCAAGTCACTCTGCACACTTGCTCAGTCTGTTAATCATTGCCCAGCCTGAGCTGAGCAAAGATACTTTGAGACAGGATGTGGTCTGTATCCGGAGATGCTATAAATGATTTGAGCGGTGTCAGAAGTGAATTAGGGAACGTACCACACGTTGTGTAATAAATAAATCGACGCCGACTTCGGGCACAAAATCTCTGACTCGACGAAGAGCCTCTTGACGTGAACCAAATTCAGCCTGCACACCGCGGGGCTCGCCACGAATATTTTTTTTTTATATATAATTCTCTTCTTTCGCCCGACTTATCTCTCGGCTCGTGCTATCGGCGCCACCGCTGCCACGATACGACGCATTCTCTCTCCGAGCTGCAGGACAACGGTGCATCGCAACCCACGCAACTTCTGCGTTGTTCGATTCGTGCGGCAGTTACACATCGCCAGAACTTGGCGTCCGATGTGGCTCCAAGTGGCCTCTTCGGCGAGAGAGCCGCGTTCGTCCCATGGCCGCCGGATGCAAAAATGTCCTCAAATCAAGTGCAACGGCGAACGCTGTTTGCACAGTCCATTGATTGGTGACCGGGATGACCAACATCGCCATCGACTCGGCGCACTTGGGAACTCCGTTTCATTGTGAGTGGCTCAACCTGGGTTTGAACTTGGGACCTCAGCTGTGTCCGCTCAACGCTCTGACCTCTGAACCACTCAGCAACATCTTTTCACCGGACGTGTTGAATTATCTCCTCCCCCGCCCCCCCCACCCCGACTGCATGCACTGCTGATTCGTACGTGTGTGTGTATGTTGAACTTCTATCGCACCCTGCGTAGCCAACTGTGATAATTGGAGGTGCTGAGAGAAGGACAACAAACAGCAAGCAGTTCTAAAGGAATCAGTTTGTCAAGATAGATGATGATTTAAAAGTGCATAGTTCCAGTGGCTTCCTAATATCGGAGGGAAGAGCGTTCCAGACGGCCGCAGAAGCGCATTTCAATGCGGGCGATGTGGTCTTTGTTCGATGGCGAGAAAAACGCCATCGCTGTGAGAATGATCGGAGTTCGCGTGATGGTTTATTCCCTCCCTCTCCTTGACTTCACTCTCTCCCCTGCTGTGGCCTGGGTCGCTCCTCAGTGGACACGATCATTCGATCTCCAAACCTCCCTGCCTCTCCACCTCTATCATCATACCCCCCCACCCACTTTTCGTCCTGGTTCTGCTTCAGACTGTTGCTCACATTACAAGACGCAAATATTCATTGCGATATTTCCGAAATGTTGTAAGCTGCAGCGACCCCTGTCTCCCTGTGGTGGAAATTCCACGTTCGTATGGCAGGACACAGGAACACCATCGGACTTATCTACACAGATTTGAGCAGACAACCCTCGAGGAGATGACGAGGGTAGTGATGATTATAATGTTGATAATAAAAATGAACCCCGAATGGGAACTGAAACTGCTTTTTTTCCACGATGAAGAAGCACGCTGCTCCACCAACTCAACCACTAAACCCCCCCCCTCCCCCACCATCATTAGTGGAGACTTTCAAAGCAAAAAAAAAGGGTGCCAGCATCAACCACGTGCGCGCGCGCGCGCCCGCCCGCGGGTAGCCTGATGTGACGGCACTGGTCACGCGCGCGCGGCACGGGTCACGCGCGCGCGTGACCCGACCGAGCGGGCGTCACGCGCCCGGCGCTGCTGCAGACGGAAGAGAGGGTCGCGTGCGCGCGTCAGGTGGTGTTGGCACCCCCACTACCGATGAGAATGTGCCATGGTCATCCACCCCCCCCCCCCCTCGTGCCTTCGGCGAGCTCGCTCCGCCTTGGCAGCCTGCAACTGGCTACAGCTTGCTGATGAGCACCCCCACCCCTCCCACCCCCCGCCGGTTTGTATTGATTCTCGCGTATGGCGATATGGTGCAAGAGATGAATGCCAATGTCGAGCGAGCTCCGCTAGCCATGACGAGAGGGCTTCAGGAGACAGAGAGAGAGAGTTCGTGTCGTTGCTGATGTCCCTCCTCCACTGAAGGAGCGCACACTACGGCGGCTTTACTGCGAAGTCCACAGTTCAGGTTACGTGGCCACGTTCGCACTCCCCGTGGCTTGCGTCTTTAATAGTCCACGCATCAAGGAGGCGTGCGCAATGGGGCCCCGTTGATGCCATTCTGACGCGGCTCACGGTTGCACCACCGGTGTGTTTCGAGGAGGAAAGTGAGCGCCAGGCGCTGTGCGATGTTTGGATCTCGAACGAGACGTGTTCCTTGTGGCCGTCTGCGTTGCTCCAGTCCCAGGGTACCGATTGGGAGCCTGTGGTTTAATCAGGTTTGTGACAGGTTAGTTAGAGAAGAGTGGTTCTCATTTTTCAAAATACGCTGTTTGATTGGGACTGTTTAAGTGCGTCGAATTATGCATGAGCGTGGAATTGTTGCAAAATATAATGATGTTGAGGGGTCGTTACAATGGTCCTTATTTTATATATTTTAGATATTAAGGACCACCCTAATATATACATATTCATGGGAGGTTCATCGTTATCACCCTGTCAAAGTTATGCTCTGGAATGCATCTGAGAGATCGCGCCGCCCAGCAAGGAGGTGAAGTCATGGTGCGAGCCAAGGACGAATGAAATCAGCTCACGTGCGCCTCACCCATCGCTGCGTTCTTGACAAGATGAAACAAAATGGCAAGTAGATAAAAAAACTAAATTTGCTTAAAAATGTTTCGTGTCACTCGGCGCCTGCCCCGTGACACGTCCGCCCTCATTCCAAGTTTGGCGAAAACCGGTATCCAAAATCAGCGTGACTAGGTCACGCTTTTTTTTTGTTGCACAAAGGGTTTGCCGGAATGCCGACCACTTGGCCCAGGGTAACCATTTGAATGTGAAACTTGAAAGCTGTCTCAATAGGCTTATAGACAGACAAAGACCCACCGTATAGCCTCAACAGGCTGTTGGGGCAAGTGCTGTTAGCGAGCTTTGTGGAGAAATCCTCCTGTTTCGTTGTTAAATAGAGGAATAAATGTGACGTCGTCCCTTGCGAGCCAATGTTTACGAGACAAACCTTCTTAATTGGCTGTGTCGGGTGGTGGCGGGTTTAACAACACAATTATATTTACGCGATCTAACCCAAAAAAACCACTATTATGGATAATATTGGCCACGAAAGCCTGCAGCGTGTTGAACAGTTCAATCGTTTTTTTTATGTAGAGGATTCGCGAATAGCGTACCCCACATGAAGGCAGGCCTTTGGAGTTGCGCTTTCCATGCCCCCTCCCCCTGTTCCCCATGATCTCTGCCTCTCAGCTCCCCCCCACTCACCACCTCTGCAGGGAGTTGGGGTTCGGATGGAGAAGGCAGGCGCGGTCTTTGCTTGCACGATTTTCAAGAGGAGGCCTCTGACTTGGCAAGGGTGTGGCTGGAAAGTAGACATGCCTGGGAATGAGTCATACGTATGAATGTTGAACTTCTTTCGCACCGTGCGTAGCCAACCATGCACATTTGGAGTGTGCGGGGGAGGAGGGAGAACGGCAAACTCAACGTGAAAAAGCAGTTCTAAAGAAATTGGTTTTCAATCGAGATGATTGAAGAGTAGTGCATGGCTCAAGTGGATTGCTCACATCGGAAGGAAGAGCATTCCAGATGGCCACAGATGCGGTCACCGCCTTTGTTCGACGGCCAGCAGCTAAAAGCCTTCACTGCGAGGTTGACCGGAGTTCACGTGGTGGTTTATGTTCCTTGACGAGATCAGCAAGGTTAATTTGTGGCAAGTACTTTGAATTTGAATATAAATTGTACTTCAAGAGAGATTACAGTTGAGAAGTTTGAAATTGACATTTGAACAGTTTATTATTTTTTAATCAGCGATGATTATTATTATAATCTGCCACAATATGCCCACTGCTGGATGAATGTCTGAAGGTGTCATCATCTTATTGATGAGTGTTAATACATGTGAGAGCAAACCGGAACAATCGGGAGAAAAAAAACCCCACCCATGTGCGAGGGAGCAACACTCGATCCCATACATACATACATACAGACAAATAGGACAAATGGAGACGAGCCCACACTCGCTGTACCGCCTTCCCCTTGCCAGCCAGGGGCACGGCGCCTCCTCCTTGAACCCCACAGGAAGAGAGTTTCACATCACGTGGTGTGTGTGTCTGCTGCGATCCATCGACCCTCGCTTCTGCCTCCACAGCGCTGGATTGTAAAGCCACGTGCATAGCCACCGCCGCCGGGTTGTCTGTGCCCATAGCTGGGCTGGGCCTGAGCTGGGCATTCCTCGCATTCCACCGATAACTGAGCCACCAGAAACCCCCCCTGGGTCTCGTGGGGGGTGCGGCCAATGAATGGATTATTGAGTCCAGCTTCAACTGAATGTGAGCGGTCAAAAGGTGAGCGTCTTGGATGTCCCCGCAACTCTTTGATCAATTGTGAGGCTGATTTGTTTTTTTTATTTTTTCACCTATATCGTCACTGCTGTGCGATGAAGCCGTGTCAATCCACTGCTGGATGAGGGGCCTCCCCACACCGTTGTTGGTCATGGGATTTGAATTGACCATACTTCACCACGCTGGTCAGTGCTGGTAGGCGAAGGGGGGGGGGTGAATGCCCTGGACCTGATCACAGATATCACTCGACCTCTGATGCTTGGGAATTGAACTCGGCTCGCTGCTGTTTATTTATTTATTTCAGAGCGCAGTGCGCCCACCAGCGACGCAGCGGGGCAGAGACGTCCGTCCGCTGGGCCCGGTATACTTCACTCAAGAACTGCCTCCTGCCTTTGCTGACAAACGTGCAGTGATTCAAACGTTAAAGGATCGCTCACAGCCCCCCCATCCCCCCCAGGGGGTGGTCAGTGCTCTATGCGAGTACACGACTATTACACTCGGCATTTTTAAGAGATCTCTTTGAAAAGAATTATGACATCCGCTTGTAACGGCTCACTCGTGGACCCTTCCACGAGGAAGCGTACAAGCGGGGAGCGATCTGTCAAATTAAAAGACTGGGGAGGTGGAGGGAGGGAGGGGCACGAATAGAAAGGGTCTTACCACACTGACCAGCGTGGTGAAGTATGGTCAAACAGATATGGCGTGAGAAGGCCTTCATCCAATACCGCTGACCGATACGTCTAAATAATAATGATCAAAACAACTGAAGGAATAACAGGTGACATGGCCTTGACTCGCCAAATGCACCTTTAAATAATACTATAAATAACAATGTACCTTTAAATAACACTATAAATAACAATGTACCTATAAATTATACTATAAATAACAATGTACCTATAACTAATACTATAACTAACAATGTACCTATAAATAATACTATAAATAATAATGTACCTATAAATAATACTATAACTAACAATGTACCTTTAAATAATACTATAAATAATAATGTACCTATAAATAATACTATAACTAACAATGTACCTATACAAAAGAGCCATCACGTGACCTCTGTCTTGCCGCTTACCACTCTGTAGCTGGGCATGGCTCACTGATGAGGCCCAAAGCTTGAGCGTCATTCCTCGGCGAATACATTTTACTTTAAGGAAGAAGAAGAATAAAAAAAACCGCTCACTGAAGGTAAAACATGACGGGAACTTCATGTCCACTCTTTTAGCACGGTGGTGGAGTGGTGGCGCAGTGGTTAGCACACCACGCTATGAACCCAGCGATCTGGGCTCGATTCCCAGCCACGACCAACATCGGTAGCGAGTGATATCTAAAACAGGTCCGATCCCACTGACCCCCTTCATTGACCCACACTAACCATGTGCTACGAAAAAGGGCCATTGCCCGAAACGTCGCCTTTTAAATATTACAATTGTGTTCATTCTAGGGGCGATTTTATTGGAGTATGCGCTGTGATTGTGTTTCTTCACAATGACCATTGTTATTTACGAGACAACGAAGCAAGCAAAGTCACTGAGACGAGACCCAAACCTCCAAAACTCCAAAAACTCCAAAACTCAACACAAGCCGCACCAATGCCACGCGTCTCCCATCCACTCCCCTCTGACCAACCAATGTGAACCAACCCAACCCACCTCACCAACGTAACATTCAGCCCGTCCGCTGTTGCGGATGAGCTACGCGGACCATGCTGGGCTTATCCGGCCAACACCCCCCCCCTGCTCCTCCTTCAAGTTGGCGATGATGACCTCGGGTGGTGGAGAGGCGGGGCTGGTGGTGGATGCGGGCAAGAGCCGAGTGCGATGATGCAAGCCGCTAGAAACTGCTCGAGCCATTGTGGATCACGTGGTACAAAGTCTAATCGCAGCAGCGACTAATTAAGGTTCGATTGACTCTTGATGGAATGCTTCTGCGACGTACGGCGAGATGTTAACTACCTCGCCTGGTAAACAGGAGGTCGTGGGTTCGGTACCGACCCTGAAGCCTGCTGCTGTATATTTTGAGTTTGCGTGTCTCTCTCCGCCTGGTCGCTTGGATTTTTATCCGGGTCCTCCGGCTTTCCCCTCCACGTTTCGAATCAGCGTGCGTTTCGAGTATTTGGCTGCTATAAATGTCCACGTGATGACAAGCCGCTTCGTTGAGCTATCATTTGTGGCCAGTTCGCTTCTGAAAAAGAACTACAGAGCTCAGCGGGCCTTACCTGGTAACATTTAAATAGTTTCGTGTAAAAAATATACGGGTCAAGGTCAAGAGGTCATCGTGGCCGGTGTCATTTGATTCGACGGCACCTCGCCGTCACCTCCTTCCGCGAGATCGAGTTCCCCGACCTCGCCAGGGCACACGGGCGGCATCGTGAGCGTGGGTGAAGGGGCTCTGACCTGATTGCAGTCCAACATAGCAGAGGCAGAAGAGTCTCCGGCAGAGGCAATGTTCCCACAACAGGAGACATCGTTTCAACATTAAACGTTTTCTCACCACGTTACATTACGGGACAACGCGAGGAAGAAGTGCGCATTTCCTCCACGAATGCAAGACCGATGACGGCAGCGCAAAGTTGCCAATGCGGTGGGGTGCAAACCACGAGGCATGATGACTGCCCAATACAAACTCGCCTACCCTGGTGGGAACTCAGCTACCCCGGACGCCGTAGAATGGCTTACAAAGGGACATTGCAGAACGTCGCCACTTAAACGTGCATCACGATGTCCCCTGCTTGCCCTCTGCAGGGCGCGATGTTCATTATTAACGGTGAAACCGGCGGCGGTGGTGGTGGTGGTGATGCAGCATTCATTTGCAGCTTAAGTGTGTTTGTGCGATACGCCTATTGTAGTGCCGTGGGGAGGGGTGGGTGGGATGGGAGGGATGGGAGGGTCACAAAAGCAGCCGTCGCTGATGTTGTCCAACGTGAATAAATAATTTGTTTCGCCGATCTCGCATTCCTCTGCCCGACGGTCCAAGACGAGATGATTATTGTTTGTGTCTCAACGGGCTCCGAGTGCACCGCTCCCCTTCTGGGTTTGTTTTGTGTCAATCCACGAGCCGGGCCAGGCGCTGCAATGCGCCAAAGACTTCACCACGCTGACCGGCGGGGCTTTGGCGAAGTGGTGAGAGCAGAATAATCATCAAGAGCGAGGAACTACGGCACATCGATGGATGGATGTTGCTGCGCTGCTGCTCACAACGTAACTCCCGGTAGCATCGACTGTTTGCTGTTGTTCTAACATCATTACCCCCCTACTGGACATCTGTGAAACAACGAGCTTCATAGCTCATCGGGATCCCTCCAGTATAAATACATATTCTGATTCTGATCTATTTGAGACACTGATGATGGTGACCCATCCAAAGCACAATCCCGCAAGCTCGACCCTGTCGGCAACGGATGCGCTCCGTGTGATGCGGCCAGATGCAACGGGCTTGCGCGCCTGGGTTACAAACACAGAACAGATGACGGCATTGTGAAACTATTGAAATCTGGGTTCACGATGAGAGTGCGGCATTCCCCCCCACCACCACCACCGCAGCTGCGAATGACGATAATGTCACCGGACACTTAAGTGTCCACTCTGCGGCAGGATGTGGCGGCGGCGGTGACAATGAATGCCTGCGATCCATCGGCTGGGTTCGTCGCTTCGGCAGCGATGTGTCACGATGATGCCGATGAAGATGAGGATGATGATGTGCATCAATCACCCACCCCATTGGATAATGGGATGGTATCTGAAGTGGCATGGTATGGTTGACATGGGGGGGGGGCCTTGGTGCAAGAAATTAAATGGGGGGGTGGGCTGTAGCCCGACACTTGGGCCCCTTCGGGCCTTGTCCCCCAGCGCAGTTGCACCGCCTGCACACTCGATAGCTACACCGCTGGGTATCAGTTCGAGGTCGCACAGCAAGTAGATTTCTGATGGGCTAACTTTATGGTGGAGTTCGAGTGCTTTTCCCTCAAATGTGCGGGTATTCCCCTGCAATGCCAGTATCAACTCACTCCGAATAATCATTATAATAATAACAACATTTAAACAAAGTTACTTGCTGGCAGGACCCTACCAAAATTAAAGTCCTGAGGCTCAATGCGGATTATTGTCAGGAAATAATATTCGGCAGTGTCGGGCGACTGAACCCGTGCCCCTGAGACACTGGGTTCAATCCTATAGGCTCCAGATACCCATAATTGCAGCCATGTCAAAAGTATCACTCACTGAAGGTCTCAGCACAACCTGCGATACAAACCACCCTGCGAAACGAACAAATATATCTCTAGAAACTCGGTAAAAAAAATGTGGAAGTCGCCAAGCCCAACGCCTGAGGATGAACATTTATAAACACTGCGAACGATTGACATTTAAACAAACCACTCTTTAAAGACCATCAGCAGATGTCTGGTGATAGCCTTACTGAAGTGACTCCAGGTGTGGCAACTTGATTCCTCCGCGCGGGGCTCTTCACTCGATATTTCCTGGCAGGCAGGCGCCCCACTGATGTTCATTCAATTCCTTTGGTTCTTTCGGTAAAGTAACGTAGGTAGAAAAATAAAATAAAACAAAAAATAAGAAATCACGACGTTTCGATCGCAACACAAGCGGTCGTCCTCAGGCGGGAAAAGAATAATCCAGCAGTGGAACTGCTGAACCAGCGAGAGAGCTGTTATTTTTCTACCTACGTGACTTTACCGAAAGAACCAAAGAGTATAGATTCCTGCAGTCACGAAAGCTTCAAATCAAGATTTTATTCATATCCTTATCGCAGTGCTGGATTAAGCTAGTGCGGGGCATGTAGCATATGTTAAAAGGGGCCCTAAATAAATTATAAACACATACATATTAAACACACACATTTTTTATTTGCATAGTAAAGTAATTGTATTTTTTCATTTGCTATGCAGCCAGATAATACGACAAAACGCTAACCTTAAACACTTAGTCGTTCGTAAAAGTTGAAGGCGGTATAGCACTATAGTAATAGAGCAAGTGCAGAATCACTGAACCGGAATTGATAGCTTGAAAGCATTTATCGCGGGGCCCTTGAACGTGCGGGGCCCGTAGCTACTACACATGTAGCTACTTTTGCTGCGAGGATAATCCGGCACTGCTTTATCGCACAATTGGAATGTAATTGCTAATGGCAATTTCTCCGCAGCTTGTCTAAGATGTCTGTGCTGACTGGACTGCTTTCAGGTGAGTGGGTAGCGGTTAGCGCGCTGCGCAATGAACCCGACGACCCGAGTTCGATTCCCGCTCACGGCCAACACCAGTGACGATTATCTGAACCGGTCCTGGGCCTCTCCTAGGTCGACTCAGCCTCAAATGAGTACGTGTGGTGTGAGTGTGTAAACATCGCCACTAGGGAGACAAAGGCGGTCGGGCGTGGTGCTGGCCACCCACCCCCTCGTGTACCGTTGCGGCCTTCATAGGTGCTTGCTAACAGCACTTGCCCCTACAGTCTGTTGAGGCTATACGGGGGATCTTTGTCTTTTCTTTTGCTTGCAGGTGACCAGTGTGCTGACTGCTTTGTTGGCCTACAAATAGTGTCATACATCGCGTGAAGGAATTATTCTCGATTATATTCTCGAATTATATTACAGAAAATATTCATTAAAACAATTGCGATTCAATAACAGCAAGATGTAACTATTTAGCTGCTCAATTGCCTGCCTATCCACCTACTCACCTAGGCCTCGGCAAGGTAAGGCAATTTACCCTTTTTACCGGGTAAAAGGGTAAAGGTAGACGGTAAAGGTGTCGACATGCCAAGGGCAAGGTAAAGGGTAGGGTAAAGGTAGCGTGAAGAATTACCCGGTAAATCATCTTGATTTTAAGCTTTTGTGACTGCAGGAATCCATACTATTTGGTTCTTTCGGTAAAGTCACGTGGGTATCAAATAAAATAAATCACGACGTTTCGGGCGCAACACAAACAAGGTATTCACCCGGTAAACACCTTGTTTACCGCTCGCTAAAAGCTCCGTGGCGCATTCCGTGGCCTGCATTTAAAATTGGAATAATCGAGAGCATTCTATACTCGCTTTACTACCCGGCTTCGCCCGGGACTTGGATTCTTGTCTTGGATTAATACACGGCCTACGCGGAGGGTGGGGGGGGGTGCGTGACGTCAGCAGGCACACTGCGTCACGCTGCCGCATGCGGGTGACATCACAGATGTGACGTCACCGCTCACTTGCCGTGCAAAATATATTCATTATTGCGCCGACCCCCCATTCCCCAAAATACAAAAGTCTATTTTTGTACGTTTTGCATTGTGTACAGTCTGGAAGCTACCCACATGCCAAATGTCAGGTTTGTTGCATGTCAGGAAGTATGCTAAACATTTCGAACAAATGAATAAAGTGCTCTACCTAGCATTTACCTGTTATAAACCTTTTTCATGTGTAGTACCCCAGTAATTGCCCTGTAATCGGGTAATTTGTATGAGGTAAGGGTAAAATGTAGGGTAAAGGTAGGCTCGTTATTTTTACCTTTTACCTTACCTTGCCGAGGCCTATACCTTACCACCCACGCGTTCACCACCAATAAACCAACCTATCATGCTCCTCGCCTACCTGCCCACCCACCTATCCATCCACCTCCCTACTTGTTCTCCCATCCACCCACCGACTCACCAGCTCTCACCTGGTCGTAGGGCACCATTGGACACCACATCAATCAATGATCGGTATCGCTCCGCTTGTTTTTATTTTTGCCATCGCACCGGACGTATGGGGGGGAGGAGGGGAAGGGGTAGGTGTGGGGGGTTTGTTGTTCTTTTTGATTCGTATCAAAAGCCACGGAAACCGGTTCGTTTCGTACCGCAGCCGCACCCGGCTGTTCGCGTCCGGTTCACGTGAATGTGTCCGCCGCGCATTCCCATGGGCCCCACCAGAAGGAGTGTGGGGGGGGTGATGGAGTGGGGGGGTGAGGGAGCATCCATCCCCAGCAGTGCTGTGGGTGAAAATTCTCGGGAGGGCAGCAATGTTTGTTGAGTCAGGGATAAGGTTGGGGGTGGGGGGGGTTGATGCGAGTATTATGAACAGGGTGGGTGTTTTGTGTTCATGTTCGGGATAGGGTTAGTATTTGAGTTGGGGCTTAGTGCTATTGGATAGGGCTGGAGTTAGTGTTATCGGATATAGTTGATGGTTGTTTTAGTCTTATAAATGGAGATGAGTGTTGAGAATAAGAGTGGTGTTGGCATTGTTGCAAGGGCCCGGTTCCTGTGAAGCGAAATGGTTGGTGTCAAGGGTGATGTGGGTGGCGATATTAGCGGTGGGCACTACACGAACTGTCCCACGCATTCACTCATCTGAACACTTATCAGGGTTCTGAACACTTATCAGGGTGCGAAAAAAAACAAATTCATGTCACGCCACCCACAGCTACCACCCGTACCCATGCAGTGCCTTTGCATTGCCCACGTGATTGAATTACATGTTGGTAAAGTGCATGAAGGGCATAATGACAGCCAAAACACAGTTTCATGGGAATTACGGCCCATGACTCCCTCTGCATCTCCCTTCATGTTTGCTCGAGTGTGAATGTGTCCCCGACTCTCCGCGTCTCTCTCCTTATCTCTTTCTCTCCCCCACTTAAGACCCGAATCGGCTCGGAGCTTCGGGTGCTGCACACAGCCTCACAGGGCCGCATAGCTGCAGCCCTGACAGTTTTTTCTGACATTCATTACCAAAACAAAAATTAAACCTTTTTATTTTACCGGGTCAGGCTATATTGCTCTTTTTCAAAAGCGACCTGGCTATCACAAATGATAGCTCAACGAAGTGGATTGCCATCATGTGGACATTTCTAGCAGCCGAATACTCTTAAACGCACGTTGTTTCTGAATGTGGAGGGAAAAGCCGGAAGAGCCGAAGAAAAATCCACGCGACCACGGGGAGAGAGAACATGCAAACTCCAAATATACAACAGCAGGCGTCAGGGTCGGGATCAAACCACGACCTCCTGAATACCAGGCGAGGTAGTTAACATCTCGCCACCGTGGCGCCAAATTACAAACTGTCTCCAGCGTCCCTGTGCTCATCCGTGTTGGCATCCCTCCACCAGTGGTCAAAACCCCATCGTCAACATCTCAGGATCAGTGTACCAAGTGGGCAACCTTGTGTTGTGCTCAAGAGTGCGTGTATTCGGGTACATCGCCTTCGTCTTTGTGAGGAGCCGTGGCATCGTGGCAATGAACCCGGCTTATGTGGGTTTGACTTCAGGTCCTGGCTAACATCATCGGTGGCGAGTGTTACCTTTCTCAGATTGCTGACCCTGCCCATGTTAAACTGGGCTTCCATGGAAAACTGGACTTCCATGGTAAACTGGGCTTCCATGGAAAACTGGACGTCCATTGTAAACTGGGCTTCCATGGAAAACTGGATTCCCATGGTAACCTGGGCTTCCATGGAAAACTGGACGTCCATGGTAAACTGGGCTTCCATGGAAAACTGGATTCCCATGGTAAACTGGGCTTCCATGGTAAACTGGGCTTCCATGGAAAACTGGACGTCCATGGTAAACTGGGCTTCCATGGAAAACTGGATTCCCATGGTAAACTGGGCTTCCATGGAAAACTGGATTCCCATGGTAAACTGGGCTTCCATGGAAAACTTGATTCCCATGGTAAACTGGGCTTCCATGGAAAACTGGACGTTCATGGTAAACTGGGCTTCCATGGAAAACTGGACGTCCATGGTAAACTGGGCTTCCATGGAAAACTGGATTCCCATGGTAACCTGGGCTTCCATGGAAAACTGGACTCCCATGGTTAACTGGACTCCCATGGTAACTAATAACAAGAAGAGCCATGCTTTTCGAATTCGTAAAATAAAAAAAACTCAATATTTCGAGAGCCGCGATGCACGCGAATAACAGGCGGTTGCCCTTAATAAATGACGTCACGAAGCAGCCCTTAAAGAGTGGCAGTTTGCCAACCCGTGGTCTATGCCAAATATCTTTGTCTTCATCTTTGTTTGGAGGGAGGGGGCAGCATGTGCACTTTTGGTGAGCATGCGTGCGTCAGTGTACTGCGCTGTCATATCTGTATGTTATCTACGATCATAACCATCCTAGAGTACAGCATTTAAATATATTTTGATGGAATCTCGCAGCGCAGCCAGAAACAGAATGTCTAGAAATACAACTAAATGTTCGAACATTTTGTCAGAAATTCAAATGGGGGGGGGGGGGGGTGTCTGTGCTTTTCGGATGGACGGGTTCACTTTTCTACCTGATAAACAAAGACAAAAGATCCCCCTTATAGCCTTAAAACACGTTTGGGGCAGGTGCTGTTAGCGAGCAGCACCTATGAAGGCCGGCATGGCACATGAGGGGGTGGCTGGCCAGCACCACGCCTGGCCGCCTTTGTCTCCCGAGTGGCGATGTTTACACAACGACACCAGAGGTACTCAGTCAACCTAAGAGATACAATTAAATATAAAGGGGCTTTTGTGATCAATACCACACGCGTACCCAGCTGCCTTTGTCTCCCAATTACTGATGACACATCCACTTTAGGCCAAGTCGATCCTGGGCAGCCCCAGACCAGGATCAGATACAAATGTCCTTGAATAACAATGCGTTGCTAACACTCGATGCCATAGCGACCAATTCTCTCTCTCTCCATCACGCATCACTCGTTTAACAGACAGTAGGGGGACAATGCTGTTAGCGAGCGCCTATTAACGCAATTCATGATACACAACAGGGCTGATCGTGGGCAGTGCCCTGCTCGGCCACCGATCAAGCACGGTTGGCTAGCGTACGGTGCGAACCGTGAATTGAAGGCGCCCCAAAATTCGAATGTATACAACATGCAGGCAAGCAGGCTCTCGTCTATGGCCGAGTTGACCTCGGATTCAGGTTTCATTCGCCACTCGTGGCTGTTGCGTGTGAATTGAACCCACGGATTGCATTTCCGCGTGAGAACCACATTGGGGAATGATCGCCGCAATTTCAGATTCCCATTCCACAGATAACAGACGTGGGCGATCTGTAAAATCGTCCATCGTGAGCACGTCACGGCCAGCAGTAGTGGCCCGTGTGTCGGATGGAAATAACGCGTCCACCTTTGTCGAGAAGAGACGCACTCAGGACGGACTTGCTCCTTTCGTCCACGCAGGGAGAATCGTTGTCTTTGTCAAACCGTGGGCTTATTCCATAAGTAACCCATATTACCATACGGCTATACGCAATTGCCTTCAAAACGACACCCCGTAATGTCTTTGGACGATTCGGAAACGTTTACTGCGGCGTTTCGGGTTGCCACCTTGTCCGCAGCCTAACACCGGATGTATTACGCCTCAGCCAACCTCGCCCTTTACAAATGTGTCCGTGTACTGCAGTAAAGTCCACCACAACACAGTCCCAAGTAACCACATCTCAGTATACGGTACATCAATTCGTGCCGCCAGAACACAGTTGCCAATCCCCGGCCAGGTAGGGTTCAACTCTTTGGGGTGAAACAAAAAAACCCGAACCTCGTGGCAACCCTGGCAAAGTTGCCCAATTTGTGGACCTGGGACAATAATAACACAGCCTGCCGTCTCTGCCTGCACGCTGCATAACAAAACACGTGTACGCCGCTCTGCACCTCACGGTGACCGTAAACGATCCCGTGACGATCATTACGAGAGCATGGGCCACTGTGTGCGTGCCAGCGTGTACGCTGCACTACGAACCTGACGACCCGGGTTCGATTCCTGCTCACGGCCAACACCAGTGACGATTATCTGAACCGGTCCTGGGGCCTCCCCTAGGTCGACTCGGCCTCAAAGGAGTAGTTTGGTGCGATGTATAAACATCGTCACTGGGGAGACAAAGGCGGCCGGGCGTGGTGCTGGCCACCCACCCCCTCGTGTGTCGTGCCGTGCCGGCCTTCATAGGTGCTCGCTAACAGCACTTGCCCCTACTGTCTGTTAAGGCTACACGGGGGATCTTTGTTCTTTGTGCCAGCGTCACGGGGTCCACGGTCCACATTTTTGCCGATTCAACAATCATCGCCCCGACCGTGAAAACCTGGCAGCATGGTCATGTCTGCTGCAGCAATAGTAATAATACTACATACTGTAATCTCACAATCCGAATATTTAGTCAACATATGAAAGCTCTATTACACATGTCCAGTAGGGGGCGGGTCAGAAAGTTAAAATAACAAACAATACAAAAAACAACACGATTGTAGTGCAAAGGAGAGGAAAGGTAAACAAACGACTGTTACCAGAGTGACCATACAGATCAGTTTGCACTGCGCGAGGAGGATGCGGTCTGTGCCTTGATGGCATCGCGATGAACTGGACACACAGCAGTCAAATGCCCATACCTGGTACTTGCACATCGATACATCTCAGGCATTCCCGTCATAATTGGGAAATTAAAGCAAAAGCCACGTTAGTGTGACTCTGTAGCCGTCATGCAATCCAAACCTACGCCCCGTATTGTAAACCCCTCTATAGTCTAGTCCCTTTCTCCTGAAGCCTGGTACGCAGGAGGTCGTGGGTTCCATCCCGACCCCAACGCCTGTAGATTTGGAGTTTGCGTCTTTCTCTCTTTCTCTCCCCGTGGTCGCCTCGATTTTTTTCTCCGGGTCCTCCGGTTTTCCCCTCCACATTTATAAACAACGTGCGTTTAGAGTATTTGGCTGCTATAAATGTTGTGATGCCGCCACCACGAAGCCGTTCAGCAGGCGCCCCATCTGCGGCCTCGCCACCACCAAGCGACGGAGCCGACCCCACGTCCCCCTCACCTCACCTCACATGAACACACCCGCACGCATCCCCCCCATCCCCATAGAGCGGGAAGGGGAGGACACCTGATCGACCGGTTTTTATCCGAGAAACCCTTATCGGGATTAACTCTCACGGTTTCCGGCGATCAGGGAATTGGATGACCTCCCCCGACGCTACGTTGCACCGCGGCGCTGCGACCGGCCTTAATATGGTGTGGCCGCGGCGAAGGGCATTCGGCCACCACGGTTGAAACGCATCCCCCACACACACCCCCCCCCCCCCCCATGCGTCGACGAGGCCAGCAGGGGAAGGACGGGACAGCATGAGTAGCAGGACTGCAGGGGCTCTTGCGCATAGTCACGGAAGGTTGGGATAGTTGCGCTTGAGCGCGCAGGCACAATTGTTGGGGAGGATAAATAGGGAGCGCAAAGGGGAAATCGCTCTCTTGTCTACAGCGACAGAGGACCAGCAGCAGCTCCAGCCAGCGACCCGGACGTCCGTGCGACGCACCGAGGTACGCTGTTAGCACAAGGATCAGCGGACCGCCGTGGACACTTGACGGTGAGTAAGGAGGTAAAAGTAGGATCATAGCCGATAAATAGAGAATAGATTCAGGGGTGGTAGAATAGGCCAGCCTCGTCGACTCAAACTGATTTAACATCAATTACCAGGTAGCAGATAATAAATCATTAATAGCGAAGCGTGGCCTCGCGTGATCTTGTCGAGCAGTGTGAGCGTGTGGGTGCGCGTGTGTACACAGTGGTTCGCCACGTGAGTGAGCGCTGCGCGGAGCTGAGCGCGTGGGTGAGCGTGTGTACACAGTGGTTCTGTAGTGCTGCGGCTCGCCTCGGGGGAGCGCTGCGCAGAGCGGTGCGAGAGTGGGTGTCGCGTGTGTTCACTCCGTGTGTGATACAGGTGCGCGATCATAACGCGAATATTCAGTGGTGAGTGAGTGCCGCGGAGAGCTGTGTGCGTGAGTGCGCATACGTTCGCTACGTTTCGGATACGGATGCGCATTGGTAACGTGGTTATTCGACGTGGAGGCGAGTGCCGCACAGGGCTATAGACGGGCACACGCTCGCAGTGTGCGAGAGCTGTACGTAGCGGTGTAAAGAGGGGGAGTGTGGCGTTTGATTGATGATGCTGTGCGCACGTATGCTCGCAGCGTGGGAGCGCGGCGCGAGGCTGTAACAGTAGGGGCATCGCGTTCGAATGCCGGCGAAACCGTAGCGGGTAATAGGGAGGTGGGGTAACTTAAACGGAATAGGGGATGAAGGCGGGAGGGACCCCGGGGGCCAACGGCCCCCACAATGTCCACATCATAAGCCACGTGGCCAGGTCGCTTCTGAAAAAGAGCGAAATAGCTCAATGGGCTTTACCTGGTAAAATAAAAAGTTTAGTTTAATATCGCTGTCATCATACGCAAGTAAAGCATCGGCAACCGAGCGTAGAATCGATTTTAGTGAATCGATGCATCTGTACATGCAGACTATTCCAAGACAAGAATGCAAGGATTATTATTATAAACTCCAGTACAGCACCAAACACTATACAATATATAACGCTACAAGATTGCGTATGCAGAATGCGGTATTTAAAGATGGAAAGCGAGCAGCCGGGTGTGTGTGTTGTTATCAGCCGTCCAACACCTGGGTGCGGGCACTTTGTCGACGCGCAGAGATTTCCACTGTGACGCCACAGCGCCCTCCAGTGACTCCAGACAGACCGGGTGGCCACAATTGGATAAGCGGATCCTTTTAAATCGATGGCCACTTTTTTCACACGTTTGGCCAGAACGGTTCCCTGTGGTGTCGTACCCCCAGCTCTCTCATCACTCTCACTCGCCTTTACAATTCTACAACCCTTAAGACAATTCCCCCCTCTCTCTCTGGCACAGAGCTTGTGAGCGTATACTCGCTCCTAAATCCTGTCTGCCCAACGCTTTCCACACATTGGCTTTTGATGCCCAAGTATCCTGCGGTTGAGAACTCGAAGAGACCGGGATGAGTCTCGCTTGCAAGTGTGACCGGGTGCGACCAATATCACAATGCCCCACTACGCAATGCCCCACTACGCAATGCCGTCTGCTCCACACGCATCAACGCAGTCATTGCCCACACACACGTAGTCAACGGCTCAAAAAAACACACCGATTTGGTCGTGAATTCACAGCCCTTTTGTCGGTCATGAGGTTCATTTGACTGATACCTCACCACGCTGGTCAGGGCAGGTTGGTGAAACAAAAGGCACGGTAACGGTTTTCAGATTAACACTCGCCACTGATGTCAGCCGTGGCCTGAAATCGAACTCTGGTCACGGGTTCATAGCGTGCTGCGTTAACCACTATGCCACCGCTCCACCCACCTCCCCCCCCCCAAAAAAAATAAGACACGAAACAAGAATTCTATTTACACCAATTTGTGAGCACGCATTTTATTTGCCTGATGAACTGGATTCGCATTCGGACTTCAGCCACTCGAGATCGCGTAGCTGAGCAGGTCGACCATTCCGACCCAATCAGCAATGCCTCCACACAAAATCCAACACGGAAACATTTGAGTTGATCGCCGGAGTGAGCATGTGCCCGCACCGAGATGCAAAAACGATGGCACGTGAGCCGTGTGTCAAAACGACCTGGACGGAGCCAAAAGGGGCACCCGTCCAGTGTTGGGCAGAGGGCCCGGGGTGAAGGTGCATCGAGAGATAGTTCTGCGACGCCAGCTTCTGTGGGTCGCTCACTAAAACACTGTCGCTGCGCGGGGGGACGCGGACGCGAGTTTCACCGCCTCGTGCCGACTTGGCGATGCGTCGAAACAGCACGGCGCGAGCTTTGGGCGCCCTCTCTTGGGGAGTGCTCCCAGCTTTGGCTTCCGCTCCGTTGTTGAGTCTCAACCGCAGGTCCGAGACCAATGCCTTCTAGCCCTGCCCGAGCCCGCTCGCTTTCCTTCACCGTCAACACGGCGCCCTGAACTCGTCACCTGACATCCCGTGCCGGGTGAAGCGACGAAGGCGCCTCGCCTGCGAGGCGCCGTGCGCACGTCTCCCCGCACCTCCGATTAGCGCGGTCGGCCACGTACGATGCGAAATAAGTTCAACGTACAGACACACACACATATACGTCGCGTCGCAAGACCACAAGCGTGGCGAAGGCTTAACGAGGCCTTCGTCTAGTAGTCGATCGATTGTGGCCAATGACGATAACTACGGCTTGCGCCAGCTGGTCCGAAATTTCCGAGCCCAACCCCATCCCCCCCTCCTCCTGCGGACCCCCCACACCCCACCCCCCCGCGCCGTTCAGTCGAAGTAGTCCTCGATATCTACGTCGGGGTGCAGGAGATCCTCGCCGTAGGGCGAGAGGTCGGTGCCGTTGAGGATGAGGTTGTGGAACGTCTCCTCCAGGTCCGTGTCGCCCACGAGCACGGCGCCCGCCATGCGCCCGTCCAACAGCACCACCTTCACGTACTCCAGCGTGCCGCTGCTGCGCACCAGCAGCTCCTGGCCGCTGCCGCTGCTGCCACCAACCTCAGCGCCGGCGTCGCTTCCATCGCCACCGTCGTTCCCGCCGCCGTCGCCGTTCCCATTGCCACCGTCATCGCCATCGACCTTTGCGTCACCACCACCACCACCGGTGCGGGCGTCGCCGCTGCTGCCGCCGCCTCCATCTTTATTTAGCCGCGTGGCCAGGCCCTGCCCGTTGAAGCGTCCCAGCAGTATCACCTGTACGTGCAGAACGCAGGCAAAGAGGGGGTCACGGAGAAACATGGATTGAGCGAGAGAGGCAGGGAGGAAGTAGAGGTAAGGCCTAGGGCTCGAAAAGACGAGGATGGCCGTGGTATCACCGAGCTCGGGGCTCGCTTCCCGGCTCGCGTGCCGAGGGGGGCCAGTGTAAGCATCTTGCGAGGGGGAGCGACGTCACACGTGGCCGCCCCCCACCTCACCTTGTAGCCGAAAAAGCTGGTGACGTGGGTGAAGAGGTCGAAGCAGAGGTCGAGCTCGGCGTGCCGCCCGTCCGCGTGCGCCGCCATTGCGCGAGCCGCGTGGGCGCCCATCTGGCGCGCCTGGGTCCACAGCCTCATCTGCAGCAACGACAACAATGACGATTAATCGTGATCATTGGGCGCTTTGGGTTATGTACGTATATATGTTGAATTTCTTTCGCACCGTGCGTAGCCAACCGTTCAAATCGGAGGTGCGGGGGAAGGACAACAAAGAGTTCCAAAGAAAATGAGCCTTCAATCTAGAGCAGTGATCTTCACTAACTTTCAGAGGGGGACCCACTTTCGCCTATAAGACGTCAGTGTGAGGGCCACCACACCGCCCGCAAGCGGTATTTTCACATTTGTGTACTGCCAGGGGCCGCACTAAGGTCCGCCAATGGCCCGCGGTCCTTGCAATGAAGACCACTGACCTAGGGGTAGGGGTAGATAGTGTGGGTGGGATGTCAATCAGAGCTTTGCTCCCTCCACCAACCGACACTGGCAAACACATCATCAAGATGTCACCCGGACAAGTGACCAATTGAGGTTTTTTTCAGCAACCCGGGGAACGTGAAATAATTGCTTTGTGTCTTTTTTTTACATTTTGCGTCGTTCTTGCAAATTGAGCACACCGGACGAGCTGGAAGGCAGCAACAGCAACAACCGGGAGGTAAGCCGACACTGCCCACAGTTGCCAAAGCTCTGAGGTCCTCTATATATTCAGGTGTTTTCAGCCAGTTAATGAGTGCTCATGTTGAAAAATAAAGCAGAGTTTTGACAATTGTATCGGATGGAGGAGCGTTTTAGCTCTAAGTTACATTATAACTACATGATCTAACCAAGATAAACTATTTATGAATCGCAGTATTGGTGGTGTATATATGTTTTGGAATGTCCGTGTTTTTGTTTCATACAGACCACTCCTCCCCGCACCCATTACCCGGGATATTTAAGGGTCATCAACAGTTCGGAGATCCGAGTTGGTTTCCTCCGTACGTCTGTGTGCGTGAACCCGGCGACCCGTGCCCCATTCCCACTCTGGGCCTCCCCTAGGTTGACTCAACGTTAAACAACGACATGGTGAGGTCAAGTGTGGTGCTGTCCGCCCACCAGCTCATCCCGTTTCCGGCCTCCATAATTGCTACTCGCCAACAGCACTCCGCCCCCCAAGTGTCTGTTAAAAAGCTATACTGGGGGTGGCGGGGTGGGGGGGGACCCTTTGTCTTTGTGGACTCTACCTGGAACCAGTGCGGCCGGGGCTCCCAGGCAGCGGAGCACGCGTCCCCAGCGGCGTAGACGCACGGCACGGACGTCCGCATCTGCTCGTCCACTCGCAGCCCCCCGTCGTCGGCCAGCGCCAGCTGCTCATCGCACACCGCGAGCGCCGTCGCCGCCGTCGAAACGATGGTCACACACAACACCACCGCCGTCGTCGCCACGCGGTGAAGTCATCGCTGACAATGGTAACGCGACACCCGTCACCATCGCCAGCCGTCATGCGGTGACACCGTTCCCAATGATGGTGATTGCAACATCGTCATTGCGCATTGTTAACGCCATTACCGTCATCAAAAAAAAGCGGGTGTGGCACAACCATCAGTCAAACAAAAGAACTGACACCGTCGTTGGGGAGAACGCACGCAACAAAACAGCGAAGCAGACGAACACGAAGGAGCCATCTTCTGCTCATCTATTTCACCGTCAACAATGCTCGCGCGGCGCGTTGTGTGTGCGCGTTGACGCGTGCCGTGAGAAGCCCTTCACCCGGCAGCGGATCGACAAGAGGATCAGCGAACGGACTTCCTCGCGCTTCGAGGGCAGTGTGGCCACGGCCAGTCGACGTCTCGGCGCTACGTTGAGTGAGCCGCCGGGGGAGCCTCACCTCGTTGCGAGCGACGATGGCAGCGACGTTGGGCACGACGCCCGTGGCGCTGACGACGAGGTCGCAGCCGAACGTGCGCCCGTTGGTGAGCCTGGCGTACACGGGCCAGAGCTCTGCACATCCACCCACCCCCCCCCCACCAACGCGGCCGCGGACCCGGGAACAAAAAACAAAAAGAACGCGGCAACGGTGACGAGGGGAGCGCCGGGCGGGAGCTCCCCGCTCGTCGCAGAGGTTCGCGGTTCGACTTCCAGCGGCTCGCCCCCGGTTGTTACCACGGGTGTAATTAATCAGAGCAACATGCGCCGTGTGCTCAACACTGGAGGCTCAACTTCCCTTGACATCATTTTAAGGTTTCGTTTAAAACGGCAAATGCATATGCAAAGGAAAGAAAAAAATTCATTTATGGGTCAATTCATTGGGGGGGGGGGGGGGGGTCACAATACATTTAGACCACCCTGTGTAAGGCCCCCATGTGCTGGGGTCACAGTCCAAATTTGCCAAAATGTGAAATATTACCCGCAAATACTCCATTGTATTTATACAAAGCAAACACCACCCCCTACTGTGAAAACTTGGTAGGACCCACCTGAATAAGGGGAATGAGACTCAGTGAGGCATTCCTGGGGCGCGGAGAGGGTGGGGGATATGTGTAAACACGTAATTTGCAGGTAATTTTTCAGCATTTGCGAGTTTGAGCAATACCAGTGACATTGTACGCTTTTTTTAACTATGGGAGGAAACCGAAGAACCCAGCTGAGAATGCACGCAGAACAACAGGGGGAGAGACAACGTACAAACTCCACGCACGCAGACATGCGCCCGCGTTGGAAATCGAGGCCAGCAGCTACCCCCCCTCAATGCTGCGAGGCGCCAGTGTCACCGCTGCGCCGCTCTGCCGCCCACTACCACAAGGTTAGGGATCGGGAAGTCGGCGACGGTGACGCGTTACCGGTGTCGGGCTGCGGGGAGTCCGGTCCGGGGAAGGCCAGCGGCGTCTCGGAGCGCGCGACGACCTCCTCCGGAGAGAGGATCCTCTCCACCTCGCAGCCGTACTCCACATGCACCCTGCACGGCCCCTTGACACACCAAGACAAAGATCCCCCCATATAGCCTTGACGGACCGCTGCGGCAAGTGCTGTTAGCGAGCACCTATGAAGGCCGGCACGGCACACGAGGGGGTGGGTGGCCAGCACCACGCCCGGCTGCCTTTGGCTCCCCAGTGACGATATTTACACACCGCAACAGGTACTCATTTGAGGCTGAGTCGACCTAGGGGAGGCCCGGGACCGGTTCAGATAATCGTCAATGGTATAAGTCGTGAGCGCGAATCGAACTTGAGTTGCCGGGTTTGTAGCGCTGCGCGCTAACCACTGCGCCACCGCTCCCCACACACACACAGTCACCTGCCATGTAGCGCCATTCCCGCACCTCCGATTCGCACGGTTGGCAATGTACAGTGCGGAAAAAGTTCTACATACGTACGTACTATGCAACTACACACAAGCCGATGTCGATAACTCTGGTACCAGCCAAGAGCAAATCCACTCGGCTCAAGCTCATCCTGTACAAGATCAAACTCAGCTCCTTTATAACCCACGATACCCCGTGCCCCCGCACTGCACACGCTTACCTTTTGAGCCCCTTCCAGGCTTAGGCCCTCATGCCAGTCGGGTCCTAAGGCACTGCCAAGGGCTGCCCTTTGCTCTGCCTGTGTGCTGCCTGCCGCAAATTAAAAAGAACCACACGTACATAACCATTAATATTATTTATGATTACGTATGAAACAGTTTACGACTATTGCTGAACCACTAATATATGGGAATAGTCATGCACAGTATGTGCAGATGGAATAAAATGGTAGAACAGCATGGCTGTCGATTCCAATTTTTCAAATCCTGGCCAGGGTCAGTTCAGCCTCGGTCTCATGATGATTATGAGCGCCGCCGCCACCTACGCGTTGGGCATATTCAGTGCCGTAGCAAAGCGCGGCGGCGGCGCCTGTAGCGCAAAGGTGTATACGGCATGGTACTGCATCAGAGCACAGAGAGGCAAGGCCAGGGCAGTGTGGTCTGCAGTGCAGAGGTGCAGCACGTGATGGTTTAATCTGTGGCGAGGGCATCACAGCGCAGGGTGCAGCAGGGTGCGGTTGGGGCGGGGTGCAGGGGGGGGTTGGTGCGGTCCGGACCGTGCGAGCCTCGCCCCGGCGCGTAGCGCTGCCGCTTGCAGGGCCTAGGGACGGCGCCCGACGCCGACCCTGGCGCCGTCTTAACCAGGTGCGGCAGGAAGAAGGCGGCGGCGCCGGCGTCGAAGAACGACGTGCCGATGGCGCGGTCCTTGATGGCCCAGATCACGTCGCAGCCCCGCACCTCGTGGCTGCGGCGGGCGACAGGCAAAGTGTGGTCAGGTGGCGGTTGAAATGACCTCACTGGGGACAAACCACGTGGCAGCATCCAACGTCGCCCCTCCTGTGGCGAGACTACTCTGCGTATGGGGTTAAGTGCATTAACTGGGCATGCAGACGTTCATCGATTAAACCATTTACCGTTATCCTCGGATATATACATGAATTGAATTGTGAATATCAAAATCGATTGTCGATTGTTTTCACAACTTATATGGCTGATGTATGGGAATTCTGGCTCCGGAGGTATCTCCGTCACCAAGCCACAAAGTAGAGACAGAATATACAAGACAGACAAGACGGACAATCCCGTATGAGACGAACAATCACTGATTCTTTTGATAACTCAATCATAACCATGAATCACGGAAACTCGTGGGTTCAAATGCGAGGTTAGCAGAATTATTTTTACGTGTAAGTTTCAATTTTCAAGTTTAGTTTAACCAGGTGAGAATTCAAGAGACTTGCCCAATTTCACTTGAGAAAACAATGCAATGGTGACCTGGGGCATGAGTCTGCCAGAAGGGGATGATGACTGATGTGTACAATCCCCATTGAGTAATTTTGCAGGTAATTTTCAATTATGGCACATTTGCGTGTTACTACGCATTGTTTATGTGTCGTACATCATGATTTGTTTATGTGTACAAACGGCCAGTGCACGGCTATTCTGAAGCACCGAGCAGATGCCTTGAGTCCTCCTCCAAGGCCTACGGCTGTGGCAGTCCCAGCTATCACCCCTGCGCTCGTGCCTGCGCGCACATGCACTGTAAATTAAAATAGTTGTTATTTTACCAGGCAAGGCCCACTGTGCTACATATCTCTTTTTCAGAAGCGACCTGGCCACAAATAATAGCTCAATGAAGTGGCTTATCGTCACGTGGAAATTTATATCAGCTAAATACTCTTAAACGCGTGTTGATTCTAAATGTGGAGGGAAATACCGGAGGACCCAGACAAGAATACACACGACCATGGGGAGACCATGCAAATATACAGGCATTAGGGTCGGGATCAAACCCACGACCTCCTCCATACCAGGCGAAGTAGTTAATATCTCGCCACCGTGGATACTCACACGAGCTCAAGCGCAATCCCTCCGTTCCCGATCACCACCACCCGCCTCGCCTTCTCCAGCCTCTTTTGAAATTCCTGCCAGGGCAAGAGAAGAAATAAATCAAACAACGGGCACGTCTTTTTTAATGTGTTCATCGTATTCAACAATTGTATCCTGATTGTGCTATGGGCAACCTGTCATGAGACCGAGTATCCAATCGAATCTCTCACAAGAGCAGTATAACCCTCCATTGAACTGCACAGCATGTGCACGGGAGTAGAATGAGATGAGGGTCAGGAAGGGAAAGCATGGGGAGGGGAGAGGTAGTGAGCTGAGAGGAGGCAGGAGGGGAGAAGCAGGAACGTGTGTGGAGTGCCGTATAGCGAGTTGAGAGAGGAGCGATGATAGGAGAAGATGTCAAGGAGAGTGAAGTGGGATGGGAGGAGAGAGGTAAGAGACGCAGGCAGCAGTCGTCCCTGGCCGAGGGCTTCCCACCTGTGTGCTGTCCGTGTCCCGGATGCCCAGCACGTGAGGATTGCCATCGGCCACGACCTTGGGTCGCGCCCCCGTGCAGATGCAGAGCCTCTCGTAGGCGAGCTCCTCGCCCGCGTCCGTGTGCACGACCTTCACACGCACGTACGGGACAACAAAGGCAAAGATCCCCCGTGTAGCCTGAACAGACTGTTGGGGAAAGGGCTGTAAGCGAGCACCTATGAAGGCCAGCACAATGCACAAGGGGGTGGGTGGCCAGCAACCACAACTGCCTTTGTCTCCCCAGCAGCGATGTTTTAACATCCCGCACCAGGTACACATTTGAGGCTGAGTCGACCTAGGGGAGGCCCAAGACCGTTTCAGATAATCGCCAGTGATGTTAACCGTGAAATCCAACTTGGGTCGTCGGGTTTATACCGCAGTGAGTAACGGCACCACCGACGACACAAACGCAAGCACATGACAACGCTCGCGGGCATGGATGGGCACTTACTTTGGTGGTGCAAACCTTTTCACCCTAACATGCACGCAAGGTGCATGCGCCAGACAAGAACCGCCTCATATTTCAGCATCGTTACCCTTTTTAAAATGATTGATGCATTATGTGTGTACCGTTCCCAAAGCTTTTCAATTCCCCCCCCCAGAAATACATTTCCTTCCAAGATCATTCAGGTTCCCGTGCACGGCAAATGTACGAGAACGCCCTTGAGTACAGACACGCACGCAAAGGCCGCCGCCGCCACCACCCCCCGCCCCCCGCCCGCAGACACTGTTCAACTACAGACACGCTGCACATCACGGCTACATGTGGCAGGTGCGTACAATTACAGGTGGCGGTCCGAGTGGTTGGCACCGGTGGTTGGGCCCTCAGTGGTTAGGCCCCCGGTGCTTGGGCCCCAGGTGGTCGGGCCCCACGGTGGTTGGGCCTACCTTGCGAGCGGCATCCAAGCGGCAGGCCGTGCCCAGGTGGACACGCACGTTGGGGTGGGCGGCCTCCAGGTGACTCCCTGCTCGCTCCTCCACGTCAAACTGCTCCAGGGCTCCGTACACCTGTGCGGGGCGACGTGGGGCACGCACCTCTTACACCTACAGATTCCCCTCCCCCCACCCTGCCCATGAGCAGCAGGTAGGTCGTTGGTATTTTTTTCTCTTACAGTGTTATCACGAATGTGAGTTTGGATGGTTGGGTAGGTGAATGGGTTGTTTTATGGGTGGGTGGATGGTTTGTGGGTGGATGGTATAGATGGGATGGTTTGTGGGTGGATGGGTATTGTGGATGATTTCATATTGGTCAGTGGTTTGTAGTTGGATAGGTATCGGTGGGCATTTTGTAGTGGGTAGTTCGATAGATTGGTAGATGGATGAAGGGGTGATTTGCGAGCGAGTGGCTGTTCTCAAGGTCTCACCTGCCTCCAGTTGATGACGGACTTGACGGCTGGGGATGCCGTGAGGAGGAGGATGTCATCGTCAGGGCATAGGGAAGCGATCTGTTGGCACATGATTGAATAAAATGCATGAAAGTTAAACATTGATCTCAATAAGTAATCACGTGGCCCTGAGGGCCGTCCATTCATTCGCATTATCTGTGCTTACCCACCAGATTCTCTCTCTATCTTCGAGAGAATACTGTGAGACGCATTACTCAGTGAATTATCCAGCAGTGGATTAAGGAGCATTATATAATTTAAGGAAGCAGCAGCAGCAGCCACGCGTTGAGTCGGCACTACCAATAATTGTCCGAGCTCTGCAGTCCTCTATATATCAAGATGTTATCGGCCAATTAATGAGGGTTTAAATGTGGGTGTGTTGTTGTCCTTCCCCCGTTCCTCCGATTAGCACAGTTGGCTACGTACGGTGCGAAAGAAGTTCAACATGCATACATACAAACACCACGCGTGCGAGGGGGACAGACGGAACAGGTGGGAGTCTCTACCGCCTTCTCCTGGCAATCCAGGGTATCGCACCTCCTCAACACCAACGGGAAGCGACATTGGTGCGATCCAACCACCTTCGCGTCCAATGCTGGACTTACAAACGACAAGATCCACCCCGTCTAGCCTTAACAGACTGTTGGGGTAGGTGCTTGCAGCGCCGATGAAAGCCGGCACGGCACACGAGGGGGTGGGGTGGCCGGCCAGCAACACGCCCGGCCACCTTCGTCTCCCCAGCGGTGATATTTACACACCGCAATCGGTACTCATTTGAGGTTGAGTCGACCTAGGGGAGGCGCAGAACCGGTTCAGATATTCGTCACTGCTGCACACGCTTCCCATACCCGTGCTTGCTATACTGTACACCATAATAAAGATTACATTTTGGGTTTGATCGCGTAAATATAAATGTGTCGTTAAACCCGCCACCACCCGACACAGCCAATTAGTAAGGTTTGTTACGTAAACAGAACATGGCCAATTCGTTGCTAGTGTAGCACACCGGTGTGTTGGAGAGTGAATCCACATTTACAATCCGAGTACGACGTTTCGCCAGTAATTACAACTAGCATCATCAGGCGACAGCCAAATGTCGTGGGTTTACTCTCCAACACACAACCGGTGTGCTGTACTAGTGACGAATTGGCCACGTTCTGTTTACGTGACAAACCTTACTAGTTGGCTGTGTCGGGTGGTGGTGGGTTTAACGACACATTTATATTTTACGCGATCAAACCCCCCAAAAAAACTATTATTGATAACATTGCTCGCGAAAGCCAACGCGTTGTACTGTACACCGTTACCTCTTCCACGCAGTAAACACCAGCGATGCCGCCGCCTATCACCAGATACTTGGCGCTGCTGGAGTTCATGGCTCGCATTAACCGTTCATGTTATCGCTTCTTGTTGTTGTATCTGTAGTGTTCATTTAGATGTTGGTGACATGCGGTGCGGTGCAAGGCCAATACTGCACTGTACTGCACTGTCATCCGGACCGCGTCTCCACACGAGGTGCGCGGGAGCTACCACGTGTCGCACTCTTACGGGGGTCCCAACTCATTTTGTATTCACAGATTTTCAACAAAATTAACTATTTATCCCAAAAATAAAATAGTGAATACATTATACAGTACTTTAAATTAATGTGCATCAGCAAATTCCGGTTTATTACCATTTACAGAGATATATTTGTTTTACTTTAATAAGACGTGGACCGTTTTGTGGTTGGTACATTCCATGTTGCTTGTCGAACTCCCCCTCCAATCCCCCCACCTTGTTTAAATGTCGCGTGACGTCACGGCGTCCAGCGTAATGACGTCACAGTGTAAAGGTCATTGACGGAGAGATGCGACGAGGGGTGGTTTATTGGTACTGCAGGAGGAATCCGATGAGCTATAAAGCGCTTTTTCGCAGACGTCCAGTAGGGATGGGTCCGAAACGTTACAACAACAAACAAACAAAAAATACAAGAGGAGTGCAAAGTATTGGAAAGGTAAACAAATCACTTTTAAAAAATACAAAAATAAAACTAAATTTTTTTATCCTAGCAGCTATTAATTTATTTTTCTACCTACGTGACTTTACCGAAAGAACCAAAGAGTATGGATTCCTGCAGTCACGAAAGCTTCAACTCAAGATTAGCTATTAATTTGTTTTTCAGAAGCGACCTGGCCACAAGTGATAGCTCAACAAAGTGGCTTATCACGTGGAAATTTATAGCAGCCAAATAATAACGAGTTTCCGTGTCAAGACAACTTGGTATATTTATGTCATACTGATGACAATACTATATTATATCATAAAAAAAATATATTTTTAAACATTATTTTCACATCTTCTTGGTTCTTTCGGTAAAGTCACGTAGAAGGAAAATAATAAAATAATAAAAATAAAACATAAAATCATTCTCACGACGTTTCGGCCACAACGCAAGCAGCCGTCTTCAGGTGGCCGAACCGTCGTGAGAATTATTTTATTGTTTTATTTTTATTATTTTATTATTTTCCTTCTACGTGACTTTACCGAAAGAACCAAGAAGATGAATCCCTGCAGTCACGAAAGCTTTAAATCGAAATTATTTTCACATGTTATGTTTCGGCTTGGCTCTAATTGTGCACGGTCAACTGACGTTGGCTGTAATTGCCCCACGGTCCCTGACGTTATGGCAAGCTTCGGGGCCACTTCCTGGAGTCGTGGAGTACTTCCATTACTAGTACATTTCATAAAAGCGTGTTTTAAAACAAAGTGTTTTTTTATATTACGTATTACCAACTTGGCTGACCTTTAGGAAACCATTGCAAGGGCTTTTCCTGTTCGCGCAAAGCTGTCAGTAACTGGGGGGGTGGGCGTGGTGTTGGCCACCCACCCACTTCCATGCCGGCCTTCGTGGTGCTCACGAACAGCACTTGCCAACAACATTCTATGAAGGGCTATGCGGGAGGGGGGGGGAGATATTTGGCTTTGGGGCCGTCCATATATGACGTCACCACCTAGGGGGGGGGGGTCAGACATTTGTGACGATGTGTGACGAGGGGGGGGGGGGTTGAGAAATGTGACGTCACATCAAAATGCGCAACTTTAAATAAATATAGACAACACGTTCCACTTAATTAAATAGACTTTTTAATAAATGTTTTATCCTACAACATCAGAGTGCAGCGCCACATTAAATACGCACTACAATGACAATAGTTTAAAGCGATTTGAAGCATGTTTTATATTTGGGGGGGGGGGCAGAGCTTTGTGACGTCATATTTGAGGGAGGGGTCTGACTTTCTGTGACGCCGTGTGACGACAGGGGGGAGGGGGGTCAAAAATCGTCCAAAATCGCGTGACGTCATTTATGGACGGCCCCTTTGTGACGCGCCGGTGGTGAGCGTGCTGCGCTCGGAACCTGGCGACCCGAGTTCGTTTTCTCACTCACGGTCAACATCGGTGACAGTTTTACCCGAACCGAACCTCTCCTAGGTCGACTCAGTATCAATTGAGTACATCTGGTGTGGTGTGTAAACATCGCAACTGGGGAGACAAAGGCGGCCGGACGTGGTGCTTCTCCCCCACCACCACCAACTGGGGGATCTAGGGGAGCGGTGGCGCAATGGTTAGCGCTACGCTGCGCTACGAACCCGGCGACCCAGATTCGATTCCCGCTCACGGCCAACACCAAGTGACGATTGTCTGAACCGGTCCTGGGCCTCCCCTAGGTCGACTCAGCCTCAAATGAGTACCTGGTGCGGTGTGTAAACATTGCCACTGGGGATACAAAGGCGGTCCGGCGTGGTGCTGGCCACCCACCCCCTCGTGTACCGTTTCGGCCTTCATAGCTGCTCGCTAACAGCACTTGCCCCTACAGTCTGTTACAGGCTATACGGGGGATCTTTGTCTTCGTTCGCCGTCACTTGCCCCTACAGTATGTTAAGGCTATACGGGGGATCTTTGTCTTTGCTCGCCGTCACTTGCCCCTACAGTGTGTTAAGGCTATACGCGTGATCTTTGTCTTGTGTGCTCGCTAACATCACTTGCCCCAAGCTTCGTGATGTCATTGTCATCATCATCCTCATCAGCAGCCTCTTGACACACTGCACGGGCGTGCCTTGTAGAGGAGCTGGGAGGTTCCGGCCTCCGAGAGGCAGGACACAATTTGTTTCGTGTCTCGAATGATCGACCAGGATATACACAAAAAAATAATAGTCGATCATAAGTGTTGGTCCATCAATCGGCTAATCGACTCATAGTCCCAGCTCCGATGTGACACTTTCAGGACGGCTTTCGATGCGCGTGTGTACAAGTCGTGAGTATGTAGTGCACGCGAGACGAAACGAGGGCGTGAGAGGAGATGACACTGGGATATACACACACACAGCTCGGCCAAGAGCTTCATTGTGCTGTGATTATTTTATTTTACTGCCTCCCTGATGGCTCTCTCGGAGACCTGTGCGGCAGAGTTTCGTGCGTAATCTCCAGCGAGTGGCCTTATACGGCAAAGAAGCTGCTGTGCAGGGTAGAGTTTAATTGTTCTTGCGCGGACTTTCTCTGGCCGTTTAGAATTCTTACCACATCAAACATTTATCGGCTTACTTTTTTTTTAATAAGTGCCAAGGGTTTAAACTCGCAAGAGTGGTAATGTGCGTCAGAACGTGAAGCCGAATCTTCTGTCGAAAACGGAACAGTTGCATAAAATACCTTAGGGGGCGTCCATAAATGACGTCACGCGATTTTGGACTATTTTTGACCCCCCCCCCTCGTCACACGGCGTCACAAAAAGTCAGACCCCCCCCTCAAATATGACGTCACAAAGCTCTGCCCCCCCCCCCAAAAAAAAAACTAAACATGCTTCAAATCGCTTTAAACTATTGTCATTGTAGTGCGTATTTAATGTGCCACTGCACTCTGATGTTGTAGAAGAAAGCATTTATAAAAAAGTATATTTAATTAAGTAGAACGTGTTGTCTGTATATATTTAAAGTTGCGCATTTTGATGTGACGTCACATTTCTCAAACCCCCCCCCCTCGTCACACACCGTCACAAATGTCTGACCCCCCCCCCCCCCTCGGTGCGTGACGTAATTTATGGACGGCCCCTTATGGGAAAATGTTCCTTGACTTACACGAAGCGGGTTCAGAATCAGAATCTGTATCTATACTGGAGGAATCCGATGAGTATGAAGCTCTTTTTCACAGATGTCCAGGAGGTTTGATCGATGTCATCGTCGCAGCCCAGTCACCAATTGCATAATGAATAAGCCACGGCTTAATTTAAAAGGTCACTGAATTTGGCATAGTCCAGACGTAGTTGCTAAACATTAAACAAAGTCAGTTTGCGTTCCGACCTATGTAACCATGATTGTAACAGAGGTCTGTACTGCGTCATGCCATCTGTACCGTCGCAGGACTCCCATCAAACAGAGCCTAACAGCTTCATTGGGCCCTTCCTGCTGAATTAAACCAAATCTAAGCGTCGGATATTAGAATCTCATTGAAGTTTATTGTGACGTCGTCGCGCTCGAGGGCGATGTTACAATTCTCGGCGTGGCGTTTAGATGAAAAATCACTGATCCCTTGCCATGATGGCAAGTGCACAATTGCAATATAATGTAAAGTATAAATGCAGTGTATTGGAATTCGTGATTGCAAATAAATATGCTGAAATCTTTCAAAGTCAGACCCATCCGTCCCTCCTGTAAAAGTCTTAAAGATGGGTCCTGCTGACATCTGCACTGGCCGATGAGAGACGCTCGTCAAAGGTCAAGTCAATGTAACTTTGTAGATCAAACAAAAATCAGTAGCCAAATTCGTTTCAGTAGAGACCAGAGAAGATGGAACCTGGTTGATGGTGGTACTGTTGACGGTAGTGATGGCGGTGGTGGTTGTGAGTCTGCTGAATGCAGACTCTTTTACAGGGCGTAGTCCGAGGGTCATGAACGACGTGGGCGGGGCTAGTGATGTTAATGAGATAAAATTTGCATGTTAATGTGAGACATTAGCATGTTAATGTGAGATCGGAGAACGGCCTCCGCTTCGAGTGCGCGGTGGCTATGTTAATGTGAGAGATTAGCATGTTAATGTAAGAGATTAGCGTGTTAATGTGAGAGATTAGCGTGTTAATGTGAGAGATTAGCGTGTTAATGCGAGAGATTAGCATGTTAATGTGAGAGATTAGCATGCTAATGTGAGAGATTAGCGTGTTAATGTGAGAGATTAGCATGTTAATGTGAGAGATTAGCATGTTAATGTGAGAGATTAGCGTGTTAATGTGAGAGATTAGCATGTTAATGTGAGAGATTAGCGTGTTAATGTGAGAGATTAGCATGCTAATGTGAGAGATTAGCATGTTAATGTGACAGATTAGCATGTTAATGTGAGAGATTAGCATGTTAATGTGACAGATTAGCATGATAATGTGAGAGATTAGCATGTTAATGTGAGAGATTAGCGTGTTAATGTGAGATCGCAGAGCCACCACGATGTAGAGGTCGGCGTCTGGAGGTGGTCACGTTGGCGCGAGAAACTCAACCTGTTAATGTGAAATCGGAGAGCCGAAGCCACATTATAATATAATGTTGATGCGAGAGCCGGGGGCTTATGGGACCCCGGGGTCCCGCCATAAGGTTCATATGGCAATGCCGATGTTTGACGTTCCCAGTAAATATTTCAAACGAGAGTTGTTTGTAAATGTTTAGCAGAACTGGGGTCTGTATGAAGCGTAAAGGCACCTTTAAAATATCGCAACAGCAAAACATTTTATACAGTGTGTGAATGTATTATCTAAACGAAGTTCAACATACATTTAAAGACAATGCGATAGATCGTAGCAGCAAATGCTGTTAGCAAGCAACCTGCTCGGGCCAACACACAGCCATCAGTTAGTTGCCATATATGTCTACCAGTTTCCAAATATGTCCATCAATTGCCGCCAATAGAATACCGCCCCAAGTACTGTACTCATTTAGGGCAGAACCGGCTCACGGGAGGCTGAGACGAGTCTCAGATTGTGGTTCCAGTTTGCCCCCTTATTTTGCTGAACTGGACGTCATTTATTTTGAGTAAAAAAGAAAGGAAGGTCAATTCAGTGGATGAAAAATGAATGCTACACGTCATTTAAAACATCACACATGCAAGACCGCGGGCTAAATAACGCACGCGGCGTTTTCAATAATTGATGTATGAACAACGTTTTCAATAATTGATGTATGAACAGGTGAGAGCCCGGATTACCCAGGATAAAACAATGTCCGAATGAAACAGTAGCAAGTAAAACACAGCACGTGGCTTTCAACAACCACCGTAGTGGCCTCTTTAACATGTTATATATTCAGAGAACACCGAGTTATTATTAATAATGTATTCCTAAAACTCGGCGATGGAACGGAACCCACGTGATCAAAAACAAATCTCCCTGCTATAACCACTGTGCCACCTATCCCTTGCCACACAAAGATAAAGATCTCCCTGTGTAGACATACAGGCTCGTGTGTCAAGTGCTTGTTATTGAGCACTCGTTAAGACTTGCAACGGGAGTGATGGTGTAATCCCTGGGTTTGATCTTCCACGAAGCTCATGGGCCACCCGAAACCACATCCGCACAAACCGTGGCAGCAGATGCGGATACCCTGATGCACAAATGGAAAATAAAAAAACTAACTATCCAGTGTGCGACTGGGGTCATGCAGAACAGACCGTACAACGCAATTCTCGATCCACAAATACGGAAACATCGCAAGCGATACACTCCGCTACTTCCGACGCCGTTGTCCGGCTTGAGCACCTGAATGTGAAGTCGTAGTTGATTGCTCTGCATCTACATCAGCCGTACGAGAGAAGAGGAGGTGTGACCAGAACCACACCCGCGCCACCGAATGTCTCCCCAAGTGCCAACGTCTGTGCACCTCGCACCAAGGCTGAGTCGACCGAGCGAAGGACCAACACAGGCTGCGATAAAAAAAAACTCCCCAAGCGGCAACAGCCACCGTGACCTGGAATTGAACTCAAGAGACGCCCGTGCGTTAAAACACACGCGCGCACACAAAGATCCCCCGTATAGCCTTAACAGACTGTAGGGGCAAGTGCCGTTAGCGTGCCCCTATGAAGGCCGCAACGGTACACGAGGGGGTGGGTGGCCAGCACCACGCCCGACCGCCTTTGTCTCCCCAGTGGCGATGTATACACACCGTACCAGGTACTCGTTTAAGGCTGAGTCGACCTAGGGGAGGCCCAGAACCGGTTCAGATAATTGTCACTGGTGTTGGCCGTGAGCGGGAATCGAACCCGGGTCGTTGGGTTCATAGCGCTAACCACTACACTACCGCTCCCCACAACGCGCGCACACACACACACACACGCGCACACACACACACGCACACACACACCCACACACACACCCGCACACACACACACCCACACACACACACGTGCACACACCCACACACAGCCACACACACAGCCACACACACCCCCCCACACACACTCACACACCCACACATACACACCCACACAAAGATAAACATCCCCGTATAGCCTTAACAGATTGTAGGGGCAAGTGTGTTGGTGTTACGGCCAACACACCCACACACATACACGCGCACACCCACACACCCCCCACACACCCACACATCCACCCCCCCGTCTTCTGGCGACACCAATGTAAACACTCTCCTCCTTGAGCGCGGCTCGCTGGGCTCGCTACCCTAATAAGGGAAGGTCGCGGTCTGGAGAAACTGCGGCGTGCGAAGGATGGGTGTGGTGGGGGGGGGAGCGGGGAAGGGGGGGGTGTCTTCGGACTGAATTCCTTTCCGATTTTGGGGCTGCTGTTCGGCAAGGAATGCGCGTCACGTCTCGTCGTCGTCGTCAGCGCCAGATAATCCGGCGTTCCTCACACCCACTCTGTGCCCCTAACCTGACCATACCTATTTGGCATTCAACAGCTTGACATCCCCCCCCCCTCCTCCCCGTTAACGATTCGATTAAGCGTCACGATATTCCGATTGCAATGCGATTTTTAAAAACAACTAAAATCCGTTATATGGTTTGATTACCGTGGTCACGTAACAAAACATCGAAGTGGCGGTGGGTTTATATGAACTTAGCACGCGACATATGGACGCGTCGAACATCCAGTAATCGGTTCTAATGCGCATGATTTATTGCACGCATCATGAGCAGAGTCGAGTTTTCAATTTAGTCGAGTAGCTACATGCCTACCTGGCTCTCAGATTATTGCTGCTGCTGTCATTGCTGATACTCGAGACCATTCTCTTAATCTATATACCTCGAGTCCGGTTTGTTCAGTGTCTAGAGGCATCATAAGAGACTGGTCTGGCATTTGTCGAGTGACCACATCAGGGATCGGTCTGGCATTTGTCGAGTGACCACATCAGGGATCGGTCTGTTCGTCATTGCTTAGTGCAGCGTTTCCCATCCTCTCTGGAATTGCGGATCACTCACCCTCAACCACTCAAATATTTCCACGGATAATCATGCAACCAACTAACGTATTTTCTCAATTTAAACTACAGTCCTCTGAATCGTAGTTTTATCCCCATACATTCCGCGGACCATTTCCCACGGCTTTGGGGACCCACGTGGTCCCCGGGACCCTATGGATTTAGGAGCCACAGGTCTAAAGACCACGGCAGAGAACATACTCTTTACTCTCCAAGAGGCACCTTCAGAAACTGGTCTGCCTGTCTCCTCTCTGCACTCAAACCCAAGATAACTGCTAGTAGGTTGTCTCTTCGATTGTTGTGTATGTCTGTAAGTATGTACTCATGCATGTCTGTCGCATGTGTATAGTGGGGAGTGGTGGCGCGGTGGCTAGCGCGCTGCGTTACCAACACCGGCGATCCGAGTTCGATTCCCGCTCACGGCCAACACCAGTGACGATTATTTGAACCCGTCATGGGTCTCCCCTAGATCGACTCATCCTCAAACGAGTACGCGGTGCGGTGTGTTGTTAACATCGCCACTGGGGAGACAAAGGCGGCCGAGCGTGGTGGTGACCACCCACCCCCTCGTGTGCCGTGGCGGCCTTCACAGGTGCTCACTAACAGCGCTTGTCCTAACAGTCTGTAAAATTCCATATGGGGATCTTTGTATATGTGATCGTCTTCTAATACAATAAAGACAATAATTACGCTTCTACTCACAGAACGTGCTCAATGTGTCCACCATTGTTCCTGATCCACAACTCCAGACGAGATGCCCAGTCAGCAAGCACACGGTAAATGGTATCAGGCGTAACGGTGTTACGTGCGCAAATGTTTAACACTGGATTTTCTCTGCGTTGACCCAGCGCCTTCAGGTGACCCCAGAGACGTCAACATCCAGGGGTGTGAGATCGGAGATCGGAGCTTCTCGCTGGCCATTACACAGGCCCTCGACGCCTGATCCAACGACCAGGGAAATATGAATTGTGATTTATTTGTATTTTATACCTACGAATCCGATGAGCTATAAAGCGCTTTTTCGCAGACGTCCAGTAGGGACGGGTCCTAAACGTTACAACAACAAACAAACAAAAAAATACGATAGGAGTGCAAAGTAATAGAAAGGTAAACTAATCAGTTAAAAAAAATCGAAATAAAACTAAACAATGTTTTTATTCTACCAGTGATTTTTTTTATTTTTCTACCTACGTGACTTTACCAAAAGAACCAAAGAGTATGGATCCCTGCAGTCACGAAAGCTTCAAATCAAGATTTAAATATGAATTCGTCATTTTTCCCTATGATTCCAGACTTATGGGGCACCCTGTATATCTGTATATGTACGTGTTATGTCTATGCCTGTGTATGTATCTGTCTGTCTGTATGATATATTGAGTTTATTCCTTTTGTTTTTAGATCATTTATCGATTTGTTTCATTTATTTAAATTTTCTGACGGCAACATTTACTTTACATTTGCTATCAACTATGCATGTAATTATTATTTGTGCAGCGTTGTGAGATGCAATTGGCATGAATGACGCAATATAAAACTGACATCGTTACCGTAGTACGTGTTTTACATGCATGTATATGCATCCACGTCTGAACTCTGCATGTATGCGTGTGACCTATGAAGGTTGCGTTGACCTTCATAGGTGCTCGCTAGCAGCGTATGCCCCTTAACAGCCTGTTAAGGCTATAATGGGGATCTTTGTCTCTGTGTAAACATCATCCCTTTGGAGGCCATGTGCCAGCCCTTAACAGGTGCTCGCAAATAGCACTTGCCCCACACGGTCTGTCACATGCTGTATACCTACCAATGGGCACATTCGTCTTCGTAACCAGAATCAGCATAATAGTTTTTTTACCCTTTTATCTGACTGCAGGTATTGTGGTCTATGCAAACATGACTCCTTGTAAAAAAGGTGTCAGTTTTGTTGCCAGATAAAAGGGTAAAAAAACAATTATCATCTTTTTCTTCTGGCAAATGAGGTTCCAACAGAATCAGCATCTTTATCTAGACTGGAGAGAATGCGATGAGCCATGAAGCTCTTTTTCACATTTGTCCAGGAGGGGCGGCTCAGCAAGATATTTTGTCTTTGTCTGCAAGGTGATGGTGCGCGTGTGACTGAGAACATGCGTAACGAGGTCCAGCATGTGGTGTGTGCGTATGCCATTGCGGAGGCGCGCGCGTGTCTATTTGTCTCCGTGAAGATGACCACGATGAGATCATCTCTTCTGTCATGCGACCATCGTTGCATCACGAGTGTGTAGTAGGTGTGTGTCAGTGTGCCTGCATGTCACATTTGTGCACGCGCGTGTATGTATGGGGGATGAGATAATCTCGTTTGGAGGATTGTTGCACTTAGAGTGTGTGTGTGCATGTACGTGTGAGTGTGTGTATATATCCACATGTCAGTGTGTGTATATCCTCGTAGGCCATTGTGTATATATCAGTGTGTATGTGTGTGCCATTGTGGCGTGCGTGTGTGTGTGTGTCTTGGGCTTTTGGTCACTACGTGGGTGCCACTGCCTGTCACTGCGTTTGTATTTGTATGGGGAGCGGTGGCGCAGTGGTTAGCGCACCGCGTTATGAACCCTGTAGACACCCGAGTTTGATTGCCGCTCACGGCCAGAACCAGTTCCTAGGTCGACTCAGCCGTGTGTAAACATCGTTACTCGAGAGACAAAGGCGGCCGGGCGTGGTGCTGGCCACCCACGCCTCTCGCGCGCTGTGCCGGCCTTCATAGGTGCTCGCAAACAGCACTTGCACCAATCGCCTATTGCAGGCAATTGTGTCAGTCCGCGTGTGCTGCTGGAAGTCCCTCCCCTGCATTTTCTCGACGCTCATCCGGCACCACGGCTCCCTCCTCCTCCTCCACCCCCCATATAAACCTCCTCCCCGAGGCGACCAGACAGACCACTCGCCTCCACCCCCCAACAAGGGCAGCAGACGACCCAGGGCTCGGCATCGTCTCCCACCACCACCACCCCTCGTGTCACACACAGGGTGACGCGTCTCGTCACACCGCGGCGGCAGTCAAGTAAGTGTTGCTGTGCCCTGGTCCAGGTACGACATCGCCCGTCACACTCGCCATCGGAAGAGGAGGCGGAGTGGTGTAACGCCGTCCTCAACACGAATGTCACATTTGAACGTTGGGCGGGTTTTTTTGTGTTTAAATATATACACGCGCAGAGGGTGCTTTAAAAAAAATGTTGACACTTGCGAGAATTTGCGACAACGCCACACGGAACGAGGCCTCGGGGCCTCTGGGGACCACCTCGGGAAGATTCCGGGCACGCGTTGACAACGAGGGCGAACAAGTGGAGGCTCTCTGACTTTTTGAAGCTGTTAACATACATTTGTTAACGCGTTGCAGTGTATCATCCGTTCTTTTAGCGTTAAAAGCGATAGTTTAAGCGTTAATATGTTTTTGAATCACCCTGTGTATATGCGCACTGTAAACACACGCGCGCGTTCTGCCTGGCAATGTTCAAAGCCCGCGTTGCTCTGGCGAAGAGGAGACTTTGAATTCACACCCACACAAAAAGCTACGAAAATTGTCGGCTTCGTGCATGTAGTCACCCACCTCCGATTGGCTACGTGCGGTGCGATAGAAGTTCAACATACAATGATTGTGTTGTTTTATTACGCTCACAGATGACTGTATTATTAACGCCCATTCATCACCACGCATACGCGCACGCCAAACAACACAAACCAGCAACGTCAAACCGTGCTCACTCACACGGAGCAAAGATAAAGATCAGCCGTATAGTCTCAACCGACTTTTGGGGCAGGTGCTGTTGGCGAGCACCTATGAAAGGCCGGCACAGCACCTTGGCGGATACCAACCAAAACTTTAGACGCACAATCTACAACTCCACGCACACACACACACCGACCGTGCAGAATCATACCACGAATTCACACACCCATCATATACACCACACACACTAAAACCAACACTGGACATAAGAGCTTTTTTGGGGTTAGATATATAAATATATAAATGTGTCGTTAAACCCGCCACCACCCGACACAGCCAACTCGTAAGGGTTGTCACGTAAACAGGACGTGGCCAATTCGTCACTAGTACAGCACGAGTGTATAGTGTAGTGTATAGTGTAGTGTATAGTAGTGTAGTGTATAGTGTAGTGTATAGTAGTGTAGTGTATAGTGTAGTGTATAGTAGTGTAGTGTATAGTGTAGTGTATAGTAGTGTAGTGTATAATGTAGTGTATAGTGTAGTGTATAGTAGTGTAGTGTATAGTGTAGTGTATAGTAGTGTAGTGTATAGTAGTGTAGTGTATAATATAGTGTATAGTGTAGTGTATAATGTAGTGTATAGTGTAGTATACTAGTACAGCACCACACCGGCGTGTTGGAGAGCCAAGCCACAACATTTACAATCTGAGTACGACGTTTCGCCAGTAATTACAACTAGCTTCACCAGGCGACAGCCAGATTTGGACACGAAACAACCACAAACACACGTTCACACAGACACACACCAAACAATCCATCACACATCTCGGCACACATCTTCCACACACGATATATACACGGCACACGCGTCCACCAACAGTGTAATTGACGATTGTGTTGGGTTCGTTTGACATTCAATGGAATGCTTTCTTTCCGACAAACCATCCACACCACGACATTTTGTCTCAATGGGGGTTTACAAGTTAATCTGGGTCTGTCTTTTTAATGCGTAAATATATAAATTATTCTAGTTTTTCTTTTTACAGTTGAAAGAGACAATTGATGTTGGGCTTAGGAAGAGACTCTCATTGTTAACGTATTTACAATGAGGCCCTTGTTGGCGTGGTGGCATTGTGGCTGCGATGCATGCCCGTCGTCTGGGGACACAGAGTTAGGGTCGGTGGACCGCAGAGAGACGGGTACCCATTGCGTGATGTTGTGGAGCACACCTCTGACCTGTTAGGCTGTGAGTAAGTGCGCAAAGAAGGATGCACAGCAAGTAGGTTAACGTGCGGGCCCACTCTGAGGCGTAAATCGTGAGTGGTTTTTTTTTTCTCGAAAAGGCAGTTTCCTGAAGCCTGCAAAAACACTTAATAAGGTAATGGTCTCAGATCCAAAACAGGAACTTCCTGAAAAACTGTTTTAAGTTGTTGGGTTTTTTTGAACGAACAAAGTGCTCATAAATAAATTAAATATTTTTTTGGAGTGTGATTAATAATAATTAAAGTTGTACCATTTCAACTTGAAGAGAAAGACTCAGCCTCAAATGAGGGCCTGGTGCGGTGTGTAAACATCGCCACTGGGGAGACAAAGGCGGCCAGGCGTGGTGCTGGTCACCCACCCCCTCGTGTGCCATGCCGGCCTTCATAGGTGCTCGCTAACAGCACTTGCCCCAGCAGTCTGCTCAGGCTATGGGGGGGATATTTGTCTTATTTAATCTTCTGGTTAAACACATGGGTACAAACGACGTTGAGTCACAGAAGAAGTTAGGAAAATTTTAATGGAAAAAATACATCACAAGTTTTTTTTGTAAGTAATGGTCGACAGAGTTGACTCACAGGCTCTCTGGAGGCTCATAACAGCTTTGTCGGAACAATGAGCCAACAATTGAGATCTGGCTTTAAACCTTGGGCTCCAGCCACAAATTACGTAGCAAATTTATGATCTCAACCCAGTGACCAATGACCACACCATACATGTGAAAACCATATATAAGAAATTCATTTTGTACCTCCACATGTAAATAAAATTAATATTTAGTCCGTCAACCTCTAGGCTTTCCAGAGCAATGTAATCCAGCAGCATTTATTTAAGCAAGCAAACTGTGGACCGGTTTCGACCTTCGAGGTCTCATCAGCACAGTCGTGCTTGTTAATCGAATGCTGCCAGGTATTATTGGCAAGAGCACTTCATGTAAACGACAGGACCCCGTTCAAAACAAAAGCAACATCGTACACAAACTCATTATGCATTGTTGTGCCGCCTGATAACTGAATTGCACTTTAGTTCAACACATTCCAGCTCTGATGACTACATATTTTGGCTATGTACAGCGCGAAAGAAGATTCAACATACATGCATATGATATAGCAACTCTTACATGGCATGAAGAAACATCCTCTCGTGTTGTGTAAGAGACCAATGGAAGTGCACTTACAAGAAGTACAGTACAGCACTTAACGTCGTGGTGTCATTTCCCGAGAGCCCCTTCTGGCGAAATGCCAATTTATCGGCCTACTTTATTGATAACCAATGACAACGGATCAATGCTGGGACATAATCCATAACGAGGTGCGGCACCACCCGAAGACGCATCATCGGACAGCCAAACACCTCGGCTTGCCACCTGCCAGATTTGACCCGGACATCGCGGGAATTGGCGTCCGTGTTCGGCTGTCAGGAATCGTTTTGTGCCAGCGATCCGCTGCTCGTGTTCCGCTTTATTGACAAGATTTTGAAAACTACACCTTGACGGATCGAGAATGACGCGTGGGCTTGGTCCGTTGCAACGTTGGCAAATCCAGCCATGCCGCGCAACCACAAAATTCCAACCCGTGGACGTTGTTTAAACACGGTAGTTAAAACTGTTTTCTGTTGCACAGAGTTGTCGAAAACGACGAGGTTTCAACTTCCAATCGAAGGTGAAACCCAGAGTGGTTGTGACGGTGCAAGTACTGTAGCATTCACGTCAATGTTTCAATACAAACCTTGTGCTTTGACGAATATTCAGCACAAATAACGACGGGGCGTTAAACCGCTCGGCGGGTGACAGTGCCGGTGGGTAAGCGCCTCATCCCGTGGCCCGGGACCGATTTCTTGGCTACGAAATTTCTGTCTGTGACAGTCGGAAGAAAAGCGGAACCCTTGTCGATGAAATTCAAGACTTTGTCTTCCCGTCAACTAAATCCCATGAAAATGGGCGCAAGACTCATTCGGCCACATCACCATGTCTAGACACCCACGTCTCAACAACTCGATGGGATTGGGAGGAGATTGTGAGGCAGGCGAAATAAGTTGTGACTCCTTCCAAAACCTCTGGCCACGCTAACTCTGCGGGGCACGAATGTACAGCCATGCTTCAGTCGACTGCTGGACAAAGGCCTCCCCACAAAGTGTCGGCCGCGGGCATCGTTTAGCTCCCGCTTAACCGTGCTGGTCAGTGCGGGTCAGTAAAGTGGGTGGTCTGGAAGGTCGCACTCGTCACACACACGACGTGTTTGCCACAAATGAACCACAATACTGTACCTTGCTTATCGAGGAGCGTAAACCGTCATGCTAACTCCGGCCATAAATGAGCACCTGATGTGGTGTACGCCCATTTCTTTAGAACTGCTTTTTGCATTTAGTGTGTTTTTCTTTCCCACGCACCTCCGATGGGCGCGGTTGGCTACGTACGGTGCGAAAGAAGTTCAACATACATGTAGAACATATGTAGACGCAACAGGTGAGCGAGTGTGATGCCAACCACTCGAATCCCTCGTGTGCTCTTGAGTCAAGAAAGCGATTACAGGCGCTGGACAGTTTGCTCATCCATTGTAGGAGCAGCCCTGAGTTAGTTGTGAAAACTACACGTTCCTATGGCAGTGCCCAGTCTGTCGAAAAGTGAGACGAACTCCCCCCAAAAAAGGATTTTAATCCACAGCCTTAATTCCCCAATAGTGAGTGGAGCTTGCTGGCCTGAATATGTGATCACTTACATTAGAATCAACATCTTCAGCATTTGGATGAATCCGATGGGCTATGAAGCTCTGTTCACAGATGTCCAGTATGGGCCGGCTAGAAAGTTACAACAACAAATACCAACGATTAAAGTGCAAAAGAGAGAAAATGTAAGAAAGTCACTAAATATATATAAATTATACAGTATAAGTACAACTTGCATAAGTTAATTCCTGCCGATTTTTCAACACGAAATGCAAACTTGGGTAAGGCAGAAAAACAACAACTAAAACAAACAGTCCCAGACCACACCACGATAACACACAGTGCCCATGGCAACACCCATCGGCTGAACGAGGATCTATGTCTCTGTGTCTCTGTGTGCGTGTGCGGTAATGCAGTGGTTAGCGTGGTGTGCAACGAGCCCAGTGTACCGAGTTTCGATTCCCGCTCACAGGCAATACCAGTGACGAATATCTGGACCGGTCCTGGGCCTCCCTTAGGTAGACTCAGCCTCAAATGAGGACCTGGTGCGGTGTGTAAACATCGCCACTAGGGAGACAAAGGCGGCCGGGCGTGGTGCTGGCCACCCACCCCCTCGTGTGCCGCGCCGGTCTTCATAGGTGCTGCTCACTAACAGCACTTGCCCCAACAGTCTAGTAAGGCTATACGGGGGATCTTTGTCTTTGTGCAGAGACGCAGGTGTCCGCAATGTCGCAGTGGGGCGGTGGCGCCGCGTGTGGCGTGTGCAACCAGCGCGTGTACCACGCGGAGGAGGTGCAGTGCGCGGGAGGCAGCTTCCACAAGTCCTGCTTTCTGTGTCGTAAGTGACGATCATTCACACGCGCTCGGTCAAAACCATCATCATCTTTACCACCACCATTACTTTCATAATCAAAACTGCTGCCAATATCGTCATCACCGCCAGCATCGCTATCATCTTCCTCACCGCCGCCATCATCATCGTCATCACCAGAAACATCACTGTCATAATTACCACTGCCACCACCATCATAATTACCACTATCATCACCACCACCATCGTTATTATTTCCAGTACTATCATCATCACGACCACCGCTGCCACAACCATCATCATCATAACCATCACCAGTTACGTGGTGTAGCTGTGTAGCTTTTGGAAACAGTGCGAAGATGGCACGTCATGTTTAGTGCTGACCTGATCACGGCTCTTCAGACAGTTGGGTGTCATCACCATCCTACTCACAGTCCATGGGATTTGGGTCACGTACTCCTTTGTTATCTGGCATGTGTTTGTATGTATGTTGAACTTCTTTCTCACCGTACGCAGCCAACCGTGATCATCAGAGGTGCGGCATAGGCAAAGGATGGGTAGAGAGAGAGAGAGAGGGAGGGAGGGGTTGAACATTAAATCGAGGTGGCGAAATTCACTCATCCGGCTTGGAGTGGCAACTGCAGAGGATTGTGATGCGCAACATGAGCTACTCCCCCCCCCCACCCACCGACCTCCCCCATCCCCATCACGCAGAGGTTTGCCGTAAGAACCTGGACAGCACGACGGTGGCGTCGCACGGCTCGGAGATCTTCTGCAAGTCCTGCTATGCCAAGAAGCATGGCCCCAAGGGCTACGGCTACGGGCAGGGCGCGGGGACGCTCAGCATGGACTCGGGCCAGCACCTCGGCATCAAGCCCGACGAGTGAGTGACGCACGCACGAAAGACAAAGATCCCCCGAAATAGCCTCACCAGACTGTTCGGGCGAGTGCTGTTAGCGAGCACCCACGAAGGTGCACAGCGTGCCCCCCGCGTGATGCGCCACGAGCCGGGGCAGCAGTGGAGATGAGCAGAATCCGGTGCTCATTTGAGCGTGGAAACGTTGGGATGGCATTCGCCATTTAGGGATGATTACGCATCCATTTGGCGCAATGGTTTGGACCGAAACGTAAAGCGAATACACCGCCTTTAACGTAGGTTATAATGGGCCATATTTAGAAAAACCATTTAAGCAGATTTTACAAGGTTTTGTCAAATCGGTGCCTCTACACCGGTTAAATCCCAATTCATGTTGACCAATGAAAGGGGCCGGTGTTTTTAGAAGTTTTGATGACGCAGCGGTTGTGTGCCCCCTCTCCCCTGGCGGATCACCGCTGACCGGCGTGGCTCAATCCCCTGGCTCCTCGCAGGGCGCGGCCCGGCGGCTGGGGAGGCGGCAGTGGGGAGTCCGGAGCCTCCAAGGGGGCGGGGAAGTTCGGCGGAGCCGAGAAGTGCTCGCGCTGCGACAAGTCCGTGTACGCGGCCGAGCGCGTCATCGGGGGCGGGAAGGTTCGTGTCTTCTCCTTGCGCCGCTCGATGACGTCGCGTGCGCTCGATGGCACCGCGTGCATGTTCTCCACGGGAGCAAGCTGTGCGAAGTGGTGGCTCGCTGTGCTCTCGGGAGGGCTAGTGACGCCCCCCCCCCACCACCCCCCTTCATGCGAGAGACACCGAGCCGACTAGGTTCTCAAGTGCAGAAGTGCGGTGACGATCTCGGCCCTTCTCACCAATGACTTGACACACACACATGCAAAATAATACATTGTTATTCATCGCTTATTTTGGCATAGTTCATCTCCGAGGACAACACCTCTTTTTTCTTGCAAAGTTTTTTTGTTTTATCATACTAGCTTTGCACGTCGAATCTTCGTTGCTAAATAATGTATGTTTATTGAACTTCTTTCGCACCGTACGTAGCCAACCGTGGTAATCAGAGGTGCTGGAAAGGACAACAAACTTTACACAAAAAGTTGACGGGAAGACAAATAAACATAGGGGGGACACTGCTGACTGACAGAATAGGTAAAACGTACGCCGGCTCATATCACCCAATTATTCTACATCCTTCAGTCATCAGCAATTGTAAACTTGTGACTGTAAGCGTTCATCTCCCAGCAACGAGTATGAGGGTATAACCAAACAAGGTTTTGGAAGAAGAAAAAAAAACAAATGAGGTTTTGAGTCTCATCAGGCGGGGGAAGGAAAAGCCTTGCAAAAGCATCAACCATCGCTTCCTCTCTCACAAACCCAATCACTCCACTTCCCGCCCTTCTGTGGGTTCTTCTCCAAGCCCCCCCCCTTCCCCCACGCACCTTGGCTAAAGCAACCAAACGACCCGGTTTGGCCGACACTGTCTGGTTTCGGTATCGTGAAGCATTGACAAACACAAAGACCTGATAATTTTTTTGCTCTGGCATCGTGCTTGACTCATCATGCAGGGACTAAAAAGTGGAGCTCCCTGAGCAGTGGGTGGAGCTACGTGGACAGTGAGTGGAGCTACCTTGGTAGTGGGTGGAGCTACGTGGATAGTGGGCGGAGCTACCTTGGTAGTGGGCGGAGCTACCCGAGTAGTGGGCGGGGCTAGCAGTTGCGTGGGCTTGGCTATGGCAAAAGTAGGCGTAGCTGATGGAGGGAAAGGGGCCACACCAGTGGGCCACACCAGTGGGCCACACCAGGTCACCACTTATCCAGGTTGAGCCTCCAAAAAATAATGCGTTTTTAGATTGCTTGGCCGCTATAAATGTCAACATCATAAGCCACTTCATTGAACTATCGTTTGTGGCCAGGTCGCTTCTGAAAAAGAAGCTGAAATCTCAGTGGTCTTTAGCTGGTCAAATAAAAATATTTTATTTTTATTTGTAGTGATTTGCTTACCTTTCCTATATTTTGCACTCCTATCATGTTTTTGTATTGCTTGTTGTTGTCACTTTCTGACCTGCCCCGCCTCGACTAGACATCTGTGAAAAAGAGCTTTCTAGCTCATCGGATTCCTCCAGTATAAATTAAGATTCCGATTCTCTGTGTTCCCCCAGCCATGGCACAAGCAGTGCTTTCGATGCGCCAAGTGTGGCAAGGGGCTGGAGTCCACGACGGTGACGGACAAGGACGGCGAGATTTACTGCAAGGGTAAGTACGGCGTTCGCTGCCCACGAGGCCCTGCGCCATCGTATCTCGCCAGGTGGCATTGTGCTTAGACGCAAGTCACCTTCCTCGCCATCTCTCGATGGGCCACGTAGCAGTCACTGTGTGCATTGAAGTTCCAACCTGCACGGCAAGAATATGTTTTCTCTCAAGTCACGGTTGTTAAACAGAGGCCGTATTGCGAGGGGTGTCGAACTGTGATCTCGAGTTGGGTTATATTCTCTGTAATGTTGAACCTTTGACCAATTTACCTGATCGGTCTCGTTAGATATTAAAACATAGTATAATAACAAAATAAAGGAGATTTGGAAAAATGTGCCATTAAAGTTTATATAAGCCTCTGACCAAGCTAAGCAGAGTTGTGCTTGGAAAGTGCTCAGATGGAGCACCACGTGCACAATTGGATGTCATAGGCTGTGGGTCTACGCTGTGGTTAGCAGAGGGCAGTACCCAAATACGTTATACTCCCACATCTATGTTGCTTGCCTTCAAGCCGCACTAATCAGCGTGGTGAAGTGCGGTCATTCAACCTCATAACCTGAAGAGCACGGGGAGGACCTCATTCAGCTGTGGATTGGCGAAAGTAGTGTGAATCTATGAAAAACAGAAACTAAAGCTTTGACTGTTTTTATTTTTGTCAGCTGTTCCTCCCGTCTCGTCATCCCAACCCACTCGCTCCACTTTGCTCCCCTCCCTTTCTCCCGCCGCCTCCCCACAGCGTGCTACGCCAAGAACTTTGGCCCCAAAGGCTTTGGCTTCGGACAAGGAGCGGGAGCGTTGGCCCACGCGCAGTGACGCGTGGGCGACCCCCCCCCCCCCGTTTCTCGCGGACGCAGGAGCCGCCGTTCCCACCATCGCTCCGGAAAAAAATCCAGCGGTGGGCAAGGGTTGACACCAGGCCCTTCTTTCACCACTCCCCTTCGCCCCCACCTTGTCATCGGCAGCGACGTCCCACATTCTTCCTCGCGTGTCCACGTATGTTGGGGGAGTGCAAATTGACACATCGGCACTCGGAGAAGGACGACGAATACAGCGTGTATTATTGGGGCCCATAACATTACCTTGGGGGCTCCTCAAACTGTGTTAATGATTTTCAATAATCCGACAAAAGCCTCTTAGGCCCCAGAGCAACCTGTAAGATTATCTACTGATTGCACGTGTACGCATGCAATCCAAAGATGATCACACAGGCGAGGTAGATAAGTGTGTTTGAGACTCCTAAATTGCTCCGCTGTGAAGGTGGTTATTAAAAGGGCAGTAGAGCAAGTAGGTTGCTGACCAATCTGCATATAGAGCTTTTAGAATAACTCTTATTTGCTTGTGTTGAGAAATCGAGAGAAACAACGCTGCTGGGAAAAAGAGTGCCTTCACGCTGAATTGAACTTTTCCTGAATAATTATATAGTTTTTGTATATTCAGTGGGCACTCCCACCTCTTCCAAGATGTCTGGTCAGCATGGACGAGTAGGCCAAACACCCTCGAGAGGAACTCCTTAGAGTGCCAGCAGTGGAGGCCTTTCTGCCAACTGTGGCATGAACAAGCGATTTCAGGCCTGCACCTTTACCTGTGCTAAATTTAAATTGCATTCAATAACTTGCGAAATCCCAACAACATCCGACTAAATCTTCCAAAACATTCTTAAGTGCTCCTAACATGTTGTATCGCACAAACCATAACAGCCTTTCAGATTTCAACAAGAGCCCGTTTATTATAACGGCGCACCGAGTTACAAAACACCTCACGATACCCTCCCTCCACAGCAACCTGGCAACCCAGAACCACATTCTCACGGCCTCATAAATTTAACTGACCGCCGGCTCGCCCATGACTTGCTTCCTGATGAGTTGGGGAGACAATGTTCTCTGGCTATCACGCTCACCATACGCATGTGATTAACGTGTTATGCTGTGGTGATGAATGTCCACGGGCACATGTTGGTGTCTGTAGATTGTTAGCTTACGACTTCTCAAGTGGTGCAGCATTGCGTGAGTCCAGCATGGGTAAACAATATTTGTCAAAGCTTCAGTTGCTTAATCCTGAAATAATTATAACAGCCGATTTTACATTGAAATCAAAAATCTAAATAAATCCATTATAATATAGCTTTATAATATTCAATATTCTTGGTTCTTTCGGTAAATAATAAAAAATATAAAACAATACAATTCTATAATATAAAACAATAAAATTCTAGTGAGAAGTTTATTGTTTTATATTTTTATTATTGTATTGTTTCCCTTCTACGTGACTTTTCCGAAAGAACCAAGCATATAATATTCAATAAGTTTTGTTTTATACTATGCTTAAGCATTACAATCGTTACGTTGCAGGATGGCTTGGAGAGGCCTTCATCCAACAGTTGATTGTTCATGGCTGCTGATGATTATGACGATACTAATATAGGATGCATTTTCTGAGACTGCCCCCAGCCACAATAACGTGTAATTTCCATCACTGGATCAGAATCGTATATGAAGATTCGAATCCCCCGCCCCCCCCCCCCCCCCCCATGTATGTTACTGTAGGGAAACACTTTCAAATATGTATTTTCAACTATAATAAAGTACTAAGTAAAGTCCATTGTCGGTATTCGATAAATATACGTATATTATTTCATAACTTTGCAGATGATTGTAAAACTAAAAAATGCTGCATCTACTTTATTGCAAGTTTGGTCAATGTTAGACAATGGAAACACAGCACTTTGCTTTGTTCCAATTTCTTTTTTTTTATCTCGCAGGATCGTTTACATTCCACAAGTTGTTTCCACATTGCCGTTGAATGTCGAACTGTACAATTTCTGGGGGTTGCGGCCAGATGAGCTGAAGGACCTTTAATATTCCATGAAAAATATGTAGAGTAGTTCACTTGTTTCTAAGCATGTCCGTACAGCAGTTGCCCCTTGTTCCAAAGCGCCGTGGCTTTTGGGAACCCTGGCCATAGGGCATTGACCTGATTGGCACCTTATTCTAGATTTGAAGTTTTCGGGACTGCAAGGATTCATACTCTTTGTTTTTTTCGGTAAAGTCACGTAGGTAGAAAATAAATGAAATAAATGAAAACAACTAAATTAAATCACGACGTTTCGGGCACAACACAAGCGTGTGTTGCGCCCGAAACGTCGTGATTTAATTTAGTTGTATTCATTTATTTCATTTACTGATTAGCACCGTTTGAAATCCTACATTTGAATCCTGAGCTTCAGCACGCAATTTAGTCCGAGAGCGTAAGCAAGCGAGGTGATGAGTTTCGTGACTGGTTAGTACTCTGACACTGCCCATTATGAGCCCCCTTAAAAGACAACCGTGCAGACAATGTAGACATCTCTAGCGAAAGTCTGATGGCGAACGGGGTTCGGACACAAGCCTAGCAAGTAATTTGCGAACACTAAAATGTATAATCTTAGGTTCATTAGTTAGATCTCTACCGCAAATACACTAGTTTTGTATCATTTACGTCTGTTGCGCGATGAAACGGGATGACGTGCCGTTGTCGTTGGAGCATTTTCACTTTCATTAAAACCTTACACCAAATGTGTGTGTTGGCAATCTGTGCAGACGCGTGGCTGCAAGGGTTAGGTAGGCTTCTGGAGTAACGTGTGACTTTCATCATGTTTCCATACACTGGTGGTGTGTTCGTAATCGGAGGCTGCCGCTGCGATTGGAAGAAAGAAAGAAAGACAGCCGTGCAGCGATGATGGAGCCATGTGCCACATCTGGATGGATTGCTGCATTTCTGAACTGAGGCATGGCCAATGGCTTGGGGAGGCATTCATCCAGCAGTGGATTGATCATGGACGATATCCCCCAAAGCTACATAGCTGCCTTAATCATGAATATCCACTTTGCCAGTGGTGGAGGCAACGAATCATTTTGCAAGTGGAGCTATGAATTAATAGATTCATAAATACTCATAAATGTTCTTAAATCCATCATCCCGTCGCCTCAAGCTAATCAGTCCTGAGCCTATAAAATGCTTGGATTGATGACTATAAAAGCATGTGTAAGCGGCATTGTTGGGCAGTAGAGGGCAGTGCAAGAAAAATCCATTGATTTTCTGTACTGTACTGTGTTGTTCCCAACTTCACCAACCCGTAATGACCAGTTTGGTGAAGTATGGTTAAATTAAACTCACTCCGCCTGCAAGGTGTGTGTGGGGAATTCCTCGGCAGTGGATTTGCAAACGGAATGTGCATACATGAGTCATGGTAACGGTAGATACAGTAATACAGTTAACGTGTGGAAGAATACATATTTTTAGTTTTCGAATCATATGCAAATTATATTTTGATGGTGAGGGGCCTGAAACGTAATTGGCTAACGTCGTCTTCCCTGAGCCAAGATGGCCACCCACCGAAAGTTAAAAATCAGGATTCCCTTAACCAAGATGGTCACCAACCGGAAGTGTAATATCAGGTTTCCCTTAACCAAGATGGCCACCCACAGGAAGTTAAATAGCAGGATTCCCTTTACCTTTCTTACGTATGGCTGATTTAGATACAGAGCAACAACTACAATTTTACATTCATGCGGTCAAGGCAGGCAAACGCATCATTGCATCGTTATTTGCTGTATGGTGTGTTCTGGATGACCACAGTCGGAGGATTTTTTTTTCGCAGCTGCCATGGTGTCCTCGTCTGCCATGGTGTGTGTGCAGTGGATGCGGTTTAGGGTGGACCGTGAACTTCGTGGACGATCTAAACCCAGGGAATTTGAATCACTAACAATCGCATTGGATTTCCTTTACAAACGTGGCCGCCCATTACCCACGAGGTCCCTGTGCAAGATGGCCGTGGACTACCCACGTGTTTCCTGTGCAAGATGGCCGCCCATTACTGAGGAGGTCCCTGTTCAAGATGGCCGCCCATTACCCACGAGTTTCCAGTGCAAGAGGCCGCCCATTACCCACGAGTCCCCTGTGCAAGATGGCCGAGGTGCCTTTGCAAAAGGCCGCCCATTACCCACGAGGTCCCTGTGCAAGATGGCCGCGTATTACCAACGAGTTCCCTGTGCAAGATGGCCACCCACTACCCACGAGTTCCCTGTGCAAGATGACTATCCATTAACCACGAGTTCCCTGTGCAAGATGGCCGCCCATTACCCACGAGGTCCCTGTGCAAGATGGCCGCGTATTACCAACGAGTTCCCTGTGCAAGATGGCCACCCACTACCCACGAGTTCCCTGTGCAAGATGGCTATCATTCTTTGGTTCTTTTCGGTTAAGTCACGTCTAAAAATAAAATAATAAATCAAAATAAAACAACACATTACGACGTTTCGATTGCAACACAAGCAATCATCATCAGGCATAAAAGAAATAGCAACAAAAATCTAACTAGAAAACTATAGACCGACATACAAGCAGACAGACATCACAACGGTACACATAGAGAGGAGTATACAGGCACACGAAAATTAAATAACCTAGTAAAATATTGAAATGTGATGTAATACAACACAGAGAGTCGGTTAACACACAATTAACGCATGGCCTGGTTGACTACGTGTTTCAAAATTTGCTAAGTTAGAATTTTAAGTGTGAGCAACAAATATCTAACTAGAAAACTATAGACAGACATACAAGCAGACAGACATCACAACGGCACACAGAGGACACAAATCGGCTGTGTGAGCAACAAAAATCTAACTAGAAAACTATAGACAGACATACAAGCAGACAGACATCACAACGGCACACAGAGAGAGGACACAAATCGGCACAAAGAGATGGTGTCCTCTCTCTGTGTGCCGTTGTGATGTCTGTCTGCTTGTATGTCTGTCTATAGTTTTCTAGTTAGATTTTTGTTGCTATTTCTTTTATGCCTGATGATGATTGCTTGTGTTGCAATCGAAACGTCGTAATGTGTTGTTTTATTTTGATTTATTATTTTATTTTTAGACGTGACTTAACCGAAAAGAACCAAAGAATAATTCCTGCAGTCACGAAAGCTCCCAAATTAAGATTTAAGATGGCTATCCATTACCCACGTGATCCCTTTGCAAGATGGCCGCCAATTGTCCACAATGTCCCTGTGCAAGATGGCCGCACATTACCCGGAGGTTCCTTTGCAAGATGGCCGCCTATTACCCACAAGTTCCCTGTGCAAGATGGCCGCCCCTATTAAACTGTCGCACTTTAAGAAGACGTCACGGTCCACCAAGACCCGCTCCGTTTCCCATTTGGTGATGGCGCGCGTGCTGCACGGTGAGGCGTGGGGGGATTATTCCTCTGGCGTTGCTGTTTAAATACATCCACGTTGCTCCGTTCTTGTCAACGCGTTCATGCATGCCGTCGATCGTGTAAACTTTGTAATGCGTTGCGTAGCGCGTTGGTTAAAGTGGTCTTAACTTTATTACCCGGCGTTTGGTTTGTGTTATCCAACGGAGCCTTTCTGACTAGGCCGCGGGTGAAAATGTTCAACGTTTAAAGTGGAACATTACGTAGGTTTTCTAGCGATATATTTACACGTCGCATCCACACTGTGTTTATACAAACTATAGTCCGTTCGTGTTTGCACTCAAGTTTCGTTCTTGGAAGTTTTAGTCGCGGTACTATCCTTTGGAATTTCCGCCTTTTGATTTTAAGGAGCATTTTATTTTATCACAAATATATACGACGGCAAGGTAGCGGTGGACATGCATTTTGGGGAAGCGTGATTTAAATAATAGCGCTACCGTATGTTTGTCAGAGAATGGTTATCGAAATAAAAACGTTACATCGTGTGCAGTATTTAAACCAGCTACGATAAGTTTTCTCTGCCCGTGTTGGCTACTGGTAGCAGCAGTACGTCTGTAACGTCGTGAGCTCGGTTGCCCGTGGCTCTCGCTACTCGCCTGGCCCCGACTGAACCGTGGGGTCTGGCATGCGTGTGGCCACGGAGAGAAACACCCGTGAAAGGGGAGAGGAATCTGCCGACAGGACCCGTGGAGACGTGGGGTACCCTGTGCGATGGCTCCTCACATGCGCGCGCACACACACAAACGCAATTACCCACAACATACATTTCACACACAACAACAACAACCCATACACGCGGTCCGTGAATGGAACTAAAATTGAGCTCGAGGTGAGAGCCCAGCCCAGTCCGTGATGACAAACACTGCGCAAATCTGACGAGCTTCGGTGCCGTGTGATCTAATGGACTATTGTACCTGAGACTGGGCTGTGTGTATCTACCAAGGGCTGAGTTGAAACTATGGATACTGTATGATTTGCCAAAGACCAGTCTAAATAGCTTAATTGTCGAGGTTCTAAACTCGTTTGTACTGTGTATCATTTCAGGCTGTTGGTGGCTCTGTTGACTGGAGAAAGGAGGGCCATTCCAGCTCAATATATCCGGAGATTCTCACAAGCTTCGTATTTGTTGTGTCGTGGAAGATATCGATGAAGAATTAAACGGGCCATTTTTTAACTCGGTAAATAGCTACAGAGATGCACGGAGACCACTCTGTCTATGTTGTGTCTCTCTGCTTGTCTCTCAAATTTAGTTCTACCTGATGATTGCTTGTGTTGCAATCGAAACGTCGTATTCTATTTAATTTATTTTCTTTCTACGTGACTTTACCAAAGGAACCAAAGAGTCATTCCGGCAGTCACGAAAGCTTCAAATCAAGTTTGAACTACTGTACTGTTTACTCTAATCATCTAATGTATAGTGTAGTATTTAATGCAGTTGCCAAGGAATAGAAATTCCGGAGTAAAAATGCTGAAAGGGAGGAAAATGTAAACGTTGAAAATGTAGTGAAAAATACTAAAGTAACGGAGCAAGAAAAACTCATACCGAGTTAAAAGGTGAAATTCTAATCCTGAAAGATTAGGCCAACATACCCAATATCTCCATTTCGTGGAGGACCTTTTGCCAGAAATGTCTTGAGCGAGCAATTGTCGGGATGCAACTTTACCTTACGGATGTAGTTTAACGTTACATTTGTCGTGGAGAAAATGGATGTCAAGAACGACTGATGCAGGAATGTAGGAGGAACATCTTAATTTGATTTACTGTAAAAGATTGACCGAGCAAAAAGAGCTCTTAGTGTTGAGATGTACAGAACTGCTACATTAGGCACCAAGTTTAGATTATCTTTATTCTGAACCATGGAAATGTATTTGCAACATTTGCAGGCTGCTGCTACAAAGAGCAAAAATGTTTTACACTGGATGTATCAATTGTTGGGGTTATTTTACTTTGTAAAGGTTTTCTGCACTGAATGTAATGTAGATTGTATTTTGTACCCCACTTTCCCATTTAAATGTTTTGTTTTCATGGACAATGTTCACTTGATCATTATTAAAAGTTCAAAAGGCAGTGTTCCATGGGTTTTATTTAAAAAATAAAAAGCTATGTCTTGTATTACAGATTACCAGAGATTTTTGGGTTAGATGGCATACAAATATGTCATTAAAACCAACGTCGTACTCTGTTAGTAAATGTTGTGGCTTGGCTCTCCAACACACTAGTGCTGTACTAGTGACGAATTGGCCACGTTCTGTTTACGTGACAACCCTTACCAGTTGGCTGTGTATTTATGCGATCTAACCCAAAAATCTCTGCAGTGAAAATATTAACCAGTTACAACTCATTTAATAATCTCATTAAGTGCTACAACGTTTAGGCTGCCAACCGATACAGATTTTGGAATTCTCACCTCAAACTTGTGGATTTTTTTTAGCACTTTTGACATCACTTCATGTGCTGCAAATACCTGTTTTCCACTAAACAAATGGGTCAATCTGGTGCCCAGAAAACCAGACTCTGCTCCAATGTGCTTGTGAAAAATGGGAGTTTGCTAAACTTTCCCAGTACCTGCCCTAAAAAGGTCTGAATATAGCTCAGGACTGACTGCCAATGTCACAATTTGGTTAAAATATTTGTTTCCATTTTCTCACCTCTGCTTCAATACCATTCATGTAAATGATTGATCCATAGTAATCGATGAATGTACACTTTAATGCATTGTAAAACATCTTAATCATTGCATGCCTAATTATGAAAGTGCCAGGAGAATGCAACTCATCCTAAGATAAGTACCCTTGCAATGCATAGCCCGAATCTCCAGACTTACACAAGTGTAGTACAGGGTGACCCAAAAAAAACGGGCCCCGTGTACACTTTGTGATATCTCCTTTATTTATTCACCGATTGCCCTTATTTTACAGGACATGGCAGAATCAACGACAGTGAGTACACCAAGACCCCAGTGGGAGCTGGGACAAAGAATACACTGTGTTAAATTTTACTACAAGACAGGCTCGTTCAAGAAAACCCAGGACAGTTTCATGCGTCAGTTCGAATGTGAAAAGGCTCCATCCAAAAGCAGAATTCAGAACTGGGTGGCCCACTTCGAGAAGTATGGGACGGTAGAGAACCTTAACGCTGCCAGTGAGAACCGTCCAAGCCACTCGGGACGTCCCAAGAAGCGAACAGCCGAGCTGGTTGAAAGAGTGAGAGAGTCTCTCCAGCAGAGTCCAAAACGCTCTGTGCGTAAGCGAAGTCAGTCCCTCGGTATGTCCCGTGAGACTTGCAGGAGAGTGCTGGTGAATGATATCAGGGCTTACCCATACAAAATACATCACGGAACTCCAGGAAACCATCAGGGAGGAGATGAGAGCCATTACCAATTCAGTCTGTAAGAACGTCATGGACAACTTCGTGCTGCGCCTCAAGAAATGCATGGAGCTAAATGGAGGCCATCTAGAACACATGCTGTAGAACAGAGAGAAAAAGGCCAAAGACCCTAGTGTTTTGATTTGATGTTTTGAATATAATAAACTAGTTATGACCAAAGTTTCATTTCATTCGGACAAAACACTAAGAAACGGGGCCTGTTTTTTTTGGGTCACCCTGTATAACCTGAAACTTGCAACATTGTCGGTGCTTGTGTAAACGTTGTAGTCGATTACTCATTCAATTATCTACAAACGCAAACCAGATTAACTCTTTAGTAATAAACATTTCATATGCACTTAACTGTGCTGCTTTGCGTGGATGAATTAGAAGTGGATCTGCAAAGCTTCCTCCGGTGTCGAAGTTAATTTTCACTTGAGGCTCCTTTGTGATAATGTCCTGGTTATCAGCTGGGTGGCGCGTATGTTGAAAAATGTCCATACCATACATAGCCAACTATTCAGAAGATGAGTTCAAATCCCGGTTGGGGTAAACATTACCCCTCCGAGGTGGATATGAATGCCACTTTGAAAAGTGGGTTTACACAAATCCCGGCCATAAAAATGGGAAATTACCACTATCCAACACTCATGTGAGTAATGCATGAATATGGGTATAACTTCTGTGATGAGACATGATCAACATCCTATAAAATCAGACTGCACGTCAACAGGCCAAGTCAAATGTAATTGAATTTGACATAAAACAATTCTAAGCCCAATGATTTACCACAGCCCACTGCAGTCATAATGTAATATATACAAGTGGTTATAGAGGCTTGGGAACATGTGTCAAATCAATTATCAATGTTTGATGTATTCTCTTAATACCATCCTTTATGTACATATTATACAATAAGTGCATTGTTAAGGGCTGGTTTGAGAAATCGGGTACCACGATTTGCATTGAAACTTGGCCCCACTAGGAATGTGGAATTTCTACTGACGGGGGATTCCCGAAGTCGTTTAATAGTACTCTTAATGTATCAGCAAGGGGACACTTTGTCTCAAGCAGCAGCGTTAATGCCTTAAGCCCCCAGCTCCAACTGTAAAAGTGTCTCGGTGGCTTCGTTTCATCCACATTGTAAGTGCTTCACTTTAGGCGAAGGCCTTAAATCTCATCCAAATGATGTGCACGAGAAGGCGTAAAATGAGTTTGGTCAAATAATTCTAAGTGTTTGCAATACGAACAACGCTTTGATCAATGCACTTTCCAGTAACAATTTTCCCATATTAACAATAACTGGATTTTCCGGACCACATTCAACCTTGTACTCCTTACAATTTACATTACAAAGTGAATTCAAAGTGGTAAACAATGCTTCCCCAATTTAATTAGCAGTGGAGCCTCCCACTATACAATTCACTTCCAACTCCGTGTGGCAAGTGGCAGAATCAATAAAAAGTCTCTTGCTCCGGTCATTGTGTGGACCCAGCAAGCCATGATATTCTGCAAAGAAAAGTGATGTAGGGATTTGCAACAGGCAATTGATACTGTCCATAGGTTTTTTTGGGTGAGATCGCATGAAAAAAAATGTCGTTAAACCCACCAACACTCCACATGGCCAATCGGTAAGGTTTGTTCACGTTAACAAAACGTGCCAATTCGTTACTAGTATAGCACACCGGTGTGTTGGAGAGTAAATCCACAAAATGTACAATTCGAGTACAACCTTTCCCCAGTAATTACAACCGGCATCATCAGACGACAGCCAGATTGTGACGGGTTTAACGACATTCATATGTACGCAATCTAACACAAAAAACCTCATGAATAATATTGGTCGCGAGATCCTACGTCATTGGAACCTCATTTGCCAGTAAAAAAATATAATTGTTTTTTTACCCTTCTATCTGGCAACAAAACTGACACCTTTTTTTACAAGGAATCATGTTTGCATAGACCACAATACCTGTTTTTTGTTTGCATTATGGCTGCAGGTATTGTGGTCTATGCAAACATGATTCTGTGTAAAAAAGGTGTCAGTTTTGTTGCCAGATAGAAGGGTAAAAAAACAATTATCGAGATCCTACGTGTGAACTAATACTGCTTTGTGATTTGCATCGCTCCTGAATCACCTCTTCAAAAATGGAGGAAGCTGTCCACGATATATATTTTTATATAAAAGTCAATGCAAATCAGTCTTGGGGTATGTACACATGTAGAATTATTTTTACAACTTAATATCACCAAGAGTGTTGAACAAAGTTATGATTTTTCCGAGACCAAGACAAGAATCAACAAGACTTGAACAGCGCATGACCTTTGTGTGTTGTGACATTCTGAGTAACAGTTGACCCATCCGATTAAATTGTTCAATCCATAATGATATTAAGGCAGCTTTCACATCCTGGCTTGGGCCAACCTATACCGCACAATCAACCTCATCAAAGATCGTTTGGGACATCTTCATTCCTGTGTTCTAGTTAAAACTAACAATAACTGTTTTGCAAACAAAAATCTACACGTGTACACACCTTTACCCAGTCAGGTTGGGCGAATGCAGAGGCAATGAGATATTACAGCCGTGTGTGTTGTAGTTAATGGTGGGGCCTCAAGGAAAAGTAGAGGTACCGTTTCATACTTGGGGGGGAAAAAAAAGGGCACACTCACTATTCATGAGTGCAAACCATGCGATGAAAATAAAACAAAACATGTGGATGGCATATAGGGCTTCCAAAATGCCATTCCTTCTTCTCCCACAGTATCATCCCCTATTTCTAGGTTTCTCCCCAATTATGTCTTCAATCTCCCTATCTCAGTCCTCTTATACCCCCTCTGGCCTTTCTGGACTCGATCCTTCCTTGCCTGTCTATCCTTCCTCTATAGGTACCCCCCTGCCCCCACCACGTCATCCCGTTCCTTCCCCGTGCAACCCTGTCAGTAGGGGTAGAGCGGATGCCACCAGGACAGGATGCGCACGCTGTCCTGGTGGTGCCCGTTCTACTCTGCCTCGCCTTTATCCTTCGTCGCCTTCCTTGCCTCTCCCCCTGCCATCCCTTCCCTCCCTCCCTCCCGCGCGCGACCCTGTCAGTAGGGGTAGAGTGGGTGCCACCAGGGCAGGATGCGCACGCTGCACACGGGGTCGAGCACGACGAGGGGACCGGCGTCCATACGCCGGCGCGTCCGCCCGCGCGGAGCTGGCGAGTCGACAAACGCCAGCTTGACGCGGTGGTGCCGCATGTCGGTGCTCACGGAGATCATCAGCTGCGCACGCAACGGGCAAACGGCACGAGCGCACCACATGACGCAAGCACGATACGTGGCACGAGCTGAACGTGCGCATTGTCAACATGTGCGGAATACGATACGCGGCACAACGCAAACAACAAGTACATGCACAATACTCTGGGTCTTTCGGTAAACTCACGCAGATATAATTTTTTTTCTATCTACATGACTTTACTGAAAGACCCAAAGAGTATGAATTCCTGCAGTCACGAAAGCTTTCAAGTCAACACGCACAATAGCAACACAACGCACAAACAATCCAAGCACATGTAGAGTGCATATACAATACACGTACAATGTAAATCCAATACACATGCACAATTTAAGCACAATAAACAATGCAAGCCCAATGCTTACTACAATTGTAGTGCGCAACGCAAATACAGACAATAAAATAAGGGTGCTCCCCCCCCCCCACTCCCTTACCTGCGAGAGCGTCATGCCCATGACGACGGGCACGAGGATGAAGTTGAGCACCGTCACCTGCAGCAGGCAGCAGTCGCCGTCAGCGTTCTCGCTCACCCCCTGGTACTCGCGCGGCACTGCCAGGGCTGGCCGTGCCACCCCCCTGGGCGTCGGCCCCGTCCCCGTCCCCGCCTGCGTCAGAGCACAACACCGACCACCGCACGCATGCGTCATTCCACCGCCGCCTCTGCGATTCGATGAATCGTCACGATTGCATACGCACGCACGACACATTTTGCTTGGATGTAGATGTTATATTTAGCAATGTCATTTAAATGCCGTGACTTAAAGCTTGCGTGACTGCAGGAATTCATATTGTGTGGGTCTTTCGGTAAAATCACGTAGGTAGGTTCAAAGAAAAAAACAAAAACCTACGACGTTTCGATCGCATCAGGCTGATGACGACCGCTGGCGTTGCGATCGAAACGTTGTAGTTTTTTGTTATTTTCTTTGACCCAAAGAATAGCAATTTAAATTCCATTTGTTAATCCACTGCTTGATGATGGCATCCGCTCACTGTCTTGAAACATGGGTGGGGGTCGTTTGACTTCACCACACTTGGCAATGTGGGTTGATGAGGGGGCTGGGGGGGGTGACAGGACCAGTTCAAATACCACTCGCCACTGATTTTAGCCATGGACAGTAATAAAACTCAGGTCAGAGTTCAGTACAGTGTACAAACCTCTTAACCATCACTACTATCAAATTACTGAGGGTAATGTTTCTAGTTGCAATCCGCACTGCATAGTTGAAAAAGGTGGTGGTGCTTTGGCAGCTCAGATCCATTGGGGGGAAATTCCCCATTCCCTTGGTGGTGAGGGCTTTATCTCCCCATTGGATGATCATTGTTCATTTCCCAAAGGGATGAACAAGCAGTCAGCCCATATCTAGGACTTGACTCACAAGCTACATGTACATTTCAATGTCAACGACGCGGCAATCAAATGGTTGAGTCATTTTGATTTATAAATCTGCAATAACTACACAATAATCAACACTGTACATCACTCACACCTCAGGAATGTCACTCGTGAGCGAGTTGGTGAAAATTCAGCCTCTTGGAAGCCAGTGCTGCAGAGTTCTGGATCTCACCTGTTTTCTAAATTTGAAGTTGAACTCCCACTTGTGCTGCTCCTGGCTGTGTGTGCTGCAGTTCACCCTTTTGTGCCATGACATGAGGCACTTGGGCAGACAGCAGAACAAGAGCACAGAAAACCAACGTGCAATGTCACTCCCAGACGAAGCAACGAATTTAATTTGAGTTGTGTCCATTCGACAGCCAAGTTATGAACACATTCCTGCGGAGGGAGCTGGTAGGAACGTTGGGTTGCTCGGTCAATGGCCAGGGTCAACGGCGGCGTGGTGTATTCCGCAAATATGCCCGACTGTGAGGGCGGGCACAAGCCGGCGTGAGTAGGTTAAATGTTGAGTTTTATAAGGGCACCACGGGGTGACCAGCCCGTCCCCACCGAGCCCCACCCCCCACCCTCCCCATCCAGCCCCTCCCCACCCTCCCATCCCTCCCCACCCAGCCCCTCCCTGCACGACGGACGGACACAGTAATCCCCTGTGGGCTGGTGTAACCAGGAGGTTCCTACCAGTAAGAAAACGATGACTTTCATACAGATTATGGGGACTGAAAGGGCAAATTACTGACCCAGTGGACATCCAAACAACATGCACTTTAGATTTTATATTCTATCGCACTGTGGCTTTCTGCAGGGTGTCAGGGCATGCTTGTGCACTATCGTACTGTGGCTTGCTGCAGGGTGTCGGGGCATGCTTGTGCACTATCGTACTGTGGCTTGCTGCAGGGTGTCAGGGCATGCTTGTGCACTATCGTACTGTGGCTTGCTGCAGGGTGTCGGGGCATGCTTGTGTACTATCGTACTGTGGCTTGCTGCAGGGTGTCGGGGCATGCTTGTGCACTATCGTACTGTGGCTTGCTGCAGGGTGTCGGGGCATGCTTGTGCACTATCGTACTGTGGCTTGCTGCAGGGTGTCGGGGCATGCTTGTGCACTATCGTACTGTGGCTTGCTGCAGGGTGTCGGGCGTGCTGTCGGGCAGTGGGGGCAGGTCCTGCACGCGGCTGCGGAAGGGCTCGTAGAGGTGGCACAGCGAGCGCACCACGTTGGCCTTGAGGCCGCGCTGGCACCGTGCCACCTCCTCGAGCTGCAGGCGTGCGGGCAACTCCGCACCGCGGTGATAGTATCTGCGCGCGCACAGAACGCAAACGTCCCGCGTGAAACCTGCACAGGCTGTCGGGGTGGGCGCTGTTAGCATGCACCCAAGAGGGCCGGTGCAGTGCACAAATTGCCCCTTTGTCAGAAATTGACATTAGAAAAACCCTAGAGATTGATGGGCAACTCTGCAACCAACCCCAGTTCTTTATGCAGGGGGTGAACAAGATTACATCCATCTTCTTGGTTCTTTCGGTAAAGTCACGTAGAAGGGAAATAATAAAATAATAAAAATAAAACATAATAAAATAATAAAAATAAAACATAATACAAATTGCATTGAATGTTTTATTTTTATTATTTTATTATTTCCCTTCTACGTGACTTTACCGAAAGAACCAAGATGAATCCCTGCAGTCACGAAAGTTTTAAATCGAAGATTACATCCTTCACTATAAAGCCAATTTCACGTGGATGACTACCAGCATTCACGATGAAGTGCACAATAAGCGTTTCACACATATACAAGACTTATGCATGAAAATATTGAACATAGGCAAAGCAGTTTTGCTGCACAGCTTGAGTTCGCATGACAAAAAGAAACTTGACCTATGTGCAGTCAAGGAGTGGAACCAGTGAGGGGGCATTCGGTAATGTGTCCCACTAAACTACGGTTTTAAGTTCTCGTTTGTTTTGGAATAAAAATTATTCAATGTATAAACAACTCCCAATTAGAAACGTTGTTGGTTGTGTAAGAACAAGTTTGTGTACAGTAGCAGCACGTTTTTGTACCGTAGTTCATATTCACACTGCAGTTAAAATATTATATAGTTAATGCATGCTCCATAAGTTAGCATTAACACGTACAATATTTAATATTGCATTTTACCCACATGAGTGTAAAAATTTGAAATTCATAGCAAGCGAATAATATAAACTCAAGTTTCTGAATGTGAAAGAAAAAAACCAGAGGACCCGGAGAAAAATACACGTGACCACGGGGAGAGAAAACACGCAAACTCCAAATATACAACAGGCGTCAAAAGGTTGGGGATCGAACCCACGAGCTCCTGCACACGAGGCGAGGTAGTTCAACATCTCGCCACTGTGACACCCTCTTGACATCACACGCGAAGCCCTCCAGCCAGGCCCCACCTGCGGTAGAGGCGAGCCCAGAAGACCGTGGTGCACGTGACGAACCACGCGCGCTTGGAGATGAGCGCGAAGCGGCCCACGTCTTCGGGCCGGATGTACGCGGCCAGCAGCAGCCAGAGATCCATGGGGAACTCCTGCCCTCCCTCGTCACCATCGTCCTCTGCCTCTACACAGCGGGAACATTGTAAAAAGAAAGCGTTGTTTAGTTGCGACGCACTAAGCCGTCTGTTTATATCGAATTATTGTGTTTGTCATTTCGCAAAAATATTTTGCCAGAAAATAAAATGCATCTAATGGAGCAATGATATGAAGATGTTTTGCAAAGCAGACAATACGATTATCGCCGTAGACCTTACATCGCACCATATATTGCAACATCGTCGTATCACAGCAGCCCTTAATGTAAACGGCTCGTGAGCCATCGCGCAGGAAGAAACTGAAGGGGCTCACTGCTGGCCGGCTTGCTTCTCTTCTTGCGGCTCTTGGCGTTGGCGTGATGCTGGGACTGCGACAACTCCTCTCCGAAGTCGGCACAGTCCGTGTCGTCCGAGTCACAGAGGCCGGCATCGCCCAGCTGCGCGCCAACCCCCGTCACAGGCACCATCGACGCCTCCAAGCCACACAGCAGCTTTGCTGGGACACAAACCACGCACAAAGACAAACATCTCCTGTATAACCTACACAGCCTATTGGGACAAGGGCTGTTATAGCCAAGGGTGGCACAGTCGGGTTTTTTTACAATCGGGTTTAATTGTCTTTTATATTAAACCCGATCATCTGAGATTGGGAGAAATCCGGTTTAATTGGTTCTAAAAAAAAAAAAACCCGATGCCTGCCGCTGGAAAAATCGGGTTTTTTCCACCCATGGTTATAGCAAGAGCCTATGAAGACCAGAACAGCACAAGGGGCGGTGGTTTGGCCCGTACCAAACATGGCCGCCGTCATCTCTCCAGTGCTGATATTTATACGTATGTGTATGTATGTCAAACTTATTTCGCACCCTACACAGCCAACTGTGCCAATAGGAGGATCCGGGGAAAGGACAACAAACTCAACACAAAAAGCAGTTCTAAAGAAAGGGGCATACACCACACCAGGTGCTCATTTATGGCCGACACATATTTCCATATTTCACCTTTAATATCACTTGAGATGGAACATCTCCTTACGAAGGGCATCCAGAGTGTCGATTGACACATAGATCGCTAATACGATTTGACGTGGGAGAGGCCTAGAAAGTGGTTCCGATACCACCCGTCACTAAAGATAGCAGTGGCCAGGAATCAAATTCAAGTCGCTACATTCATAGCAGTGCATGCAAATCATCATTGCAGCTACGCTCCTCCACTGCTCCCTATAAAAAACACACACCGAATGATGCAATAGCTTCCCTTTGCTCAGCAATGCAGACGTAACGAACGTGCCAAGTCTATTACGAGCACAAGCTCACGCCGTGTAGACACAGGGTTCCTAGAAAATGTACGATAACTTTCCAGACATTTTGAAGATTCTCAGGGTTCATTCTTAATGTCTGACCGTTAGAGACATGTTTCAAAATATTCACGCAGACTTTAATCGTTGATAAATTCTGCATAATCATTTGGCTGAATGGACTTTCCAAAAGTCATTCCGCAGCATGGTAGCGTAATATTACAACAAGGCATTTGTATCGGGTCATTTGCATTCTGGGGAAAGGAGGCACACCATTTACTTCATGGCAAGAGAGAGACTCGGTCATAAAATAGAGCAGAGGAAGGTCTTGAGCTTGGAATTGAAGAGGGGTAAGAGAGTGACAACTCGAATGGCTGGGGTAACGGGGAGTCCCAGACGACAAGAGAGCCAGCCACACATAGCTACAGACGACTGCCCAAGTCCACAGTTCTGAAGAGACCACACCTCAACCACGGTGTTCTCACCTTCTTTGTGTATGGCGTTCACCATGGCCTTCTTCACCCGCCCGGACTTTACCACCGCAGGGTCTGTGTTGGCGAAGTCCGCGACGGTCACTGCACGCACACACACACACAGACACGTCAACCCATGTCGCGTCAAACACACGTTGGACGGATTGTAAAGTTCAAACGCACAGGTGTCCCACAGTGAGATTGCCTGCTTAAGTTATGGGAGTTGATTAATGACACCACATCTAATTGGAGCTTTCCTATAGTAGGATGTTTGCTAAGGGAGGGGGGTGGGGTCTTAAATTATGATGGGTAACATCGTCGAATTTAAGTAGAGGCATCGCACATGAATGTGGCCTTCTTAGGGCGGTGCTGACATTTACGAAATTACATTCCAATACAGAGCTATCCCACAGTAAGATATTATTACTAAGTGCTGTAGAGGGGCATTTAAAATCAGTCTCATGGCCTACAGATTCCAACCGCCAGTGTCCCTTTGGCAGTCAAGTTTAGTACACAAAAACTGCATTCCATGTAGGTTTTTTTGTTGGTTAGATCGCGTAAATGTGTGTCGTTAAACCCGCCACCACCCGACACAGCTAATTAGTAAGGTTTGTCGCGTGAACGGAACATGCCGATTCGTAACTAGTGCAGCACACCGGTGTGTTGGAGAGCAAATTCCACAATGTTGTGGAGATGTTGTAGATTTGCTTTCACATTCAAGTTATTGAATTAAATGGAATTGTTTCTGTTTGATTTTCCTTCATTCGCATGGTGAGTTACACAGATAAAGTTACTGTTCTGGATCGGCAACACGTTATACTTGATGCAATGGGTGTTTGTCATTATTTGCACGGACCGTAGATAACACGCCACGGCAAAACTGCATAATCATTAACCACAACGATCTTCATGATGGTGATTGCGTTTATGACCCTTGAGCTACACACATTTGAAACCTTTAAAACGGACTGCATCAGCAGCTTTCCCCCTCTTTTTTCTTCCTGATGACGAACGCTTGTGTTGCGATCGAAACGTCGTAGTTTTTTTGTTATTTTCTTTGAACCTATCTACGTGACTTTACCAAAAAGACCCAAAGAAAATGGTTATTTTATTAAAATAACATTTTCACCACCATAAACCGGTCAAACAACTGCTGTTAGCCAATTGCGGAGATGAAGCCAGCTAATATTGTTCTGTGTAAGGCATCCTCGTGACCATCGTCTGGATGCCAACAGCGCCGTACACTCTGAATTGTAAATGTTCTAAGTGGTTTAAAGCTTTCGTGACTGCAGGGATTCATATTCTTGGTTCTTTCGGTAAAGTCACGTGGAAGGGAAATAATAATAATAAAACAATAAAATTATCACGACGTTTCGATTACAACACAAGCAAATCATCATCAGGTGTGAAAACCACAGAAATAATTTTTTTTCACAAAACCACAGCAAAAACATTTTCTTGCTGTGGGTTTCAACACCTGATGATTGCTTGTGTTGCAATCAAAACGTCGTGATAATTTTATTGTTTTATTTTTTATTATTTCCCTTCTACGTGACTTTACCAAAAGAACCAAGAATATTCTACATTTGAAGCTTTCGTGACTGCAAGGATTCATACTCAGTTTTTTTCGGTAAAGTCACGTAGGTAAACATAAATAATAGAAATAAAGTATCCACTTGGTGAGGCAGTCAAACATTGGTAGCCTTTCGGATATAATTATCTTACCAATGTGCTATGAAGGGACATCGGCCGAAACGTCGCCCATTATATATTTTCCTTTTTTTACGAAATGTACTGTACTGTACCCGCCCTTACCATATGCGGACTTTCCACCACTGGCCGATGGCTGTTGGACAGGGCACGAGCACCGCCTCAACGGAACATTTGAGCAGAACACAAACAATATCTCTTCATCTGTGTGAGGTGGGGGGAGAAGAGCTTAATAGCTCATCGGATTCCTCCAGTACAAATATTAAGTTTAAAAAAAAAACCTCCTTTACCAAGATGGCCGCGTTGACACGTGACCCCCTCCCCGGGGCCCCTCCCCCCCCCTAACCCCGCCCCTCGCGCGCCTCTCTCCTCAACGTTACCGGCGTCCCCGCACGAGTCGCCGCCACCGCCGCGCGACTTCAGCCGTTGTCTCTGATTCCCCTTCCTGGGCATCTTGCGCGACTCGCCGCGACTCGCGTCGCGCTCACTGCCATGACGGCGAGCAGCGCGACGCGGAGGAAATTAAACATTGGAGCCGGCTGAGCGGCAGCGGCCCTCCTCCCGGGTCGGCGGCCATGACAGACTAAGCCCCCCCCCCGCCTGCCTCCACTCCCCCTCCCTCCCACCGGATCCCCTGCCCTGCCCCCTCGCACCCTCCCCCTTCCCTCACTTCCCCACCCTCACCTCCGTCACTCCCCGCACCCCCCTCCCTCACTTCCCCACCCTCACCTCCGTCACTCCCCGCACCCCCCTCCCTCACTCCCCCTCCCTCACTCCCCCCACCCCACTCCCTCACTCCCCCCACCCCCCTCCCTCACTCCCCCCACCCCCCTCCCTCACTCCCCCCACCCCCCTCCCTCCCACCCTCACTTACTCTCTCACACCCCCCCCACCCCCTGCGCTGCCACGCGACTCGAGCTCATGGGGAGGACCACCCAATGGGGACTTCACGTCACCATTAAAGAGTGACGTCACCAATGAAGAGTGACGTCGTGCCACCGAGCGGGTGACGTGGATAAACGTTGTGAGCGCGTCACGTTTGGTGACAAAATAAACAGAACGGCGCTGGGAGACATTTCGCCTCCTTTTCAATTTCTTTCCCGCCACGTGAACAACAAACTTGTTCTTTACATTACCCACCGGACCTTCTGTGACTGCATCATTTCAGCAGCATTGCTTCGGTACAAGCGCAACTCTAAGAGACCCGAATTCGGCAGACTCGCGCTTGCTTTAAGGGGCCGTCCATAAATGACGTCACGCACCTAGGGGGGGGGGGGGAGGTCAGACATTTGTGACGATGTGTGACGAGGGGGGGGTTTGAGAAATGTGACGTCACATCAAAATGCGCAACTTTAAATAAATATAGACAACACGTTCTACTTAATTAAATATACCTTTTAATGTTTTCTCCTACAACATCAGAGTGCAGCGCCACATTAAATACGCACTACAATGACAATAGTTTAAAGCGACATTGAGCGTCACCGTCAAATGGTGACGTCATCGCATCGTTGGTTTCTTTCCACGTTGACATGACGTCAAAAAAACCCGCCAAACCGGCCCGCCCACGACGTAACATCTAAGAAATTGCGTCACCGCGAATCCAGTGTGACTACAACGCCGGTGACGTCATCGCGCGGTGGTGGACGTCACGAGGAGGCTGGCAAGATGATGGCGACCTTAGCGGTAGAGCCGCTGCGGCTGGATCGCGGTACGGAGCCTCAGATTCTGCGGCGGCGGCGGCGACGGCGGCCGCGGGCACGGCGACGGGGCGAGCGCGGGCGCGGCAGAGGGGTAGAGCCGGGGCTAGGGGCACGAGAGCGGGGGATACGGTCCCGTTACCAGGCACGCTCACCACCATGACGGGTCTTATATCCCACTCTCCCCCCCCCACCCCTCATCCCCCACTCTCCCCCCCACCCCTCATCCCCCACTCCCCCCGCCCCTCATCCCCCACTCTCCCACCCCTCATCCCCCACTTTCCCCACCCCTCATCCCCCACTCTCCCCACCCCTCATCCCCCACTCTCCCCACCCCTCATCCCCCACTCTCCCCACCCCTCATCCCCCACTCTCCCCACCCCTCATTTCCCACTCTCCCCACCCCTCATTTCCCACTCTCCCCACCCCTCATCCTCCACTCTCCCACCCCTCATCCCCCACTCCCCCCGCCCCTCATCCCCCACTCTCCCCACCCCTCATCCCCCACTCTCCCCACCCCTCATCCCCCACTCTCCCCACCCCTCATCCCCCACTCTCCCCACCCCTCATTTCCCACTCTCCCCACCCCTCATTTCCCACTCTCCCCACCCCTCATCCTCCACTCTCCCCACCCCTCATCTCCCACTCTCCCCACCTTCATCCACGACTCACCCCACCTCATCCTCGTCCATCTTATTTCCTACTTTACCCTGCTCATCATCCCTCAACTCTCACTGCCATGAAGCCCCCCCCCCCACTACCCGACTCACCCCCTTATCCTTCACTTTAACCCCGTCCCTCAGCCTACCCTACTCACCTCATCCCCCACTCCCCCCCCCCTTACCCTGCCCTCACTCCCCACTCATCAGGCTTCCCTTAGAAACTCATCACCCTTCTCATCCTCCTTCGTTCAATCCTCATCCCCCACTTCCTTTCACTCTACCCCCCCCCGCAACCCAAATCAAACTCCGTGCACTCATGAACCTGGCTCACAGTCACTCGTGGGAGCCAAGGGTCTCACGCGGGTCCCCCTGCTGTGTGCACCATCCTCGCTGTCGCAGCCCAAACATTGCCAGCCAGCATCCTCAGCAACACCCGTGGGGCGAGACGTACACGCGGCACCAGGGCTCGCTCAACCAGGAAACCTCAGCAAGCCCGCTGCTGGCTCTGACACCAGCATAGCCCGGTTTGGTGGTGACGGTGACGTGGATAATCAAATTGCTGCTGTCTTGTTGTTGCCGCTGCTACGGCTGTTGTCATTGTCACTGTCTCTTCCCATTAACCTCCCACACCCCCATGCCTCGCGCGCTGTCGACACAGACGTAGCCCGTGCCATTGAGCTCCTGGAGCGACTCCAGCGCAGCGGGGAGGTGCCCGCGCACAAGATCCTGGCGCTGCAGAAGGTGCTGCAGAGCGACTTCTGCACGGCCGTGCGAGAGGTGGGTTTCTAAAAACTCCTCGTGGCCACCCTCCACGGTGGAGATTCCCCGTGGTCATCCACCATCGTGCAGAACCCGTGGTGCGCCACGGTGGCGAGGTGTTAAGGTTTAGAAAAGGAAACGAAAAGGATTGGGCAAGGGATAAGATTTGGGCACTGGGTTTTGTTCATGTTTAGGGTTCAGCATTTATGGATCTCGGTTAGGAATAGGCAATATGCAAGGACAGGGATACGTTTGGCAAGTTGGTAAGAGTTAAGCAATAACAGAGCTAAGATAGGGTTAGGTAAGACCTAGGATTGTGCCATGGTAATGCAAAGTCAGGGTTAGGGTGAGGCGAGGGCAACATTCAGGGCTACATTTAAGAGTTATAACCTTAGAATTAAGGTTATGGTTGTCCGAAGGTTAGACTCGGGCTAACACCATGTTTGGTTTATGGTTGTACACCCTTCGGTGCGGTGTTGTGCGATAATCATATTCCTCCTCCATGTTGATCTGCCGCAGGTTTATGAGTACATTTATGAGACCCTGGACATCACGGGCAACCAGGAGATGAGGGCTCTCGCTACCGCCAAGGTACATCCACCCTCTCCACCTTAATCTGTCCGAGTGTCTTCTTCATTGGTTATGGAATGATGGAGGGATGTGCCCAGCCGATGCAGGGTTCTGCCTCGTCCTCTCCAGCCATCTACGAGCACCGTGCGTGGCAGCCTGTCCGTAATATTCAGAACTTGGGGGACGGGATTAGTGGTTCACGAAAAGATCGTACCGTGTGGTGACACTTCCAACACGCTGGGCGGCGAGAATTCCAGGAGATGGAAGTACAGCAATTGTGATTGTAATGCCCCTGTGTGGATATTTGAGTGTTATCCCCCAGTATGTGTGTTTCCTCACGTGTGAAAAAAACACGAATTCAGATTAAATTGGCCAAGCACTCCAATTCAGGACCCTTCCTGAATGGAGTCTTAAGGCTATATTAAGATTGGATAAAATATGTTTTTTATTTCTACCGACCACCAATATCATCAGCATTAACAGACACTTCTGTGTTGTGAATTGAAGAATACAGATTGGCCTTTGTAAATGTAGTTTTAAATGTTAAAACATTGATTTCAGAGGCGATCTTACCAGTTATTCTTTTCACGTTTATTTTTTACAACTACTTTGTTGTTGTTGCATATTTACATTTTGTTGAAGTGTTTTAAATACTTAAGTTATGTTATCGTTTAGCCTAACTTCGTGTAATTTAGTCCATCAATCCAAATGTCCAACGTATCAACCCATTCATAAATTTTTCCCATTCCATCTGTCTGACCATCCATATTCCCTTCTATTTGTCCATTCATTTCCCACCCATCCAAATCGCTGTTCATCGACGTGTACATTGCCCATATGTTTCTACATCTCTCCATCATTCCATAAGTGCCCATCAATCAATTTGTTCACATACCATCTTGCCATTTCACCATTTATCCTTCCATCTTGACTTCCATCTGTCCACCGTTCCCCAAAGCCCCTGCGTACTTTTCATTCGTTCCCATGTCTCCGCGCCCTGCCTGTCGCTGCATCCGCTCTGCACAGGCGACGGTGGCGGCGTTTGCTGCGAGCGACGGCCACGCGCATCCCCGCGTGGTCGAGCTGCCCAAGACCGACGAGGGCCTGGGCTTCAACGTGATGGGCGGCAAGGAGCAGAACTCGCCCATCTACATCTCCCGCATCATCCCCGGTGGCGTGGCCGACCGGCAGGGCGGGCTCAAGCGCGGCGACCAGCTGCTGTCCGTCAACGGCGTGGTGAGTAACGTTGTCTCCACCCGGCCAACCCACACACCTCACTCGCATCTTTCACTCACGTCCCTCGCCCGCTAAGGCAAAGATACCCCGGATAGTGTTGTCAGACTGTCGGGGCAAGTGCTGCAACGCCGTCTCGCCCAGCCACCCGCATCCCTCACCCTCATCCCTCACCGGCATCCCTCACCAGCATCCCTCACCCGCTAAGGCAAAGATACCCCGGATAGCGTTAGCAGACTGTCGGGGCAAGTGCTGCCACACCGTCTCGCCCAGCCACCCGCATCCCTCACCCGCATCCCTCACCCGCTAAGGCAATGATACCCCGGATAACCTGAGCAGACTGTTGGGGCAAGTGTCTCTTCCGACGTCCGTAACGGCGCCTCGCGCGCGTCTCTCCCGGCATCTGTCACGGCGCCGCAGAGTGTGGAGGGCGAGCACCACGAGCGTGCCGTGGAGCTGCTGAAGCAGGCGCAGGGCTCGGTGAAGCTGGTCGTGCGCTACACGCCCAAGGTGCTCGAGGAGATGGAGGCTCGCTTCGAGAAAATGCGCACGGCCAAGCGGCGCCAACAGAGCACGAGCTCCTAGCCGGGCACTGCCCAGCCCGCGGGCGAGCATACCACGCGCGCATGTGCATAAGTGGGTCCGAGTGAGTGAGTGCTTGCGTGTGTAATTGCGTGAAAGTTTGCGCGCGCACGTGTGTGTGTGTGTATATGCGTGCGCGTGTGTGTGCACCATGCTCCTACAGTCTGTTAAGGCTTTATGGGGCTCTCTGTGTTTGTGCACCGCGAGTGGGTGTGAGTGCATTCGTATGTCTGCATCATCATATGTCCTTTCCGTCAGCTGATTGGCGACGATGGGGCTGCATGAATATCTCTTTCCCTAAACAATCCTGAACCAATCCCACTCTTTTCTCTTCTAGGTCTCTTGCTTCACCATCTCTCCTCTGCTCCCGTTTCCTTCCACTTGTGTGTGCGGAATCGCTAAGTACGGAATCCTATCCCAGCTCATGCTTTGCAACAAACCCGAACCGCTGTGGTCTTCTCTCTTTCACTTCGTAGAGTGTAAAATAATTTTCAGCCGTTTTCTTATTTCTTCACGCTTCAGTCTTTGCAGTCTAGAAACTCCTCGGATCCTTCCCATCCGGTTCATCTCGGCTACTACGATCTTCAGCTTACTCATCGTCCAACATTCTGCAACGTACAGTAGCAGTACTGCAACCACCATCCACTCGTATGTCTTCACCTTGGCCCTGATGTTTTCATCTCTCCAGATGTTGTTCAGTCCTCCAAAGGTCGTGGCTGTCAGACCGATCCTCCTCTTTATATCGTTATCACATCTTTCATCCCGCGATATTAGGCCTCCGAAGTATACAAATTCATGTCCTGTTCTAATTCCCTGCCCCCAATCGATGCTTCTCAAATGGTCTTCTTTCCCATCACCATCACCTTTGCTTTGTCGGCATTGATTCTCAGTCCAAGCGATCTCTCTTCACTCTTCACCTTGTCTGTTATTTCTTGCAGATAGTATCTTTTGTTTCTGCCACAAAATTTATGTCATCCGAAAATGTTTACTGTAATTTACATGAACGTATGTGTGTGCACGTGGGTGGGTATGAGTGTATATATGAATGTGCGTGCTTGTATAAGTACGTATATGTAAGCTTGTTTGTCTGCACACAAGTGAGTGCGAGTGCTCTCGTGTGTGTGTGTGTGTCCATGTACGTGCGTATCCAGGAGTGAGCGCGTGGGCACATGTATAAGTGCACATGTATGTGTGTAGGTGTGTCTGAGTTTGTGTCCTTGAATGAGTTGGTGCTCATAAATACGTGTGTGAATGTACGTGTGTGTGTGTACACGTGGTATAATTGCGTGACTGTGCATGCGTACACGTGTGCGTATTTATGTGCGTGTGTTGATGCACGTGCATGAACACTTGCACATGTGCACACGCGTGCATGCACATGTGCTTGCACTTATGCACACATTCAGTCACATGTACACGTGCGCATATGTACACACATGCATGCATGTACCTGGTCATGCATGAGCACGGGCGCGCGCATGAGTACACACATACTTTTGTGCGCCCATGTGCACTTGTATGAATGTGTACGTGCGCGCAAATATGCGCGCGTGACCGACCTGCAGTCGGTGAGAATCCAATGCCATCAAGTGTGAGCTTAGCTTTTCAAATACTCCTGAATCTGAACCCCGATCCGATTGGGGTTGGATTGGGGTCATCGTTGTTACTATCACGATGATGTGGGTGCACGGGGTCAAGGGAGAGAAAACTCGCAGATAAGACTGGGGATGGTCTAAAGCAGCACTCTCAACTCTCGAGCCCTTATGACCCCCACCCCGCTACCACTACAATCTATCTTTTTGTAATTACAAATCTTTCTACGCATATGCAAATGAACACCACTGCATCCACATGATGGTTGGCAGTCATGGAAATCAGTACCGTGGGGCAGCGGTCACGAGGACTAGAGAATCGCTGGGCCTTGTTCAGTTGCGTCGAAATGATTCTGGAAGTTTTTAGGGAGCACAGTTGATGTTGACTTTGCCTCGGTCCCTAAAAGTTATGGGGTGAGAAAAGTTTGAACCTTTGGGAGATCCACGGTGGCGATATGTTAATTACCTCGCCTGAGGTCGTGGGTTCGATCCCGATCCTTGATGCCTGCTGTATATTTGGAGTTTGCATGTCTCTCTCCCTGTGGTTTGCGTGGGATTTTCTCCAGTTTCTTACCCCCACATTTAGAATCAACATGCGTTCAAAGTATTTGGCTGCTATGAATGTCCACACGATTCGACACTTTGTTCAGCTATCATTTGTGACCAGGCCACTTCTGAATAAGAGCTATATAGCTCAGTGGGCCTTACCTGGTAAAATAAAAAAAATGGTGTAGTTTATATCCACAGGCTTAGCAAGAAAACGTACATCCCGTGGCCCCACGCAAATAAAAGGATTTTGTGGAAAGACGGAAATATGACTAATGCCGTGTTTAACAAGCAATTTCACATGAAGTAGAATTATCGATTAACTGCACAAATTTGGTGGGGCTGGAAGGATAACCCCGCTACCAAATAAGCAATATCTGTGGTTAATCGGACACTAATAGGAAAGTGTTTGGGGTTTTCTGGGGAGGGTGCTCGGGCAAATATGGAAGGGGGATAGTCCTCGGTGACTACGAAAAGTGCACGACATCAGTGTTCTGTATTAGAGTATTATTATTATTGTGAAATCATCTGACCACATGGCACAGTGGTTAGAGCATTAATTAACCGCACAATGAGAAGGTTGCAGATTCAAATTCCACCTGGGGAGGGGTCAACTTGACCCATCGCAAACTTTCCCAGGCCGAGACAGGTGAGTTCTAATTTTCGATTTGAAGCTTTCGTGACTGCAGGGATTCATCTTCTTGGTTCTTTCGGTAAAGTCACGTAGAAGGGAAATAATAAAAAAGTAAAAAATGCGTTGCAATCGAAACGTCGTGAGAATTTTAATGTTTTATTTTTATTATTTCCCTTCTACGTGACTTTACCAAATAGGTGTGTACCACTTTTGTAAGTAGTTGCTCACCAGGCTACTAGGAGATACTGGCTCCCGTTCTATCACATGTGGAATTCCTGCTGGCTCAGGTTTGCCAACAGATCGAGGCACTGTTCAATGCTCTATTGGCCAATGAAATGTATTCGACTTGAAGGTGGTATAATCCTGGAACAACCAAGACCTCCCTACTCAAACTAGCAACCTTCTGTTCTCGTCTCACTTGGCAGGCCCAATCTAGCCGTGGAATTTCCACATTCCCTTGGTGGGGGCCATTCTATAAAATAGGGAAACCACCAATACTGTACATGAATATCATTTATCTATCCAGAAAATCCTCACTGAGTCTGAATACTCTTCAACAGGAGAGTTCTAGAATGTCTTTAATTACTATCTTGCATAATCGATTGACGTGGTAATAGCTGTCCCTTTGTAACCACGATTACCCGGAATGCATCTCTGTTAAATACACGGCGGTGGCAGACGCCAGCAATCTCTTTACTTTTAATGTAAGGTTGGTGGATCGTGCACAGATCATCTTCTAGGCGAGACTCTCAACCTGCAGGACTCCCTGATTGATGGTGCCTGTAAAATGTCGGAGGCAGTATAGAAAATAGGTTGTGGAACCTATCTTCACAGGAGATTATTGTTGAGTCTCTTCCTCTCATAGGTCTCTGTGTTCCTTTAGAGGCACTCTGGTGTCCTCACACATGAAACAAAATGATTCTCAACGAGGAACTGGCCGTACAGCCCAAGCAGGTTACTTGTATTGGAGCCTTCAGGCTCAGTGAGATTTCAATGGATATAAGACGTTTGAACTGACAGTATTTCGCTATAAGTGAACGCGGCACATTGGAGAAATATCGTGGGAGGATAGAGGAAGTAACCTGGAAATGCGGTGTAGAGAATGTTGTGTAAATGAGCTTGTGATGGGTGGGACACGTGTGCAGGAAGGAAGAGGGCATGTTAACGCGACAGGCATTGGAGTGGCGCGCAGAGTTCGGTGACCAAGCGCAAGACCTGGAGGCAGATGGTGGGAGACTGAGAGCAGACCTAGGAGGTCGGGCATTGACTGCGTTAAGAGCTGCGGGCGGCAACGGCGAGGTGTGGTAGCATCTTCAGCATTTGGGGCGTGATGGCCCCTTGCTCTCGCCGTACGAAAGCAATCGGTGTCTCGGCTTCTAAACGAATTGACCACTCCGCTGGCCGTCATCCCAAAAGCCCCTGCTTACCGTAGGTGGGCAACGATAAACTAAACAGTGGGCCCACATTTCTCTCCAAACAGAATCCCAAATAACGATCGCACACATGCCTCAAAGCCTTCACACTCATTTTCAAGAGGGTCCTGCTTGGGATGTTTGGCCAATTCTTGACCAGAATTAAACCAATGCATACGAGTGGTTAACACTTTGAAAAGATGTGTCTCAATCTGCTGTTCCGCAACTTACTTTCTCTCCTACTCCACCACGTCGGTCACCGCTTGGTTCCCATGGTCCTTGTTGCTGGAGCATGCGATTCAAGATGCCCATCCATATGCGATCCACCAACCCAACCTCCCGTGTCGCTGGGTCAAAGTGCACACCACCACCACCACATATATTCCACTGAAGTCTGCCAACACGTTGAGTGACGCGATATTGTGTTTTACAAAGCGAAGAGTACAAAGGGAGAAACTCGTGCTTGGTTCATGCCATGTTCACTTTCTGCCGTGGCACACACTCAAACCGCGGCCTCTGGGTATCGGGGCAAGATTAATGAATGCGTCACCTCGTGTTGGTCAAGAGTAATTATGCGCAACTACCTGCCGCTTAACAAATGATCCCAATGTGAATACGAGGGCTGATCGAACACTCGTGGGTCACGTGACCGAAGTTGAGCAATCGGAGGAAGATCGCTGCGTGTTTTAACAAAGTGTCTCCCTAGTCAAATTATCTTTAGGCATTGTTCTTACCCCATTGACGACCCTGCATCAGTGGCGCAAATTCCACATTTTTACGGCATATTATTACCCGAACATACGTGTCCCAACTGGTCCTGATCTGCCAGCCTGATTTTTCAATCATAAGGTTGTGAGTTCAAAGCTCCTTTAGGGGTCAGCCCTGCCTGTCATCCTTTTGAAGTTGATACAATGAGCGAACCGCTTTGTGTAACGTCAACAGCAGCGGTCGTCTTCTCAAAGAGACTGGCCCCGAACGGCAATGTGAAATTTCCACCACTCGCTCGGGACAGCCAATGGGAGTGCTTCGAGCAGGAAGACACGTTGGGCCCCGTCCACGTACTGGTAACGAGTATTCACGCTCATCCAGCTGTTGACAAAACCATCCCATTGTCCCCGTTACCACCAGAACGGAGACTCCCTGAAGCGGCGTGTTCGCTGTCAACATTTGAATCTGGCCCTGGGTCGTTGTTTTTTTTTACTTTGCCCGTACAGCAAACGAGAAGTGCTTTTTCTGTTTGTGTTGTTTGTTATCCTTCCCGCGCACCTCCGATGAGCACGGATGGCTACGTACGGTGCGGAGGAAGTTTAACATACAGCCAGCGTAGAGTTAATTATATACTACAGTGCTGTGCGAGTCAATGTTCACGTGCTGGTGCGTATTGTTACACCAGGAAACCCTCACTTGTTCTCAAGACCCTTTGTTTGGTTTTTTTGAACGATAATCCTTCCATTTGCCCTGCATTGGGATATTTGGCCATTTCTCTACCCAAAATGCAGCTTGGCAAGAAATACTTTTTTTTAGTTTTAAACAATATAGAGGTACATACGAAGGTGTTAATTCAGCAATCGGTGAGGTCGTGAAACGTCTTCGCGTGGCTCGAGATACATTTCCACCAGAGCATGTCACAAGCCGACGGAGAAATCGAGCAATTTTGAAGTCCACCCACACGACGTTCTGACCCCAGTCGCCTCAACATGTAGCCCGGCTTTGAAGCGTTAACAGTGTTCCGTAGTTTACCACTTAGCAGGTTCTATTTTTGTTGTTAATTTTAAGTTTTACCTTTGTGTTTACTGTGTCGGGGTAATACTGCCTTGCTTGAAGATGTGATGTGATTTGGTGAGGTGCTGCAGTTTCGGCTGTACGATGTTACATACTCTTTTTTTTTAATACCTCATTGGCGTGTTGCAGATGCATAATTTATGTCTTTCTGACCATATTTAAGAGGCGTTAGAGACTTGGATGTTTTCAGTAATAAATGTTAGTTCGTGTTCACCCTTTAATCGCCACTGCTTCACCTTTCATTGCATGTGCTGCAACCCAGTAGCAACAATGTTACACAGCCTCCTTGACTATTAGAATTTAACATTCGTGCTGGGTTTTCAACAGTGGCTGGGGGTGATCAACCCCCTCCAGCCCCAACGCAACTGGACTGATGTTCAGTAGCACGAGGCAACGGCGGCATTCCAGGCTCATAATGGCCATTCCAAAGACACGTTAGCCAGAAATGCCAAGGTCTGAGCTTCAGGACCTTAGGCTGGGTGCCCATCCCTCAGCGCACGGGGCGATTATGAAGGACAATGGTAGCGCCGAGCCAGCACCACTGTGAAACAGCACCACTGTGAACCAGCGTGCGTCTCTTAAGAGGTTCATAATGGCCTGTCCCAAGACCCGAAGCCAGTGTTCTTCACTAACTTTCAGAGGGGGGCCCACTTTCGCCGATAAGACATTGTCAGTGTGAGGGCCGCCACACATTTGGAGCCATTAGGGTTTGACTGCACGATGGGGGGGGGGGGGTGTTTTCATAAGTTGTGTGTGGTCAGGGGCCACCAGTGGCAATGAAGACCCCTACCCGAAGCCAACACCACTGAAACATTGGTTGCAATCCAGGATTCAGCCGTAACCCCCCCCCACCACACCCCCCACCCCCTGGTGGTCAAAGCTACGAGTTGGTGCCACCTTGGCAACCACCATGAGAGATGTGTTTTCAACAACAGTGCAAAAGAACAAAAACACATTTAAAACGGGGGTTTAAATTTACGCTTCGATTTACGTTCCATGTTTTATTGCCATTTAATCAGAGCAGTAATATTGCAAAGAGGTACGACTACGGAGCTGTAGTGGCTTGCATTTTACGAAGGAGCGCCCACCACCGTTAAATGTTCGAGACCGTGAGCGTATCGACGATGTGATGAAGGCAAGAGGAGGCGCCACATGTAGCTACTACATATGTAGTTTCATGGCTTCAACTTTTATGAACTACTGGGTTTTTAAGGTTAGCGATTTGTCGTATTATCTGGCTGTATAGCAAATTAAAAAATGCAATTACTTTACTATGCAAATAATATTTGTTTTTCGATTTAAAGCTTTCGTGACTGCAGGGATTCATCTTCTTGGTTATTTCGGTAAAGTCACGTAGAAGGGAAATAATAAAATAATAAAAAATAAAACAATAAAATAATTCTCACGACGTTTCGGCTACAACGCAAGCAACATTTGTTTTATTTAGGGCCCCTTTGTAACATCATATGTTGCAGGCCCCGCACGATCTTCATCCGGCACTGGTCCTGCCCCCCCCCACGCTCGCTACGCTCCTGGGTCCAGGCAATGATGACGATGTCACACGCAAGGCTGTGCGGACGCAATCGCCACCCTCGCTCAGCAGTTCACCTGGTGGAAGGGAGAGGGGGGGGAGGAGGTCATTCTTCCCTGACTCGTTACCTGGTCTCACAGCCCCCCCACCCCCCTCTGAATACCATTCACACCTCCTAGGCAGTAAGGCACATTAGTCAGCTACTACTCCCAGGGGGCGGCTGGCGACTCCTTCCAACCCTTTGAGGTTCCGCATCCCGAGCAAGATCAGCAAGCTGCCCCCCTTCCGTCCTCATGCATGCACACACGCCTAGCAAAACAAAAGACTAATATCCCCCGTATAGCCTTAATAGACTATGAGGGCAAGTGATGTTACCGAGTACCTATTAAGGCAAACATGGCACACGTGGTACATACTGTGACTGATGCCGCCCACGGCCGCCTTTGTCTCCCCAGCGGTGACGTTTTATACGCCACGCCAGGTACTCGTGTAGGGCTGGGACGACCTAGGGGAGCCCCAGGGACCAATGAATGTTTGCCACTGACGTTTGCCATGAGCCGGAATCGAACCCGGGTCGCCGGATTACACAAAGACACACGCAGACACACGAGAGCACACAGACACGGGCGCACAGACACGGGCGCACACACGGACACACACGGGCACCCACGGGTACCCACAGACACACACGGGCACACACAGACACACAGACACACACGGGCGCACACAGACACACAGACACACACGGGCGCACACAGACACACAGACACACACACAGACACGGGCGCACACAGACACACACAGACACGGTTACACACAGACACGGGCGCACACAGACACACACGGGCGAGGTGGCGGGACACGAGGAAGCAGAAAGGTCACCACCGCCCGCACTGTCGATATCGATTGTGGACGGCACGGCGGTAATTGCGTCCCCGAAGGCGGCGCCTCGTTACGAGCCCCGTGCGTGGAGAGGGGGGCAGAGGGGGGGGGGCTCGGGGTCCGCGAGTGGGGGGGGGGGCGAGGAGCGACACGGGGGTAGGGGAGCGTCAGGGAAGGGTTGAATGATGGAGCTGTGGGGTGACATACAGAGGGTGAGAGTGATGGGGGTGGTGTGGGTGGAGTGATGGGGTGGTGTGGGTAGAGTGATGGGGGTGGTGTGGGTGGAGTGATGGGGGTGGTGTGGGTGAGAGAACGGGCTGTGTGAGTGATAGAGGTTTCGTGGTTGACAGATGAGGGGTGTGACCACGTGGTGGAGGAAGCGTGGTGCCCGGTGTCCTTCACTGCTTCACTGCAAGGCCCGCGGGCCACTGGCGGCCCCTCGTGGCCTTTAGCGCGGCCCCCATCGCGCTGCTGTCAAACCCCCAATGGTTTCAAATGCGTGGCGGCCCTCACTCTGAAGTCGTATCGGCGAAAGTGGACCCCCCCCCCCCCACGTCTGAAAACGAGCGAAGAACGCTTGTGGAAGCAATGCGGGTGAGGGTGAGCATAGCAAGCGGGTGAGAGAGGTGTGGGTGGGAGAGAGGGGTGAGTAAGTCGTGGGGTGTGGGTTGAGTGTTGAGGTGTGGGTTGAGTGATTGGGGGATGTGGGTCCGTGTATTCCTCTGCGTATGCATGCGTAAGTGCACGCGTTACATTTTGGGGAGCGGTGGCGCAACGGTTAGCGCACTGCGCTTTGAACCCGGCGAACAGAGATCGATTCCAGCTCACGACCTGAACCAGATAAATGGGCTTCCCCTAGGTCGACCCAGCCTTAAATGAGAACCCGTTGCGCTTTGTGTAAACATCAGCACTGGGGAGACAAAGACGGCCGGGCGTGGTGCGGGCCACCCGTCTCCTCGTGTGCCGTGACGCACCCCCGATTAGCACGGTTGACTACGTACGGTGGGAAAGAAATTCAACATATACACATACATATTGCCCATAGACTAGCACTGCCCATAGACTAACACTGCCCATAGACTAACACTGCCCATAGACTAACAACTACCCATAGACTAACACTACCCATAGACTAACACTGCCCATAGACTCAACACTGCACCATAGATTCAACACTGCCCATAGACTCAACATTGCACCATAGACTCAACACTGCCCCATAGACTCACCACTGCACCATAGACTCAACACTGCCCATAGACTCAACACTGCCCATAGACTCAACACTGCCCCATAGACTCAACACTGCACCATAGACTCAAGACTGCCCATATACTCAACACTGCCCATAGACTCACCACTGCCCATAGACTCAACACTGCACCTCCGATTAGCACGGCTGACTACGTACGGTGCGAAAGAAGTTCAACGTACACGGCTGCCCTCATCGGTGCTGCATACGAACGGCACTTGCCCCAGCCCCCCCCCCCCCGCTACAGCCTCCACGGGGGGAGTCGGTGTCGTCGTGCGTGCACGTGGCAGTGGTGTCAATGTTTTGGGATCTCTCGAGCAGCCGAGCACAGGGACCACTGCCGTAATTTGTGGACACGGGCAATGCCCCCCCCCCACCACCACCAACCCCCCCCCCCCTTGCAATTACAATAAATATCGACACGGCAATGCCGCCTGCAACAAGGCGAAGCGATTGCACAACGGGGACCGAATCGCCAACCCCCCCCACCCACCCGTCATCATTAGCACGCCACACACAGCAGCCGCTGATCGTAAACGACTCAAGTGGCGGTCACGCCAGCCAGCCGCAGCAACGCCCGTGCCAGGCTAGGTGCACGCGCGCTTGCGTCGTGCCGAGAAGCAGCGAAGACTCGCCGGTAACGGGGGTGGGGGAGGTCGCCATCAACCTCGGAGGGTCGTGGGTTAAGAGGCCATACCCATCAACCCATACAGGTTAGCCAGATTCTTGTACAGGGGAATTGAGTAAAACATTGTGGGTTTTTTTTGGCTATTTGTTTGTGTTTCTCTCCCTTGTGATGATGGGACTTTGCAGGATGAACGTTGAGATGTTTAAGGGGCACGGGGTTACCAATACGGTCTGAATTGGCCTTTAATACAGTGGGGCATTGATAAGGGGTTGACAGGTATGTAGTGGTGAGTGTACTAGTGGTGAGTGTACTAGTGGTGAGTGTCGTAGTGGTGATTGTCTATTTGTTTGTGTTTCTCTCCCTTGTGATGATGGGACTTTGCAGGATGAACGTTGCGATGTATAAGGGGCACGGGGTGACCAATTAGGTTTTGAATTGCTCTGTAATAAGGTAGGGCACTGAAAAGGAATTGACAGCTGAGAGTCCGAGACACGGCCGCAGTGACTGTTCTGTTATCGCTCTCTGTCTCTCTGTCTCTCTCTCTCTGGCTGACGTGTTGCAATTCGGTACCGAAACGTCGGAAATCTTTAGCCCGAGCGGAACAAGTCGCTCGGCACAAATCGGAACACAGATCAAGAGCGCCGATCGCTGCTCTCCGCACGGTGCCGCCACTGGCAGATCCGAGGAAGGGATCTGTGTGTGTGTGTGTGCCACCGTGCTGTTTTATCCGCCCCCTGCGCTCTGCTCAGTGTTGTGAGCATTGTTGCTCCGCTCGCCTGTGCAGTGAGCTAAAGCGTGAGTATTCCCACCTCTTCCAAGTCGATCTGGTCAGCTTGGAAGAGTAGACCAAATACCCTAGAGAGAGGGGGGGGGTGCTCCTTAGAGCTCCCACTCGGAGAGGCTTTTTTCGACAGCAGTAGGGTGAGCGAGCAATTGCAGGGCTGTACCTTTACCTCCTTACCCCCCTCCCCTCCATACCCTCCCACTGCCTCGTCACCCTACCTCCCAACCCGGCCTAATTTAAACTCGGGGTGGGGTGAGATTGGGGGGTGGTGGTGGTGGTGGTGGGGCTAGCGAGACTGATGTGTGACCGTCACATCGGGAGAAGTCACGGGGCTCGTCACGCGAGGCGCGCGGGGCTGGGGGTGCTGGGGACGGAGCTAATTGTCGGCTCGTGGCCCTTGTCAGGCCGTGTTGACATTTGGCGAGGCCCGTGTAATTGGGAGGGTTTGGGAGCGGGCGAGGGAGAGAGAGCTGCGCAATTTGTCTCGCTACGCCGAGGGTTGGGGGGGGTGTAGGGGACCATACGGCCCGCGGGGCCAGACGCCCCTCCCCCCCCGCGCGCGCCACCCAACCGCAAGCCCCCCCCCCTCGCCCCCCCCCCCTCTCGCCCCCCCCCCTCGCCCCCCCCCCCCCTTGCCCCCCCCCCAGCCGAGTTCCGAAACGGCCCGCGCAAAAAACGATCAAATTGCCCGCCACGTGGACTCATTGGGCCGCACTAATTGGGTACTAGAGGGCTGTGGGCGATTCGACCTGGCGGCATCTGCGCGTCTAATATTAGCGCCGCTAATCGCTTCTTTCACTGCGAGGGCCTCTTTACAGTCGGTACCGGCGCGCGCGTGATGTCCGTGTTATCATTGGATAACGCTGATGCGTGGGCAAACGCGTGGTCCTGCCAAACACATTTGTAACCACCTGTTCGAGCCTCAGTAAGAGAAAGGTGCTCCGCCCCTGGACGAGAGCAGGCCAGCGTGGAAGAGTAGGCCAAATATCCTCCAGGGGCGGGTCTATAGAGCTGCCTCTGAGCGAAGTTGATGAAGGTTGGAGTATTTGGCTGCTATACATTTCCACGTGATGTCGTACTTTGTGGAGATATCATTTGTGGCCAGGTCGCTTCTGTATAGCTTAGTGGGCCTTGCCTGGTAGAATGAAAAGTTGAGTTTATAAGTTTGCTTCCACCAACAGTGTCACTCTTCTTCTTGGTTCTTTCGGTAAAGTCACGTAGAAGGGAAATAATGACGTTTCGGCCACAACGCAAGCAGCCGTCCTCAGGTGAAGAACAGGTCTGTCGGAAAGACAGCGTCTGAATGACCAAGAAGATGAATCCCTGCAGTCACAAAAGCTTTAAATCGAAAGAGTGTCACTCTTGCAAACCGATGTCACTCCTCTTGCAAATGAGACTCCGGAGTTTTTACCTGCTTAAACAAAATCAACTTGACCTGACTAACAGTGGCATTAAGCAAGCGCGGAGTGCAAGCAGGGGAAGAGATATTTGCAGAATATTTCATACATAATTGATGAACTCACTCATTTAGCGGCGCGTTACTCTGAGCAGGAGTATACGTTTCCGCCACCATCACCTCCTCCGAAATAAATAAAACTAAATCGCTTTGCGCGCCAACTGACTGCCATGCCCACGACGCTAATTGTGGACGCCGCGTGGCACCACCTAGGCCGCTCGTCCCGAGAATGAGGGGTCCCGCTTGTTATTGGGCATGCGCATCCACCTCCAACTGCTCGCATTGCCTGTCTCATCCAGCTGAAGACGGATGAGTGGAGAGTGGATGTGGGGGGAGGGCGCGGAAGACGAGGAGGAGGCGGCTCAGCAAATCGCGAAGCTCAGCAATGGGTAACACTCCAGATCCATGTCACACAAGGCCCTCAACATCTCCACAAGCCCCATACTCTCAGTCAACCACAGCCCCCGTCAACGCCAACGTCAGCTGTCTCATTACACGCGACCAGCTCTCATCTCCGTCTCATTCACTCATTCGCGCAGTGACTCAGCTACTCACTCACTCACCCAGTCACGCTCACAGCTAACGAGCGACTGGGTGATGCTGCTGCTGCTGCTCGTGGTGGTGGTGGTGGTGGCTGTGTTACGCCAGGGTGGGTGTGCAGCCTCAATTTTGTCCAAACAGTCAATTGCACGGGAAGGGAAAGCAACTGTGTCTGTCCCTGGGGATGTGCATGACTGGTTACGTCGAGACACGATGTGGCCATCCCTGCCCAAATGAGCGCTGGTTCGCGTGGCAGTCGTTTTCCGAGTTGGCAGCGGACATTCCACTATCCCATGGCCTCGGCCGCCGTGTCCCCGTCGAAATACCGCTGCTCACTTGACGCAGTGGTGCGAGATTCCACAAATCCACGGTCAGATGAAGATTACGACAACGACGACGATGATGATAATTGACGGTCCACGCTGTCGACATCTGACCGATTTTGCGAATCGGTTGCTCCGAGCGTGACGCAGCGCTCCCCTCTTCGTGAAGGGGTTCAGAGTACAGGGAAGAGCGTGAAGTGAGCCAGGGTCCTTTGATGCGTGGGCGGTGGGTGTGGGTTTGTCGATGTGTTATTTTTAGTTTTTTTGCTAAACAAGTACAAGTATTAGAATGGAACGGGACAATCGCGTGAAGTCGCTTTCAGATGTCGCCGTTGTTTGGTGCCGTTGCGTGCCCCGGTGTAAGGGACACGATGGGTGGGGCTGTGACCTAAATGGGCTTTATCTGGTAAGATTTTTTTAAAAAGTTTAGTTTTATTTGTTTTTTTTAAAATAGATTTGTTTACCTTTCCTTATACTTTGCACTCCTATCGTGGTTTTTTTTATTGTTTCCTGTTCTAACGTTCTGACCCGCCCCTATTGGACATGTGTGAAAAAGAGCTTTATAGCTAATCGGATTCCTACCAGTATAAATAAACATTCTGATTCAGAATTCCTCCCTCACCCGCCCTCCCTCCCTCCTCCTCGTGGCCCCACTCCTTGGGCCCCTCCAGCTTCAACTTTTGGGGCCTCAACGCAGTTGCACCGCCTGCACACTCGATAGCTACGCGACTGCCGAGGTTGCTTCCACGTCAGAGGCGTAGCTAGGATATTTTGCGCCCGGGGACGAACTATAAATATGCCCCCCCCTCGTTTAATCACATTTTCCTATTACATCGAATAAGGAATAACAATTTAAATTTTAATGAAACATTGTATTTAAAGAAGCAAATTTATAGAAATCATATTACATGGCTCACTCAGTCACTGTCGTAGACTGGTTGACATAGTCTACAAAAGATTAATTTTTCTTGATTTCACTGTCGCAAACTGGTCAATCACGTAATCAAAATCAGTTTTTTTCCAATATTTCTCTTTCAACGCTAAGAAGAGCAAGATCGCTGAGACGATCTTGTCCCATTGAAGCCGCAAATACGACAAAATAAGTTTCAATTTGCTGAACGACCGCTCACAGCTTGCAATTGAAACTGCTATTGTTAATAAAATTTGCCGTTAAATTCGCAAATTCGGAAATATGTCGTCTCCATAAAACACAATAAAACCAATAAGATCCAAAGGAGTTTCTGGTAGAACTTCATTCCGGTTACTGAGCAGCATTTTGCAATCTCCAATTTCTGTGAAAAGTTTGTGGCCATTGATGTCGGTGTCATAGAAATTTCCAAAATCTGTGCAATTTCGACGAATTGCATCGACATCTGTGTCGGATAAAAGAGTTTTGACGTCCAACAGAAATCCAAATTTTGTGTTCAGGTCTTTTAGTCGTAAAAACCGTGTTGACATCTCCTGTTGAAGTCGATAAAATACGCTCTTCATAACGCGCACAATTTCTTCTTCTGCTGAAAGTCCTGCATCTCTTGCCAGTTCTCCTGGCATCTTCCAACGTCGCCTAATTCTTCTATCCACATCGATCCCCCAGGCTGTGCATCTTGTTTTGGCGTTTTCTACAGCAACTTGGCTCAAATCATCACGAAGCTTGACAAATTCATGCTCCAAATATTCAAGATCAGTTGCTGCTTCCTTGAAATTCATAGTAGGATCCTGTAAGCGCTTCTGAACACGATCAATTTTTCCAAGAATGACATTCCAGAAATTTAATATGCATGCCTGTAACTGTTCTGCATCACTTCTGGTTTCAGGCGTCATAGTTACGTCCTACGATAATTTGTCTAGCAGCCCTACTAGTTCATCCAGTCCTTCATAGATAGCTTTAACAGCTTCTGATCGTGCACTCCAGCGTGTTTCAGACTCCCGCTTTACTGTGATGGTTACAGCTTTTTTTTAACTCTTCCCAACGAATTGTTGAAGGAGAGAAAAACAAATATATACTTTCAACTGTTCAAAAAAATGTGACGACAAGTGGATCCCTTTAGCTGAGTGTACTCCTGCTAAGTTTAAGCTGTGGTTGTCACAGTTGACAAACAATGCTCTGTGATTTTTGTCACATATTCGTTGTTGAAGGCCGGATATATGCCCAGTCATCACAGCAGCATTGTCATAACATTGTGCCCGACAGTCGGCTAGAGGTATGTTGTCAGATTTCAGTCTCTCGACGATGACTCTTTCTAGGCTTGCTGCATCTTTTGCATGTATCTCGATATATCCTAAAAAAAAATATTTGATAGTTACTTTTTTAGTTTGAAAATCCACATCCACAAATCTTATGACCTGAGAAAATGTAATTACATGACATGTAGGCTGTGTGTGGCGGGATATATAAACTTTTAGGTTGAGGTGTAGATTTGTGCAGTAGTTTCAGGCTGCCGCGCCCGCCGCAATAAGTTATAATGTAACGTTGTAAGCCTCATTTTGGCGCCCCTTTACCTTGGCGCCCGGGGACATATGTACCCCCCTGCCCCCCCCCTAGCTACGCCTCTGTTCCACGTGGGTTGTCAGATGCCAGTTGGGACGAAGCTGGTGGCTGGGATATTCTTTGGGTCTTTCGGTAAAGTAACGTTGATAAGTTCAAAGAAAATAGCAAAAAACTACTACGTTTCGATCGCAATCATAAGCGGTCGTGATCAGTTATTTTCTTTGAACCTATCTACGTGACTTCACCGAAAGACCCAAAGAATGTGAATTACTGCAGTCACGAAAGTTTTAAGTCAAGATTTTGCTGGTGGCTGGTGCTCGTATAATTTTAATCTGTGTGAGGCTAAAGCTCCAGTGTGGGTGTCTGGATTTAAATAAAAATAAAAGTTTCAAAATAAGATACTGTATGGGCAAACATGGGTTTGTAAACATGGGGCGGAGTGATGGCGCTTCAATTCCCCGTCACGGCTAACGTCAGTAACAAGTGACAAACGAACCAGTCCCAGACAGCTCGTCACTCCTACCCCGCGCCCAATCAACAACCCGTATTGACCAGCGTGGTGAAGTATGGTTATTATGACCCATCACCATATCACCACTCTGTCTCTTTGATCATGTCACCATCCATACCTGATGCACACTATCCAATCCCCACGTAACATTACACAACATGCACACATGCTCTCTCTCTCTCTTGCTGATCCCATAGCCACTCTGACTAATCATCACATCACCCCATTACCCCATTACCCCATCACCACCACTCCGTAGTGATCCCATCACCACGCTACCACTCTACCCAATTAGACTCTCTAACACCATGACCATCCTCACCCATCATTGCGACAATACTCGACACGCTCCCTCTACTGCCATCACGACCCCGACCTCTCGCGCCATCACCCCATCGCCAGTCCACACACCCCCCTCACTTATCCCATCTTCCCATTCTGTTCCTATAATCCCATCACCATCGTCTCCCATCGCCACTCGGCTCTCTCTCTCTCGCTCTCTCCACCCGCCTCTCTCTTCACAACAGAGAGAGAGAGAAAGACTCGTAGCTCTCATGCTAATTAACTGTTTGGATTTTAATCCTAATTGCTTCCCCAGTGTTCACCTTCAGTTTGCATTCCCACCTGCAAACACACACACACACACAAGACAAAGACCTCCCGTATAGCCTATAACAGACTGTTGGGGCAAGTGCTGGTAGCGAGAACCTACGACGGTCAGAACGGCACACAACGAGGGGGTTTGTGGCCAGCACCACGCCCGGCCGCCTTTGTCTCTCCAGTGGCGATGTTTACACACCGCACCAGGTAACTCATTTGAGGTTGAGTCGACCTAGGGGAGGCTCAGGACCGGTTCAGATAATCGTCACTGGTGTTGGCTAGCCACTATGCCACTGCTTCCCACACACACGCACGCACAAAGACAGATCCCCTATTTAGCCTCATGTTTGAATTTATGAGTTGAATATATGCACAGTAGTTTATTCCGTTTAACCAGGGTGAAAACTCAAGACAGCAGGATGAGTCTCATTTGCAAGAATAACCTGGAGGCATTCGTCCGCCAGCTGTGTTAACATCCCACAACGAGGAGTTTGCTGGTCGTTTTCAAATTTGGCCAAATTTGTGTAACCGAGCGTAGCACCGCTCCGTCAAATTTCCAAACGGATTCTCTTCGTTTCACGGCGGTGAAGTCGACAGCACAATTGGGATACAACTGTGGATTTCCTTTTTTGAATCACACACAATGGTAGCGAATTATGTTGATCAACCACCGAGGGATGATGATGATGACGATGACGGGTTGATCCCAAACCACGGCAGGGATTTAAAACTTGCAACCTTCTACCCGTGAAGTTCATTTTAATTACCACTAAACTAAGCTCGTACCCGAGGGCCCGGGGGGCACAGGTATTTGTGACGTTTCGTGGCCAAATCCCATTTGGCGGAGCCAGGAGACTGGACCCACACACTCGCGGTTCTTTCAGAAACTGCAAAAAAAAACACTGCGAGTAGCCACGTGGAATGTTCGAACGCTCAGTGACACACCTCATGCGTACATACATACAAACACACACACACACATACCTACATATGTTCCACTCGTATATTGGACTATATGGGCATGCGCGTGTGCACCACTGGCCAAAGAAGAAGTAGCAGCAGCAGCGTCTTCATCAAATAAGTTTCACACTTGAGGGCCGCCCGTCCTATAGGCGGGTTGACGTGTCACTCACGCGAGATCTGACTTCTTCTCCAGCCACTCGCCGTCATGTCTCTGAATCTTGAGAGTCAATAAGCTTTCCTCTCCCAAAGGGTGTGTGGACTACACTTGTGCTTGCCGCAGACTCACACGGTGGAGAGATGTTAACTACCTCGCCTGGCTTCGATCCCGACCCTGATGCCTGCTGCTGTATATTTGGAGTTTGCGTGTCTCTCTTCCCGTGGCCGCGTGGATTTTTCACCGGGTCCTCCGATTTTCCCCTCCACATTTCAAATCAGCACGTGTTTAGAGTATTCGGCTGCTTTAAATGTTCACGTGATAAGCCACTTCGTTGAGCTATCATTTGTGGCCAGGTCGCTTCTGAAAAAGAGCTATGTAGCTCAGTGGGCCTTACCTGGTAAAATAAAAAAATCCATAACAGAGGTTTTTTTGGGTTAAATCACGTAAATATATAAATGCGTAGTTAAAACCCGCCACCACTCGACACAACCAACTAGTAAGGGTTGTCACGTAAACAGAACGTGGCCAATTCGTCACTAGTACAGCACACCGGTGTGTTGGAGAGCCAAACCACAACATTAACAATCTGAGTACGACGTTTCGCCAGTAATTTCAACCTGCTTCATCAGGCGACAGCCAGATTTGTGGATAAGTCTAACTGTTTCGTTCCTTATATAGAGGCGTAGATGTGGTGACCAGCCATCTGCACTTTTGCACCACGTGGCGCTAGTTCTCCAAAAATCTGGCTGTGGCCTGATGAAGCTAGTTGTAATTACCGGCGAAACACACATTTTTAACTTGCATAGTAAAGTTATTGTACTTTTTCATTTGCTATACAGCCAGATTATACGACAAATCGCTAACCTTAAACACCCAGTCGTTCGTAAAAGTATAGTACTACAGTAATAGAGCAAGTGCAGAATCACTGAACCGGAATTGATAGCTTGAAAGCAATTCGCGCGGGGCCCTTGAGAGTGCGGGGCCCGTAATAGATGCTACTTTTGCTACTGGGATAATCCGACACCGCTGGTTACCAATCATTGGCAAGTCCACTCAGCTCCGCGTGCTGCTGTACCACATTATCCCGTCACTCCTCAAGGCCGCGCCCGTTAAGCCGCCGATATCCCGGCCAAACAGAAGCTGCTGCCTGGCCACGCGGTGGCTGGGCATTCCGGGATACGTGACCCAGCCAACGCAGCCTTGCCAGGAGTTACTTCATTGACGGGACCATATCCAGACTTTTCAAGCATCTGTGAGCTTATACTCCACTTCAGACGGGATAAATCCAGGGTGGATCGTTGGTTGGTCGCCCTGAATGTTTCAAATCGGTGCGGGTGTTCCTGTAAGGGGCCCATGTTTTGCAAGTGTACCCAGCTATTCTTGGGTCTTTCGGTAAAGTGACGTAGATAGGTTCAAATAAAATAATACAAAACTACGACGTTAAGATCGCAACGCAAGCAGCCGTCTTTTCCTGAAGTCGACCGCTTGGAGTTGCGATCGAAACGTCGTAGTTTTCTGTTATTCTCTGTGAACCGATCGACGTGACTTTACCTAAAGACCCAAGAAGATGAATTCCTGCAGTCACGAAAGCTTTGAGTCAAGATTTGTACAAGAGTAGCCTACAACTACTATTCACACAAGGGGCCGTCCATAAATGACGTCACGCGATTTTGGACGATTTTTGACCCCCCCCCCCTCGTCACACGGCGTCACAAAAAGTCAGATCCCCCCTCAAATATGACGTCACAAAGCTCTGCCCCCCCCCCAAAAGCATGCTTCAAATAACTTTTTAAACTATTGTCATTGTAGTGTGTATTTAATGTGGCGCTGCACTCTGATGTTGTAGGAGAAAACATTGATTAAAACGTCTATTTAATTAAGTAGAACGTGTTTTCTATATTTATTTAAAGTTGCACATTTTAATGTGACGTCCATTTCTCAAACCCCCACCCCCCCTTGTCACACATCGTCACAAATGTCTGACCCCACCCCCCCCCCCAGGTGCGTGACGTCATTTATGGACGACCCCCAATGTCCAATATCCCACACTAGAGAGACTGTTGGGGGTGATGTGTTGTTAGTGAACCGCTATTACGGTCAGCACGGTGGCTTCGTCTCCCCAGTGAATTTGTTCACGCCGCACCAAATACTTTACTTACTTATGGCTGAGTCGACCTAGAGGAGGTCCAGAAGCGGATCACATTTCAACGCGCCGCCACTGCCGTCAGCCGTGGAAGGGAATCGAACGCAGATTACCGGGTTCGTAGCGCATTGTGATTACCACCGCTCGCGACACACACACACTGACAAATATAAAGATGCCCTGTATAGCTTTAACGGACTGTTGGGGCAAGTGCTCTGTTAGCGAGGAATTAATAAGGCCGGCACGGCACACGAGGGGAGGTGGGTGGCCAGCACCATTGCCGACCGTCTTTGTCTCCCCAGTACTCATTTGAGGCTGAGTCGACCTAGGGGAGGCTCAACACCGGTTCGGATTCATATTCTTGGTTCTTTTGGTAAAGTCACGTAGAAGAGAAATAATAAAATAATATACATATAAAACAATAAAAATTCTCACGACGTTTCGACTGCAACACAAGCAATCATCATCAGATGGTGATTGCTTGTCTTATTTCCCTTCTACGTGACTTTACCGAATAAACCAAGAATATGAATCCCTGCAGTCACGAAAGCTTTAAATCAAAATTTAACCGGTTCGGATATTCATCACCGATGTTGGCCGTGAGCGGTAATCGAATTGGGGGTCGCCGGGTTCGTGGCGTTGCGCGCTAACCACTGCACCACCGCTCCCAACATGCTCTCACACACACCAACAAAGATCCCCCGGATAGCCTTAACAGACTGTAGGGGCAAGTGCTGTTAGCGAGCACCTATGAAGGCCGGAACGATACACCACGCCCGACCGCCTTTGTCTCCCCAGTCGCGAAATTTACACACCGCACCAGGTACTCATTTCAGGCTGAGTCGACCTAGGGGAGGCCCAGGACCGGTTCAGATAATCGTCACTGGTGTTGGCCGTGAGCGGGAATCGAACCCAGGTCTCCAGGTTCATAGCGCAGTGCACTAACAGCTACACTACCGCTCCCCACACCAAGCGCACACACACACTCTTACACACACACACCAACGCGCACACACACACTCTCACACACCCACACACACCAACGCACACACACACACACACCAACGCACACACACACACCAACGCACACACACACACACACCCTCCCGCCCCGCTTAATTAGTTGGTTTACATTAAGCCCCGCTTATTAATAGCCTTAATTTGCAGTTGAAAGGATCTGCCAACTCTAATTTGCGTAATTGCCGGCTGCTTAAAAGGAGGAAGGCGAGAGAGAGCGCCGGAGAGGAGAAGATGTGGAGGGGAGATGGGGGAAGGAAGATGGGGGGGGGAGATGGGGGGAGGGGGAGATGGGGGGGGGGAGATGGGGGGGGGGGGGAGATGGGGGGGGGGGGAGATGGGGGGGGGGGAGATGGGGGGGGGGGAGATGGGGGGGGGGGGAGATGGGGGGGGGGGGGAGATGGGGGGGGGGGGGAGATGGGGGGGGGGGAAGATGGGGGGGGGGGGAAGATGGGGGGGGGAAGATGGGGGGGGGAAGATGGGGGGGGGGGAAGATGGGGGGGGGGGGAAGATGGGGGGGGGGGGGGAAGATGGGGGGGGGGGGGAAGATGGGGGGGGGGAAGATGGGGGGGGGGGAAGATGGGGGGGGGGAAGATGGGGGGGGGGGAAGATGGGGGGGGGGAAGATGGGGGGGGGGGAAGATGGGGGGGGGGGGGAGATGGGGGGGGGGGGGAAGATGGGGGGGGGGGGAAGATGGGGGGGGGGGAAGATGGGGGGGGGGGAAGATGGGGGGGGGGGAAGATGGGGGGGGGGGAAGATGGGGGGGGGGGGGAAGATGGGGGGGGGGGAAGATGGGGGGGGGGAAGATGGGGGGGGGGGAAGATGGGGGGGGGGGGGAGATGGGGGGGAAGGGGGGAGATGGGGGGGGGAAGATGGGGGGGGGGAAGATGGGGGGGGAGATGGGGGGGGGAAGATGGGTGGGGGGGGAAGATGGGGGGGGGAAGATGGGGGGGGGAAGATGGGGGGGGGAGATGGGGGGGGAGAAGATGGGGGGGGGAAGATGGGGGGGGGGAAGATGGGGGGGGGAAGATGGGGGGGGGAAGATGGGGGGGGGGAAGATGGGGGGGGGGAAGATGGGGGGGGGGGAAGATGGGGGGGGGAAGATGGGGGGGGGGGGAAGATGGGGGGGGGAAGATGGGGGGGGGGGAAGATGGGGGGGGGGGAAGATGGGGGGGGGGGGAAGATGGGGGGGGGAAGATGGGGGGGGGGGAAGATGGGGGGGGGGGAAGATGGGGGAGGGGGGAGATGGGGGGGGAGATGGAAGGGGGAGATGGGGGGGGGAGATGGGGGAGGGGGGGAGATGGGGAAGGGGAGATGGGGGGGGGGGAGATGGGGGGGGGGAGATGGGGGGGGGGAGATGGGGGGAGGGGGAGATGGGGGGGGGAGATGGGGGGGGGGAGATGGGCGGGGGGAAATGGGGGGGGGGAAGATGGGGGGGGGGGGAAGATGGGGGGGGGGAAGATGGGGGGGGGGAAGATGGGGGGGGGAAGATGGGGGGGGGAAGATGGGGGGGGGAAGATGGGGGGGGGGAAGATGGGGGGGGGGAGATGGGGGGGGGGAAGATGGGGGGGGGAGATGGGGGGGAAGATGGGGGGGGGAAGATGGGGGGGGGAGATGGGGGGGGGAGATGGGGGGGGAGATGGGGGGGGGGAGATGGGGGGGGGAAGATGGGGGGGGGAAGATGGGGGGGAAGATGGGGGGGGAAGATAGGGGAGGGGGGAGATGGGGGGGGAGATGGGGGGGGAGATGGGGGGGGGGGAGATGGGGGGGGGAGATGGGGGGGGGGAGATGGGGGGGGAAGATGGGGGGGGGGAGATGGGGGGGGGAAGATGGGGGGGGGGAGATGGGGGGGGGAAGATGGGAGGAGGGGGAGATGGGGGGAGGGGGAGATGGGGGGGGGGGAGATGGGGGGGGGGAGATGGGGGGGGGGGAGATGGGGGGGGAAGATGGGGGGGGGGGAGATGGGGGGGGGAAGATGGGGGGGGGGGGAAGATGGGGGGGGGGGGGGAAGATGGGGGGGGGAAGATGGGGGGGGGTGGGAAGATGGGGGGGGGGGTAGATGGGGGGGGGAAGATGGGGGGGGAAGATGGGGGGGGGGAAGATGGGGGGGGGGAAGATGGGGGGGGGAAGATGGGGGGGGGAGAAAGATGGGGGAGGGGAAGATGGGGGGGGAAAGATGGGGGGGGGGAGAAAGATGGGGGGGAAGATGGGGGGGGGAGAGATGGGGGGGGGGAAGATGGGGGGGGGGAGGTGGGGGGAGAAAGATGGGGGGAAGATGGGGGGGGGGGAGAGATGGGGGGGAAGGGAGATGGAGGGGGGGGGGAAGGGAGATAGAGGGGGGGGGGAGGGAGATAGAGGGGGGGGGAGGGAGATAGAGGGGGGGAAAGGGATATAGAGGGGGGGGAGGGAGATAGAGGGGGGGGGGAAGGGAGATAGAGGGGGGGGAAGGGAGATAGAGGGGGGGAAGGGAGATAGAGGGGGGGGGGTGGGAGATAGAGGGGGGGGAAGGGATATAGAAGGGGGGGGGAGGGAGATAGAGGGGGGGGAAGGGAGATAGAGGGGGGGGAAGGGATATAGAGGAGGGGGAGGGAGATAGAGGGGGGGGGAGGGAGATAGAGGGGGGGGAAGGGATATAGAGGGGGGGGAGGGAGATAGAGGGGGGGTGGGAGATAGTGGGGGGGGAAGGGGATGATAGGGGGGGGGACGGGATATAGAGGGGGGGAAAGGGAGATAGAGGGGGGGGGGGAGATTGAGGGGGGGGAAAGGGAGATGAGGGGGGGAGGGAGATTGAGGGAGGGGAGGGAGATAGAGGGGGGGGGAAAGGGAGATAGAGGGGGGGGAGGGAAATAGAGGGGGGGGAAGGGAGATTGGGGGGGGGAGGGAGATAGTGGGGGGGGGAAAGAGAGATAGAGGGGGGGGAAGGGAGATAGAGGGGGGGGGAAGGGAGATAGAGGGGGGGGAAGGGAGATAGAGGGGGGGGGAAGGGAGATAGAGGGGGGGAAGGGAATAGAGGGGGGGGGAGGGAGATAGAGGGGGGGGGAAGGGAGATAGAGGGGGGGGAAGGGAGATAGAGGGGGGGGGAGGGAGATAGAGGGGGGGGAAGGGAGATAGAGGGGGGGGAAGGGAGATAGAGGGGGGGGGAAGGGAGATAGAGGGGGGGGAAGGGAAATAGAGGGGGGGGGGGGAGGGAGATAGAGGGGGGGGGAAGGGAGATAGAGGGGGGGGGGAAGGGAGATAGAGGGGGGGGGAGGGAGATAGAGGGGGGGGAAGGGAAATAGAGAGGGGGGGAGGGAGATAGAGGGGGGGGAAGGGAGATAGAGGGGGGGAAGGGAGATAGAGGGGGGGGGGAGGGAGATAGAGGGGGGGGAAGGGAAATAGAGGGGGGGGGAAGGGAGATAGAGGGGGGGGGAGGGAGATAGAGGGGGGGGAAGGGAGATAGAGGGGGGGGAGGGAGATAGAGGGGGGGGAGGGAAATAGAGGGGGGGGGAGGGAGATAGAGGGGGGGAGGGAGATAGAAGGGGGGGGAGGGAGATAGAGGGGGGGGGAGGGAGATAGAGGGGGGGGGGAGGGAGATAGAGGGGGGGGAGGGAGATAGAGGGGGGGGAGGGAGATAGAAGGGGGGGGAGGGAGATAGGGGGGGGAGGGAGATAGAGGGGGGGGAGGGAGATAGAGAGGGGGGAGGGAGATAGAGGGGGGGAAGGGAGATAAAGGGGGGGGGAGGGAGATAGAGGGGGGGAAGGGAAATAGGGGGGGGAGGGAGATAGAGGGGGGGGGAGGGAGATAGAGGGGGGGGAGGGAGATAGAGGGGGGGGAGGGAGATAGAGGGGGGGAGGGAGATAGAGGGGGGGGAGGGAGATAGAGGGGGGAGGGAGATAGAGGGGGGGGAGGGAGATAGAGGGGGGAAGGGAGATAGAGGGGGGGGGAGGGAGATAGAGGGGGGGGAGGGAGATAGAGGGGGGAAGGGAGATAGAGGGGGGGGAGGGAGATAGAGGGGGGGGAAGGGAAATAGAGGGGGGGAAGGGAGATAGAGGTGGGGAAGGGAGATAGAGGGGGGGGGGAGGGAGATAGAGGGGGGGGAGGGAGATAGAGGGGGGGAAGAGAGATAGAGGGGGGGGAGGGAGATAGAGGGGGGGGAGGGAGATAGAGGGGGGGGAGGGAGATAGAGGGGGGGGAGGGAGATAGAGGGGGGGGGAAGGAGATAGAGGGGGGAAGGGAGATAGAGGGGGGGAAGGGAGATAGAAGGGGGAAGGGAGATAGAGGGGGGGGGAGGGAGATAGAGGGGGGGGGGAGATAGAGGGGGGGGAAGGGAGAATAGAGGGGGGGGAGGGAGATAGAGGGGGGGAGGGGAGATAGAAGGGGGGGAGGGAGATAGAGGGGGGGGAAGGGAGATAGAGGGGGGGGAGGGAGATAGAGGGGGGAAAGGGAGATAGAGGGGGGGGAAGGGAAATAGAGGGGGGGGGAGGGAGATAGAGGGGGGGGGAGGGAGATAGAGGGGGGGGGAAGGGAGATAGAGGGGGGGGAGGGAGATAGAGGGGGGGGAAGGGAGATAGAGGGGGGGGAGGGAGATAGAGGGGGGGGAGGGAAATAGAGGGGTGGGGAGGGAGATAGAGGGGGGGAGGGAGATAGAAGGGGGGGGGAGGTAGATAGAGGGGGGGGGAGGGAGATAGAGGGGGGGGAGGGAGATAGGGGGGGGGAGGGAGATAGAGGGGGGGGAGGGAGATAGAGGGGGGGAGGGAGATAGAGGGGGGGGAGGGAGATAGAGGGGGGGAGGGAGATAGAGGGGGGGGAGGGAGATAGAGGGGGGGGGAGGGAGATAGAGGGGGGGGAGGGAGATAGAGGGGGGAAGGGAGATAGAGGGGGGGGAGGGAGATAGAGGGGGGGGAAGGGAAATAGAAGGGGGGAAGGGAGATAGAGGGGGGGAAGGGAGATAGAGGGGGGGGGAGGGAGATAGAGGGGGGGGGAGGGAGATAGAGGGGGGGAAGAGAGATAGAGGGGCGTGGAGGGAGATAGAGGGGGGGGAGGGAGATAGAGGGGGGGGAGGGAGATAGAGGGGGGGGGAGGGAGATAGAGGGGGGGGGAAGGAGATAGAGGGGGGAAGGGAGATAGAGGGGGGGAAGGGAGATAGAAGGGGGAAGGGAGATAGAGGGGGGGGGAGGGAGATAGAGGGGGGGGAGGGAGATAGAGGGGGGGGAAGGGAAATAGAGGGGGGGAGGGAGATAGAGGGGGGGGAGGGAGATAGAGGGGGGGGAGGTAGATAGAGGGGGGGGAGGGAGATAGAGGGGGGGGAGGGAGATAGAGGGGGGGGAAGGGAGATAGAGGGGGGGGAGGGAGATAGAGGGGGGGGAGGGAGATAGAGGGGGGGGGGAAGGGAGATAGAGGGGGGGGGAGGGAGATAGAGGGGGGGGGAAGGGAGATAGAGGGGGGGGGGAAGGGAGATAGAAGGGGGAAGGGAGATAGAGGGGGGGAAGAGAGATAGAGGGGGGGGGAAGGGAAATAGAGGGGGGGGGGAGGGGAAGGGAGATAGAGGGGGGGGGAGGGAGATAGAGGGGGGGAGGGAGATAGAGAGGGGGAAGGGAGATAGAGGGGGGGTGGAGGGGAGATGGGGGGAGGGAGGGGAGATGGGGGGGGGAGGCATTCTGGGTGGGGGTGGGAATAGAAGTTCTGGGGGGGGCAGAGGGGGAGAGATGAAGAGAGACAGATAGAGAGGGGAGGGGGGATACGCAGAGGGCGATGAGGAGGAGAAACATCTGGTGCTCGCGATTGATGATGAAGATGGTGATGTTGTTGATGGCTGTTGCTGCTTCTACTGCTCTTGGTGGTGCTGCTGATAGCTGCTGCTGCTGCTGCTGATGGTTCCTGTTGCTGCTCGTGTTGACGCTAATGATTAATACTGCTGCCGATGGGTACCGCTACTGCGGCTGCAGTTGCAACTGTTGCTGACGCCAATCGATGCTGCTGACGATGATTGCAATGTAGCTGCTGCTGGTGCTGATGATGATGTTGTTACTTCCGTTGTTGCTGCTACTCTTGTAACCGTTACCGATTGATGCTGCCGATGATTGATGTTGCCGCTTCTGATAATGAATGCTTCTGCTGCTGCTGCTGATGAATAAGTTCAGCACCACGACCAGCGCTCCGCGTGAAGCGGAGCCTGGAGGGCGGGATGCGTTCGCGAGGAGAGTGGAGGCGCTACGGTCCTGGTTTCGGGAGGGGATGGGGTAGCCGGAGGAGGTCGAGGGTCCGGCACGCGACCTCAATTCCTCATCTCGGGCACGGGAGCGCCTTCCGCTCGATTGGAGTTCGCGTTTCAAGCGGCACCCGCTTCGGCACGAGGCCGCCACCGAGGGAGTGGGTCCAAGCACCCGCGTGGTGGCACGCGTGTCGAGGACGGTTGAAAGCACCCGCGATGAGACGGCGAGTCATGGAACCGACGCTAAAAAAATGTATATATCGCAGGCGACGTTCCGGGCAATGACCCTTCTTAGCAGCGTGTGCCTCTTCCCGTCCCATCGGTGTATATCTCAGCGTGCGTCTCTCCGTGTTTCTACCACCATCATCATAATCATCATCGTCTCTCCACTGCTGGATGACGATCAAGGTGGTGTCTCTAACCTGCGTGTTTTCTCTCATCCACGTGTCCCTCTCTTGCCGTCACTCAGTGTCGTTCCAAGCACGCGTCTGTCTCTACGCGCATGCTTCTTCGCGCACTTTTCCCATTGTTCTGTGCGCTTTTGTGATTGTCTGATCGTAGTTGGACAATCGGGCCGCTCGCTTGCCGCATCGCTAAGTCGATCGGTCACTTATTACGCTCGCTCGCTCGCTGTTAATCGGCTCTGCGTCCTTTCGGCTGGCGGCAATTTAGAGACATGGAGACAAAAGATAGGGGCGGAGACGGCGCTAATGAGAAGGGTGAAGGGATTCAAACAAAGTTAGAGGGAGGGTGGAATTATTCCGGGAGGGGGGGGGGGAGTTGGGTTGCAATTAGCAGTAGCGAGAAATTACTTATGCAAATCACATCTCTCTCACACACACACACGCGCGCGCGCTTTCACTGCGTTCCAAATTCATCTAATTAAAAAAAAATACAATAACGTGCAAATATTCCCCCACCCCCTTCTCCCGGTCTTGAGTGGGCAACTTTTTTTTTTTAAAGGACGCATGCAATCACGTCTTACGCCTCGAATTTTAATTCACGTTTCATTTTAGAAAGCTCAATGTGAGCGGTGGCGCAGTTTTGTTTAGCGTCCCTGTGCCACGAATCCGGCGGCAGCCGCAGTTCGATTCCCGGCCACGACTGTAACGCCAGCGGCGAGCGAATACGTGCACCGAACCGCATTCACCACCTTGGTGAAGTATGGTCAAACAACCTCCTCTGCGGCGAGCAACGCTGTTGGCCGTGGCAAGAAGCACGCTCGATTAATTATCCACAAATTCGGTGTCAAGAGTGCGCTTTGAAATGGCATGTCAGTTGTGAGTTTCGGCTCACTCGCCGGTAAGTTGAATACAAAATGTTGTTTTACTAAATGCGGCGGTGAGTATGTAACAGCTGCAAGTGCGAACTGTTATTGTAATGAGGAACAGCCGAGAGCCGATCGGAGTGTGCGAGTGTGCACGCAGGATTCGAAGTACGATGCATTGTGCGTCTAATCATCGGTTTCAATCGATCAATCGATTAATCGTGAAGCTTATAATTAACAGGGGGTGAACGGGAGAGGAGCGAGGGTGGGAGGGCTCACATCGCAGTAGCGCCAACCACTGCGCCACCACTCCACAAATATAATAGGAGCTATGAAGGAGGGCTATTGCCCGAAACGTCGCCTATTATATGATGATCCGTTTAAGGCCTCAGTGTTATTGACGCAAAGTGTTGAGGTTTGTTTTGTTACGTGTGCTTGTGCACCGCTGTCAACGCGACGGGATGACATAAATAGTTTGTTTCCTTGACAACAACAATAATAATATTCTTAGGTTTTTTCGGTAAAGTCACGTAGGTAAAAACATCAAAATTAATGAAAATAAAAGAAAATAAAAACAAAAACAAAAATCACGACGTTTCGGAGGCAACACAAGTCTCCGTCATCAGGTGGGACCGTCACAGCCGAATTAGCTGCATCAAGTGAGGCAATGATTCAAGAAGTAATCCCTTATGAGCAAGTTGAAGGGGGGAGGAGAGGGGGGGCTCATCAGAATGTGGTAGCCAATGAATGGAACGTATCGGGAGGGAGAGGGGCGGGGCTCAAAGACAGCACGGAGCGCCAAGCACAACGCATCGGGAGGGGAAGGGGGGGGAGCGGGGCCAAAACAATGGACGACGGCTTGGACGCGGTTGCCGCTGCACACGCCAACACAATGGACAGAGAGGGAGGAGGGGAGGTCTGATACACATGATAGACAAAAGAACGAAAATGCCCATGCCTACACCAATGCCGGCTGAACAATGAAGAGAGCACTGCCAAAAAACAACTGGGGATGTTAACACTCGGTAAAGTAAAGTAAAATAGTGCCTGTCAGATAAGATGGTCCAAAAAAGTGTAATTAAGTCTTTTTTGCGTGGTTGATAACATCTTTCCAATGATTACTAAGTTTGTACCCATCATCACGGTTGAAATTATGTCTGTGTTTGTATATTTGTATGGCTTCGTGTACAAACCTTTGATGGTAGCCGGGAGGTTTGCAGAGAACCTTGGTCTCGGAAAAGACAATTTCATGAGAGCCCACCGAGTTGTAGCAATGATCGGCAACGGCAGAAGAATCAGTTCTGCCGTGTTTCAGATCTGACTTGTGCTCGCGGACACGATCAGAAACATGACGTTTCGTTTCTCCAATGTAGCAATCACCACAAATGCAACTCAATTTGTAGACTCCAGGATACTGTAAGTCAGGAACGACATCCTTCACAGATGGAATCAGATCACAGATTTTATGCACTGTACTGAATCGGACTTGGATCTTATGTTTGTTTAGAATTTTGGAGATCTTTTTGGTCACGCCTGCTATGTATGGTAACGTGATGGTTTTGGTCGGAGTTTCAAGTGGCTGTTTCTGTGTGGTGGGAGAGACAGCTTGGCGGATAGTACGGTCAGAGTATCCGTTCATCCTGAGGGCCCGATGTACATGTCTTAATTCACCGGTCAGGTGGTGTTTGTCAGAAATGCCATGGGCTCTGTGGTATAGCGTTTTGATGAGAGAATTCTTTTGAGATGGGTGGTGGTGGGAATCCGGTTTCAAGTAGGAATCTGTGTGGGTGGCTTTCCTGTAGACAGAATGTCCCAAGGATCCGTCAGGCCTCCTCTCAAACAGAATATCCAAGAATGGTAGTTTACCGTCTTTCTCCACTTCCATGGTGAATCTGATGGATGGGTGTCTAGAATTGATGTGGTCCAAGAAGTGGTTCAATGCTGGGAGGCCATGTGGCCAGATGACGAAAGTGTCATCCACATACCTCTTCCACAGGGAAGGACGCAGGGTAGATGTCTGGATGGCGTCTGATTCAAACTTTTCCATGAACATGTTGGCTATAACTGGTGACAAAGGGGAGCCCATAGGGGTACCCTCATTCTGTTTGTAGAAGGTGCCATTCCAGGTAAAATAGGTGTTGGTGAGGCAATGCCTAACCAGCGCAGGTACATCAGAATTCAATCCATGTTGGACTAAGTCCTCAATTATTGTTAGGGTGTCCGGTACTGGGACTTTGGTAAACAAAGATACTACATCAAAGCTGACGAGGATGTCATCAGGAGATAGTACCATGTTCTTAACCATAGAGACTAATTGGGTTGAGTTGAGTACTGCCGAAGAGGTCTTGCCTGTGAAAGGGAGCAGAGTATCTGATAGAAAACGGGCTAGTTTGTACGTAGGAGAGTTTATCGTCGACACAATGGGTCGTAGCGGGGTGCCTTCCTTATGGATTTTGGGAAGACCATAGAGTCTGGGAGGTCTTGCCGCCGATGGTTTTAGAGAGGGACGTTTGCTTGGTTCGATTAGGGAAGTCGAACTCGTGATGATACTGTTGGTTTTCGTCGTTAGGCTTTTAGTGGGATCGTTATTAATTTTGGAGTAACTCCCATCATTAAGAAGGTCCAGGATTTTGTTGTTGTATGAATCTTTATCCATGATGACCGTGGCATTGCCCTTGTCTGCCGAGAGGATGACTATATCATCTCTCTTTTTTAGGTCCGCGAGTTCAGAGCGTTCGTTTTTGCTGATGTTACTAGTGGGTTTCTTAGCATTCTTAAGAATAGTAGCTATTTCAGCTCTTGCTACATCCGCATGGATGTGTCCTATGCCTCTGAGGGCTACATCAATCTGAGAAATCATATCCTCTACTGGTATATATTTAGGGGTGACGGCGAAATTTAGTCCTTTGGCCAGTACCGTTTTTAGAGTGTCAGAAATTGGGATGTTACTCTGATTAATCACGGTCTTGTTAACATCCAGCTTTGCGATGTGTGGCTCTGGTTTCTTCTTAGATAGGAGGTTGAATTTAGAAATCAGGTTAGCTTTGCATTTGGCTGACATTGAGTCAGCAGAAGCAGAAGTCATGTTATCAACGTGGTTCCAATCAGAAGGTGACATTTTTTGTGTTAACATTAAATGTGTTTGTAAGAGGGTCTTGTCTAAATTATCGAGTTCAGATCGGAGTAACCTTATTCTCTCCGAGATTAGTGATAGGCTAGCTTTAAATAAGATCTGTTTAGAGTTCGGTGAGGACACAGCAGCGGATGTGAGTGTGAAAGCGATGGGTATTAAACAATAATAATACCAACCTGTTTCGTGCGGCTGCACAGTATTTGTACGTGTGTTGAACTTCTTTCGCACCGTACGTAGCCAACCGTGCTCATCGGAGGCGCGAAGAGGAACCCTACGAACAAATCAGAGGGGCAGCAGCAACGCGATTAGCCGGCACCAACAATTTTCCCAAGCTCCGCGGTCCTCAATATATACAGGCTGCTTCAAAAAAATGTTAACACTTACATGGGACTATCGTTTTTAATGGAACATGCCTGGAATCTTCTCCAGGTGGTCTCCAGACACCGGAGGCACATTTCCCGTGGTATTGTTGTATATTCTCACGAGTGTTAACATTTTTTTAAGTACCTTGAATTTTGGCGTTATCGGCCAATTAATGAGTGTGTAACACGCGGAAGCCGGAAGCACCTGGAGAAAACACACGCACACATGCGAGGGGGAAACACTATATCCCATAAAGACGGAACAGGTGGATTTTTAACACGTAGGCTTTCGCGACCAATATCATCCGTAATAGAGTCTTTGTTGGGGTTAGTTCGCGTAAATCTATAAATGTGTCATTAAACCCGCCACCACCCGACACAGCCAACTAGTAATGTTTGTCACGTAAGCAGAACGTGGCCAATTCGTCACTAGTACAGCACACCGGTGTGTTGGAGAATAAACCCACAACATTTACAATTTGACTTGACCGTCACCTGATGATGCTAGTTGTAATTACTGGCGAAACGTCAGATTGTAAATGTCGTGGCTTGGCTCTCCAACACACCGGTGTGCTGAACTAGTGACGAATTGTCCACGTTCTGTTGACGTGACACTCAACCTTACTAATTGGCCGTGTCGGGTGGTGGCGGGTTTAACGACACATTTATATATTTACACGATCTAACCCAACCAAAAAAAAAATCTGTATTATGGAACAGGTGGAGTCGAACATATGTTGCTGTACCGCCTTCTCTCGGAGACTTTCGCTAAAGTCACGTAGATAGGTTCAAAGAAAATAACAAAATAATTACCAAAAACTACGACGTTTCGATCGCAACACAAGCGATCGTCATCGGGAAAAGGGTCTTTTACTGATGGCGACTGCTTGTGTTCTTATTTTCGTTGAACCTAATCTACGTTACTTACCGAAAGACCCAAAGAATATGAATTCCTGCAGTCACGAAAGCTTTAAGTCAAAACAAAAAACAGCTTCAAGTTTGTTGGGAATTGCCTCGTTAGGCACATGGCGTGGCTCCCGTAGTCTGTCTGCAGGCTGCAGCTGCTGCTGCTGATGATGATGCGGGTTGGTGTTAACGGGCTGATGCGAATTCTCCACGTGAAGTTTTAATTACAATGAAAATATTATACTCTTAGGTTTTTTCGGTAAAGTCACGTAGGTAAAAAATAAAAATAATAATAGAAATAAAGTAATAATAAATCAATTAGAAAAAGTTATTTCATCGATTTATTATTACTTAATTTACATTTTTTTTTACCTACGTGACTTTGCCGGAAAAACCTAAGAGTATGAATCCTTGCAGTCACGAAAGCTTCAAATCTAGAACGGAAATATTAACCAACTAACGACGAGATCCACCGCAGCGCGCTGCGTGTGGCTATCATCCGTGGTGGTAGTGGTGGTGGCCAGCAGAGGGCATTGCAGAAATGAAAAAGAAAGCACATTAATTGTTGTACTCCACTCCTGTTCTACGCTTCCCCACGTCCAAGCTTCCCCGCCCACCTTCGCCAACGCGCACTGGACCAACGTGGCAAAGGTGGGACAAAGTCATTGTTATGCAAGTCCAAGTCGAGTCGCAAGTCATCAAATTCATGACTCGAGTCTGACTCGAGTCCAAGTCACATGACTCGAGTCCACACCTCTGCAACGTGGTGAAGTATGGTCAAAGAAAATTAATAATAAGCGTTGTCAACTAATAACGCCGAACTATCTCATTTAATATAACCCTTTCAGGGCAAGGGGGGGGGGGTCACGGTAGCCTTGTCATAGACGGAATGGGGGGGGGGGCTTGTCCACTGAGAGCGGTGTGGCGAGGGGGATAGGGAGAGGGGGGTTTAAGTACACACTCCAATTGTCACTGCGAGTGGAGAGAGCGGGGGGAGAGTGAGCGAGAGAGCGAAAGAGCGTTCGAGGCAGAATATGGGGAGGGATGTAGAGGAGGGGGCTGTCGGGGGTGAGAGAGAGAGAGAGAGAGGTGGGTGGGTGGAGGGGAGGGTGGTAGTTTCTTTTTCTTTTCTGAAAATGCAAATAGCATTAAATTACCATGTCCCCTGGCCGCACTAATCCGGTTACACCCCTGTCTCCTAATTAGTGCAGAAAATACGAGTCTCTCATGATTGTCAATTAGAATCGGCGTAAAGCTCCCAGGTGCGCCGCTCAAACGAGGCCCGCTCGCTACCTCTCCACGCGCACGCGCACAAAGACAAAGACCCCCCGCCCCCGTATAGCCTCAACAGACTGTTGGGGCAAAGTGCTGTTAGCGATTTCGATATAAAGCTTTGGGGACTGCAGGGATTCATCTTCTTGGTTCTTTCGGTAAAGTCACGTAGAAGGGAAATAATAAATTAATTAAAATAAAACATTATAAATTACAATTCTCACGACGTTTCGGCCACAACGCAAGCAGCCGTCCTCAGGTGAAGAACAGGTCTGTCGGAAAGACAGCGTCTGAATGAAACACCACCAAGCTTGGCACCAAGCTTGACAGACCTGTTCTTCACCTGAGGACGGCTGCTTGTGTTGTGGCCGAAACATCGTGAAAATTGTATTTTATTATGTTTTATTTTTATTATTTTATTATTTCCCTTCTATGCGACTTTACCGAAAGAACCAAGAAGATGCTGTTAGCGAGTTTGCACCTATGAAGGTGCCCCCACGGCACACGAGGGGGGTGGGTGGCCAGCGCCACGCCCGACCGCCTTTGTCTCCCTAGTGGCGATGTTTACTACACACCGCACGAGGTACGCGCATATGCGTACACCAACACAGCGGCAATTCGCCAGTAAGTGGCGGCGACGTCACCACGGTGCCTGTGCCAGGCCAGGTGCACTTTGGGGCCACGTGAAGTGTCGAAGGCTCGCTGATAGGTCACGGGACAGACCCGGGTGCCATGGGTTGGCTGACCGAGGTGACTGGCTGATGCACCACCTGTACCCCCGACTGTGCCAACTTGCTCAATTTTACCCGCCCGACGTTCCGCTCGTTGTTGTGAGCGTCGCTCCTCTGTCCTCGGTTGTTGTTGGAGGGCGACTGCCTCCAACTGCCCCAGTAGCGTCTTTCACGAGCCTCCTCCACATACATTCTTTATTACTCACACGGAGCACAACACAGGCGAACACTTATCCTCTCCCACACCGAGTACAACACGAGGTATTAACGTCTCTACTGGCTACACACAGCCGATCACTCGGCGTGGTCCCACCGCCCCCACTCGGCAACGCCGCTGGCTGGCGACGTGACGATGACGGCGATGGAAACCACGCAGGAGATCTTCCACGAGGCCGGACGACGGAGAGAGATGTCGGCGAGCAGCGACGCAGCCAGGACCCAAGACCCAGGACCCCACACACGAGCCCCGAGCCCCGGGTCCGCTCCCCCTTATATCCCCCCAGGCGTGGCTAAGCCCCGCCTCCGGCCACGCCCTCTCGTGGAACCTTCGAGCAGGTTCCCGGAGTATCTCTGCTAGCCCCACCTGTTACCTTTACCCCAGATACATTTCCCTCTCTGATTGGTTGTTACTTAACCGTGCCCCTACCCGTGATTCCTCTTCCAGGCCAGCAGGTGTCAGCCTGCCATTACACACGCACACACGCACAAAGACAGAAATCCACCGTATAGCCTACACAGACTGATGGGGGTCAAGTGCTCGTTAGCGAGCACCTATTAATGGCGACACGACGCACGAGGGGGTTGACGGGAGAACAGGGCAGCGCTCATCAAGCCAGGCCGCCAATGTCTCCCCAGTGGCGATGTTTACAACACACCGCACCAGGTCCTCATTTGAGGCTGAGTCGACCTAGGGGAGGCCCAGAACCAGTTCAGATAATCGTCACTGGTGTTGGCTGTGAGCGGGAATCGAACTGGAGTCGCCGGGTTTATAGCTCAGCGTGCTAACCGCTACACGACCGCTCCCCGCACACACATTCACACACTCATGTTCACACACACACACAGAGTGTGGACACGTCAAGTAACAGTGGTGAGCTTTGTCCTGAGCCAGCGGTGGAAATTCCACGTTCCCACGGGCGAGGGTCAGCGTGTGCTGTTGCTGCGGGGCATCTCTCAACTCTTGGAAGATACCCGCAGTGGCGCGTGGCGAAGACTTCGGGAGAAGTCGTCCTGACTTTAAACTTTCGTGACTGCAGGAATTCATTTTCTTTGATTCTTTCGGTAAAGTCACGTAGATTTCAAAAAAATAAAATAAAATAATCCTGATGGCGACCGCTCGAAACGTCGTGATATTTTTATTCACTTAATTTTTATTACTATTATGTTTTTCTATCCACGTGACTTTACCGAAAGAATTAAGAAGTCGTCCTCCACACGTGGCCCGACCTGTAAGTAAGAAACAAAAACGACGCTTGGAGGTTGAAGGATGATGCTGGGCGTGCTGGCTCGCGACTTCAGCTGTATAGGGGGGGGGGGCTCCGGCCTCCAAGGAGAGGCTGAGGCGTGGTGGTCCAGGGTGGTCTGCTGGGGGATCACTCGTGGGGAGCGGTGGTGCAACGGTTAGCGCACCGTGCTACGAACTCGGCGACCCCAGTTCGCTTCCCGCTCACGGCCAACACCGGTGACGATTTTATGAATCGGTTCTGGGCCTCGCCTAGGTCGACTCGGCATAAATTGTGTAACTGGTGTCACTGGGGAGACAAAGGAGGCCGGGTGTGGTGCTGGCAACCCACCCCCTTGTGTGCCGTTCCGGCCTTCATAGGTGTTCGCTAACAGCACTTGGCCCAACAGTCTATTAAGGCCATAAGGGGGAGCTTTGTCTTTGGCAGGGGTCAGCGTTTAGAACATACAAGGAGGTTGAAGAATGATGGTTGCTGGAGTTGTTGGTGGTGTTTGTAATGACAGTGGGGCAGTGGCAACACTCGCGTCTCACAGCAAGAGATCCCGAGGTTCGATTCCCGACTCTGGCGGCGTTATGAATTTTTAAGTCTCTCCTCCTGTTTTGTACGGGTTTCCCTAATCACATAGCTAAAACAACAACAATATACAATGTAGCTGGTATTGGGCCAAAATTACCTGCAAATGACTGAATTGGGATGACGGACACACAGAGCAGCAAGATTGCCCCTTACTGCCCGAAGCTGGCTCGACCCTCGTGACAAATGACTTTGGAGACCCAGGGAGAATTCCTTGGATAAATAAAGGACATCATTATTAAATGTTGACTTTTTTCTCTCTCTCTCTCTCCTGATGACGATTGCTTGCGTTGCGATCGAAACGCCGCAGTTTGTTTTGTAATTTTGGTCATTTTCTTTGATACTATCTACATGACTTCACCGAAAGCCCCAAGAATATGACATTATTATTATTAGATGGATGGATGGAGGCGACAAGGAAAATTGACAAAGTGTGGTTCGGCTGTCTACTGCGGGATGGGGGTTGCCCCCTAAACGAGGATAGAGGTTGCCCCCTAAACGAGAATAGAGGTTGCCCCCTATACAACGATGGAGGTTGCCCACTACACGAGGGTGGGGGTTGCCCCCTACACCAGAATGGGGGTTGCCCGTTACACCAGGACGGGGGTTGCCCCCATTAAGCGGAGGCTGAGACCGGGTGGCGTGTGGCTGGGAGCTGGGTTGGTGCTCGAGGGCGCCCTGCCCTTTGCCGAGGGATAACGAGCTCCGGGAAGCGAAATAAGGGGGCCCAGAGCGACCTCACTTGGGCCACGTAATTAGGGCGAGTGACACCGCCAGTCTCACGCACGGACATAGCTCGTCGACAGCGAGCGCTCGGCAGCAAGGCGCAGCGCGCGCGTGCGAGAACGTGAATGTGAGTGCGTGCGTGTGTGTGAACGTGAGTGTGTGTGCGTGTGTAGTGCGTGTGAATGTGTGTGTGTGAACGTGTGTGTGTGAACGTGAGTGTGTGTGTGAATGTGTGTGAATGTGTGTGTGTGAATGTGTGTGAACGTGAGTGTGTGTGCGTGTGTAGTGCGTGTGAATGTGTGTGTGTGAACGTGTGTGTGTGAACGTGAGTGTGTGTGAATGTGTGTGTGTGAAAACGTGAGGTCATCTCAGTCAGTCGACCCGTGGCACCTGGGTCTGCCCCGTGACCTCCTGCCAGCGGGCGTTCAACACTTCACGTGGCTTCAAGGTGCACATGGCCTGGCACAAGCGTCGTGGTGACGTCACCGCCACTTAGTGGCGAATGGCGGTTGTTGTTGTGTGAGAACGTGAGTGTGTGATTGTGTGTGTGTGAGAACGTGAGTGTGTGTGTGCAAATGTGGAGTGAATGTGTGTGAACGTGTGTGAACGTGTGTGTCGTGAATGTGTGTGTGTGAACGTGTGTGTTGTGAATGTGTGGGGAGCGGTAGTGTAAGAGATTACGAACCTGGCGACACGAGTTCGATTCTCGCTCACGGCCAACACCGGTGACGATTATCTGCACCTGTTCTGGGCCTCCCCTAGGTCGACTCAGCCTCAAATGAGACAAAGGCGGCCGGGCGTGGTGTTCACCAACCCAATCCCTCGTGCGTCATGCCGGCCTGTATAGGTGCTCGCTAACAGCACTTGCCCCAACAGTCTGCTGAGGCTATACGGGAGGGGGGGGGATCTTTGTCTTTGTTATTGAGTATAAGTGTGTGTAGCTATTTTCCGTTATTGAAAGAAGTGTGCGCAGGGGCGCGCGTGTTGCGTTGGGGGGGAGGCGACGAGGAGGAGGAACTTTGATATTTCGGGATGTTGGAAGGGCAAACGAATTAGATAGGAGGTTGGGGACCTAATTACCCGCGTATAATTGGGGGCTGGGGAATTGGGCTGACGTCCTTCTAGCGCAGACCCAGGATCAATTATGTTTAGGGAGCATCTGCACAGGGCGCGCTAATGAGTTCCATTAGACGGGCGCGCGCGCGCGACACCACGTGTCCAAGGGGGAAGGAGGAGGTGGGTGGTGGGGGTGCAAGGGGGGTGGGGGGCAAAGGGGGGTGGGGGCAAGGGGAGGGATGGGTGGTGGGGGGCAAGGGAGTGGGGGGCAAGGGGTGGGGGGCAAGAGGGTGGGGGGCAAGAGGGTGGGGGGCAAGAGGGTGGGGGGCAAGGGAGTGGGTGCTAAGGGGTGGGTGGTGGGGGTGATGGGCAAGGGGGTGGGGGGCAAGGGGTGGGTGCTAAGGGTGGGGGGCAAGGGGGGTTGTGGGGGGCAAGCGGGGTTGTAGGGGTGGGTGTGCCCCCCCCACCTCTATGCAGACAGAACAACAACAGCTGTACGCGTGCCGCGTGTTTCCACGCAATGAATTCAACGCCGCCCGTCATTTATCCGCAAGAGTCAATTTGAGTCTCGAAACTCTTTTTGTTGTTGCTGCTGCGTTGCTGGTTGCGATGCAGACGGGAGAACCCGCCCTGCGATGAAGATGTTTACACCGATTCATTATTAATTAATGTTCTGTGAACCCGTCCTGGGTCTCCCTCTAGGTCCACTCGGCCTCAACGAGTTCCCTCGTGCGGTGCGCGAACATCGCCGCTCACGACGGAGACCCCCAGGCGGTCGGGCGTGGTGGTGCTGGCCACCCCACGACCTCGTGTGAGCACCTTGCGGCCTTCACAGGTGCTGCTACTCGCTAACAGCACTTGCCCCAACAGTCTGTTACAGGCTACACGGGGGATCTTTGTCTTTGGTGGTGGTGATGGTGGAGGGGGAGGAGGGATACGTGAAGGGTGTAGTAGGGAGTGCGGGAGAGAGGAGGGAGTGTTTCTCAGGAATGTTCGCGAGCCGAGGAGTGCAGGAGGGAGAGGCGGAGAGAGTGGGGGAATGTTTAGGAGTGAGGAGAGAGAGCGAGAGAGCGAGTGTGAGTGTTTGTGTAGGGGAGTCGGTTAGGGGAGTCGTAGGTGATTAGGGAGAGCGTGAGAAGGGGAGGGGAGTACACGGTGTGGAAAGGGAGGATCTTGTGAGTGCATCAGCGGTTAAGGTAGCGGTGCGATGGATGGAGTATGGGAGTGCAGGCGAGAATAGGGGGGCGCAGAGAGAGGGGGAGGGAGCGCAGAGAGAGGGGGGGGGCACAGAGAAAGGGGGGGGGGGGGGGCGCAGAGAGAGGGGGTGGAGTCTGGGGTATCGCGGGAGGAGGAGGAGGGGGGGATGAGGGGGGAGCGACAGACGCATTCACGGAGCCCGAACCCTGGAGAATTCACTCGCCCGGCTTAAAACGCGCGCGCTGCTGTCGGATGAGAGACACGCAGAACCACTGACGGTGTCACACAGAGAGACACCGAGGGAGAGAGACACGCACACACACACACGGCGGAAGACAGGCAGCGTACCGCGAGAGACGGCCACCGATTGACAGACAGAGACACGCACAGCGGGACAGAGTCCGAGAGAGACGCAAATATAGATTCAGAGAGGCACGTAGAGTCAGAGTGAGACGTAGATTCCGAGAGACATAGGCTCCGATCGAGACAAAGAGAGAGAGGAAGACACGCGCACACAGAGACACTGAGTGATCGATTCAGTGAGACACAATAGAGTCAGAGAGATACACCGCGAGAGAGAGAGAGAGCGCGCGCGATAAATGCACAGAGATAGATTTAGTGCGACACACACAGAGAGAGAGACACAGGGAGAGTGTCGAGGAGTCGCTGGGAGTCGCCGAGGAGTCGGATCTGCTGGGATTTGTTTTCGTGCGGCACCAGCGCCTCCGCCGTGCGCCCTGCTCACCCCCCGCAGGTAAAGAGCACGTGTCCCATAGTGCACACACACAGTGTGCACGCACAGAGTGCACGCACACAGTGCACACGCACAGAGTCTACACACACAGTGCACACACACACAGTGCGCACGCACAGAGTCTACACACACAGTGTACGCACACACACCAGACACACCAGACACACCAGTACACTCACAAATCGACGGAGACTCAACGCTCACCCATCACTCACCAGGCACTTTCACTCACCAGATGCCACTCACCAGACCCTCACCAAGGACATGTGACGGACTCCATGGGCTGGCTGTGAAGGCGACGTCACGGCACGAGGCGTCGTCAGGGCAGCACGCTTCGCTCCGTCCTGCTTGGCAGCACGCGACTCGTTCAGCGTTTGGTCACGGATTGTTTTTAAGTTTATTGCCTGGGTCAAAGGTCCTTGGTTTGGTTTTTTTGCAGGTCAGAATGAGCCCTCGTCGGACCCTGTACGAGGAAAGTTACCCGACTAAGTTCAGTGGCTGACTGACTGACTGAGAAAGCGGGATGAAATGCATAGCTGGCAGTACGTCCTACGGATGGGATGATGCGACAAAAACAAAGATCCCCCGTATAGCCTCAACAGACTGTTGGGGCAAGTGCTTTTAGCGAGCACCTATGAAGGCCGGAACGGCCTTCTCCCTTGTGACGATGTTTTTTTACGCGCCGCACCAGGTACCCATTTGAGGCTGAGTCGACCTAGGGGAAGCCCAGGAAAGGTTCAAATAATCGTCACCGGTGTTGGCCGTGAGCGGGATTCGAACTGGGGTCGTAGCGCAGAGCGCTAACCACTAAACTACCGCTCCTCACGGGTGATGTGACACACGCACACGTCGTGATAACATTATTTTGACGCTGAGCTTGGCCAGGAAAGACTCGCTGAGTCGCATGACTATTTTTTCAAGAGGGTCCTGCCAAGCGTGCCATGGTGGCGAGATGTTAACTTCCTCGCCTGGTATGCAGGAGGTCGTGAGTTCGATCCCGATCCCGACCCTGACACTTGTTTGGAGTTTGCACGTTCCCCTGGTGGTCGTGTGGATTTGCTTCCGGTATTTCCGTCCAGATTTAGAAACGTGCGTTTACAGTATTTGACTGCTGCTACACATTTCCACGTGATAAGCCACTTGGTTCAGCTGTCGTTTGTGGCCAGGACGCTTCTTAAAAAGAGTTACATTGCTCAATGGGCTTTGCCTGGTAAAATAAAAATGTGTTATCACACTTAAGAGTATGATTGCGGTGTCATTTTTTTAATTTGGAAGATTTTGGTTTCTTACCATGACGCCGGCACACAACGACTCTGCGCTTGCAAACGACCGCTACTGGAGCTTTAACGTCAACTGTGAAGCGTGTTGTATGTTATGGTCAACCCGTTACGCAGTATTAATCGGGGCGGCCGCTGGAATTTGAACCGTGAACTTCCGCAAAAAAATATCACATTCGCAGTATTAACCGGGGCGGCTGCTGGAATTCAAACCTCTCCAGGCAGAGGCGAACGCGTTACCGCTGGGACACGTCACCGCCCTATAATTAGCACGTGAGTAGCAAAATAATGGCCCATTAGGCATGCGCATAGGGCATTAGGGTCACGCGCATTGTCTTACCGTAATTGCACTAACATAAGTTCGATCATTATTATTATCATTAAAAGCCGTACTTGTTGAACGCACTCTCTCGTACATATATAATGTGAGTAAGTACACACGTACAACCCCCCCCCCCCCCCCATAGCCTTTAACAGACTGTAAATACTAATTTAAATTGTTAGCGAGCACCAATGAAAGCCGGCACGGCACACAAAAAGGATGGGGCTTGGTCAGCATCAATATTCGATTTGACTCGCACGGTCGCACCGAGGGCTATCGCATAACGCGGCTCATCCTGCCTCATCACGATCATTGGGCTCGCGGTCTCGAACATCTAACGCTGCAGGGGCTGCTGTCGAAAACAAACCTCGTGGCGGTCGTCAAGGGAATCCCCCAACTCGTAGCTTTGACCACCAGGCGTGGTGGGGGTGTGTGGATGGGCAAGGCACGTCCTGGTGGATGGGGGGGGGGCACCTTTGCTGAGCGCGACGTGACCCTCGATGGGCAAACGACGGAGTCGCGGCAGACGAATGGCACTCGTCTGGGAGGAAAGTCACTCGCCGGGGAGATGGAGCGGCAGTGACACGGATCATCTCGTGCGCTGAGGTGCCCGGCGCGTCGTCGCATCGTGCGATCGCGAGAGGCGACACGGGTATTGAGCATGGCCGATGTAGACGATGACTTCGCTGAGCGTGCCGAGGAAGTGGATGCACGTGGTTGAGAAGGGGGACGAGGGCGGGGTGACTCCACAGGGTGACTGACTCCGCTGTCTGTGCGCACTTTTATCATTCAATTATCTCCGGTCCAGCGTCCTCATTTGCTGTCGCCCGGACAGACGTTACTTGCGATGAATCACAACACCAGCGGCCCCCCCCCTCGCCCACCCCGCAGGCTCCACGCATCACATGCCACCGCATGTCGAGAGAGACCTTCACCGTGGCGATGTTTACACGCCGCAACGTGTCCTCGTTTTAGGCTGAGTCGACCTAGGGGAGGCCCAGGACCGGTTCGAATAATCGTCACTGAATGTGGGCCGTGAGCGGGAATCGAACCCGCGTCGCCGGGTTCATAGCGCAGCGCGCTAACCACTACACCACCGTTCCCCACCCGACATCCGACTCGCTCCTAACAGCCCCCAGCCCACCCCCACTCACCTCTCCCCACCCCCCCACTCAGCTCTCCCCACCACCCACTCCCCACCCCCACTCCCCACCCCCCACTCCCCACCCCCACCCCCCACTCACCTCTCCCCACCC